>NC_089839.1:19752016-20432016 GCF_035609145.1 Eleutherodactylus coqui | reverse complement strand
GCCAAATGTTTTTCGGCAATCATGCCCTCTGAACTGACTAGAGGCGGTGAAGTATGTGCACCAAATTAGCAGCCAGGCAAAAATTTTTGCATAAATCGTGTAGCCCAATGTGCAATGTGTTTCATTCATCAGTGGATAGTTGTGTTGTACGTATATGTTTGTTAATGATGCTGACCCATGTTTAATAGTGTCAGTTTACACTGCAAGGTTTGTACCTTCGTTGTAAGATATCTTCTTTACTCCCATTTCTACAGATTTCTAGCTACTGGGAATTCCTTTGCTTCGCTGCATTTGGCTTTCTGGATTGGCCACTCTAGAATTGGTGGAGTCATCAGGGAGACCTGTGACGTTCTTTGGCAGCGTCCTGTACCTTTAGTGATGTCTTCGCCCTCTTTTCAAGATTGGATGGACATCGCTGACGGTTTTATGGGCGCTGCGCAGTTTCCAAACTGCATTGGGGTGCTGGACGGTAAACATATTCGTGTCCAAAAACCACCTAACTCAGGGTCTCAGTATTTCACCTATAGGCAGTTCTTTTCGGTAGTCCTCCCTCCTTGCTGTTGCTGACAGCAACTATCAATTCCTGCTGGTTGATATTGGGTCCTTTGGGAGCACTGGAGATGTTCGCATTTTCAGACCTTTCAGAATAGGTAGGTGGCTGAGGGACAAGCAGCTTTCTGTGCCTGTGCCCCAGAGCCTTCCTGGCTCATCAGGTACAGAAGCCCCATTTGTCTTTGTGGCGGATGAGGCATTTGGCCTGTCTAATTATGTTATGCGTCCTTTTGCTCGCAGGAACATTGACAGCAGGAGTCAGGTGTTTAATTACCGCCTTACACGTGCCCGGTGTTATGTTGAGTGTGCGTTTGGGATTCTCGCTAATCGTTGGCGAGTGTTACTAGGTGCCATTCAGCTGGCTCCTGAGAACATATCTGCGATAATTAGCACCTGTGCGGTTTTACATAATTTTTGCCGGCAACATAATACTGTTTTGATAACAGTGGATGCTTTACTCACTGCTTTTGGGGGCGAAGTTTTGGAAGAGCCTGTACAGTAAGGTAGGCCAGCACACTCTGCTCTCCAAGTCAGGGAACTCTTCGCAGAGTACTTCCTCTCTCCAAGGGGAGTGCTTCCATGGCAGTTAGACCATGTGTGAGAAGGCCGATGAGCTGGTTTCTCAAGATAGTATAATTTTTTTTAAGCTGGCTGTGCCCACCTTTTTTGTATTAGTTAGCTCATTATTGGCACTTGTTGGTAGTTAGGGACTCACGGACGAGGACCCTTGACGTGGGTTGCGAGCTTGTACTAAATTGACCACCTTCCACTCGATATAGCGAGTGTGATCTCCCACTTGGGGCCTATTTTGGGGTTTTTTTGGCCAAGGAGCAGAAGCGGCCAATGTAGTGAACCAATACCTCGTTTAGGCCTCATCCAAGGGACCCACATTTAAAAATAAGACATGAGATAGTACTTCTTCAACTGTGGCCCTCATCGCATTTTGGTGCTATGTGTAGTCACCTCTATTCTCCCATGAAATCAGCTCACCATTTGTGTGTATGTACTGCAAGTTTAGCAGGCTGTGATTAGGGTTTTACCAGCAAAATTACAATTAGCTTGCAGATGTTTGTGCTGTTGTGGGCCATAAACACAAACCTTATTTTTTCATTTTCTATAGGTATTCTGGTGTGGTTAAAGAGCGCCATCAGACTAGAGATGCAGCAGCACTCTCTTTTATAGAAGACGTGTGAATGTTGTCCAGGTAAATGGCAAGGCCACAAATTCATAGTGTTTGTAAGAGTTGCCAATATGACCTCTCCCAAAAAATCATGTATATGAGCATATCTGGTGCTGTTGCCACACTAGTTATGTTGGTTGATAGAAAGACTTTCATACATCATTTACAAAATTTCCTCCAACCGATAGTGGTTTTCAAATATTCGCTAAACGAGAATATATGTTTTAGAAATATGTTTGATGGCAATGTTGTTGGTGGAGTGATTTCAAATATGTGCATTTTATTTTTATAGGTCTAACCGCAGTGTTGCATTGGCTTACTAGTTGTGTAACCAAAATCAGGTCTTCAGATGTTGGAACATTTCACAGATATTGGCCACCTTTTTTCAAACATGTATGCTTGCTATGCAAAGACAAATCGTTGATTTCTAAGTAAAATGCCCAAACTAACCACACCTTGCATATGTAGAAGCTTAAGTATTGTCGCCTGGACCACCGTTGTAAGCATGTGTTAACAGTGACTATTGTGCCCTACATGCTGCCCTTCTATTAGATGAATGGACTGTTACCATGCGGAAATTGCTGGTCCTCCCTGGGCAGCGGTGTGGGAGGTCCAGAGGTCGGGGCGCATCCCCCGACTTGTTGTCCGGCTGCCGGGGGCACAGGTGCCTAGCCGGCGTAGTGCTGGTGGCGCACGCGCAGCTGTGAATGCATCTTCTGTGCACAAGCTCCCTTTTTATGTTCTGCTAGGAGTGGGCTGCTCCCTCTCTCCGCCCCTGGGCGGAGGCTTTGTAATGCCCCTGCTGTGTTCCAGGGATTTATAAACGCGGTCTTCCATGACTTTCTGGGGGTATTTTTGGTCATATATCTCGATGACATTCTGATGTACTCCCCAGACCGGGATTCACGTGTGAGGCACCTAAGGCTGGTTCTGACCCGTTTGCATGAGTACAAACTTTTTGTCAAGTTGGACAAAAACATTTTTGGTACTAAACAAGTGTCTTTCCTTGGTTATGTGATTTCAGCCACGAAGATTCAAAATGGAGTCTGATAAAGTGGCAGCAATTCCCAATGGACCAGGCCAGATAAGCTAAAAGATTTTTAGGTTTAGCAAATTTCTACCATAGATTCATTAAGAATTATTCTGTTATTGCTCAACCCCTGACCGATTTTACCAAGAAGTGTGCAGACTTGGTAAGATGATCGCCAGAAGCCCAAGAAGCTTTTAGTTATCTCAAAAAGGCGTTTACTACTGCCCCGATGCTAGTACAGGCTGACGCGCAACGATCGTTCTTCAATGAGGACGATCCGTCTGAGGTGGGGGTAGGGGCTGTATTGTCTCAGGAAGCCAGCGGGAGACCTGGGTCTAGTCCATGTGCGTTCTTCTCGCGAAAGTTCAGTTCGGCGGTACGCAACTATAACGTGGGTAAACGTGAGTTATTGGCGATTAAGTGGTCTCTAGAAGAGTGGCATCACTATCTTGAGGCGGTAAGGCATCCCATTACCGTGTATACTGATCATAACTTGGTATATCTCGCCAATGCCAAGAGAGTCGCTGCTCGTCAGGCCAGGTTGGCGTTTTTCGCCAGGTTTAACCTCATCGTTACATATATTCGAGAGTATCTTGGCACCTGGGGTGGTGGTGGCAGCTGTAGAATCTGATCTCGTTTATCATCTACAAAATTGTCAGCAGATCACTCCCTCGGGGGTGCCGGAGGGCAGATGGTTTGTGCCAGAGTCCTTGCATCTCAGAGTCATCAAAGAGGCCATCCGGGGGTTCAGGGGACACTGAATCTTTGTTCTAGATACTATTGGTGGCCAGGCATGTCTCGGGAGATCCGCGAATTTTCCATCTCATCTATGGTCGCATTTATCGGTAGATTTTATCACCGATCTACCCGAGTCTCAGAAGTTCACCACTATCCTAGTTGTTGTAGACCGTTTCTCAAAAATGGCACATTTCATGGCGTTAAAGAAGCTACCTTCTACGCTTTTCCAAGATTTTTGTAAAAGAAATCATTCGTCTACAGGAGGTTCCCGAGAACATTGTATCTGATCGCGGTGTTCAATTTGTTGCACAATTTTGGCGAGCCTTCTGTAGAAACCTGGGAACGTCGCTTTCCTTCTCGTCAGCATTCCACCCACAAACTAATGGTCAGACTGAGCGGAAGAACCAGGATTTAGTTCAATATTTACGGTTCTTTGCTAGCAAAAAGGCTCATCAGTGGGCAGAATTCCTGCCGTTGGCAGAGTTTGCGTTAAACAACCTTACTTGTTCTTCTACTGGGGTATCTCCATTCCTGTGCGTATATGGTCAGCATCCTCGCTTCCCTACAGCTATTTCTGCTCAGTCTGCCTGTCCTGCAGCGGATGTTGCCACAGATGCGCTGCAGGGGGTATGGAAAGAAGTACAGAAGAACCTGGAAGCAATGGGGTCTCGTATGCAGTTGCGTAGTAAGAAGAGTCTGTCAGTATCTGAACCTTACAGGAGGGGACAGAAGGTATATTTTGTCTTCTAGAAATCTCAAATTGAAGCTTCCGTCTTTGAAACTGGTGCCTCGTTACATGGGTCCCTTTGTCATCACATGTGTAGTAAATCCGCTTGCTTATGAACTTGATTTGAAAGCTACATGGAGGTTTCACAGGGTTTTTCATAAGTCATTATTGAAACATTTTGTCCCTTCAGCTTTTGTTTAACGGTCAGGTAGAGACTTGCAATCACTGCCAGTTCTTGGTTTCCCACAGTGTGCTAGCTAGTCTGCCTCGGTTGGTCTCCTGCTTCTGTCATCTTGTCTGCTAAACTTTGCTATTATCTGCCAGGTTTTTCTATCTGCCTCGGTTCCGCTTAGTATTGCTCGCATTGGTTATTTACATCTGCCTTTTCTGTCAGTATTCTACGCCAGTGTCCCTTTTTCGGTCTCTAGTGAGAGTAGGGATCGCCGCCCAATTGCCCGCCTGGGGTAGGCCAGGAGTGAAGGCAAGTAGGCAGGGACAGGGGTTGTGGGTGAGATCTAGGGCACCCAGGCTGGCGTATCAAGGGTAGTATACCGTAACATGTCCCCTCTAAACTATGCTTTTATTTCTATGTGAACTACATGTATTGACCTGAGTACATTATAGTTCCATGCCAAAAAAGCTTTGCAGCTCTAAACACTCACCCACCATAAAAGAATGTCTATGTTAAAAGCCATAGTACCTTTTCATGAAATAAAAAGAGCCAAACGAGGTGCACAATTTGTGTCTAGCAGTGAAACTCAGCATATTGTATTTTTTTGTTATTTTTCTTAGTTTAACTAGTAATGTAGTTCACCAGGTCCAACATGCTCCCCCCTCAAATATGTGTACTTCACCTGATGGGTGTTGCCGCAAGGATTTTACCTGCGACATCTGAATGAAAGACTTCCCTGTGTTTGGCTAAAAAGGTCCTGTTGTGTTGATTGTTATGGCCTCAGGTCCACTTACAAATTGTAATTTAAAATCCGCAGCGTTTTTCCTGCACGCAGATCCGCGCCCCATAGGGATTCATTAGACACCCGCAGGTAGTTAGATACCTGCGGATGTCATTTTTCTCTGCAGACGCAGATCCGCGTGCAGGAAAAAATCCGGACCATGCTTCATTTGGTGCGCGGCTCCCGCAGGCTTCTAGGGAAGCCTTCGGGATCCGCGGGAGACCTTAAATCAGAATATATTCACCTGCTGCGGGCCGTGTGTGTCTTCCCTTCTTCCCGCCCGGATCTTCTTGACTCGGCCCGGCGGATGTGCCCAGCGCATGCCTCTCGACAGCTCATTTTCCTCCATATTGTTTTTTTTATATAAATGTCAGCCGTACTTCACCGACTCAACCAGGACACTTTTCTAGTGGACGCATAGAGGCGGGGTACATACACCCCTAATTAATCGAAAACACTTGTGAAAAATTCGAAGGTCATAGCTTTGTGCGAATGGAAGCGGCAAGATTTACATATGCTTTAGCTAAGGGGAGCGTACTTAGCAGGTGTGAAAGCACATGAATCGAGGTCCAACATATTTACAGACGATTACAACATGCAGGTCGCGATGTAGAAGATTCAAGCAGGCGAAACAAGTATATTAGCAAGTGTAATATTCTATGTTTTGGCATAAAAATGGGTGAACTATTTTAGTTTTATCTGAGAGCAGCTGACCAAAATGAGATATGATTTGGTAACAAAAATAATTAAACGCCGCTAAAACACATACGTCTATGAGCCTTCGCCAGGAGGGGCGCAGACAATGCTAAAGTTCTTTAAATGTCTCCATTCACACGACCCATTTGCCCAGAAATTACAAAGTAGTCCCAATAAGGACAACATCGTCAGCACTTGCTAGTGATTTCACTTTCAGCATAGAAGCCTATGCACTCGTTTCGATGATGGAAGTACAGTGCAGCATGCTCAAAAAAACTGAAAAGCAGGCAATGGCAATTTCTGCATTTTTGAGAAAATACTTTGCGAACGCAGAACGCAGCTAGCCGCGTTTTAACAAACGGTGTCCTATCATTTTCATCACAGACATTTTTGCGCATGTAAAATTCGCCCATGTGACCGCTGCCATTGGAAAGCATTGGTTCTATATTGTGCAATCTTTTCTAACACACGAATAATGGGACGTTAAAGCGCCTGTGTGACTGAGCTCTTAGGGGTTGAATTTTAGAAAATCCTTTCTTATTGGATCTCTACATTATACAAAGAAGCGTCTGTCCAAATTTAAGGTTTCTGACTTCAGTAGTTTCTGCTCTGCGTTGATGAATCAGTCAGTCAGGACATTTCATTATACGTATAGATGATGTCATGATGTGACGTCATCAGAATCTCTCACCTCTCCAGTAAGCTGATAGATGATCTCTAGGGTGAGATGTAATACACTCTCTGCCATCTCCTTCCTCTTCCCATCCATTCTTGGCAAGTTAATAGAAGAAAACTCTCTCGTATGGAAGATCCCAACAGACGATACTAGGATGCCGGAGCCTGAATGGAAAGAAGATGAACGAATGTAAAAACCACAAAAAATACCATGTGGAAAAAAATACCCTTTATTGAGCTAATAATGAGAAACAGGAGATGCTAAGGCTCACACAGGAGTAAATTCCTCGTGGATTATGCGCACATAATAGGGAGTGAATCAAGTCAATTAAAGTACATTCATTTTCATTGATTCACTCACACTAGCAATTTTTTTATTGTGTATAATACATGTGTAAAAAATAACGCAGCATGTTCTATTTTACCACGTATTATGTGCGGTAGAGCCCTATTGTTCTTTATGTGAGTGTAACAAAGGCTATTCATACGCAATTACATTACATATGTGTGCAGTTTATACGCAATGACGCTAAGAATGGAAAAAAAAGAAAGCACAGTGTTTCCCTGAAAATAAGACCTATGCCGACAATAAGCTGTACCCTGATTTTCTAGGGGTGTGGGGGGGGGGGGGGGGCGAAAAGGGACTATTAGTACTTGGGAAAGACACACAGAGGGACAGACATTACTTGGGGGAGACATACAAAGATGTGACTCCATCATGTATGATCCTTCATACATTATGTTTTTTCCTTCACAATGCCTAAAAAGGCATTAAATAGTTGTTCAAATAGCCTTGAGTGAACAGCCGAGGCCAAAGATACCAGAAGATAATGAATAGGTCTGCAGACTGACCCCCATGTCGCGATGACATGTTCCTCGCTGTTCGCATATGTTTCAAAATATTCATACTAAACATTCAATTGTTTTTTGATTATTGTGTACCAGCGTTTGAGAAGCAATCATGTGTGATTCTAGTATGCTTGCACGCATTTGTTTGGCATTTTAGATGTTAAATTCCTTATCTTGCGTATTCATATTGTGTTTATGATTTATCGATCAATGGTAATGAATAGAGATGAGCGAGCACACTCGTCCGAGCTCGATACTCGTTTGAGCATTAGGGTACTCGAGATGCTCGTTACTTGAGACGAACACCACGCGGTACTCGAGTCAATTTCATTTCTTTCCCCGCATGTTTAGTGCCATATTCTAGCCAATAAACATGCGGGGAAGGCATTAACACTTCCTGCTGTGACGTGCCAGCCCTCTGCCCGCCAACAGCAGTGAGTGGCTGGCAGGATCAAGTGACCGCAGAGTACTTAAACTGGTCCCGCCCGCTGCTCGCCTCAGAGGTGGGCAGAGGTTAGGGAAAGTGCTGCTGCTGATATAGGGAAAGTGTTAGAGTAGGATCCAGTCTTCAGAACCTCAACGGTCCTTCTTAGGGCTACTCTTCATAGTGTGCATTACTGTTGTGGCTGGCTGGGAGCAGTAGTGCACCAATTTTTTTTTTAAGCATCTAGGACTGTGCAGGCCATTTCAGCTATACTGTTCTGTGTGTGCAGTGCATTAGGCAGAGGACTCAACGCTAAACAGTACTCTAATATTTCCTGGGCCACTGCAGATCATTGCAGCTATACCATTCTATGTGAGCAGTGCCTTAGGCAGAGGGCCCACTCTCATCTCTAAATAGTACTCTAATATTTCCTGGGCCACTGCAGAACAGCATTTCACAGATACCATTCTCTGTGTTGGGTGAAGTAGATGCAGTTATCAGCACTATCCACTGGCTTTCTAGTTTTCTCCCACTCCATACAGCTTCTCTATTATCTACAAGTCTCCATGAGCGGTAAATTACCCCTCGTTATCAGTGCAAGACAGCGGTTTAATTTTTTCCAGTCACAGCATAGAGCCTCCGCTATCTACAAGTCTTTGTGTGCGGTGAATTAGCCACAGTTCTCAGCGATATACGGTGGGGTCATTTATTTTGGCCCTGCTCTATTCTTAATCCAACATGATGAGGACCGAGGTCCTGGGTGGGGTGCATCACAGCCGGCTGCTGAGGGATTAGGAGAGCGCCAAGTCCATAGGTCCCCAGGTTCATATCACAATTTGCGGGTCCGCGTGGAAGACCTTTATTACATCCAGAGCAGTTCAAGCAGCTCCTGTCGTGGATGGTAGAAAACACGTCCAGCAATATATCCTTCTACGCAGTCCACTACTCCTGGCCTAGGGACTGCAACCCTGAATCCTCTGGCTGCTCCTCCTTCCTCCCAGTCTCCTCACTCCATGAAAATGACATGTTCTGAGCAGGCAGACTCCCAGGAACTGTTCTCGGGTCCCTGCCCTGAGTGGGAAAAAATGGTTTCTCTCTTACCTGAGGAGTTTGTCGTGACCGATGCCCAACCTTTGGAAAGTTCCCGGAGTCCGGGTGATGAGGCTGGGGACCTCCGGCAACTGTCTCAAGAGCTTTTTGCGCGCGAGGATGATGAGACACAGTTGTTTGTCAGTGAGGTAGTAGTAAGGGCGCTAAGTCCGAGGGAGGAGTGTACAGAGGATTCTGAGAAAGAGCTGCTGGACGATGAGGTGACTGACCCCACCTGGCTTGCTAAGCCTACTGAGGACAGGGCTTCAGAGGGGAAGGCAAGTGCAGCAGCAGGACAGGTTGGAAGAGGCAGTGGAGTGGCCAGGGGTAGAGGCAGGCCCAGAATCCACCAAGTGTTTTCCACAGCACACCCTCGCTGCAAACCTCCGTGCAGAGGGCTAGATGTTCAAAGGTGTGGATGCTTTTTCGTGAGAGCGCGGACGACCAACGAACAGTGGTGTGCAAGCTGTGCTGCATCAATATCAGTCGGGAAGCCACCACCACCAGCATGCGCAGGCATATGACGGCCAAGCGCCCCACAAGGTAGGACGAAGGCCATTCACTGCCTTCGTGTAACACCACTGCCTCGACCCCTGTGCCACAACCTGCCACACAGATCCAATCCTGCTTCCAGGATGCAGGCACAAGCGCCTCGTGGCCTGCACCCACACCTCCACGGTCCTCTATGGCCTCTAGCAATATCTGCAAGCGCGGCGTTCAGCTGTCGCTAACACAAACGTTGGAGCGAAAGCAGAAATACGCCACCACCCACCTGCATGCACAAGCTTTAAACGTGCACATTGCCAAATTAATCAGCCTGGAGATGCTGCCGTACAGGCTTGTGGAAACAGAGGCTTTCAAAAATATGATGGTGGGGGGGGGCGTGGCTAGCGGATGGCCGAGCAGGGCGCATAAGGAGAGTGCTCCCGGTCATACCTCACCCAGAACACTGAATCAACCTCCACAAAAAGGCGATATCGGGCAAAAATGAGTCAGGCAAGGAAGCGGGCGACAGCGGAGACCAGAACACCGGCGGAGAACAGAAAGAAGAGCGGCATGGAGCGCTACCTTGGAGCGCCGGGGCCGCATGTAAGAAGAGGCAAGATGGCGCCGGAGAGCACCGAGACCTCCCTCCTACAAGCTGCCGGCACGGCACAGCAGCGCTCATCCCCGCAACCCCCGCTGACAGAAGTGAGGGGGAGAGCGGTAGCAGTGAAGCACAGCACCGATAGCACACAGAGGGAAGCACAGGAGACAACGGAGAGTGCAGGGACCTCCCTCCTACAAGCTGCCGGCACGGCACAGCAGTGCTCATCACCACAACCCCCCCTGACAGAAGGGAGGGGGAGAGTGGTAGCAGTGAAGCACAGCACGGATAGCACACAGAGGGAAACACAGGAGACAACGGAGAGTGCAGGGACCTCCCTCCTACAAGCTACTGACACAGCACAGCAGCGCTCATCACCACAACCCCCCCTGACAGAAGTGAGGGGGAGAGCGGCAGCAGTGAAGCACAGCACCGATACCCTTCAGAGAGACACACAGAAAACAAAGATGGCGCCGTCCACAGGGCACACACGTGGAGCGGAGCTCCCTGCTGAACACCCAGAACAGCAGCACTCACCCCTGCAGCGTTCACCAGCCAGCAGTTTCTCAGGAGAAGAGGATGAACACAGAGGACTGCAAGAGACAAGCAGCAAGGAGGAAGAGACCGCACAGACTTCACCAGAAAGCAGCCAAACAGTGAGTAAAAGGCACAATAATACACCTACACTCACGCTGCACAAAACATCCCACAGGGAATCACAGGCGGCCCCCACATCAGTAAAAAAACAAGACAAACGCCACGGGGTGGTCAATATCACCAGACCTAAGCCCCTATAGCAGCCCAGAACGCGCCACAAGCACAAAAAATGTGAGCAGGGAGGAAAAAGATGCATGGAAGGAGCGCATCATGTCCATACCCACTAAAGATGAATTGTATGCCCTATTCGCCAGATTTGAGTCATCTAACAAAGAAGCGCTAGAGCGGATACACACAGATATACAGCATATGGGCCACAGACTCATAGAGGTAGAGGAGGCCCAGGAAGAAACAACCGCTATGCTCGAATCGCACAGACAAGCCATTCAATACCAGGCAGACCAAATCCACAACCTTACAATGCACCTCGATGACCTCGAGAATAGAAATAGAAGAAACAACATACGTATCCGAGGTCTAACAGAGGAAATCGAGGGCCACCAACTAGAAAACTGGGCACAAACGTTTTTCTCCCAACTCCTGGGCCGCTCACCTGAAAACCCCATCATAATGGACAGAATCCATAGGGCACTAGGGCCCAGAGCAACAGACCCAAAAAGGCCCCGAGATATAATCTGCAGAGTTCACTTCTATAGAGAGAAAGACGCGATCCTGCGCGCCGCTAGAGAGAAAGGTGAACTCATACATAAGGACAGACCAATAATTATATTGCAAGACCTCGCGCGCCACACTCTCCGGCTTAGAGGAGCCCTCAGACCGCTCTTGACAGCACTTAAAGACAACAATATACCATATCGCTGGGGGTTCCCGTTTTCCCTGACGGCCACAAAAGAAGGCAGAACATCCACATTACGCTCACTGGGAGACTTACCCAAGTTTTTAGGAACATTCCAGCTCCCACAGATCAATCTCCCAGATTGGCCCACTTTACCGAATCTACTCACGGAAAGAACCAAAGATCAGTGGCAAACTGCACAACCCAAGCAACGCCGTGACCGGCGCAGAGGACAAACAGCAGACACCTGAAAATACAGTACGACAATCCAGAGAACCTACGCAACCACAGGACTCTAACTAGGGATTCATATTCTGCCACTGAACGGCCCAGGACCACAGAAGACACCACCCGCCTGTTGAATGTTTTGACTTAATTTGTTTAAAGTTTCGACTCAGATTATACTATGACTTTAGCTCGCCAAAAAATTCGGAGGAACATATATGAAAAGGACCCCTTACGGGTTCCCTAGCTTGCCAATACTCACTCTGGGGGGGGAGGGTGACCGGAGACCAATTCCATTCTTGCGGACCTCCCTCCACTTCCCACCCAGGGTGAACCGTCGCGCAACACAGCGACACCTAGCATTTTCGCTAGCATATCACCACGAAGTTACACGCAGCAGCCTTTAGCTGCGCAAGGTTTGTTTGCTAAACAAAACCTTACTTCTCCCTCTTTCTACCTTTTCCTTCCTAACTCTTCCCTTCTAATTGCCCTCCCTGTCCCCCCCCCCCCCCCTCCCAAAACCAACCTCTACCACCCTTAACCAACTTAAGAGTAACAGCAATAACGAAGATTATAAATGGAAAACATCTCGTTTGGCACATATAACGTGAGGGGTATAAACAACCCGGCTAAGAGGGGACAGATATTGGACCATCTCCACAAACACAAAATCATGGTAGCTCTCTTACAAGAGACACATTTTCAGGCTAATAAAATCCCTAAAATGAGAAACCGCAACTATACCATATGGCACCACAGCCCTCATCCTACTAAAAAAAAGGGAGGCACTTCGATTGCAATTCATAGACATATCCCCCATAAACTCATCTCCTCATCAGTAGACCCGGAAGGACGCTACCTCTTCTTAAAAATACAAACTGGAAGCGAAATTCTAACCTTTGCCAATGTTTACTTCCCAAATCAAGCACAGGTGCGCTACGGAATCCGGATACTGGGGGCATTGAGGGCCTTCGCGGACGGCTCCAACGTTATCTTAGGAGGGGACCTCAACCTCAGCCTGGACCCCGCGCTCGACTCCTCTGGGGGTAAGTCTAAAACTACACACATAGCACTACGCAGACTCCGCAGGGAGATCCACAGCCTTAGGTTAGTTGACCTTTGGAGGACACTACATCCAAAAACAAAAGATTATAGCTTCTTTTCCCCCTCCCATGGCTGCTACCAGCGTTTAGATTACCTACTAGTCTCACATAAGCTCTTGGACCGAAATCCCCTCAGCTCGATAGGATCCTTTATATGGTCGGACCACGCTCCGGTATGGGGATCGCTTAAAAGAATACAGAGGGAACAGAGGGAGTTTAACTGGCGTTTAAACGACAATCTGCTGAATGATGCAATATGCGTGCAGGAAATCCAGCAGACTATTGAAGACTTCAAAAATAACCATACATCAGACACCACCCCTGCACCGACTAAGTGGGAAGCACTTAAGTGTGTGATACGCGGAATACTCATTTCGCATGGGGCAAGGCTAAAAAGAGAAAGAGCTAACACACTGAAGGATTTACTCAACCACCTAAGTCACCTAGAGAACCTAAACAAAAAAGCAACCCAAGACACCAGGACGGCAGAAATATCCGCTGTCCGAAACAAAATACTCCTTCTAATGGACCAGATCTCACTATGCCAACGGGATCGAGCTCGGGGGAAATTCTACGAATATGGCAACAAATGCAGCAAAGGTCTAGCCAGAGCCCTGAACCCTCGAACACCTCAGACATACATATTCGCAACACAAACCCCAGGGGGAGACCTAACTCACACCAACTCTGGAATAATGGAAAATTTTTATAATTACTACCATAGCCTATATAATCTACCAGACAAATATAGGGAACAAAATAGAGAACTGATCAAAGACAGAGATGAGTACCTAACCAATCACGCCCAAAAACGGATATCAGAGACTATACAGGAGACCCTGGAGGAGGACATCTCCCTTCAGGAAATAAAAGAAGCGATCCACTCCCTCAAAAATGGCAAAAGCCCAGGACCCGATGGCTATACCCCACGTTTCTTTAAACTCATGGGGGAAAAACTAGCCCCCTTGATGCTCAACGCATTCAACTCCATATCAGAGACCTGTCCCTTCCCCGCCCAGGCACTGCAAGCAGTGATAACTGTTATACCCAAACCGGGCAAAGACCCAGCGGCCTGCGGCAGCTACAGGCCAATTTCCTTATTAAATATAGATACGAAAATATTCGCTAAAATTCTGGCCACACGCCTCCAGGCACACATCCCAACCTTGGTGCACAGGGATCAGGTGGGTTTTGTCACGGGGAGGGAGGCAGGGGACAGCACAATAAGAACATTGGCCCTCATGTCCAGAGCTCGCAGGAATGGGGAGCCCCTGTGCTTACTCTCGGTAGACGCCGAGAAGGCGTTTGATAGGGTGAGCTTGGGATTCATGGAAGCGACTTTACAACGCACAGGCCTCGGACCCAGGTTCATGGACTGGGTGATGGCACTTTATAGAGGCCCCTCAGCCCGTGTAAGGGTTAATGGCCTGCTGTCGCGCACGATTGACATCCGTAATGGCACCAGGCAAGGCTGTCCCCTGTCCCCCTCCCTATACATATTAGTAATGGAGACGCTGGCGAGCGCACTTAGGACAAACCCCAACCTACAAGGAATTAGAACAGGTGAAACTGAACATAAGGTAGCATTATACGCAGACGACCTGCTGATCTACATTAAAAACCCAAGGATAGCACTACCCAATATATTAGAAGAATTTAAACGATTTAGCAAACTATCTAACTTCAAGGTCAATCTAAGCAAATCACTGATTCTCAATGTAACCCTACCAAACATAGAAGTCGAGACCCTAAAGCCATCCCTCCCGTTCCAATGGAAATCGGAGGAGATGGGGTATCTAGGAACAGTACTTACCACAGATCCAGACAAACTTTTTGCAAAAAATTACATACCCCTCATAACTAAACTAGAGTCTGACTTTACTAGGTGGAAGGGAGTCCCGTTATCTTGGTTCGGAAGGATCAGCACAGCAAAAATGAATGCGCTTCCGAGGTTTCTGTATATCCTCCAGACGGTCCCAATCGCTATACCGGGCTCCTTCCTGGCACGGTTTAGAAAGGTAATCATGAGTTTTATATGGGGAGGCACCAAACCTAGACGCAAATGGAAAGCCCTAACCAGCCCGAGAGAACTAGGAGGCATGGGAGTCCCGAACATAGCCCTGTACTATAGGGCGACGTTATCTAAGCGCATTCTTGATCTTCTCCGCGGTAGAGCACAGAAGATATGGGTGGAAATGGAACAAGACATGACACTCGGCCAGGGTAGAGGGATCATATGGCTACCCGGTAGGGGGAAACACAGAGGACTGGGATTTTCCCCATTCATTGAAGATATGGTGACAGCCTGGATGGGCCCTGCGACTAAGACAGATCTGATCCATAGACCGGGCCCACTCACACCCTTGATAGGAAACCCAGAAGCTCCCCCGTTCTTGCGAGGCTTTCAGGTGACTGACACGACCACAGACACAATCCCTAGGGTACGAGACGTGATTTCTAGCACTGGCCTTAAACCATTAAGCGAGATCCTGGGAGGGAGGCGGCCCCATCCCGGAGCGTGGTTTCAGTACCTACAACTGGGCCACTATATTGGCTCACTGGGGGATATGCAAGAGCTGAGGCGGCCCACTACCCCCTTTGAGAATTTATGCACCTCAACCCCCACAGATCAACATAAAATCTCAAATCTATATCGGATGCTCCTAACCGAAGACACACGACATTGTAACAGAGCGCTGGAGCGGGAGTGGGAGGGGGAACTGAACACCATACCCTCAGAGGAGTCATGGGCAAAGGCCTATACATTAACCCACAAAATAAACATGTCCAGCAAACTCCAAGAATTAAACTATAAAATCTTAACACGTTGGTACCAGACACCTGCAAGATTGGCGAGAATATTCCCCCAGTATCCGGATACCTGCTGGAGATGCACGACGGGAACTGGAACACTCACACACATCTGGTGGGGTTGTCCACTGATCTGTCCTCTTTGGCGGGAGATCAACTCCCTCTACACTGCAATTAGCAGGAATCAAATACAGCTGACTCCTGAGATTGCATTACTTTCAATGTTCCCGGGCTCCCAGAAGCAAGCAAAAGGTTCTCTATTGAGATTTTTCATTCAAGCAATGCGCCTGGTAATCCCAAAAAAATGGAAGTCATCAACTCCCCCCTCCAGGCTAATGTGGTTGGAGGAGTTAGATCACATAAAATATATGGAGGAGCTTTGTGCCAGAGACGAGATGAAACTAGAGAATTTCCAAGCCACCTGGACGCTATGGAATCAGTTCCGTTTCTCCCAAGACTTAGGCCCATGGCTTGAAAGGGGGTCACTACCCAACACAAACACAACCAATGACCCTTCGGATACTACCAGACCCTGAAAACGTAACCCTCAAATCAAGATACGAGATGACTTCCCCCCCCCCCCCCTCTTCTCTCCTCTCGCCCCTGACCAAGCCCCCCCCCCACTCTCAACATTCCAGTCCTCTTTACTTCCCCCCCTTCTTTCCTCAATCTTTCTTCATAAGAAGCTGTTATATTAGATATGTTTAAGTTTTCTTTTTCTCAGTTTAACCAATCAGTAACTGAAGCTAGAGATACCAGAAATTAATCTGAGAAGTTATAAGCTATAAATGTTGATAGCACCAGAGTTCATACTTATATTTAAAAAAAAAAAAAAAGTCTGTTTCAAAGAATAAGACAGAAAACTAGACAAAGGAAGACAATTGAGGTTAATGTAAGAATGTTTGATGAAAATGACACCACAATTTTGTAATTTTCATATCTGCATAACAGACAAAATAAAAAACTTTTGAACCATAAAAAATATGATGGTGGCGGCGGTCCCGCGCTATTCGGTATTTGGTCCCCAGTCGCTACTATTTTTCCTGGTGTGCCGTCCCCGCCCTACACAAGCACGTCTCCTGCAACATTACAATGCAGTTACTGGGAAGGTCCACTTAACGACAGACACGTGGACAAGTACAGGCGGGCAGGGCCACTATATCTCCCTGGCGGCACATTGGGTGAACTTGGTGGAGGCTGGGACCGAGTTAGAGCCTGGGACCGCTCACGTGCTACCCACATCAAAGAATAGCGGGTCCTACCTCGGTGCTGGTATCTGTGGCGTATTATTCCGCCTCCTCCAATCCCCCCCCCGCCACCTCCACCTCTCAATTACGAAGTGTGAGCACGTCGCCAGCAGTCGGTAGCGCGCGGCGCGGCAGCACAGTGATGGGCAAACGTCAGCAACCCGTGCTGAAACTACGCAGTTTAGGTGACAAGAGGCACACGGCCCCCGAGCTGTTACAGGGTCTGATAGAGCAGACAGACCTCTGGCTTTCACCGCTGAGCCTCCAACCGGGCATGGTCGTGTGTGACAATGGCCATAACCTGGTGGCAGCTCTGCAGCCTCACACACGTGCCATGCCTGGCCCACGTCTTCAATCTGGTGCTTTAGCGATTTCTAAAAAACTACCCCCACTTGTCTGACCTGCTAGGCAAGCTACGCCGCCTGTGCGCACGTTTCCGCAAGTCCACCACGGGTGCTGCCACCATCAGGACACTGCAACGTCTGTTTCATCTGCCAGAGCACTGACTGCTGTGCGACGTGCCCACGTGGTCTATATCACTATATAGCAGGCTCGGTCCGAAACTCTCCCGCTGCTCTCCAAAGCTACACTGCAATTCTTGCAGTCCTCGGCCACCGACAGAAGATCACTTCCTTTTTGTGGGATTTATAAATCCCGGCTCCAGGAAGCAAAGGCCGTGGAGCTAATGGCTGTGATTGGCTGAGGCCGCCTGAGTTAGCCAATCAGAGCCATTCAATGATGTCATTGAATGGCTGTGATTGGCTAACACACGCACCGTCAGCCAATCACAGCATTAGCTTTCTGGAGGCGGGGATTTCAAGCCCTGCATCTAGAAAGCAATGCTCTGTCGGGGACGAGGAGGGAGCGACAGCCTGCAGCAGTGCCAAAGAACGCCGGGGGAGGAGAGTACTGCTTTTTGTTTTTTTACACCATATTCCCGACGTATAGGGTGACAGTTGCGGGGAAGGGGGGGGGGGTGATCTTATGCGCCCAGTCGCCTTATACGTTGGAATATATGGTACATTTATGAGTCATAGTTCCCAGAACAACAGTTTTATCAGATTCATAATCCACGTCAGAATCGTACAACATTCCTGACAAAGCTTTAACCTTCCATGGAAGCGATCGCCTTTCTGATCGTCTTGGATTATTTCTGTCATATTTATTAACAGCTGCTCTGTGAATTTTGGGGTCACTCAGCTGAGGATGTTCTACGGACCTCGGGGTCACTCAGCTGAGGATGTTCTACGGACCTCGGGGTCACTCAGCTGAGGATGTTCTACGGACCTCGGGGTCACTCAGCTGAGGATGTTCTACGGACTTCGGGGTCACTCAGCTGAGGATGTTCTACGGACCTCGGGGTCACTCAGCTGAGGATGTTCTACGGACCTCGGGGTCACTCAGCTGAGGATGTTCTACGGACCTCGGGGTCACTCAGCTGAGGATGTTCTACGGACCTCGGGGTCACTCAGCTGAGGATGTTCTACGGACCTCGGGGTCACTCAGCTGAGGATGTTCTACGGACCTCGGGGTCACTCAGCTGAGGATGTTCTACGGACCTCGGGGTCACTCAGCTGAGGATGTTCTACGGACCTCGGGGTCACTCAGCTGAGGATGTTCTACGGACCTCGGGGTCACTCAGCTGAGGATGTTCTACGGACCTCGGGGTCACTCAGCTGAGGATGTTCTACGGACCTCGGGGTCACTCAGCTGAGGATGTTCTACGGACCTCGGGGTCACTCAGCTGAGGATGTTCTACGGACCTCGGGGTCACTCAGCTGAGGATGTTCTACGGACCTCGGGGTCACTCAGCTGAGGATGTTCTACGGACCTCGGGGTCACTCAGCTGAGGATGTTCTACGGACCTCGGGGTCACTCAGCTGAGGATGTTCTACGGACCTCGGGGTCACTCAGCTGAGGATGTTCTACGGACCTCGGGGTCACTCAGCTGAGGATGTTCTACGGACCTCGGGGTCACTCAGCTGAGGATGTTCTACGGACCTCGGGGTCACTCAGCTGAGGATGTTCTACGGACCTCAGGGTCATTCAGCCTGATGATGTTTTACGGACCTCGGGCTCATTCAGCCTGATGATGTTCTACGGACCTCGGGGTCACTCAGCTCATGATATTCTATGGACCTCGGGGTCACTCAGCTGATGATGTTTTATGGACATTGGGGTTATTCAGCTGATGATGTTCTATGGACCTCGGGGTTATTCAGCTGATGATGTTCTATGGACCTCGGGGTTATTCAGCTGATGATGTTCTATGGACCTCGGGGTTATTCAGCTGATGATGTTCTATGGACCTCGGGGTTATTCAGCTGATGATGTTCTATGGACCTCGGGGTTATTCAGCTGATGATGTTCTATGTACCTCGGGGGTTATTCAGCTGATGATGTTCTATGGACCTCGGGGTTATTCAGCTGATGATGTTCTATGGACCTCGGGGTTATTCAGCTGATGATGTTCTATGGACCTCGGGGTTATTCAGCTGATGATGTTCTATGGACATCGGGGTTATTCAGCTGATGATGTTCTATGGACCTCGGGATTATTCAGCTGATGATGTTCTATGGACCTCGGGATTATTCAGCTGATGATGCTCTGTGGACCTCGGGGTTATTCAGCTGATGATGTTCTGTGGACCTCGGGGTTATTCAGCTGATGATGTTCTATGGACCTCGGGGTTATTCAGCTGATGATGTTCTATGGACATCGGGGTTATTCAGCTGATGATGTTCTATGGACCTCGGCGTTATTCAGCTGATGATGTTCTATGGACCTCAGGGTTATTATCTTGGTATTTAGCTGCTGCAGCTCTATGAATCTGTGGATTTGTTTGCTGGTAATCTGTCGCTGCAGCACGGTGAACCTCCCTATTTCTGTGTACTTAGTAGCGGATTCGTAGAGTCGTTTTGTTGTTCTTCTTCTTTTAGCATCAGTAAATCTAGCTCGGCGTTTTTGAGCACTTTTCCCAGAATTAGAAGTACTTTCAAGCTGAGGAATGGGGAGTGCGTTCAACACAGCTTCATAAGGCTAATTAACACGGACAATTGCGATTTTGCCACAAGAAAAATTTGGCAAATTTGCATCCTTATGCACTGCGATCTGTGAACAAGAGCGATGCTTTTTTTTTTTTACGAAAAATCTTGCATCACATCACTGCCGCCCGCGATAAAATCGTACGATTTTTTATCACAAAAGTCAATGGGACTAAATAATGTTAATCACATTGTGTGTTTGTAGCGATGCGATAAAAAGAAGCCTCCATAGGAACAAACGGGAAATAAAAAATAGCAGACAGTTAGGGAGCAACAGATAACATTTAGCAGGAGGAGATATTGGAGCACGTGGGGAATCACTGGGATGGTTTCACCATTTTATCTCCTGATAGTGATGGGAGTAATTATAACAGTTTAGCTGACTATTTAGAGGATATGGCGCGGGCTCGCCGTTATGGTGGATTGTGGAAATCAGTAGCAGCTCAGCAAATATTTAGGTCAGTGTTTGACAGTCGGTGAAATATGTGTAAAATTATTTGTTCAATTAATTATTTTAGCCAAGTCTCACATTCAGAGGTGCGTTAGATATTGCTTTCCCATACAAACTTGACCCCCTTTGTCACCCTCTTAGGGCTAGAATTGAAAAAAATCCTTTCCTAGGGGATCTCTATGTTATACAAAGAAGCTGCTGGCCAATTATGTTTCTAACTTTAGTAGTTTCGCTCAGCGTTGATGAATCAGTCAGTCAGGACGTTTCATTATATGTATAGATTACCTTGTGATGTGAGGGGCTGCTGATCCTCCATCATGACCTCCTTGTACAGATCCTTGTGTCCTTCTAAATACTCCCACTCCTCCATGGAGAAATAGACGGAGACGTCCTGACACCTTATAGGAACCTGACAACACAATATACAGTCATCCTCCACAGCCCTCCTGTTACTGTATAATGTCCCCCATTCCCCGCAGTGTCACCTCTCCTGTCAGCAGCTCAGTAATCTTGTGGACATGTTCCAGGATCTTCTGCCCATTGAAGTCCTCATGTATCGGGTAGTGAGTTGAAGGCCCCGTTATTGAGCTCAGGGTTCTTCCATGACCTTCAGACACAAAGTTCTGCCAGCGCTCACTAGAGGTCTTCTTCACTGCTGTATAACCCTGATGAGAGACGGACTAATAAATGGTGTTACATACATCTACAGAGTCCCTCACCTTCTCAGTCATGTCTATCTGTTATGATAGAGAAGAATGATGTCATGTGACGTCATCAGAATCTCTCACCTCTCCAGTAAGCTGATGGAGGATCTCTAGGGTGAGATGTAATAGACTCTCTGCCATCTCCTTCCTCTTCCCATCCATCCTGGGCAGGTTCATCAGAAAAACTCTCTAATATGGAAGATCCCAACAGACGATACTAGGATGCCGGAGCCTGAATGGAAAGAAGATGAACGAATGTAAAAACCACAAAAATACCTTTTATGGAGATAATAATGCGAAGCCTTTTAGGAGACACTAAAGTGTAGATGTTGTATTCTATCTTTCTACAGATTTATGGGGCGATTACACCCTACAGCGCTGTTACTTGGGGGGAGCACACAGAGGAGCCATTACTTTGTGGATATGGAAAAGGACCTTTAGTACTTGGGAGAGACATTCAAGGAGATGGCCATTACTTAAGAGAAGGAAGCACAGAGGGACGGCTATGACTTGGTGTAGATGTACAGAGGGTCTGCTGTTACTTGGCTGGAGGCACCATTACTTCAGGGGAGCACAGAGGGACCGCTGCTACTTGGGGAAGATGTACTAAGGGACGGCTATTACTAACAAGGAAACACCAATACTTGGAAGCTACACAGAGAAAATGCTGGTAGTTGGGGGGGGAAGCACCATTACTGGGGGGGACACACAGGAGCCGCTATCACCTTGTCAGGGTCACAAATGATGCTTATTACTTTGGAGCCATTATTATGTAGTGAGGATTATTACTGTGTGGGGGACTGAGTTGTGGGTTACATGTATCTTGGGGTCCCCCATCTCATAGGACCCTAGTACAGACCCCCGCTCACTTAAGACACGCAGCATTAGCTACACGGCGCACATTACAGGAGCCGGACATCGTACTTAGGCTAGCCCCACACTGGCGATCGCAATTTTGTTCAAGTAATTTTTAAGGCATCAGCAACGCATTTTTTGAGAATCGTTTTTAATTGAATTTTTATTGAGTAAGCCAATAGAACTTTCCACTGTTAACCCCTTATGTTGTTGTCCCCCATGGGCACTGCAATAAAAAGTAAGAATAAAGTTAATAAAGTTTTACTATAAAAAAAAAAAAAAAAATTTGAAAAAATAAAACCCTTTTGCCATATTTATTATAAAGACAAATACATATTTCTCTTTGCTGTGCCTGTAAAGGTCCGATCTATCAAAGGAACACATTATTTATCCCGCACGGTGAGCGTTGTCCGAAAAAAAAAAAGAATGCCAGAAATGCGTTTTGGCCGCCCGATCTCTAAAAAAACAATGCAATAAAAAGCAATCAAAAAGTCGTATGTATTCAAAGACTGAACCAACACAAACTACAGGACATCCTGCAGAAAATCAGCCTTCGTATAACTGTGTCAACTGAGAAAGAAAGTTTATGGCGGTCAGAAGACGGCGGCAGAAAATAATAATAAAAAAATGAAATATCTTTGAAAAAAATAAAAGTAGTTCAGCAAAAAAAAAAAAAAAACCACTATAGGTTCGGTATCTCGGACTGACCCATAGAATAAAGTTATCAGGTCATCTGTGTTGCAGTTTAGTTGCCGTAGAAACAGGAGGCACCGAAAGATGACAGAATTTCGCGTTTTTTTGCACTTTACTCCACTTTAGCATTTTTCAGTACATTATATGGCACCACTGAAAAATACAACTCGTCCCGCAGAAAACACCAACCAGCCCTCCGACAGCGACGGCCATGGACAAATGGAATATATATATATTCTTTATTAAGATGGTTTTGAAAGGTTTTGATTCAAACATTGTAATTTTAGAGTACTGATGAATATGTCTAAATCCAAGTCTGGTTTTTGTTACCATATGTATTTTCCGCATCACCTCCCCAAATAGCTTTCTCCCCGTCTCATCTTAGTGTGGCTGGACACAGTTTGTTTATGTGAGGCTGGATTCACACCAACGTATATCGGCTCGGTTTTCACGCCCAGCAGATATACGTCGTCGTCTCTCTCTGCAGGGGGGGGGGGGGGAGCCTGGAAGAGCCGGGAGCAGTGCTCTGAGCTCCCGCCCCCTCTCTGCCTCCTCTCCGCCCCTCTGCACTATTTACAATTGGGAGAGGCGGGATGGGGCGGGGCTAATTCTCCAAACTTAGCCCCACCCACCTCCTTTCATTGCAAATAGCGCATAGGGGCGGAGAGGAGGCAGAGAGGGGACGGGAGCTCAGTCCATCCTCCCCTCCTTGCAGATGAGGACACCGTATATCGGCTCGGCGTGAAAACCGAGCCGATATACGATCGTGTGAATGCACACTAAGGGTGCATTCCCATGAACGTATATCGGCTCGGTTTTCACGCCGAGCCGATATATGTTGTCCTCGTGTGCGGGGGGGGGGGGGGGGGGGAGGATGGAAGACCCAGGAGCAGGAACTGAGCTCCCGCCCCCTCTCTGCCCCTCTGCACTATTTGCAATGGGGAGAGGCGACACGGGGGCGGGGCTAAGTTCCGAGAATTAGCCCCGCCTCGCCTCTCCCCATTGCAAATAGTGCAGCGGGGCAGAGAGGAAGAAGAGGAGGCAGAGAGGGGGCGGCAGCTCAGTTCCTGCTCCTGGCTCGTCCATCCTCCCCCCTCCTGCACACGAGGACAACGTATTTCAGCTCGGTGTGAAAACCGAGCAGATATACGTTCGTGGGAATGCACCCTAAGAGAGTAATAAACCTCTCCCCCCCCCCAATTTGTTCATTAGCCATCCAAAGGTGGATCAGCTGGTTGACTAGTGAAATGTAACAAGTCCCTCCCAGCCGAAGTCCTGTAGCCAGAACTTTAAATCCAGTTCTATCCTCCATGCCGCACCTGATGTGTCCAGAAACAAGTGTCTTATGCTGTCGAATGATGCAGTTATACGGCGCAGTACGACAGAGCAGGAGACAGGTAACATCCACAACTGTCCAAAGTCTGGAGGGAAATACTCTCCTCTTTGCACTGATCTCCATCACTATCCTTTTTTCAGGCTTTAACTCTTTCTTTCAACGCTCAGGCCCAACACACTCCATCCACATCAGCCCCTCCCTCCTCTCCTCACCCATGTATGGCTCCCATGCACTTTTCAACTTCCTAAAACACCTCCAGCCCCCCCATACAGCCAAGAAACACCTCAGCCACCCACACAAATCCCCTAACCATGCACTCACCCTTGCTACCCTGCTACTCCTAGCCACAGGGGACATATCCCCCAACCCAGGCCCACCCCGTACTGCTCCCTACCAAAATGCCCCCCTGCCCCATTCAAATGCGCTCTATGGAACTCCCAATCTGCATGTAACAAACTCCCAACTATCCATGACCTCTTCACCAGTAAACAATTGAACCTGCTCGCCCTCACCGAAACCTGGATACAGCAGTCCGATTCTACCTCCCCCGCTACATTGTCCTATGATGGCCTGCAGTTCTCCAACACCCCCAGATCAGATGACAGACGTGGCGGCGGCAGAGTAGGTATCATCCTCTCGCCAAACTGTATCTTTCAGGTCATTCCCTCAGCTCCCTAGCTTAGCTTCCACTCCTTCGAAGTCCACACCCTGCGACTCTTCCGCCCAGTGCCCCTGCGTGTCGCAGTTATTTACCACCCTCCAGGTTCCACCCACCTGTTCCTAGACCATTCCGCTGCCTGGCTTCCCCACTTCCTATCCTGTGAAATCCCAACCCTCATCCTTGGTGACTTCAACATCCCTACTAACAACCCCAGCTCATCTGCCTCCCGGCTTTTAACGCTTACCTCCTCCCTTGGCTTATCACTAATCTCTGACTCCCCCAATCACAGAGATGGCAACACTCTCGATTTAGTTTTCCTCCATCTCTGCTCTGCCTCTCACTTTACTAACTCCCCCCTTCCACTCTCAAATAACAACCTTCTCTCCTTCTCCATCAGGCACCCTAGCATCTTCCCTGACCCTCCTATCTATCGCACCTCTAGGAACCTCCAGTCCGTCCGCACTAAACAGTTTGCCGAGACTATTCAGTACTCTCTATCCCCTATCTCTCTCCTCCCCTGCCCTAACCTGGCAGCCGAACACTACCATACCACCCTCAGTCGTGCCCTGGATGAAGCGGCACCGCCTGTGACTCACGCCACGAACGCGCTTCATCGGGCGGTGCTCTAGGTGCGCAGAGCAGCTGTGGAGAAAGTCAAAGTTGCCGGCAGACTTCCTCCACTTCAAATTTATGCTTAAAACTTATAACCTAGCCCTTCACCATGCCAAGCAAGTTTATTTCACCTCCCTTGTCTCCTCACTATCCCATAACCCCAAACAACTCTTTGACACCTTCCACTCCCTCCTCAGCCCCAAAGAACAGGCTCCTGCGACAGACCTGACTGCTGGAGAACTAGCTGCCTATTTCAAAGAAGAAAAAAAAAGACAACATTCGCAAAGAAAATTCTAAAAACTGCATGGTTAGCCCTTATCCCAGCTTCGTCAGCACTGTATCCAGCACCTACTCACTATCTACGTTAGAACCAATGACAGAGGAAAAAGTCTCCAGACTCCCTTCCGCTGCCCGTCCCACCACCTGTGCTAGCGACCCTCTCCCCTCTCACCTCCTCCGGTCCCTTTCCCCAGCTCTCATTACTCACCTCACCACAATCTGCAACCTCTCCCTAACCTCTGGCACTTTTCCCTCCTCATTCAAACACTTCATCATATCTCCTCTGCTTAAAAAACCAACCCTGGACCCAAGTGATGCTGCCAACTACCGACCCGTCTCAAACCTCCCCTTCATCTCCAAAATACTAGAGCGCCTGGTCTACTCCAGCCTTACACACTTTCTCTCTGACAACTCACTTCTCGACCCCCTACAGTCTGGTTTCTGCTCTCTACACTCGACCGAAACTGCCCTTACAAAAGTAACAAATGACCTGATGACTGCCAAGTCGAGAGGTGACTACTCCCTACTAATCCTCCTTGACCTGTCTGCTGCATTTGACACTGTCGACCAAGACCTCCTTCTCACTATGCTCCGCTCTATTGGTCTAAAGCACACTGCTCTCTCCTGGTTCTCTTCCTTACCCCTCTGACCGCTCTTTCAGGGTCTCCTTTGCTGGTTCCATCTCTGCTCCACTTCCTCTCGCTGTTGGGGTCCCCCAGGGCTCGATCCCCTTCTCTTCTCTATCTATAGTGCCCCAATTGGACAAACCATCCAGAAACTCGGCCTCCAATACCATCTCTATGCTGACGACACCCAACTATACACCTCCTCTCTTGAGATCTCTGGACCATTCCTCCAAAATATCACCGACTGTCTGTCCGCTGTCTCTAACACTAAGTCCTCCCTTTTTCTCAAACTAAACCTCTCTAAAACTGACCTCCTTGTCTTTCCACCTTCAACCGACCTCCCCTCAACATCTCCTTTGCAGTGTCTGGCATCATCATAACCCCCAGACAGTATGCCTGGTGCCTTGGGGTCACACTGGACTCTGACTTCTCCTTTACCCCCCATATCCAATCTCTGGCCCAAACATGCCACCTGCACCTTAGAAATATTGCTAAAATACGTCCGTTCCTCACCATGGACACGCTAAAGACACTCGTGGTCGCCCTCATCCACTCCCGGCTTGACTACTGCAACTCGCTACTCATCGGCCTCCCCCGCACTAGACTCGCTCCACTCCAATCCATACTAAATGCGGCAGCTAGACTCATTTTTCTATCCAGACGTTACTCAGACGCCTCTGCATTATGCCAGTCGCTGCATTGGCTGCCCATCCACTGCAGAACTAAATTTAAACTCCTCTACCTCACTCACAAAGCTCTGCATGGCGCTGCGCCACCATACATCGCCTCCCTACTGTCAGTATACCACCCAGCCCGCTCACTCCGATCGGCTCACACCCTCAGACTAAGCACCCCTCTAATACGAACCTCACATGCTCGCCGACAGGACTTCACCAGAGCAGCACCCATCCTCTGGAACGCTCTACCCCAAGGCATCCGGACAATTCCCGATGCACGAAACTTCAGACGTGCCTTAAAAACGCACCTCTTCAGGGAAGCATACCAAATCTCCTGACCTAGTCCCTCGCCCCTCCCTATGGTGCCCCACCGTTTGCCTTTTAATAATTGCTCTGCACATGAATTCCCCTATTGCCTGTGTTCCCCATGCCTTGCTCCCCCCCTTTGCCCGTGTTCCCCATGCCTTGCTCCTCCCCCCTTTGCCCTTCCTGTATCACCCCAACCCATTTGTGTCTAACCCAATGTACCTCACACTGTAATTGTTGTATAGTTTTGCATTTATCCATGCCTGAAAGCTGCGGAATAAGTTGGCGCCATACAAATAAAGATTATTATTATTATTGTTTTATCTTCTGGATTGAATAACTTTTAAAAATTCTATAAAAACATTGTTTACAAAAAAGAAAGGAATTACAATCATTTAAAAAGGGGAGGAGGAAAAAACGAAAATGGAAAAAAAAGGGCCATGTCCTGAAGGGGTTAAAACAACATCACAACGCAATTGCGACACGATAAAAAGGGAAGCTCCATAGGGAAACACAGGCGATAAAAGATAAAACAAATCTAACATCGCAGATAGATGGAGCGCGCCGCGATATTTTATTCTCGCAACATCAGTGAAAACATCGCTAATCGGTTTCATAAATCTGCTATTTTTCCCACTCTGGCCTCGCACGATCTTATCTCCAATGTGAAACCAACCTTACCTTATGCAGCCGTGTGCTTACAGGACCTGTGGTGATGTCATAGTCATGTGAGCGGTCACATGGGTGGGAGGAAGGGTCACATGATCAGACCAGTGGATACAGGACCTGTGGTGATGTCATAGTCATGTGACCAGTCATGTGACCCTCTCCCACGCATGTGACCGCTCACATGACTATGACATCACCACAGGTCCTGTAAGCACACCGCTGCACAAGGTAAGGCTGGCTTCACATAGGAGATAAGATCGGTCGAGGCCAGAGTGGGAAAAATAGCAGATTTATGAAACCGATTAGCGATGTTTTCACTGATGTTGCGAGAATAAAATATCGCGGCGCGCTCTATCTATCTGTGATGTTAGATTTGTTTTATCTTTTATCGCCTGTGTTTCCCTATGGAGCTTCCCTTTTTATCGTGTGCAGTTGTGTTGCTGTTTTAACCCCTTCACGACAGGGCCCTTTTTTTCCCTTTTCGTTTTTTCCTCCTCCCCTTTTTAAATGATTGGAATTCTTTTCTTTTTTGTAAACAATGTTTTTATTGAACTTTTAAAAGTTATTCAATATAGAAGATAAAACCAGACCTATTCATCAGGACTCTAAAATTACAATGTTTGACTCAAAACCATCTTAATAAAGAATATATATATATTCCATTTGTCCATGGCCGTCGCTGTCGGAGGGCTGGTTGGTGTTTTTTGCGGGACGAGTTGTATTTTTCAGTGGTGCCATATAATGTACTGAAAAATGCTAAAGTGGAGTAAAGTGCAAAAAACACAAAATTCTGTCATCTTTCGGTGCCTCCTGTTTCTACGGCAACTAAACTGCAACACAGATGACCTGATCACTTTATCCTATGGGTCAGTCCGAGATACCGAACCTATAGTTTCGGTTTTTGATGTTCTACTTGTATTTTTTTTCAAAGATATTTCATTTTTAAAAAATTATTTTCAGCCGCCGTCTTCTGACCGCCATAAACGTTCTTTCTCAGTTGACACAGTTATACGAAGGCTGATTTTCTGCAGGATGTCCTGTGGTTTGTGTTGGTTCAGTCTTTGAATACATACGACTTTTTGATTGCTTTTTATTGCATTGTTTTTTTAGAGATCGGGCGGCCAAAACGCATTTCTGGCATTCACCATGCGGGATAAATAATGTGTTACTCTGATAGATCGGACGTTTACAGGCACAGCAATGAGAAATATGTATTTGTCTTTATAATAAATATGGCAAAAGGGTTTTATTTTTTAAAGTTTGCTTTTTTGTGTAACCCCCAACTCAGTCCCCCACACAGGAATAATCCTCACTACATAGTAATGGCTCCTCTGTACCCCAAAGTAATAAGCATTATTTGTGACCCTGACAAGGTGATAGCGGCCCCTCTGTGCCTCCCCTAAGTAACAGCGGCTCCTCTGTCCCCCCCCCCCCCCCCCCCCCAAGTAATGGTGCTTCCCTCACCAACTACAGCATTTTCTCCGTGTAGCTCCCAAGTATTGGTGTTTCCTTCTAAGTAATAGCCGTCCCTTAGTACATCTTCCCCAAGTAGCAGCGGTCCCTCTGTGCCCCCTGAAGTAATGGTGCCTCCAGCCAAGTAACAGCAGACCCTCTGTACATCTACACCAAGTCATAGCCGCCCTCTGTGCTTCCTTCTCTTAAGTAATGGCCGTCTCCTTGAATGTCTTCCCCAAGTACTAAAGGTCCTTTTCCATATCCACAAAGTAATGGCTCCTCTGTGTGTTCCCCCCAAGTAACAGCGCTGTAGGGTGTAATCACCCCATAAATCTGTACAAAGATAGAATACAACATCTACACTTCAGTGTCTCCTAAAAGGCTTCTCATTATTATCTCCACAAAAGGTATTTTTTGTGGTTTTTACATTCGTTCATCTTCTTCCCATTCAGGCTCCGGCATCCTAGTATCGTCTGTTGGGATCTTCCATATTAGAGAGTTTTTCTGATGAACCTGCCAAGGATGGATGGTGATAGGGGTCAATCAATATTAATCAATAACCTAACATAAGAAAGATATGGAAACAGTGTAATGAATGTGACATTAGTTATTTGGTTATATAATGTTATGTATTATATGTAAAACATTCCGGAAGTTGCTAGTAGAATTTGGATACAGAATCATATGTAAAAAGGTATATTCAAGCGTTTATTTGAATATTGATTTTAAAATACTAAATGTATGATTAATTAGATTTTATTCAGTTATCTTACTGAATACCAACTTTGTGCTGACTCCCGAGTAGGTGGCCGAACCAGTTTTGTCTATGTGAAAAGTAGAAACGATGTCCCCTCTTTTGATGTGCAAATTGCTGATGAACTTTGAAGATTACAGTTCTTCCCAAACAAGAAATGTAATTAACAAAACCTGTATTATCACACTGTAACTGTTTCCATGTCTACTTCAAACAGTTTTGTTAATACCTTTTGTTTAGAAAAGCTTGTTGATTTACAGTTGCCAAAAGTACTTTGTAACCAGGCATCAGGTAACATTTGGAAACGCCTTCTTTACAACTTGCATATAAACTAGCAATGTACAACAATAAACAGAATTCATTCTGATTTACTAAGTCTGTGTATAGTGGGTCATTATGGTTCTCAACTATGAGTACTCTATATAATATTTCCTCTTAATTTGGATACAGGCAACATTCGCATTACGGTCTGCGTTCCAGACCCCCCACAGTTTATTTGGCGCCCGACAAGTGGGGCAGAAGCTAGCTCCTCACCTGCAGCCGATACCTGACTACACTACCTGCCGACCAGCCGGACGAGAGGCCACGGGACCCCAGATCTACAAAACACCGGTATACGGTAAGCTCTTGACTTGCCACTCAAGCTCTGGGCTCTCCTGACTTCAAGTCTCGTGTCGACAGGGGGTGAGTTGCTGTATGTTATATAGGACGCTTCTGCCTGTTATTTACGGTGTTCTTAGTGACCGTGCTAGACGGAAGAACCCTTGTGTGTATATTGCCATGTTGCCTGTAGTAATTGTTGAAATCTGTACGTTGATAGTCTGTGTCGTGTTAGCCATAATTTGCTTTTACTGAGTCTGTTATAATATCACCAGAAGTTCCCTTAGAAGAGAGGTCTGGTCTCCCCAACCCCCCCCCCCCCTTAAGGAGTCCGTAAAACTATTCCAGGACCAGGGGTCCTTAGTGTACTGTGTGAAATAGAAGCCTGTGTGACCTATAGAAGCCTGTGTGACAAATAGAAACCTGTGTGACAAATAGAAACCTGTGTGACAAATAGAAACCTGTGTGACAAATAGAAGCCTGTGTGACAAATAAAAGCCTGTGTGAAATAGAAGCCTGTGTGAAATAAAAGCCTCTGTGAAATAGAAGCCTGTGTGAAATAAAAGCCTCTGTGAAATAGAAGCCTGTGTGAAATAAAAGCCTGTGTGAAATAGAAGCCTGTGTGAAATAAAAGCCTCTGTGAAATAGAAGCCTGTGTGAAATAAAAGCCTCTGTGAAATAGAAGCCTGTGTGAAATAAAAGCCTCTGTGAAATAGAAGCCTGTGTGAAATAAAAGCCTGTGTGAAATAAAAACCTGTGTGACAAATAGAAGCCTGTGTGACAAATAGAAGCCTGTGTGACAAATAGAAGCCTGTGTGACAAATAGAAGCCTGTGTGACAAATAAGGTTCTGTGTGCCATAAGCTGTGTGAGAAAGGGAAGGGGGAGACGATTGCAGACAAGTGTATAAAATATAGAAAGATAGGACTTAGAAAAGCAGGAACCTTTAACTATGAGTTCTGGCAATAGTACGGGAAAAAGCATGAAAGATATCAGAAACGCCGGTCTAGAAAAAGGAGTAGAGGCCATAATAAGATATAGCAAAAACGTAAATGTAGAACAATGGGATTGTGCACCGAAGGATGACGGCATACTTGTGTACTCATCCCCGGTGCCAAACCCGGCTAGGATGTACCCGGTCCTACCAACCGCGGACAGCTCCGACATTCTTCTTGACTGTCAGGATTGTCCCAGGTGCGGACAACAAAACCCTTTACGAAGACAAATGGCTTTAACTATGTGTAGACGGGAAAAGAATGAAACTATTGAATGTTATTTTGGTAGGCTGGGAACGAAGGCTAGGGACATTGGTTTCACCCTCTGTGCAGATGAAGTGTACTACCCAATGATGTGTGAGGTGTTCATGCAAGGCATCGGCCCATCATTGGCAGATAAAGTAAAGGCATGTACCCCCGGCTGGCGACAAGCCAAGCCCATGGACTTGTATAAAAAGGCAGTAGGGTTTGCTATGGATGAGAAGCGCCCTGTAGCGGCGGTTAAATACTATAGCAACCAAGGGGGGAAGGTGCAGTTCCAGGACAGACCCAACAGAGGAATACGTAAGTGTTATAATTGCCGCAAGAATGGCCACCTGGCCAAGAATTGCCCTTGTCCCAAGAAACCTCATGATCAGGAGACAGATCAGGGCACCACTCCCAGCGGCGACAACGCACCGCATCGCCCGAATCTGTCCCAATGAAAACCACTATCGTTTGTCTTGTAAGTCTTGTTGTTATGTAAACTAATCTTTGTTGTACGTCTTAGTGTTCTTGTAATGTCTAATTTCTAAGTGTAAGAAAGTTATACCCCACTCACATCTGTGGGGGTTCAAAAGAACAATGAAGTATATATATACTGGGTGGTTTTTTGTTTTTTTTCCTGAGTGTAAAGAAGGTATGAGCTATGGGGGGTTGTATTGTCTCTGTAGTAAGGAATGGTGTAAGCAGACTGTGCAGGTTAATAGGGAACAAAGAAAGTGTAGTATAACTTGTTAAAAGAAAGAAAAAAAAGCAAGTCAATGAGTTAAGGAAAGGTAGAAGGTTTAACAATGCACGGTAATAATAGTTGCTATCTGGAGTGGTGAATATAAGTATGTGGGTGGAAATGGGCATAAGTTGTATTATGTTTGTCATTGGGTAGCCTATTCTGAGCGAATTGTGTAAAAACCGCGGTACTAAGAGTTTTTCTTATCTATACATAATTCGCTCATTATTGGAAGTCTGGTGTACAGTAAATACAATCCCAATTTCTACTTCACATATTATCAGTCCGTATAGGAATGAGAAAAAAAATAAAAAAATAAAAAAAATAAAAAACCCTTAGTGAGTGTGAATTTGCAGTTTAGAAGATGTTTACAGGCAGTGGAACCAGTTATACAGCTATTTGTCTGGAGAAGTTTCTGTGTTCTATAGAAGATAAGATACATTTCAAAGGGTGAGGAGCTTGGGCAGTTAGGAAGTTTTTTTTTTCCCTTCTCAAATTTGATGAGACATTGCAGGCAGGATCAGATTAATAATGAATTTGCTTAAAGAATATCATATTCCAATATGAATACATGTTTGTGGATTATTCTGCCTTGTTGTAATTCATGTCTGTTATTTGTACTAATATCTTACAAGCCTTATCTGCATCCATCAAATTTTCACCGGATGGATCGGTACGGGTTGAGACCTCAAGTGACAGTTCAGAGGAGGTTTGTAAACTAACTGCTCTCTTGGTAGATCCGGCTCATGTATTTGTCTTGATAGCTACTGCAGAAACTCAGCTTTCCGCAGGTCCTGACAAATAGTAAGCCACCTCCAAGACAAACTCCAATTCCTGAGTCATTGCTTAGCACAAGGAACTGGATATCTGACATAGGTGATCCAGGTATTGCAGGTCAGCAATTTCAAAATTTTTAAATTTAATTTTTATATTTTTTTTTTGCAACAAGGTTCTGATCTATTTTAATAGAATACCAGCTTGATTATCTAGCAGTAATTGGTGCAAGGGGTTTCAGGAATGCCAATTCAGCTGGCAGAAACTGAACCGCTAGAGGTAATGTTTAAAGGGTCACGATGCCTCATGCGCTTCCTTGTGCTGGAAAGTCCTGAAAGCATATTGGGAACCGAAATGATGGGATCCTTGGGATCTTGTATCGAACTTCACTCGTCCGGTGAGGCTCGTATACACCCCAGGTCTGAAAGTCACCCGACCTTCGGTCGGATGGCAGCAGACCTAGCGACACCTCTCCCTGTCTTCACTCTTACGCACGCAGAGAAACAAGTTCTTAGTGTCGTTCCTTTGAGCCTTTGGGCTACCAGTCAGACGGACCTCGACAGACTGTCTGTATTTGTTTGTATTTAATTTCAGAGGAAAGCAGTACTGTTGGATAGTGCTGCCACAAGGGGCACAGTATAGCCCAATACCAGTTCACCAAATTCATGAAACTGGTATTAGATGCCTGGCCAATTCGCGAGGGCACCGCCCTCTTGTAATATGTTGATGATTTGTTTTTAATTTACTTTTATGTACTGCTGACACAAATAGTTACCTCAATGCATCACTAAGCCTTTTGTGTTTCCTCCATCAGAGTAGAATGGCTGCAAAGCCAGCAAAGAGAAACTTCTTAGATCACACCATGGTGATCTACACCCCACATGACATACATGGTATCCTGACACAGGTAAGCCGTAGACATCTGTCTCTTGCTAGACAGATCAAAATGGAACTTGCAGTACACTCTTCATCCAATGTCTCATTTCAACGTTGCACCACTTTGAATCCGGCCACCTTATTACCATTAGGTGACACTGATTCAAATGGGGGAGTAAGTACAGAGGACCAGCTCTTTGCAAATTCTCTGACTGATGATGAAGAGGAGGCCTTTGACGCAGAACACCAGCATGATTGTGACAGCTGGGTTCGCACATGTCACTGACAAACCCCTCCTAAACCCTCACCTTGAAATGTTTGTGGATGGATCTAGATACCTGAATGACAAAGGAAGGTTTGTAACAGGTTTTGAAGTAGTCACACTGAATGAGATGCTTACAAAAACCACTGCCGCCACACATGTCAGCGCAGGAACTGAGGCCTGTACGATTGAAAAATATACCACTACTAATATCTACACTGATTCCAGGTACGCCTTTGGTACTGCACACGATTATGGACCCATTTGGCGGTCCAGGAGCTTTCTCACGGCACAAGGCAAGCCCATTAAGCTATCATGTTGCCAGGACAGGTGGCCATAATAAAGGTTAAAGCACACACGCAGGGGCAGTCACCAGAGAACAAGGGGATAGGGCAGCCAAGGCTGCAGCTCTCCTAGGACAGGACGCAAGACCCCTTGTGCTGTAAGTTGGATCTTGGTCCCACCACTCTTGTTGATTTGGGATTTGGCGTCCTACGGGACGTAGATGATGTACCAGCGGCTGCCTACCCCCACCTCGCCGTCCTAGCTCACGGGAAAGTGCATGCCTCTCGGAATGCCATGGTTTCTGTTATGGACAAGGTATGGTATGCTCCAGGGTTGGACAGGTTGGCGAAGGCATATGTGAAGGCATGTGAAGTGACCACTGTATCCTATTCAGAGATTACAAATCGATTACATCCAGCTTCCCAAATCAAGGCAGGTATGAGTACGTCCTTGTGTGCGTGGACCTGTTCAAAGCCACCGCACAATGTACAGTGGCTAAACTTGTGTCAGAACTTGTATGTAGATTTGGGGTACTAGAGACAATTGAGAGTGACAGAGGTACACAATTTACAGGTTAAGTGATGCGAGAGGTGATGTCAGCCTGGGAGTGGAACAAGCGTTTTACACTCCATATCACCCGCAGAGTTTAACAAAGTTGAAAGAACTAAAATTATATGCTTAAGTTAAAAGAAGTGTTGTTTGGCTCTATGCCAAGATTAGGCCTGTACCATCCACAGGACCTACAGCGGGGGTGTGATAAGGTTATTGAATATGTACAAGAACTATGTTGTAAACTGAAAATAACACCCGATCTAGTGTTTTCCCCAATTTCAGACCCTCACAACCTAGAGGGGACTCATTTCTTGCCACCTGGAGATTGGGTGGTCGCAAAAAGACACGTAATAAAGGCCTTGGACCCAAGGTTTGACGGACAATACCAAGTTCTGTTGTCAACACCTACTTCTGTAAAAGTGGATACATGCCTCCCACTGCAAGAAAGTTCCCGAGCCAGAGGAAAAGTGATGGGTGGGATCCCGGCGTTGTTTGGGTGGGGGAGGTAATGGACATTTTGATTTTGACTTCTGCATTTGTCTTATTGGACTGTCTTCTTATTGGGAAACACCACTACGAACGATCCACATGGACAAGCGATGGACTGGATGGGCAAATATTTCCCACACGTCTATGCCCAACCTCAGGAGTGGAGAGGACATTTTGCGGACTTTTCTATTATCTGTCCCCACTCCTGTAGGGACTCTTCGAGACATACGCTCAATAGTTCAGAATGATAGTGATGAAGTAGATGACAATGTTGTTCAGGAAAACACCTTCCTTAATTTATTTGAATATTGTTCCCATTGCGATACCATTGAATATATACATTGGACGAATATAACTCGGTTTTAGGTGAGAAATGTTGCGTTGGCTGAAGAATGTTGTAATTTTACTTGTGACTCTAATGAAATCAGGAAATGCCAACGAATTAAGGCAACAGAAGTAACAGCTACTCTGCAATCGTCCGACTAGTATAATCTTATGTGTATATATATATATATATATATATATATATATATATATTGCAATTAAGGTAATAATTTTATGAATAGCTAAATGTACTGAATGCCGATTTTCTACACCCCTTTAAGTGTCTAATATGACGATGACGATATTGATGTTGATAAATCTAAGATTACTGTATTGTAAACTTGATTGACTTGCAATATTTGATATTATGTCTTCATATCTTGATGGACATAGAGTGCACCATTCCTACCTGGGAACCCGGCACCTATGGGTGACAGAACCAGGAGATAATGGTGGCTCTGATGTCCAAATGGGGGAATGATAGGGGTCAATCAATATTAATCAATAACCTAACATAAGAAAGATATGGAAACAGTGTAATGAATGTGACATTAGTTATTTGGTTATATAATGTTATGTATTATATGTAAAACATTCCGGAAGTTGCTAGTAGAATTTGGATACAGAATCATATGTAAAAAGGTATATTCAAGCGTTTATTTGAATATTGATTTTAAAATACTAAATGTATGATTAATTAGATTTTATTCAGTTATCTTACTGAATACCAACTTTGTGCTGACTCCCGAGTAGGTGGCCGAACCAGTTTTGTCTATGTGAAAAGTAGAAACGATGTCCCCTCTTTTGATGTGCAAATTGCTGATGAACTTTGAAGATTACAGTTCTTCCCAAACAAGAAATGTAATTAACAAAACCTGTATTATCACACTGTAACTGTTTCCATGTCTACTTCAAACAGTTTTGTTAATACCTTTTGTTTAGAAAAGCTTGTTGATTTACAGTTGCCAAAAGTACTTTGTAACCAGGCATCAGGTAACATTTGGAAACGCCTTCTTTACAACTTGCATATAAACTAGCAATGTACAACAATAAACAGAATTCATTCTGATTTACTAAGTCTGTGTATAGTGGGTCATTATGGTTCTCAACTATGAGTACTCTATATAATATTTCCTCTTAATTTGGATACAGGCAACATTCGCATTACGGTCTGCGTTCCAGACCCCCCACAATGGGAAGAGGAAGGAGATGGCAGAGAGCCTGTTACATCTCACCCTAGAGATCCTCTATCAGCTTACTGGAGAGGTGAGAGATTCTGATGACGTCACATGACATCATTCTTCTCTATGATAACAGATGGACATGACTGAGAAGGTGAGGGACTCTGTAAATGTATGTAACACCATTTATTAGTCCGTCTCTCATCAGGATTACACAGCAGTGAAGAAGACCTCTAGTGAGCGCTGGCAGAACTTTGTGTCTGAAGGTCATGGAAGAACCCCGAACCCAATAACAGGGCCTTCAACTCACTACCCGATACATGAGGACTTCAATGGGCAGAAGATCCTGGAACATGTCCACAAGATGACTGAGCTGCTGACAGGAGAGGTGACACTGCGGGGAATGGGGGACATTATACAGTAACAGGAGGGCTGTGGAGGATGACTGTATATTGTGTTGTCAGGTTCCTATAAGGTGTCAGGACGTCTCCGTCTATTTCTCCATGGAGGAGTGGGAGTATTTAGAAGGACACAAGGATCTGTACAAGGAGGTCATGATGGAGGATCAGCAGCCCCTCACATCACAAGGTAATAGACATATAGACGTACACATGACCTTAAGTACTTGAAGATGGGGTCCAGTCACTGTATGTGTGTCTTACAGATAGATCCGGTAAGAGGACATCACCAGAGAGCCGCCCCAGTCCTCTCCATCCACAGGATTATCCGGTACGTGGAGAAACTCCCTATAATCTGTAGAAGGCTCTGAAGGTTCTGCATTCAATACCAAATTGCCCCCAACCCTTTGAGACGAACGTTCAGTTTAAATGCAGAAAACGACTGAATGGCGAACAAGAATCATGCGCTTCTCGTTTGTTGTTCAGTTTCAGCCACCATAAGGATCAGCGGCGGCTTGTGCGCTTATCCTGCAGTTTAACCCCTGATCGCTCACTGTGTGACATAGGAATGTGGAACAATGAACGATTAGCGGACGAGAACTGCACGATTGTCAACGAGAAACAGGCTGCGGAGTGCGGATGTGCTGGTGATGGCGTTAGCAGCTCGTTCGCTCGTCGTGCAAACAAGAATTGTGCAGTTCTCATCCTGCGTAAAACAAGTATAACAATACCGAATAGGACTAAAGGGGATTTACAGGGAACGATTACACAGGTCTGCAAAAAAAGAATTTTTTTTAAGAGCTGTTTTAGTTATTCCACGTAATCTGTATATTTTTCGGTACACTGAATCTGAAAATGACCTCCGTTTTGTCATAAGACATCACGTTTCCTGACAATTCAGTCATCTATATTAAATAAGTAGCAGGCAAAAAAAGCAAAAATCCCCGCGCTCACCGACTCCAAGGGATGAAAACGGGACTCGATGGTCCGTATTACATTCACTTTATTACAGTGCAACGGAAATGAGACCAAATGTTTTATATACATGCTAGCTGACCCGTCGCGCCTTGCCGCGAAGACAGACATACATTTGTTTTTATATATCTAGATAACAACCCATCACAGCGCAAATTTCAAGTTACCTCAGCGGTATAATATATAACAACCAATCACAGCACAGCAGCTTTCATGTTACCTCAGCGGTATAATATATAACAACCAATCGCAGCACAGCTTTCATGTTACCTCAGCAGTAAAATATATAGCAACCAATCACAGCACAGCTTTCATGTTACCTCAGCAGTATAAGAAATAGCAACTAATCACAGCACAGCTTTCATTTTACCTCAGCATTCTCAATATCCAGGAATTGTCTTGTGATACGTTTGGCGGATGCATCATTTTGTAGTTGAACACTCATCCCGTTGCTCGTAATGCCTTTTGCTTTCGTGCTTGAGATGGAAATCAAACGATCTTTGTCTGGGGGGCATAACTGTCGACGATGCTCGTACGGCGCCACCTATTGTAGGATAGATGTACTATGCCAGTAATCTTCCCAGGAGTGTACTCAACAACTTCCCAAAGTTTCATGGCGATTAGATGAATGGTGTAGTAGCGCAAAAAGGACAGACAGACAGACATTCATTACTTTTTATATATATAGATGACATCAGGAAGTGAGAGAATTAGATTCCGTACGTAAAATTTGGACGCTAATTCTTTTGCGCTTACAATTAAATAATCGAGTTGGGACCCATTAACTTTTCCTATTTATGACATAATCAATGCTCGTGCCAAATTTCACGTTTCTATGACATCGCGAAGTGAGAGAATTAGTGGCAGTGATGGAAATCGAACGATCTACGTGGGGGGGGGGGGCGTAACTTTCGACGACGCCCGCACGCGCGCCATTTATCATAGGATAGTTGTACTATGCCTATAATCTTCCCAGGAGTGTACTCAACAACTTCCCAAAGTTTCATGGCGATCGGATGAATGGTGTAGTAGCGCATAAAGGACAAACAGACAGACATGCACGCATACAGACATACACACAGACAGACAGACATTCAATTTTATATATATAGATAAGTTTATTTCTGAAGTGTTTTATGCTTGAAAAGGGCGACTAGTAAATGTTGCCGAAACGCGTTGCATTGTAATAAAGTGAATGTAATACGGACCATCGAGTCCCGGTTTCATCCCTTGGAGTCCGTGAGCGCGGGGATTTTTGCTTTTTTGCCTGCTACATTGTACCACAGCCCAGGTGAGGGCTGCATCCCACAGACGACTCTCCGGTGATCCGGATCAGAAACCCAGGGTGGTTTAACAAGCTTTCGTGGATATTAGGTGCCAGCGGGCTCTCAGGATCGAGAGTTCTGTAAGATCTATACAATACATGTAAATATGGTAATAAAGGCAGCGGCCGGGCTTCATTTGGTCTTGTAAATGATAGCGATGAGATCACATTATATGAAAGTGGTCGATACATCAGCAGTTCTGAGGCCGTCTGGAGAATTCTGGGGTTTCCCATACATGAAAGGTTTCCAACAGTCGTTCATCTCGCTGTTCCTTCCTACTATGTATGGAAATGTAAGTTAGACCTGCAGCTGGCTCCCTCATATAACTACTGCTGTCCTGTCATTACTGGTCATTATGCTAATTACCCATCTTCTCCGCCCATCTAACACGTTCCTCTACATCTGTCTGACTTTTACAGTATTTGTTTCCCAGCTTTTCCCTCAGGGTAATGATCTGAAGAATATTGATGCTGCAGCCATAGTGGTAAAAGAAGAGGTAAATGTGAGGGGTGATGAGCGGTGGAAGGAGGAGATCCCTACAGACACCCGTCCAGGTGAGTAGTAACCACGGAGTAATGCAGAGAACAGTCACATCTTCTGCTCTTCCATCACCTGCAATGTTTTTGTGTTACATTTTTAAGCTCTGCGTTCTGTCAGATTGTTCAGCTGCGTATTCATCCATTTAGCCGAAACACAAATTAAATGTGGATGAAATTGTGGTATCGCTACAGGAGATAAACCGTGACGAGCATTTAAATATGCCGATCTCTGCTGATCTCTTTAAAAGGGTGTGTTTAGGGATTCCCATATATGACAGATCATCGTGTGGAAGTACAAAGGTGGCAGCTGTAAGCCAAGCAAGGGTACAAAACCCTGTCTTGTTAAACGGAAGCCGTTCATAGGCCTCATGTCTGCATACAATGTAGATACTTGGAGGAAGTGCTGGACAGTATGGTTGGGGACAACAGCTAACCACCGGGCCGAAACATCTACTGTCTTTTATTGTAATGACTGCAAGACAGATCGCTGACCTGCAGTAATTACAGGGGTAATTGCTTTTACTTCTGGTTCTCCTCTTGTACACTGGGTGTTGGGTGATACGTTGCCCACACACATGTGGCAGGTGTGCAGAGAGTGGGGCTGCTGCAGCGCTGCTTGGGGTCTGGGGCAATTAATCCCGTTTGGTAGACATGTTGCTGCGGTCATTGTCTGACGGCTGAAGTGAATGTGCATTTCTGCCTTTCTCGGTTGACAACGATCGGTTAAGGATCAGCCAAGTGTTCTCATACCATCTAACTCCTGAGGATACATGTTCCTCCTGTGATAATTTGCTGGAGCTCACCGCCATGTTTGGGGTGTTGGCAGGTCTTACAATTCGAACATATTGAGGGTAATGGCTATATATGACATAGTTTCTTCAGCTGTGGGACTATGTGTACGCCTCCACCAATATTTATGTGTCCCTGATTTATGGAAAGCCTTAACAATAATCTCATGATGCTTTACAACTTATTGCCCCAACTCTTCATTTAGCACATCATAGATTCCCTCTATACCGAGGATTGTCCATAACAGTAGAGACAGCCTTCCAAGCATTCCTCCGGCTCTGGAGCTAAAACCTTTTTTGCAATGACTAGCATGTATTCAGGTTTCCTGTCCTTCCAGTTTGACTGAATTGGCAGTTGTCAACTGCATCTGATATGGACTGTCAAATGTTGGTTCCAAACTTTTTTTGAGGTCTTTTGAGGACAACCCGGTCCTGGAAACAAAATATGTGACCCTTTTTTTTGAGTCTGGATCTGGAATCAAGGAAAATTCATGTTTACGAGTGACACTTAACTTCTGATGCAAGGCACTCACATGGAGACTATAGCTCTTTTTTTTGCTCCCCCTGAGGGCGCCGTAAGGCGACACATGTTGTGTATATGCATTAGATTAGAATAGGGGTTTGGTGGTGCTGATTTATAAATTTCCACATAGGCTTTTGGCAGTTGGCCATCCAGGCCTATGTTTTGGTGTGTATATGCACAGTTACACACATGATACTAACTGATGACTGCTGGTCCCATCCCATTACTGCCACCATTTGCCCCTTTATTTTAAATATCATTCAATGTTGTCTTTTTGAATAATAAAGTATTTAGATTATATTTCAGGGGATATCACCTATGGGGATTTTTTGCCTTTGTCAATTAGAATTGTGTTTATATAACCCGGAGTATTCCTAGGGCAATTTAATAATATAAGCAGTCATAATAATCGTCCAACTATTGAAAGTCACACAAGTGCAGCATTTTGTTGTAAAAGGCAAACAAGGTCTTCTGTGACTACATATTAGTTGGTTTCACATCCCCCACAAACTGCTTCTAGCCAGTCTGTTCTACTCTTCACCATTTCCATGAATCTTTATAAGTGACCCATATTAGCCTTGGAGGATAATACCCAAAAGTCAAGTAAATGTTATTAATAGAGATGAGCGAGCACCAAAATGCTCGGGTGCTCGTTACTCGGGACGAAAATTTCGCAATGCTCGAGGGTTCGTTTCGAATAACGAACCCCATTGAAGTCAATGGGCGACCCGAGCATTTTTGTATATCGCCGATGCTCGCTAAGGTTTCCATTTGTGAAAATCTGGGCAATTCAAGAAAGTGATGAGAACGACACAGCAACGGATAGGGCAGGTGAGGGGCTACATGTTGGGCTGCATCTCAAGTTCACAGGTCCCACTATTAAGCCACAATAGCGGCAAGAGTGGGCCCCCCCCTCCCAACAACTTTTACTTCTGAAAAGCCCTCATTAGCAATGCATACCTTAGCTAAGCACCCCACTACCTCCAACAAAGCACAATCACTGCCTGCATGACACTCCATTGCCACTTCTCCTGGGTTACATGCTGCCCCCCCCGCCCCCCCACCCCCCACGACCCAGTGTCCACAGCACACACCAAAATGTCCCTGCGCAGCTTTCAGCTGCCCTCATGCCACACCACCCTCATGTCTGTTTGTAAGTGCGTCTGCCATGAGGAGGAACCGCAGGCACACACTGCAGAGGGTTGGCACGGCTAGGCAGCGACCCTCTTTAAAAGGGGCGGGGCGGGGCGATAGCCCACAATGCTGTACAGAAGCAATGAGAAATATAATCCTGTGCCACCGCCATCAGGAGCTGCACACGTGGGCATAGCAATGGGGAACCTATGTGCCACACACTATTCACTCTGTCAAGGTGTCTGCATGCCCCAGTCAGACCGCGGTTTTTTATACATAGTCACAGGCAGGTACAACTCCGCAATGGGAATTCCGTGTGCACCCACAGCATGGGTGGCTCCCTGTAACCCACCGGCGGTACATAAATATATCCCATTGCAGTGCCCAGCACAGCTGAGGTAATGTCATGTTTAATGCAGGTGGGCTTCGGCCCACACTGCATGCCCCAGTCAGACTGGGGTTCTTTAGAAGTGGACACATGCAGTTACAACTCCGTGTGGACCGACAGCATGGGTGGGTGCCAGGAACACACCGGCGGTCCATAAATATATCCCATTGCATTGCCCTGCACAGCTGAGGTAACGTCAGTTAAAATACAGGTGGGCTTTGGCCCACATTGCATGCCCCAGTCAGACCGGGGTTTTTAATACATAGACACAGGCAGGTACAACTCCCTAATGTGAGGTCCGTGTGGACCGACAGCATGGGTGGCTCCCTGGAACCCACTGGCGGTACAAAAATATATCCCATTGCAGTGCCCTGGACAGCAGAGCTAACGTCTGATTAAATACAGGTGGGCTTCGGCCCAAACTGCATGCCCCAGTCAGGCTCGAGTTTTTTATAAGTATACACAGGCACGTACATCTCCCTAATGGGAAGTCCATATGGGCCGATAGCATGGGTGGGGCCAGGAAGCCACCGGCGGTACATAAATATATCCCATTGTAGTGCCCAGCACAGGTGATGTAACGTCAGCTTTAATGCAGGTGGGCAAAAAATTTATTGGATTACACTGTAGGCGAGGGCCCCAAAAAATTGGTGTACCAACAGTACTAATGTACCTCAGAAAAATTGCCCATGCCCAACCAAGAGGGCAGGTGAAACCCATTAATCGCTTTGGTTAATGTGGCTTAATTGGTAACTAGGCCTGGAGGCAGCCCAGTTAAAATAAAAATTGGTTCAGGTTCAAGTTTCAACGCTTTAATGAGCATTGAAACGTATAAAAATTGTTTAGAAAAATTATATGATTGAGCCTTGTGGGCCTAAGAAAAATTGCCCGTTCGGCGTGATTACGTCAGGTTTCAGGAGGAGGAGCAGGAGGAGGAGGAGGAATATTATACACAGATTGATGAAGCAGAAATGTCCCCGTTTTTGATGGTGATAGAGAACAATGCTTCCATCCGCGGGTGCAGCCTACGTATTGCTTACGTATCGCTGCTGTCCGCTGGTGGAGAAGAGAAGTCTGGGGAAATCCAGCCTTTGTTCATCTTGATGAGTGTAAGCCTGTCGGCACTGTCGGTTGACAGGCGGGTACGCTTATCCGTAATGATTCCCCCAGCCGCACTAAACACCCTCTCTGACAAGACGCTAGCCGCAGGACAAGCAAGCACCTCCAGGGCATACAGCGCGAGTTCAGGCCACGTGTCCAGCTTCGACACCCAGTAGTTGTAGGGGGCAGAGGCGTCACAGAGGACGGTCGTGCGATCGGCTACGTACTCCCTCACCATCCTTTTACAGTGCTCCCGCCAACTCAGCCTTGACTGGGGAGCGGTGGCACAGTCTTGCTGGGGAGCCAGAAAGCTGTCAAAGGCCTTAGAGAGTGTTCCCCTGCCTGGGCTGTACATGCTGCCTGATCTCCGCACCTCCCCTGCTACCTGCCCCTCGGAACTGCGCCTTTGGCCACTAGCGCTGTCGGATGGGAATTTTACCATCAGTTTGTCCGCCAGGGTCCTGTGGTATAGCATCACTCTCGAACCTCTTTCCTCTTCGGGTATGAGAGTGGAAAGGTTCTCCTTATACCGTGGGTCGAGCAGTGTGTACACCCATTAATCCATAGTCGCCAGAATGCGTGTAACACGAAGGTCACGAGAAAGGCATCCTAACATGAAGTCAGCCATGTGTGCCAGGGTACCTGTACGCAACACATGGCTGTCCTCACTAGGAAGATCACTTTCAGGATCCTCCTCCTCAGGCCTTACACGCTGAAAGGATGACAGGCAAGCAGCATGGGTACCCTCAGCAGTGGGCCAAGCTGTCTCTTCCCCCTCCTCCTCATCCTCCTCATGCTCCTCCTCCTCCTCCTGAACGCGCTGAGATATAGACAGGAGGGTGCTCTGACTATCCAGCGACATACTGTCTTCCCCCAGCTCTGTTTCCGAGCGCAAAGCATCTGCCTTTATGCTTTGCAGGGAACTTCTCAAGAGGCATAGCAGAGGAATGGTGACGCTAATGATTGCAGCATCGCCGCTCACCATCTGGGTAGACTCCTCAAAGTTTCCAAGGACCTGGCAGATGTCTGCCAACCAGGCCCACTCTTCTGTAAAGAATTGAGGAGGCTGACTCCCACTGCGCCGCCCATGTTGGAGTTGGTATTCCACTATAGCTCTACGCTGCTCATAGAGCCTGGCCAACATGTGGAGCGTAGAGTTCCACCGTGTGGGCACGTCGCACAGCAGTCGGTGCACTGGCAGATTAAACCTATGTTGCAGGTTGGCAGCGTCCGTGTGGGACTTGCGGAAATGTGCGCAGAGCCGGCGCACCTTTCCGAGCAGGTCTGACAAGCGTGGGTAGCTTTTCAGAAAGCGCTGAACTACCAAATTAAAGACGTGGGCCAGGCATGGCACGTGCGTGAGGCTGCCGAGCTGCAGAGCCGCCACCAGGTTACGGCCGTTGTCACACACGAGCATGCCCGGTTGGAGGCTTAGCGGCGCAAGCCAGCGGTCGGTCTCCTCTGTCAGACCCTGCAGCAGTTCGTGGGCCGTGTGCCTCTTCTCTCCTAAGCTGAGTAGTTTCAGCACGGCCTGCTGACGCTTGCCCACTGCTGTGCTGCCGTGCCGCGCGACACCGACTGCTGGTGACGTGCTGCTGCTGACACATCTTGATTGCGAGACAGACGTTGCGTAGGAGGAGGAGGAGGAGGGTGGTTTAGTGGAGGAAGCATACACCGCCGCAGATACCACCACCAAGCTGGGGCCCGCAATTCTGGGGGTGGGTAGGACGTGAGCGGTCCTAGGCTCTGACTCTGTCCCAGCCTCCACTAAATTCCCCCCATGTGCCGTCAGGGAGATATAGTGGCCCTGCCTGCCTGTGCTTGTCCCCATGTCCGTTGTTAAGTGGACCTTGGCAGTAACCGCGTTGGTGAGGGCGCGTACAATGTTGCGGAAGACGTGGTCGGGCAGGGCTGGAACGGCACATCGGGAAAAGTAGTGGCGACTGGGAACTGAGTAGCGCGGGGCCGCCGCCATCATACCTTTGAAAGCCTCCGTTTCCATAACCCTATATGGCAGCATCTCCAGGCTGATAAATTTGGCTATGTGCACGTTTAACGCTTGAGCGTGCGGGTGCGTGGCGGCGTACTTGCGCTTGCGCTCCAACACTTGAGCTAGCGACGGCTGGACGGTGCGCAGAGAGACATTGGTGGATGGGGCCGAGGACAGCGGAGGTGAGGGTGTGGGTGCAGGCCAGGAGACGGTAGTGCCTGTGTCCTGAGAGGGGGGTTGGATCTCAGTGGCAGGTTGGGGCACAGGGGGAGAGGCAGCGGTACAAACCGGAGGCGGTAAACGGCCTTCGTCCCACCTTGTGGGGTGCTTGGCCATCATATGTCTGCGCATGCTGGTGGTGGTGGCTCCCCGGCTGATCTTGGCGCGACAAAGGTTGCACACCACTGTTCGTCGGTCGTCTGCACTCTCAGTGAAAAACTGCCAGACCTTTGAGCACCTCGGCCTCTGCAGGGTGGCATGGCGCGAGGGGGCGCTTTGGGAAACAGTTGGTGGATTATTCGGTCTGGCCCTGCCTCTACCCCTGGCCACCGCACTGCCTCTTCCAACCTGCCCTGCTGCTGCACTTGCCTCCCCCTCTGAAGACCTGTCCTCAGTAGGTGTAGCAAACCAGGTGGGGTCAGTCACCTCATTGTCCTGCTGCTCTTCCTCCGAATCCTCTGTGCGCTCCTCCCTCGGACTTACTCCATTTACTACTACCTGAGTGATAGACAACTGTGTCTCATCGTCATCGTCCTCCTCACCCACTGAAAGGTCTTGAGACAGTTGCCGGAAGTCCCCAGCCTCATCCCCCGGACCCCAGGAACTTTCCAAAGGTTGGGCATCGGTCACGACAAACTCCTCCAGTGGGAGAGGATTCGGAACCATTGCTGCCCATTCTGGGCAGGGGCCCGAGAACAGTTCCTGGGAGTCTGCCTGCTCCTCAGAATGTGTCATTGTAATGGAGTGAGGAGGCTGGGAGGAAGGAGGAGCAGCAGCCAGAGGATTCAGAGTTGCAGCAGTGGACCGCGCAGAACTCTGGGTGGTCGATAGATTGCTGGATGCACTTTCTGCCATCCACGACAGGACCTGCTCACACTGCTCATTTTCTAATAAAGGTCTACCGCGTGGACCCATTAATTGTGAGATGAATGTGGGGACGCCAGAAACGTGCCTCTCTCCTAATCCCGCAGCAGTCGGCTGCGATACACCTGGATCAGGAGCTCAGCCTGTGCCCACACCCTGACTTGGGCCTCCGCGTCCTCGCCGCGTCCACGTCCTCTAGGCCTACCCTTACCCCTCAGCATGGTGTATTACCAGTAGGGCAGAAACAGAACGCTGTAATTAAATGTGGCGCTTATTGGTCTGTGGTTGGAGGCTGACTTCGCTTACGGAACGCACAGAGCCAGGAAAAAATTTTGCGCAAGCCTGCTGTAACACTTAGCTGGCTGCGTATTAATTAGGACTACTACCCCCAGCACAGACGCAGTACACTGAGGATGGTCACAGGCAGCCCAAATAGATTTTTTTTCCCCCAAATTTTTTTGGAAAAGCCCACTGCCTATATAGACAGTATATCTCTTTCACTGTCCCTGTCTCACCGCTACTGGCCCTGGACTATGTAAAATTACTGCAGACTGTTTCCCTCTGGACAGGATGACAGCGGTGATGTAACGGCCAACGCAGAGCCAGGAAAGAATTTTGCGCAAGCCTGCTGTAACACTTAGCTGGCTGCGTATTAAATAGGACAACTACCCCAGCAGAGACGCAGTACACTCAGGACGGTCACAGGCAGCCCAAATAGATTTTTTTTCCCCCAAATTGTTTTGGAAAAGCCCACTCCCTATATAGACAGTATATCTCTTTCACTGTCCCTGCCTCACCACTACTGGTCCTAGACTATGTAAAATTACCGCAGACTGAGGACGCAATGCTCTGCATGGCCGATATACAAAAAAAAAAAAAAAATGTGCAACACTGCAAAAAGCAGCCTCAACAGTACTGCACACAGTCAGATGTGGCCCTAAGAAGGACCGTTGGGGTTCTTGAAGCCTAAAATAACTCCTAACACTCTCCCTATAGCAGCTCCACCATCAGCAGCACTTTCCTTGAGCTATGTCAGAATGCATCTGTGGCGAGCCGCGGGAGGGGCCGATTTATATACTCGGGTGACACCTGATCTCGCCAGCCACTCACTGCAGGGGGTGGTATAGGGCTTGAACGTCGCAGGGGGAAGTTGTAATGCCTTCCCTGTCTTTCTATTGGCCAGAAAAGCGCGCAAACGTCTCAGAGATGAAAGTGAAAGTAACCAGAACAGCGCGTGGTGCTCGTTTCGAATAACGAGCATCCCGAACACGCTAATACTCGAACGAGTATCAAGCTCGGACGAGTACGTTCGCTCATCTCTAGTTGTTAACCCCGGGGGATAATGTGCAGAAACAACTGCTAGATTACTCTTACACCAGTGATAAGTTGGGCGATTATTGCCCCATGTGAAGGCACCTTAGCTGTCAAACCCCTGTGAATGTAGCTGGCAGGTGTCATATGCTTCAAACAACCAGCATCCACTGGGTAAGCAGCCGTCACATCTTCCAAGCACACTTCATATTCACCCTGCACCTCTATGATGTAAATGCAAGTCACATAGGGGGAATGGGTTAATTATTGAAATTTGCTTCAAGCCTTCAAATTGTGTATAGAAATTTTCTTTGTAAATATTATAAAATATGAAATATATATTTTGTTCAAAAATACATTTTATTGTTGGCAGATGCCGGTACCAGGAGCTCAGGGGAATATCGGATGTCTTCAGATCTTAAACCAGAAGACTGCAGTATTGCCCAGGATACATTAGAAGAGCCCACTATTATCCCAGATAAACCCTCAGCCCTTCACAGCAAACATCTATCATCTGATCCTGCTACACAGGTCCTGCTTTCTGATGCATCACAAACTACTGAGCCAGATAAAAGTCACCGCAGGGATGTTGAATATCAAAAAGCTCCCACGGCGGAGAAGGCATTTTTACATTCAGAAAGTGGAAGATGTTTCATAGATAAATCAGGTCGTGTTCCACATGAGGGAAGGCACACAGGGGCGAAGCCATTTTCATGCTCAGAATGTGGAAAATGTTTTCTTGTGAAATCACGTCTTGTTACACATCAGAGAAGTCACATAGGGGAAAAACCATTTTCATGTTCTGAGTGTGGGAAATCTTATATCCGCAAATTGCATTTTGTTAGACATCAGAGAAATCACAAAGAAGAGAACCAATTTTCATGCTCAGAATGTGGAAAATGTTTTGCTTTGAAATCAAATCTTGTTACACATCAGAGAACTCACACAGGAGAGAAGCCATTTTCATGTTCAGAATGTGGGAAATGTTTTAACTGGAAATCCAATCTTGTTACACATCAGAAAACTCACACAGGGGAGAAACCATTTTCATGTTCAGAATGTGGGAAATGTTTTGTTGTGAAATCAAATCTTGTTACACATCAGAGAACTCACACAGGGGAGAAAACATTTTCATGTTCAGAATGTGGGAAATGTTTTTCCTTGAAAACAGATCTTGTAAAACATCAGAGAACTCACACAGGGGAGAAGCCATTTCCATGTTCAGAATGTGGGAAATGTTTTTCCCGGAAAACAGTTCTTGTTACACATCAGAGAACTCACACAGGGGAGAAAACATTTTCATGTTCTGAGTGTGGGAAATATTTTAGCCAGAAATCACACCTTCTTGCACATCAGAGAACTCACACAGGGGAGAAGTCATCTCCATGTTCAGAATGTGGGAAATGTTTTTCCCGGAAAACAGATCTTGTAAAACATCAGAGATCTCACTTGTAAACATTTTCATGTCGTCAATGTGGGAAATGTTTTACTCTGTAATCAAATCTTGTTTCACATCAGAGAAGTCACACACAAGAGCAGTCATATATTTATGTTCAGAATGTTGGAAATATTTTACCTATTTTGTTAGAAATTAGAGGACTCACGCAGGGGCAGAGCCAGGTTCAGGCTCTGAATGTGGGAAATGTTTTATCTTTTCATGTTCAGAATGTAAGTAGAAAGGTGAAAAAAATCCGGGGTGGAGCTACCTGAATGAGTGAGTGATTTGGATAAATATAAGCAGGGGAACATGCAGAATATATGATTCTTCTCTTTGTTAAGATGGTGGGTCGTGGAAAAGACCTAGTTCTTCAGGTGCAGTCAACCCAATGAAAGTCACACTGGCAGGTGAGACTCTTCTGATGGATTAATGAAGGGGAAAAAATACGCTGTGTGTAGGCGCAGCTGACCAAAATATAAAGTTCAGTACAATGCAGAAAGTAAGCTCAGCTTCTCAGTTTTATTTTAAACCAACATGAAAAGACACATTTCATGGCAACGCCCCCTCCTCAGTTATAGCTGGGGATACACCTTGTGTTGGCTATTGGTATGTGCATAGTGTGTATATTTCGGTCAGCTGCGCCTACACCCATTACGTTTTGTTCTTTTTTCGCTAATCCATGTTTAGAATGTGGGAACCTTATGGCATTCAGTTCATTCTTGTTAACCTCTTAGTGACCAGCTCATAATGTTTTACGTCCTGCCTAAGTGGGGTTTAAAGGGGTTGTCTCGCGAAATCAAGTGGGGTTAAGTACTTCTGTATGGCCATATTAATGCACTTTGTAATGTACATCGTGCATTAAATATGAGCCATACAGAAGTTATTCACTTACCTGCTCCGTTGCTGGCGTCCCCGTCTCCATGGCTCCGTCTAATTCTGATGTCTTCTTGCTTTTTTAGACGCGCTTGCGCTGTGCGGTCTTCTCCCTTCGGCTCCGCTCGACAGCATCGGCATTTTGGCTCCGCCCCCTTGTACACGTCATCGCGTAGCTCCGCCCCCGTCACGTGCCAATTCCATCCAATCAGGAGGCTGAAACCGCCACACGTCATGGTGCGGAGCTACGCGATGACGCGTACAAGGGGGCGGAGCCAAAACGCCGATGCTGCCGAGCGGAGCCGAAGGGAGAAGACCGCATTAGATTTGTCCTCTAATGGAATCTTTATCCGCAGACCTTACCCCGGCTTTGGCGCATGCACCCATCAGCATAATGGCGGATGCATGCGCAAAAGTCTAGGATTGGCTGGGTAATTTAAAATCTCCATACCCACGGCTACCAATCCTGTAATATCCTTCCGCTCGAGAAAGACGTCTAGTCCTCTTTTAAACGCCTCAATGGATTTTGCCATCACCGCGTCCTCAGGCAGAGAGTTCCACAGTCTCACTGCTCTTACAGTAAAGAACCCCCTTCTATGTTGGTGATGAAACCTGCTTTCTTCTAGACTTAGTGGATGCTCTCTTGTTACTGTCGCAGTCCTGGGTATAAACAGATCATGGGAGAGATCCTTGTATTGTCCCCTCATGGATTTATACAGAGTTATTTGATCGCCCCTTAGCCATCTTTTTTCTAGGGTGAATTATCCTAATTTTGATAGCCTCTCTGGATATTCCAGTCCTCTCATTCCATGTATCAGTTTAGTTGCCCTCCTTTGAACCCCCTCCAGCACTGCAACATCTTTCCTGAGTACCGGTGATCAGAACTGAGCGCAGTATTCCATGTGAGGCCTGACAAGTGCCTTATATAGTGGGAGGATAATATTCTCATCCCTCGCCCCTATACCTCTTTTAATGCACCCCAAGACTTTATTAGCTTTTGCAGCAGCTGACTGGCATTGGTTACTCCAGTTTAGTTTATAATCCACTAGTACCCCCAGGTCTTTTTCCATATCACTGTACCCCATTAAGTGTATATTGGTGACATCCGTTTTTCCTGCCCATATGCATAACCTTACATTTATCGACATTGAACTTCATTTGCCATTTTTCTGCCCAAACCCCCGGCTTATCTACGTCCTTTTCTAGCTGTACATTTTCCTCCTTTGTATTAATTGTCTATCATTTTGTATCATCTACAAATATTATTTACTGCACAGCCCCTCTCTCAGGTCGTTGATAAATATATTGAACAGAAGAGGGCTTAGTTCTGAGTCCTGTGGCACCCCACTAGCGACGGTGGCCCAGAGTATGAACCATTTATTACCACCTTTTGCTTTCTGAGCCAGTTCCTTCTCCAGATACACACATTTTCTCACAGACCAAGCTGTCTCATTTTATAGATCAGCCTATTATGTGGCCCGGTGTCAAATGCTTTAGAGAAATCCAGATATACGAGATCAATAGACTCTCCCAGGTCCAGCCTAGAACTTACTTCATCGTAGAAGCTGATCTGACGTTATTGACCCCTCATGAACCTATGCTGGTGAGGAGTTATTCTGTTGTTCTCCTTGAGGTATTCTAGGATGGCATCTCTCAGAAACCCCTCGAATATTTTTCCAGTTATTGAAGTTATGCAAGTCTTCATTCATGTGTGTGCTGTACAAAAAACCTTTTAAAAATGACACAATTGCCAAAAAAATTAAAATCGTAATTATTTCCTTCTACTTTGCTTATATTTATTCAAAACCTGTTGAGTCAAAATACACAGTACACCCCTAGATGAATTTGTTAAGGGGTCTAGTTTTCAAAATGGGGTTATTTGTGGGAGTTTTCCATTGGTTTGGTGGCTCAAGGGCTCTACAAGTGGGCAATGGGGCCTAAAACACCTTCAAGCAAAATTTCTGTCCTGAAAGCCACCGGCTGCTCCTTTCATTTAGGGCCCCTTTGTGCCTTCAGACATAACGTCATGACACTGGTAGGCGTTCATATTGATGCTACCATGATGGGCGGCAGCCAGCCCTTAGCACTGAGTATATTTCTATCTACGATCGAGGGCGTTCTGTCAAAGATCAGACTGCAGACAAGTAATTACATCTCCCACATGATTAATATCTTGTGCATCTATCGGTAGGATACCTATTCAGACAAGAAATAGTCTGTTTGACAGCTTATTGATACATGGTGATTGGTTGCAACTTTAACACTCCCCCGGAGGGGAGGAGTCTTGGAGACTATTTAACACAGGACGAGTTAGTAAATCTCATACTGCCCCGTCCTACCATCCAGGCTGGAGGCTATGTTTCTCAGACCATGCATCTTGTGATCTAGCACCTGCACTAATGAAACTATCTCCATTAGGGAAGTACAGGGCTATTGTTACACAAATATAGATTAGTCCTTAGTATCATATGATTGAGATCACGATCAGTGCTTAGACTAATGGCTAACTTGGTCTACAGTGTATTGGTTATAGAACTGCAGCATAAGCACTAATACACTTGCTCATAGACAGAGGTTATACCTATGTGCTGTCTACCAAATACGTATTCCTGCTAAAGGAGTACTGGATTCATCTTTCCACTGAGCAATAAAGTGGTTCTATCTATTGCCACTTGAGTATATTGGGCACATTTTATTTCATGAACTTCTTTTATGCCAATGAGCACAAGTGTCGCTTACTATAAAGATTGGCAGCAGTTTAGATAATCCAGTTACAAGGCAGCTGTTCAGAGCCCCAGCACCTTACCAATCCTGCAAGCAAATATTTTGATCCATGAAATATTATCAAGGTATAGGTGCTGGATATATTGGGAGCTGTCTCTGCAACAAAGTCTGAGGAGATACATATCTGTCCTTTAGACTTCTGCATGGGGCATCAGTTCACTGTTACACCCACAGACCAAGCCTCGACAGTAGTCACAGAGTGAACAATAGAGAGCCTCGATTGTGACAACTCAAGCCTGTAGCAAGTCTTTAGACAGTCACCTGTTTATACAACAATGTAATACAACAATTGTTCATCTAACAATAAACAAAGCCAGTCTGTCTAAAAGGAGACTAATCTATATAAATAAATCTGTTCCAACTATCGAGGATTAAGTATAATATACTCCTGATGAACCGCTAGGTATTAGCGGGGAAACGCGTCGAGTATAGTAGTACCGGCATTCATATATATCACAAAAGCAAGAGCAAATTATAGGCTATTATGCCCATTTATCTATCTATAACCCAGTATAGTTTCTGAGAGCATCCACATCATCATGCAGATAGAATACGATTGTACGACCAATAACCGGGCTGTCAAGATCCCATTGTTATTAAAATATAACGTACAATCATTCTTCTTTACACATTATGCACATAAGTGGTGTCCTGTGGTATTTTTAATACCAAATATCTACTTCCAGGTATATGACATTTCAGATACCGGAAATCTGTTATTTGTTTGTTGCTCCCTCATTTTGAATTTTAATAATTTTCTAATAAAGATTGAAACTTTTTAATTAGTACTATAGTGTTCACACACCATCATGCCAGACACAAGCTCTAAGTCTCAAGTCTAAGCTGGATCTGAGCTATATAATTCTCAGAGCCTCAGGTTTATTGAAACAAATAATATCTGCCCTTTATGGGTGTATAACACATTACATTAGTAACATATAGAATTCTCCCCTCCCCCCACCTCTCTCAAGTCCAGTGTATGAGAGAGTCTTTGTCCCATCAACATGTAGTTAGGCAAAAGTAGTTTCTTTGTTTCAGCAGTTGAGAGTGCGGGAGGGCTGGGAAGACGCCCAACCTAGATACAAGTAATACAGTATAGGAATGTGACTTTAGCCCTTTAAGAAGCTGCAGCAGAGCTTTACATTAGGCTAAAGTTATAAAACACATCTTTCACCATGCCATTGTCCAGTAATTACCATAATGGAATTATGCAGCCATTAGCCTCTGCAGAGTTAAATCACTACAGCTGCATAATACATCTAGTTTATTACAAATCAATAGACATTTTACGCTAACTAATCATCATGTCTACTACACCCAATATAATCAAATATTACAAGACGGCCCAAATAGCCCAATGGGTAGTGGGGTCAAATGACCCAAAAGGTAGCCTATGGCTAGATATAGAGAAAACCCGTATTTATCCACACAATATAGCATATTTGATCTGGTCTTCAGGGCCACTCCTCCAGGGGCTACAAAAAATGAGCCTGTTATCATATCGCTTCCTCTTTTTGTGAAGAAGCGCCTGGTTTAAGTAGTATCTGTCCTCTAAGATTTCCCCCATGCTACCAGTACTTCACAACCCGCATTTTCCACCAAGCCAAGACCTAGCTCATTTTCAATGGTGGCTAAGTAATCAGAAAACCACCCTACGACATGTTTACGCTAAAACTAAACTTTACACCATAAAACAATTTGTTGCCACATTTAAACTGCCCCCTCAGGAATATATGAGAATTAATCAAATATTCCCCTTTATCCACTCTATAGTGCACACCTCCATGCCACTCTTGCCCACACCATTTGAAGCCACCTGTGCCAAAAACCCTTCTCAAAAAAAGGAATGCTTTCATATATATAATACGCTAAACCAACCCCTGACAAAGGAGAAACTTATGTTTATGAGGAGATGGGAAGCGGACCTTCAGCTTGAGATGACCTCCGATAGATGGCAGCATTGTTGTACCACGATATCCAAGGCTAGCCACCAAGTCTCCCTTAGGGAGACTTCAATTAAAATTCTACATAGGGCATATTTAGTCCCACAAAGATTACACCATCTCTACCCAACCTCTTCCCCGCTATGTTTTAGGTGATGCCAAGAAAGAGGAGACATGCTCCATACACGGTGGACATGTCTGGTCGAAAGTCCACAGGCTTCTTAACCAAATGTTTGTGGGTCCGATTACCAAATCCCCTATTGTGTTCTTGCTCGGGGATTGCCCTGTACGATATAAGTACCAAGCCGATAAATTGATACAATATGCATGTATGGCTACAAGAATCCACATCGCCTCCGCTTGCAAATCACCTACTCTCTCCTTCTCAGAGGTGTTGATAGAATATCCTCAATTATGCTATATGAAAGTATTCATGCTATCAGAACAGATACGATGATAAACTGCCAGAGAATTTGGCAACCTTGGATTGAAGGTATAGAGATCCCAGAGTTACGCCATATCATATCATCTGCTAAGCCTTTATTCTAGTGACCAAATAAAAATATACACGCTATTTAGACACTTCTGACCGATGATGTGGATTCTTGGCGACCTACTGGTTTAAATTTCTATGTTGACCGCTTTGCTTTGTTTTAACCCTATAACTTTGCAATCTATTAGCCGCTGTAGGCAAATACTACTTTTAATGGCAATATTTAGCCCTCTGCAAGGGGACTTTAGAATGTTACAAGCCTATCAAATGTATGATTGTAAAATTCAATAAAACTCTTTGAAACTAAGATTATGGGCGGAACCCAGTAACATTTCTGTAGCAAGAGTATAGGTGAACCCCATGAACCTTTTAGTACAAGAGTATAGGCGGACCCCTGTAAGATTTCTGTAGCAAAAGTATAGACGGACCCCAGTAACATTTCTGTAGCAAGTGTATAACAGACACGATTAGTTTGTCAGCAGCACTTCATATGCCCAAATGGGGCTGAACAGGTATCCTGCAGCGCCTACCGTGGTCTGGATCCAATTCAAACCATTGATGTAGATACTTCAATAAAAGATGGTGGAGGCAAAACAGGTTATCAGACTATATTCTTTAAACTGCATTGGCTATCGTTCTCATAGATGAATCCAATATGACAGATAATTTACAGTAATGGTCAGTGATACTATTGCATAAAGAGATAGATCCACAGTATACTTAAACAGTCTAAAAGACCTGATTTGGAAAACTTTCACAGCTATAGTGGATACAAATATATGTACATTTCGGTACACTGAACCATATTTCAAGCAGATATACAAAAAAATAAATACCAACATAGAATGTGATGCCATGATGACCCCCTGAATGCACTGTGAAAACAGAAAGATGTATGTAAAATTTTTTAAAAATTAGATTAAAAACAATACGAGAAAAGGGCGTAACCGATGTAGATAACAACAAGAATACTTCACAAGAACATAGTGGCATTGTAATCATAATTCAAGCCTTTGGGGGCCATTGTATCTAATACATATAACCAACGCAGTTCTTTTTTCATCAACGTTCTCATTCTATCACCCCCGCCTGGTCATCTCTGGAACTGAATCGATTACGCGAAATCTTAGTTGGCTAACTGAATGGCCTTTGTCATTAAAGTGACGCGGTACCGATAAATCGAGTTTTTTACTGCGAATTGAGCTTTTGTGGCTGGAGATTCTACTTCTTACTTCCTGGGTGGTCTCCCCTACATATTGTAAACCACAGGGGCAGGTAAGTAAATATTTAACAAATGCTGAAGAGCATGTGTACCGACCCTTAATATGATAACACTCTCCTGTCTGTGAGTGGAAAAATGTATCCCCTTTTACCAGATTGGCACAGCTGGAACAACCAAGACATGGGTAATTTCCCATCTTCGTGGAAAGAAACGTTTTACCTCCCCTTGGTGCTCCTTTTTCAAAGGTGGAATGGACTAACCTGTCCCGCAGGCTTGGACACCGTCTATAAGACATAATGGGTTGTTCGTGAAAATCTTCCACATTGGAAGATAATTGTATGATGGGCCAGTGCTTATGCAGGATTGATGATATACGCCTGCTCATGGGGTTATATATGGATACAAACGGTACACGTTCTCGCTTAGCAATTTTCTTTTGTGATGTTAAAAGTGTGTCCCCTGGTACCAATTTAGCTTTCTCCATCTTTTCTAAAACCAATGTTTCCGGATAGCCTGTATTCGTCGTGATGACGCCGGCGATAATGCAGGACGCCTACATCACGTGACCACTTACACCCCGCCCGGCGTGATGACGCCTGTGATGATGCGGGACGCCTGTATGACCATACAGACCCCGTTTGATGCAAGCATTGAAGCCGATGGCGTTACAACGCTGTTGATGACACATGATCACATGATCAGCTGGTGACCCGGATGTGCGCCGCTCAACATGGGAAGATAGTAGCCATCACTCTTTAGCGTGCCATGATGACATAACGAATGCAGGTGATTTTCACTGGGTAATTATGTGTTGTCCTGTGATAGGATGACTATGTATTTTAAGCACTATATATATGTCTAGTGTTCACATGTTTTGTATACTTCATAAAGACTCGCTGAGTCGAAACGTTGTGTATGTTTTGGGAGGAATAAGGGACTACTTGTTTTTGCACCGCAACTGCTGCCTCCACCATCTTTTATTGAAGTATCTACATCAATGGTTTGAATTGGATCCAGACCACGGTAGGCGCTGCAGGATACCTGTTCAGCTCCATTTGGGCATATGAAGTGCTGCTGACAAACTAATCGTGTCTGTTATGCTTTGATCCACGTCAGCGCGCACTGCTATTGAACAGAAATGGAACAAGGTAACCCGGACATCGGTGCACCGGGGTCCTCCCAAACACTATGGTATTCCGATGCGGATAAGGCTCAAATCTTCGCAAGCATGACATATGATGGCACATTTCTCAACACCCCCACGATTGATGTCTTACGCCGTAAGTGGTAAAATGAGAAGAAAAGGTATGCGTCCCTTAATCTTCATATGGTGACACTATTAGAGTACTTTAAGTCTAACCGCATACCACGTGGGTTGCGGTCCCATCTGCGTCCAACATTAATGCCTTACAATGAGGCGTTTTGTCGGAAATTTGAGAACATTTCCAACCGCTACTCCTTGGATATCATGCTCCTAAATATTAAATACCTGCAATTCTCATCAACATGCATGACAAATATTGATAAAATAGAAACACATGCACGTTTAGCGCCATTTTCTGGCCAATGGAAATGCAGGGAAGGCATTACAACTTCCTCCTGTGACGTTCCAGCCCTATCACACCCCCCTGCAGTGAGTGGCTGGTGAGATCAAGTGACCGCCCAGTATATAAATTGGGCCCGCCTGCGGCTCGCCACAGTCACACACTGAGAGACATTAGGAAAGGTGCTGTCGCTCATTCAGAGATAGTGTTAGCGTCTGCAAGAACCCCAAAGGTCCTTCTAAGGGCGCCCACCCACTGGCGATTTTTTTCCCTGCGAAATTCGCAGCATTTTTTTCTCTGCAGGGGTCTATGGGACTTGTAATGTTAAAATCGCGATCGCGCAAAATCGCGATTTCGCGGTAAATTGCGATTTTGCGCGATCGTGATTTTAACATTACAAGTCCCATAGACCACTGCAGAGAAAAAAATGCTGCGAATTTCGCAGGGAAAAAAATCGACAGTGGGTGGGCGCCCTTAGGGCCACATCTGACCGTGTGCATTACTGTTGTGGCTGCTGGGAGCAGTTTTGCACATTTTTTTTTTGTATATCGGGCGTGCAGCCCCATTACAGCTATAGCGTTTTCAGGCTGCAGTCTGTGCTACATAGTATAGGGAGAGTGTTGGTGAGGCAGGGACAGTGGTAGTGTAGAAGCCTGTCTACAAGAACCCCAACGGTCCTTCTTACAGTTACCTGTGACCGACTGCATTTCACTGCGTGGCCTGTGGGACTTGAGGTGCATCACAATTGCATATTGCACAGCAAGGCCTCTTGCAGCCTTCCGTATAATTTTTTTCTGGGTGTAGTTTGCGTAACGTAACCGCTGTCTGACTCCAACTGCATGCCAATAAATCAAAAATTTTTTACACCGCTCTGTGTCTGCCATCAACTGCACGCACAGCGTACGGCGACAGCTCCTGATGGAGGGAAAGTGATATACATGCTATATAGTCTGTATTGTAGTTAAAAAAATTTTTAAAATAAAAGCTCCTTCTTACGGCTACCTGTTACCGTGTGCATTTTACAGGTTGTCTGATGGGAGTTGTAGTCCATCACTATATCACTTAGGCCTGTTTGCGGCCTTCCTGACTATTTTTTTCTGCCTGGAATTTGCCTTACAATACCGCTCTCAGCGACAAAGTCTACGCAAACAATTCCAAAATTATTTACACCGGGCTGTGTCTGCAGTGAATTTGAGACGCACAGCGTATGGCCAACGCAGCCACTTATAGAGGGAATGTGATATACACACTATACAGCCTGTATTCTTTTTTTTTTTTTTTAAAGCTCCTTCGCTGGCCTACCTTGGACCATTTAAATTTTGCTGGGTGTCTGGTGGGAGTTTCAGTTAGGCCTGTTTGCGGCCTTCCTGACTATTTTTTTCTGCATGGAGTTTGCCTTACTATAACGTTCTCAGCGACAAAGTCTAGGCACATAATTCCAAGATTATTTACACCGGCCTGTGTCTGCAGTGAATTTGACGCTCAGTGTACGGTCAACACAGGTACTTATAGAGGGAAAATGATATACACAGTATATAGCCTGTCTTCTTTTTAAAAAAAAACAACAAAAAGCTCCTTCGTTGGGCTACCTCTGACCGCCTGCATTTTACTGGGTGCCTATTGCATTGCTAGGCCTGTTTGCGGCCTTTCTTCCATTTTTTTCTGAATGGAGTTAGCGTTACGATTCCGCTCTCTGCGTGAAAGTGTTCGCATATAATTCCATAATTATTTACAGTGGTCTGTGTCTGCTCTATTCGTAATCCACCATGCTGAGGGGTTGGGGTAGGGGGTCGAGGATGTGGATGCGGGCGAGGATGCGGAGTCCCAAGTGAGGGTGTGGGCACAGGCCGGGTTCCTGGTCCAGGTGTATCCCAGCCGGCTGCTGTGGGATTAGGAGAAAGGCAGGTTTCTGGGGTCCCCAGCTTCATATCACAATTTATGGGTCCACGTGGTAGACCTTTATTGCAAACAGAGCAGTGTGAGCAGGTCCTGTCGTGGATGGCAGAAAATGCATCCAGCAATGTATCGCGCACCCAGTCATCTACGCCAGGGGTCCCCAACTCCAGTCCTCAGGAACCATCAACAGGTCATGTTTTCAGGATATCCTATGGTAAGAACACCTATGGCAATGTCTGAGGCACCGATAGTAATTACTTCACCTGTGCAATACTGAGGAAATCCTGAAAACATGACCTGTTGGCGGTCCCTGAGGACTGGAGTTGGGGAACACTGTTCTACGCAGTCCACTGCTGAAACTCTGAATTCTCTGGCTGCTGCTCCTACTTCCTCACAGCCTATACTGCTGCTACAAAAATGGTACTGGGGCCTGCATATGCTTCTGCTACATAAATGTTACAGGGGTCTGCGGATACTGCTGCTACAGAAATGTTACAGGGGTCTGCGTATACTGCTGCTAGAGAAATGTTACTGGGGTCTGCCTATACTTCCACTACAGAAATGGTACTGGGGTCTGCCTATACTGCAGCTACAAAAATGTTACAGGGGTTTGCCTATACTGCTGCTACAGAAATGTTCCTGGGGTCTGTTTATACCTTTGCTACAGGAATGTTACAGGGGTTTGTCTACACTATGGGTGCACTAAGTCTTCCCATCGCGGTGTTTTACCTATGTGGCACAAATAATACAGTAACTGACTCGGCCAGAATTGCTGGCCGAGGCCAAGTTGCTTGGCGGGGCGAAACTCTCCCATGGTTGGGCGCTCCGATTTCTTCCTGCGTAATACCATCTTTGTGCACTTACAGCATAGGCTAGGCCAAGGAACTCAAAGACTGCCCCTTCCAGTGTTGAGCTATCTATGTTGCGACACATGGATTTCCCATTGCTATGTAACTCAGGGCACCTTGGGTCACAAAAGTGGAGGCTTGGAACTGAGCCTGACCCTGGGCCCGCTAACGTGCTTCCCACACAGACTATAGCGGGTCCTGGTCATGGTGTCTTGGGCTTGTAATACCACCTCCTCCTCCTGCTTGGGGTCTGGGGATCAGCACTGGGCATCATGTATTTTCTCCCGTGTTACCACAGCTATCTGAGACACTGGTTTGGGCCAAAGAAGAAGAGTGTTACTGCATTGATGAGACCTTCACTGCTGTACTAGCATCAGAGTCCGCTCTATGCCCACGATTGCTGACGGTGTGTGCAAAGGCCTGTGTCCTCGGCACAGTGAAAGTCTGGCATGTTTGGGCACTATCATTTCTTCGTGTTTATTACTGTCTTAGGGTTCCTTCGGCTCGCCTATGCTGTGGGTGCACAAAGACTTCCCACAGTGGTGATTTCCCTGTCTGGCACAAAGTCACTGACTGACTTTGTTAGGGTGCAGAGTGCAGATGGCTTTCCCCTTGCGGTGTCGATAGAGCTATCCGACACCTAGACAGAATGAATACTGTGTGGGCACATGGACTTCCCATTGCTATGTCAGTCGCGGCACCTTGGGTCTCACAAGGTGTTTGCTGGGACGGAGCCTAGCCAAGGGCCCGCTCACATCCTTCCCACACAGGCTACAGCAGGCCTTGGTCATGGTTTCTTGGCCTTGTAAGGCCACCTCCTCCTGCTTGGGGTCAGGGGATCAGCAATGCCCATCATGTATTTTCTCTCGTGTTAACACAGTTATGTGAGAAACTTGTTCGGGCCAAAGGAGAGTAGCGTATCTGCATTAATGTTACAGGGGTCTGCCTATACTTCAGCTGGAGAAATGTTACTGGGGTCTGCCTATACTGCTGCTACATAAATGCTACTGGGGTCTGCCTATACTGTTACTACTGAAATGTTACTAATACTGGGCTCTGCCTATACTGCTGCTACTGAAATGTTACAGGGGTCTGCCTATACTGCTGCTACACAAATGTTACAGGGGTCTGCCTATACCGCTGCTACACAAATGTTACAGGGGTCTGCCTATACCGCTGCTACACAAATGTTACAGGGGTCTGCCTATACCGCTGCTACACAAATGTTACAGGAGTCTGCCTATACTGCCTACACAAATGTTACTGGCGTCTGCCTATACTGTTGCTACAGAAATGTTACTCGGGTCTGTCTATACTGTTACTACAGAAATGTTACTGGGGTCTCCCTAGACTTCTGCAACATAACTGTTACAGGGGTCAGCTTACACCTTTGCTACAGGAATATTACAGGGGTCTGTGCATACTATGGGTGCACTAAGTTTTCCCATCGCAGTGTTCTACCTATCTGGCCCCCCAAAAAAACTGACTGACTAGGGCATGGAATGTGCGTCAAAGCCAACATGTATTTTCCCTCACGTTACCACAGCTATCCGGGGCACTGCAATGGGATTTCTTTATGTACCTTCTCTGGGTTTCTGGGACCCACCCATGCTGTGGGTGCACACAGACTTCCCATAGCGGAGTTGTACCTACCTGGCACTTTCAAAAAAAACCCAGACTGACTTGGGCATGGAGTGTGGGCCGAAGCCAACATGTATTTTCTCTCACGTTACCACAGCTATCCGGGGCACTGCAATAGGATTTCTTTATGTACTGTGAGACGGTGACCGGCAAGGTGTTGGAGGGCAGGTATGTGTCACCTAGGATGCTCTCCTATGCTGCCTTGGGGAGCGCTTGGGCAGATACGTGCCACCGAGCAGCCTGGGCTCGGTGGAGGAAGCCGGCAGTATAGTGTTAGTAGCATTAAGCTACTAGTGGGCCATCAAGTGGGCCCTGGAATCCCTAAAATACTACCTGCTAGGTCGGCACTTCAGGCTGATCACAGACCACTCCCCCTTAACCTGGATGTCACAGGCAAAAGAAAAATGCCAGAGTCACTAGATGGTTCCTGACCCTTCAAAACTTTAGTTTTTCGGTAGAGCACAGGGCCGGAAAGCTACAGGGCAATGCCGATGCCTTATCAAGGACGCATTGCATGACGGCGAAAGGTGTCCGACCCCACAGGCTCGAACAGAGGGGGAGGGTATGTGAGACGGTGACCGGCAAGGTGCTGGAGGGCAGGTATGTGTCACCTAGGATGCTCTCCTATGCTGCCTTGGGGAGCACTTGGGCAGATACGTGCCACCGAGCAGCCGGGGCTCGGTGGAGGAAGCCGGCAGTATAGTGTTAGTAGCATTAAGCTACTAACACGTGGTAGTGTGTAAGTGGCTCCAAGCCACATAATCCGGGCCGGCTTTTCCTGGAGTGACCAAAGCGAAGGGTGGGATGGTCACTCCCACGTACCAGGTGGGGCTGGTACCAGGCTTTATAAAGCCTGGGCCTACAGGGCCAGGAAGGAGAGCTGAGACCTTTGCAGGTCTGAGAGTCCTGGCTGGCTGTGTGCAGGAGCTATTTGGTTACCAGTGCGTAGACAGGGACGCTACATATATAGTAAGTGCTCAGACGAGCAGGATTTACGTTATGTTTGCCTGATGTTAAGGCCTGTATTTTGCTTTTGTTTGCTTGGAAATAAACCCAGGCAAAGCCTGGACTAAAGACTTTATCCTATGTGTCACTGTCTCTGACTGCTTATGCCCAGGTTACTACCGATCCTAAACGCTAATCCCTCACAGTACCTTCTCTGGGTTCCTGGGAGCCATCCATGCTGTGGGTGCACACAGACTTCCCATAGAGGAGTTGTACCTACCTGGCACTTTAAAAAAAAAACAGACTGACTTGGGCATGGAGTGTGGGACGAAGCCAACATGTATTTTCTCTCACGTTACCACAGCTATCCGGGGCACTGCAATAGAATTTCTTTATGTATCTTCTTTGGGTTCCTGGGAGCCATCCATGTTGTGGGTGCACAGCACACAGACTTCCCATAGCGAAGTTGTACCTGTCTGGCACTTTTAAAAAAAAACAGACTGACTACGGCATGGAGTATGGGCCAAAGCCAACATGTATTTTCTCTCACATTACCACAGCTATCCAGGGCATTACAATAGGATTTATTTATGTACCTTCTCTGGGTTCCTGGGAGCCATCCATGCTGTGGGTGCACAGCACACAGACTTCCCATAGCGAAGTTGTACCTGCCTGGCACTTTTTAAAAAACCCAGACTGACTACGGCATGGAGTGTGGGCCAAAGCCAACATGTATTTTCTCTCACGTTATCACAGCTATCTGGGGCACTGCATTGGGCCAAACAAGAGGAGCGATACAGTGCTAATGAGACGTTCACAGCTACCCTAGCATCGGAGTCCGCTCTATGCCCGCGATTGCTGAGGGTTTGTGCAGAGGCCTATGTCCTCGGCGCAGTGAAAGTCTGCCATGTTTGGGCACTCTGATTTCTTCATGTGTACTGTCTATAAGTTCCTTGGACCCACCCATGCTGTGGGTGCACACAGACTTCCCATAGAGGTGTTTTACCTGTCTGTCCCCAAAACACTGACAGACTTGGGTAGGGTGCAGAGTGCAGATGGCTTACCCCTTGCATTGTCGATGAGGTGTCCGACACCCAAATAGAATGAGTAGTGTGTGGACACATAGATTCCCCATTGCTATGTCACTCGCAGCACCTTGGGCCACACAAGGTGTTTTCTGGGACCGAGCCTGGCCAAGGACCCGCTCACATCCTTTCAGCACAGGCTACAGCGGGTCCTGGTCATGGTTTCTTGGCCTTGTGAGGCCACCTCCTCCTCCTGCTTGGGGTCAGGGGGTCAGCATTGCACATGATGTATTTTCTCTCCTGTTACCACAGTTATCTGAGAAACTTGTTTGGGCCACAGGAGAGGAGCGTAACTGCATTAATGAGACGTTCACAGGTGTACTAGAATCGAAGTCCGCTTCATGGCTACGATTGCTGAAGCTGTTGGCTGAGGCCTATGTCCCGGGGGAACTGCAATGGCGCCAGGTTGGCCCTGTGGAACTTTTTCCTGGCTAATCCAGTCTTTGGAGCGGTGAAAGAAAACGTTACGGATTTAATGAGACCTTCACAGCTGTGTACTACCATCGAAGTCCGCTTCATGGATACGATTGCTGAAGCCGTTGAACGAGGCCTATGTCCCGGGGGAACTGCAATGGCACCAGGTTGGGCCTGTGGAGCTTTTTCCTGCTAATCCAGTCATTGGAGCGGTGAAAGGAGAAGTAACTGATTTACTGAGCCCGTCGCAGATGAACTAGCATCGAAGTCCGCTTCATGCCCGCGTTTGCTGAGGGTGTGGGCTGAGGCCTATGTCGTCGGTGCGGTGCAAGTCTGCCATGTTTGGCCGCTCTGATTTATTTATTGTTCATGTCTTGGGTTGCCTAGGACCCACCTATGCTGTTGGTGCACACTTAGTTCCCATCGCGGTGTTTGACCTGTCTGGCACAAAGACACTGACTGACTTGGGTAGGGGACAGAGTGCAGATGGCTTTCCCCTTGCGATGTCGATTGAGCTATCCGACACCTAGACAGAATGAATACTGTGTGGGCACATGGATTCCCCATAGCTATGTAACTCATGCCCACGTTTGCAGCTCCTGACGGAGGTGGCACAGGATTGGAATGAAGATAGAACGTCAATTTCTCATTGATTCTCTACAGCATTGTGGGCTATCGCCCCACCCCTTTTAAAGAGGGTCGCTCCCTGGCCCTGCCAACCCTCTGCAGTGTGTGCCTCCGGTTCCCCCTCATCGCAGACGCACTTATAAATAGACATGAGGGTGCATTCACACGACCGTATATCGGCTCAGTTTTCATGGCGAGCCGATATATGGTGTCCTTGTCTGCATGGGGGGGGGGGGGGGGGGGGAGGATGGAAGAGGCAGGAACTGAGCTCCCGCCACTTCCCCGCCCCACTATTTGCAATGGGCGGGGCGGAGCTAAGCTCCTGGACTTATCCCCGCCCCCGTCTCACCCCCTCCTATTGCAAATAGTGGCAAGGGGCAGAGAGGGGGCGGGAGCTCAGTTCCTGCTCCTGCCTCTTCCATCCTCCCCCCCTGCAGACAAGGACACCGTATATGGGCTCACCGTAAAAACCGAGCCGAAATACGATCGTCTGAATCCAGCCTGAGGGTGGTGTGGCTATGAAGTAAGCGTGCGGCATGAGGGCAGCTGAAGGCTGCACAAGGACACTTTTGTGTGCGCTGCGGACGCAGGGTCGTGCGGGATGTGGGGGGGAGGGGGTGTTGGGCAGCATGTAACCCAGGAGATGAGGCAGCGGTGTGTCCCGCAGGTAGTGATTGTGCTTTGTTGGAGGTAGTGTGGAGCTTAGCTAAGGTGTGCCTTGCTAGTGGGGGTTTGTCCGAAGTAAAAATTGTTGAGGGGAGGGGGGGGCACTCTTGCCGCTATTGTGGCTTAAGAGTGGGACCTGGGAACCTGAGATGCAGCCCAGCATGTTGCCCCTCGCCTGCCCTATCCGTTTCTGTGTCGTTTCCATGACTTTGGTTGGTTTTCCCGACTTTCACAAACGAAAACCTTAGCGGAGCATAGGTCATATACAAAAATGCTCGAGTCGCCCATTAACTTCAATGGGGTTCGTTACTCGAAACGAACTCTCGAGCATCGCGAAAAGTTCGACTCGAGCAACGAGCACCCGAGCATTTTGGTGCTCGCTCATCTCTAATCAAAAGTAGTATTTGCCTACAGCGGCTAATAGATTACAAAGTTATAGGATTAAAACAAAGCAAAGGGGTCAACATAGAAATTTAAACCAGTAGGTCCCCAAGAATCCACATCATCGGTCAGAAGTGTCTAAATAGCGTGTATATTTTTATTTGGTCACTAGAATAAAGGCTAAATAGATGATATGATATGGCATAACTCTGGGATCTCTATACCTTCAATCCAAGTTTGCCAAATTCTCTGGCAGTTTATCATCATATCTGTTCTGATAGCATGAATACTTTCATATAGCATAATTGAGGATATTCTATCAAGCACCTCTGAGAAGGAGAGAGTAGGTGATTTTCAAGCGGAGGCCATGTGGATTCTTGTAGCCATACATACATATTGTATCAATTTATCGGCTTGGTACTTAGATTGTACAGGGCGATCCCCGAGCAAGAACACCGTACAGGATTTAGGAATCAGACCCACAAACATTTGGTGAAGAAGGTGTATGGAGCATGTCTCCTCTTTCTTGGCATCCCCTAAAACATAGCGGGGAAGAGGTTGGGTAGAGATGGTGTAATCTTTGTGCGACTAAATATATCCTATGTAGAATTTTAATTGAAGTCTCCCTAAGGGAGACTTGGTGGCTACCCTTGGATATCGTGGTACAACAATGCTGCCATCTATCAGAGGTCAACTCAAGCTGAAGGTCCGCTTCCCATTTCCTCATAAACATAAGTTTCTCCCTCGTCATGTGTTGGTTTAGTGTATTATATATATGAAAGCATTTCTTTCTGAGAAGGGTTTTTGGCACAGGTGGCTTCAAATGGTGTGGGCGAGAGTGGCATGGAGGTGGACACTATAGAGTGGTTTTCTAATTACTTAGCCACCATTGAAAATGAGCTAGGTCTTGGCTTAGTGGAAAATGTTGTGAAGTACTGGTAGCATGGGGGGAATCTTAGAGGACAGATAGTACTTAAACCGGGCGCTTCTTCACAACAAGAGGGAGTGATATGATAACGGGCTGATTTTTTGTAGCCCCTGGGGGAGTGGCCCTGAAGACCAAGTCAAATATGCTATATTGTGTGGATAAATATATATCTATATATATATATATCTAGCCATAGGCTACCTTTTGGGTCATTTGACCCCACTACCTATTGGGCTATTTGGGCCGTCTTGTAATATTTGATTATATTGGGTGTAGTAGACATGATGATTAGTTAGCGTAAAATGTCTATTGATTTGTAATAAACTAGATTTATTATGCAGCTGTAGTGATTTAACTCTGTAGAGGCTAATGGCTGCATAATTCCATTATGGTAATTGCTGGACAATGGCATGGTGAAAGATGTGTTTTATAACTTTAGCCTAATGTAAAGCTCTGCTGCAGCCTCTTAAAGGGTTAAAGTCACATTCCTATACTGTATTACTTGTATCTAGGTTGGGCGTCTTCCCAGCCCTCCCCCACTCTCAACTGCTGAAACAAAGGAACTACTTTTGCCTAACCACGTTCTGATGGGACAAAGACTGGCTCATACACTGGACTTGAGAGAGGTGGGGGGAGGGGGACGGGGAGAATTCTATATGTTACTGATGTAATGTGTTATACGCCCATAAAGGGCAGGTATTATGTGTTTCAATAAACCTGAGGCTCTGAGCATTGTGTAGCTCAGACCCAGCTTAGACTTGAGACTTAGAGCTTGTGTCTGGCCTGATGGTGTGTGCACACTATACAATTAGGAAGCTACAGAATACCCTGAAACCTGCTGGAGAAAAATATAATCCAGTTTATGGGCACTGATAGACCTCCCAGTCTTCTATGGTAATGCATTATTGTGTGTTTAATTCTTGCTCTTTTATTGGCCCATATGAATCTAAATATATTGCATTGGAAGTTGCGTAAGATGGCTAAGGGAATGGGTAGGCATCTGAAGAGATACAATATACATGGCAAAGTAGTCATTTTTATGTGTTTATTCTACCTATCCAGGGGAGTTGGGGTTTATCCCATTTCCGCAGATCAGATGATAGTCTCTTTATTAGTTCTAGGTAGTTCCACCTACAGAGAGATTGTATTGAGGTAGTCAATTTAATGCCTAAGTATGAGATGTAATGTATTTTATATTGAAACTGAAAATCAATGTTTATCAGCTTTATTAAAGGGGTTGTCCCGCGAAACAAAGTGGGGGTATACACTTCTGTATGGCCATATTAATGCACTTTGTAATGTACATTGTGCATTAATTATGAGCCATACAGAAGTTATTCACTTACCTGTTCCGTTGCTAGCGTCCTCGTCTCCATGGTGCCATCTAATTTTCAGCGTCTAATCGCCGGATTAGACACGCTTGCGCAGTCCGGTCTTCTTCTTTTCTGAATGGGGCCGCTCGTGCCGGAGAGCGGCTCCTCGTAGCTCCGCCCCGTCACGTGCCGATTCCAGCCAATCAGGAGGCTGGAATCGGCAATGGACCGCACAGAAGACCTGCGGTCCACCGAGGGTGAAGATCCCGGCGGCCATCTTCACAAGGTAAGTAAGAAGTCACCGGAGCGCGGGGATTCAGGTAAGCACTATCCGGTTTTCTTTTTTAACCCCTGCATCGGGTTTGTCTCGCGCCGAACGGGGGGGCTATTGAAAAAAAAAAAAAAAAACGTTTCGGCGCGGGACAACCCCTTTAAGGATTCCGGGGTGTTGATGAAGAATATTTCGGATTTATCGATGTTCGCGCGAAGGCCTGAGAGCTGAGACCAGATGTCTAGTGTGGACATTAGGTTCGGCAATGATGTTAGGGGTTGAGAAAGGGTCAGAAGTAGGTCATCCGCAGATAGGCTCATTTTGTATTCAGTGTTCTCTATCCAAATTCCTTTTATGTTTAGGTTAGAGCGGATTGCTTCTGCCAGTGATTCAATCGCTAAAGCAAATAATGCCGGGGAGAGGGGGCAACCCTGTCTGGTACCCCTACTAATTTGTATAGGGGCCGCCCTGGTGCATGGAAGTTTCAGGTTTGCAGAGGGTGTTGAATAGAGGGCTAGGAGGGCTGAAAGGAAAGGTCCCCTAATCCCAATGAGACGTAGGACCGAAAATAAGTAGCTCCAGGACAATGTATCAAAAGCCTTCTCTAAATCTAGACCTAGGAGGGTCGTTTGGGATTTTGAAGTATGAACGGAATCTATAATGTTTAGGACCCTTCTTATATTGTCTGGAGCTTGTCTTGCTGGTATGAAACTCACTTGATCTCTGTGGATCAGGGAAGGGAGAAGATGATTCAGTCTGGTTGCTACCGTGTTTCCCCGAAAGTAAGACAGTGTCTTACTTTCTTTTTATCCCCAAAAGCCCCACTATGTCTTACTTTCGGGGTATGTCTTATATTGGAAAAAAATTGTCGAATTTTTTGTTTTAACCATAAAATTAACATTTATTAACAACCTGAACAGTATTGTATTCACCACAAAACATTTTTATAAAAGGAAGTGCCAAGAATGTCTTGTTACAACATTGCATAACATGTAAAACAAGTGACACCTGCTGATACCCACTGGGTTACATACAGTAGATGATACCCCAGTATGCCAGTGTGTATGTTTTACTGATGTATGATTAATACTGTGTGCATTACCGTATTTTAAGCAGGAGGCGGCAGTGACAAGTGCAGGGGACGGCGCCGTGACGTATGGAGAGGGGGCGGCGCGGAAGTGGGCAGGAGGCGGCGCTCATTTGGATCAGACAAAGGCGGCAGACGCGGTGACGTATGGAGGGGGGCGGCGCGGAAGTGGGCAGGAGGCGGCACTCATTAAGATCAGAGGGAGGTGGCAGACGCGGCGACGTATGGAGAGGGGGACGGTGCGGACGTGGGCAGGAGGCGGCGCGCAGCTAGATGAGAGGTAGGCGGCAATACCCCCCGTGTTTCCCCGAAAGTAAGACATATGTCTTACTTTAGGGGTACGGCTTACATTGGCCGACCCCCCTGAAACCCCCGATACGTCTTACAATCGGGGGTGTCTTACTATCGGGGAAACACGGTAGTATCGAGGTAAAAATCTTACAGTCCTGGTTCAATAGTGAAATGGGTCTATAGTTTTTTGGGGACAAGCTATCTTTGCCCTCTTTAGGGATCACTGTAAGTTGCGAGTCCAGAAATTCGTTCGGCGGTATATCCCCATTCAGGAGTTTCTGGAACAGTTTCTTTAAAGGCTGGATTGATACGTCTTTGAATTTTTTGTCATATAGTGCGGTGAAGCCGTCAGGGCCTGGGGCTTTTCCCAATTTAAGATTTTTGATGGTATCTAAAATTTCTTCTTCTGAAATGTCGGCATTCAGGGCTTCTCTTTGGGAGTCAGAGAGGAAGGAGAGTTTTACGGCATCTAAGAAGGTGGCTCTCGGGGGCGTGGGGTTACCGTCTTGGGCTTTATATAAAGTATTATAATTGTGGGAAACATCATGGATCCTGTCAGGATTGGACGTAGTGGTTCCTTGGGGGGTGTTTATTTAAAGACTGCATTAATTTTTGTCTTATTCCGCATACTTGCTGCTAACAGGCGATCCGGCTTGTTTGTATATTTGTAGTAAGTTGCTCCTGTCCATTGAAGGGCTTTTTCAACCTGTTGTGATAATAGGGCATTAATTTGCAATTTGATATCTTTGACCCTAGCTAAAGTTGGATTGTGGGGGGCGTGGCCTGGCATCTGCAGGAGAAAGACGCGTGGCTGATCGGCTCCTGAGGAGACCCACAAATATTCCCCTCTCCAGCGCTCTAGAGAGCTCTCTGACTGTCTCCAATGCCTGCCCTGTGCTCCCTGTGAGGAAAGGTACGCGCAGGGTGTCTGCCGGGGTCCCGACGCGGGGCCGAGGATTGCGGCCTACTCACCACCTGTGGCTGCGGGCGCTCCTCGAACGCTGGTCCCGGCAGGACTCCACTTCCGGTCCGCGGGCTCCTGCTGCTGTGAGGAGAAGACCGTCGGCACTGTGAAGAGGGGAACCGCTGGTGCTGTCATCTGCCGCTGGGGAGGGAGGTCTGCAGAGACTCCCTTCAGCTGCTGGAAGTGAAGAGCCGTTGTATGCAGCAGGGGAGGGAGGTCAATCGGCGTTCCCCTCTGCCGCTGGCAGTCTGAGGAGAGGAATGTTGGCACCTCCACTTGCCACTCAGAGTCGGAGTATTCTGTCGGGGACCCGCTGAGGGGATCTCTGAGTTCCAACAGGGGATCCTGGCACTGCAGCAGCCACCATACTTGCCTTCCTCTACCGTGGGGAGAGGCAGCAGAGCTCCCTGCTTGCAAGCTTCAGCCTGCCAATAAGGTCCAGCCTGTGCTAGGTGGACTGCAGGCTCCACAAATTAACCCTTGCTGGCAGGGGCTTGGAGTGCATCCCCTGGGCCCTTTGAGGGAGATCCTACTTGCCTGCACAGTCAGGAGTCCTCACAGCCTGCAGCCCAGGGCTTCCTTGCACCCCACAACTAATAATAGAAAAATAAATAACTTGCTAAACCCAGAAAGAGCTTGGGATCATTATCCAGTGCTACTCCAAACTTCTGCCAGCTTATACAGAAGCAGCAACATTTTCAACTCTGCTACATGCCACTTTCACATTGAGACGTCTAACTAATTCACTCTAGCGCCTCCTGGTGGCCCAAATGGAAAATCGCTATTTTTGATTACATATCGACTTCTCACAGAGTATTTCTGCAGATTCATTTTAATTTATCACAAATAAGTACTTTTGTCACGCCTACAAACAGCCTATGACCGAAATCAGCAGCGCTAGAGCGACCAACTTACAACTTATCCCACATGCCAAGCTGCTCTCTTATGATCCTTCTTCACCGTGGAAAATCGCTGCAAGATGATAATATACTAATGTGAACAAGCCCTACATCTCTCCCAGCGTAGTGACATTCAAAGCAGACACAATGGGGAAGAACGTCAAAATTGCCAAGTACCGAGCCCTGGGGTACCCCAACAGCGAGAGAAAGTGGAGAGGAGATAGAACCAGCAAAGGAGACCCTGAAAGAGCGGTCAGAGAGGTAGGAAGAGAACCAGGAGAGAGCAGTGTGCTTTAGCCCAATAGAGTGAAGCATAGTGAGAAGGAGGTCATGGTCGACAGTGTCAAATGCAGCAGACAGGGCAAGGAGGATTAGTAGGGAGTAGTCACCTCTCGACTTTGCAGTCATCAGGTCATTTGTTACTTTTGTAAGGGCAGTTTCGGTCAAGTGGAGAGAGCGGAAACCAGACTGGAGGGGGTCGAGGAGTGAGTTGTCAGAGAGAAAGCGCGTAAGGCGGGAGTAGATTAGGCGCTCTAGTATTTTGGAGATGAAGGGGAGGTTTGAGACGGGTGAGTAGTTGGCAGCATCACTTGGGTCCAGGGTTGGTTTTTTAAGCAGAGGGGATATGATGGAGTGTTTAAATAAGGAGGGGAAGTGCCAGAGGTTAGGGAGAGGTTGCAGATTGTGGTGAGGTGAATAATGAGAGCTGGGGAAAGAGACCGGAGGAGGTGAGAGGGGAGAGGGCCGCTAGCACAGGTGGTGAGATGGGCAGCGGATGGGAGCCTGGAGACTTCTTCCTCTGTAGTTGGTTCTAACGTAGATAGTGAGTAGGTGCTGGATGCAGTGCTGATGAAACTGGGATCGGGGCTAACCATGCAGCTTTCAGAGATTTCTTTGCGAATGTTGTCTTTTTTTTATTTTTTCTTTGAAATAGGCAGCTAGTTCTCCAGCAGTCAGGTCTGTCACAGGAGCCTGTTCTTTGGGGCTGAGGAGGGAGTGGAAGGTCTCAAAGAGTTGTTTGGGGTTATGGGATAGTGAGGAGACAAGGGAGGTGAAATAAACTTGCTTGGCATGGTGAACGGCTAGGTTATAAGTTTTAAGCATAAATTTGAAGTGGAGGAAGTCTGCTGGCAGCTTTGACTTTCTCCACAGCCGCTCGGCGCACCTAGAGCACCGCCGGATGAAGCGCGTTTGGGTGTGAGTCAAGGTTGCCGTGGTCTGCGTTTGACGGCTCGAGTCACAGGCGGTGCCGCTTAATCCAGGGCACGACTGAGGGTGGTATGGTAGTGTTCGGCTGCCAGGTTAGGGCAGGGGAGGAGAGAGATGGGGGATAGAGAGTACTGAATAGTCTCGGCAAACTGTTTAGTGCGGACGGACTGGAGGTTCCTAGAGGTGCGATAGATAGGAGGATCAGGGGAGATGCTAGGGAGAAGGTTGTGATCTGAGAGTGGAAGGGGGGAGTTAGTAAAGTGAGAGGCAGAGCAGAGATGGAGGAAAACTAAATCGAGAGTGTTGCCATCTCTGTGAGTGGGGAAGATCAGTGATAAGCCAAGGGAGGAGGTAAGCGTTAAAAGCCGGGAGGCAGATGAGGAGCTGGGGTTGTTAGTAGGGATGTTGAAGTCGCCAAGGATGAGGGTTGGGATTTCACAGGATAGAAAGTGGGGGAGCCAGGCAGTGAAATGGTCTAGGAACAGGCGGGTGTGACTTGGAGGGCGATAAATATCTGCGACACGCAGGGGCAGTGGGCGGAAGAGTCGCAAGGTGTGGACTTCGAAGGAGTGGAAGCTAAGCGAGGGAGCTGAGGCAATGACCTGAAAGGTACAGTTTGGCGAGAGGATGATGCCTACTCCTCCACCGCGTCTGTCATCCGATATGGGGGTGTGGGAGAACTGCAGGCCATCATAGGACAATGCAGCGGGGGAGGTAGAATCGGACTGCTGTATCCAGGTTTCGGTGAGGGCGAGCAGGTTCAATTGTTTACTGGTGAAGAGGTCATGGATAATTGGGAGTTTGTTACATGCAGATTGGGAGTTCCATAGAGTGAATTTGAATAGGGGGGGGCATTTTGGTTGGGAGCAGTACGGGGTGGGCCTGGGTTGGGGGATATGTCCCCTGTGGCCAGGAGTAGCAGGGTAGCAAGGGTGAGTGCATGGTTAGGGGATTTGTGTGGGTGGCTGAGGTGTTTCTTGGCTGTAGGGGGGGCTGGAGGTGTTTTAGGAAGTTGAAAAGTGCATGGGAGCCATACATGTGTGAGGAGAGGAGGGAGGGGCTGATGTGGATGGAGTGTGTTGGGCCTGAGCGTTGAAAGAAAGAGTTAAAGCCTGAAAAGAGGATAGTGATGGAGAACAGTGCAAAGAGGAGAGTATTTCCCTCCAGACTTTGGACAGTTGTGGATGTTACCTGTCTCCTGCTCTGTCGTACTGCGCTGTATAACTGCATCATTCAACAGCATAAGACACTTGTTTCTGGACACATCAGGTGTGGCATGGAGGATAGAACTGCATTTAAAGTTCTGGCTACAGGACTTCAGCTGGGAGGGACTTGTTACATTTCACTAGTCAACCAGCTGACCCACCTTTGGATGGCTAATGAACAAATTGGGGGAAGGGGAGAGGTTTATTACTCTCTTAAGGGTGCATTCACACGATCGTATATCGGCTCGGTTTTCACGCCGAGCCGATATACGACGTCCTCATCTGCAGGGGGGGAAGGATGGACTGAGCTCCCGCCCCCTCTCTCCCTCCTCTCCGCCCCTCTGCACTATTTGCAATGAAAGGAGGCGGGGCTAAGTTTGGAAAATTAGCCCCGCCCTGTCCCGCCTCTCCCCATTGCAAATAGTGCAGAGGGGCGGAGAGGAGGCAGGGAGGGGGCGGGAGCTCAGCACTGCTCCCGCCTCTTCCAGGCTTCCCCCCTGCAGAGAGAGACGACGACGTATATCGGCTGAGCATGAAAACCGAGCCGATATACGTTGGTGTGAATCCAGCCTCACATAAACAAACTGTGTCCAGCCACACTAAGATGAGACGGGGAGAAAGCTATTTGGGGAGGTGATGCGGAAAATACATATGGTAACAAAAACCAGACTTGGGTTTAGACATATTCAGTACTCTAAAATTACAATGTTTGAATCAAAACCTTTCAAAACCATCTTAAGGGCGCCCACCCACTGGCGATTTTTTTTCCCTGCGAAATTTGCAGCATTTTTTTCTCTGCAGGGGTCTATGGGACTTGTAATGTTAAAATCGCGATCGCGCAAAATCGCGATTTCGCGGTAAATTGTGATTTTGCGCGATCACGATTTTAACATTACAAGTCCCATAGACCACTGCAGAGAAAAAAATGCTGCGAATTTCGCAGGGAAAAAAATCGCCAGTGGGTGGGCGCCCTAATAAAGAAAAAATATATTCTATTTGTCCATCACCGTCGCTGTCGGAGGGCTGGTTGGTGTTTTTTGTGGGACGAGTTGTATTTTTCAGCGGTGCCATATAATGTACTGAAAAATGCTAAAGTGAAGTAAAGTGAAAAAAACACAAAATTCTGTCATCTTTCGGTGCTTCCTGTTTCTATGGCAACTAAACTGCAACACAGATGACCTGATAACTTTATTCTATGGGTCAGTCCGAGATACCAAACCTATAGTGTTTTTTTTTTTTTGTTTTTTTTTTTTTTTTTGCTCAGGACAAAGTATTTATTAACGGAACTGGGAAAACAATGTAACAAATGGACTACTGCCCAAAAAGGGAAATGATTTAAATTGCTTGAAAAGGAACACATAACTAGCTCTTGTGTATAGTCTTTGTTCAAGAAATATGGGGAACTGGGGCATAGAGATAGCACAGTGATAGACCTGGATAGAAGAGGGGAACAAATAAAGCCAGTTTGATTAGGAGCTTTGTCTAAGTACCTGGCAGGTAGCTGACCTTTGATACTACTATCAGAGCGTCTTGTAGGAACACTTTCATCCAGAAAGGTCAGAATGCATCTAGAATGCTGCATCATGCTGCAGGTTGGTAGCCCTTGTGGCTAGAAGTTCAGGGTCACTTGGTGCAGGCAACTGCTGCTGAATGGCCATCCACGGCCTGGAACACCAGGATAACGTTTTGGCAGGACCTTTTGCTCGACAGCTTAGCTTTGCACTCCCTCAGGCTCAAAGGGTTGTACGTACATGATTTGGCTGGGAATCCTGAGTTAGGAATAATGTGTTCTGCAAACAGTGCTTACGACGACGGTTTCTGTGCATAACCTTGGGTTCCTGGCCTTGTGGCTTGATGCGGTAGATGCCACTCCCAGGATATGGAATTACATGAATGATGTATGGCTGTATTTCCCACTGGGTATCCAACTTGCCAGTTTAGTGATTTATTTTTCAGCCATGCCTTGCCTCCGATGAAGAAAGCTTCAGCTCTCAGCTACTTGTTGAAATCTTGCTGTTGTCTTTTGCAAAGTTCTTCCATCCTGGTTTCCACTATTTCTTGTGCATCAGCAAAGCATCTTTGATAATCACTCATGCGATGAGTGGCAGGCAAGCAGTTGATTTCATCTGGCACTATTACACCCAAAGCAAGGTCAACAGGTAGTTTACCATGGTGCCCAAACATGAGGTAGTAGGGAGTGTAAGAGGTGGAGCAGAGCACGGTATTATTGTATACATAGGTGAGTTCTTGAGATGATTGGTGGCTACTATTTCTTGTGGGCAATGACTCACAATTAGAGATGAGCGAACGTACTCGTCCGAGCTTGATACTCGTTCGAGTATTAGCGTGTTCGAGATGCTCGTTACTCGAGACGAGTTACTTTCACTTTCATCTCTGAGACAGTGCGCTTTTCTGGCCAATAGAAAGACAGGGAAGGCATTACAACTTCCCCCTGTGACGTTCAAGCCCTATACCACCCCCCTGCAGTGAGTGGCTGGTGAGATCAGGTGTCACCCGAGTATATAAATCGGCCCCTCCCGCGGCTCGCCACAGATGCATTCTGACAGAGATCAGGGACAGTGCTGCTGGTGCCGGAGCTGCTATAGGGAGAGTGTTAGGAGTTATTTTAGGCTTCAAGAACCCCAATGGTCCTTCTTAGGGCCACATCTAACCGTGTGCAGTAGTGTGGAGGCTGCTTTTTGCAGTGTTGCACTTTTTTTTTTGTATATCGGCCGTGCAGAGCATTGCGTCCTGCAGTAATTTTACATTGTCCAGGGCCAGTAGTGGTGAGGCAGGGACAGAAGACATATTTAGTGTATATAGGCAGTGGGCCTTTCCAAAAACATTTGGGAAAAAAAATCTATTTGGGCTGCCTGTGACCGTCCTCAGTGTACAGCGTCTCTGCTGGGGGTAGCTGTCCTAATTCATACGCAGCCAGCTAAGTGTTACAGCAGGCTTGCGCAAAATTCTTTCTTGCCTCTGTGTTGCCTCTTACATCACCGCTGTATTCCTGTCCACAAGTGTACTGGGTCTCTGCTGGGGGTAGTTGTCCTAATTCATACGCAGCCAGCTAAGTGTTACAGCAGGCTTGCGCAAAATTCTTTCCTGCCTCTGTGTTGCCTCTTACATCACCGCTGTATTCCTGTCCACAAGTGTACTGGGTCACTGCTGGGGGTAGTTGTCCTAATTCATACGCAGCCAGCTAAGTGTTACAGCAGGCTTGCGCAAAATTCTTTCCTGCCTCTGCTGTGCGTTCCGTAAGCGAAGTCAGCCTCCAACCACAGGCCAATAAGCGGCACATTTAATTACAGCATTCTGTTTCTGCACTACTGGTAATACAGCATGCTGAGGGGTAGGGGTAGGCCTAGAGGACGTGGACGCGGGCGAGGACGCGGAGGCCCAAGTCAGGGTGTGGGCACAGGCCGAGCCAGTGCGGTGGGCAGGGGTAGAGGCAGGGCCAGACCGAATAATCCACCAACTGTTTCCCAAAGCGCCCCCTCGCGCCATGCCACCCTGCAGAGGCCAAGGTGCTCTAAGGTGTGGCAGTTTTTCACAGAGATGCCTGACGACCGACGAACAGTGGTGTGCAACCTTTGTCGCGCCAACATCAGCTGGGGAGCCACCACCACCAGCATGCGCAGGCATATGATGGCCAAGCACCCCACAAGGTGGGACGAAGGCCGTTCACCGCCTCCAGTTTGCACCACTGCCTCTCCCCCTGTGCCCCAACCTGCCACTGAGATCCAACCCCCCTCTGAGGACACAGGCACGAGTGCCTACCGGCCTGCACCCACACCCTCACCTCCGCTGTCCTCGGCCCCATCCAGCAATGTCTCTCAGCGCAGCGTCCAGACGTCGCTAGCGCAACTGTTTGAGCGCAAGTACGCCACCACGCACCCGCACGCTCAAGCGTTAAACGTGCACATAGCCAAATTGATCAGCCTGGAGATGCTGCCGTATAGGCTTGTGGAAACGGAGGCTTTCAAAAGCATGATGGCGGCGGTGGCCCCGCGCTACTCGGTTCCCAGTCGCCACTAGTTTTCCCGATGTGCCGTCCCAGCCCTGCACGACCACGTCTCCCGCAACATTGTACGCGCCCTCACCAACGCGGTTACTGCCAAGGTCCACTTAACAACGGACACGTGGACAAGCACAGGCAGGCAGGACCACTATATCTCCCTGACGGCACATTGGGTGAATTTAGTGGAGGCTGGGACAGAGTCAGAGCCTGGGACCGCTCACGTCCTACCCACCCCCAGAATTGCAGGCCCCAGCTCGGTGCTGGTATCTGCGGCGGTGTATGCTTCCTCCACTAAACCACCCTCCTCCTCCTCCTCCGCAACCTCTGTCTCGCAATCAAGATGTGTCAGCAGCAGCAGCACGTCGCTAGCAGTCAGTGTCGCGCGGCGTGGCAGCACAGCGGTGGGCAAGCGTCAGCAGGCCGTGCTGAAACTACTCAGCTTAGGAGAGAAGAGGCACATGGCCCACGAACTGCTGCAGGGTCTGACAGAGCAGACCGACCGCTGGCTTGCGCCGCTGAGCCTCCAACCGGGCATGGTCGTGTGTGACAACGGCCGTAACCTGGTGGCGGCTCTGCAGCTTAGCAGCCTCACGCACGTGCCATGCCTGGCCCATGTCTTTAATTTGGTGGTTCAGCGCTTTCTGAAAAGCTACCCACACTTGTCATACCTGCTCGGAAAGGTGCGCCGGGTCAGCGCACATTTTCGCAAGTCCAAGACGGACGCTGCCACCCTGCGGACCCTGCAACATCGGTTTAATCTGCCAGTGCACCGACTGCTGTGCGACGTGCCCACACGGTGGAACTCTACGCTCCACATGTTGGCCAGGCTCTGTGAGCAGCGTAGAGCTATAGTGGAATATCAACTCCAACATGGGCGGCGTAGTGGGAGTCAGCCTCCTCTATTCTTTACAGAAGAGTGGGCCTGGTTGGCAGACATCTGCCAGGTCCTTGGAAACTTTGAGGAGTCTACCCAGAAGGTGAGCGGGGATGCTGCAATCATTAGCGTCACCATTCCTCTGCTATGCCTCTTGAGAAGTTCCCTGCAAACCATAAAGGCAGACGCTTTGCGCTTGGAAACGGAGGCGGGGGAAGACAGTATGTGGCTGGATAGTCAGAGCACCCTCATGTCTATATCTCAGCGCATTGAGGAGGAGGGGGAGGAGCATGAGGAGGAGGGGGAAGAGACAGCTTGGCCCACTGCTGAGGGTACCCATGCTGCTTGCCTGTCATCCTTTCAGCGTGTATGGCCGGAGGAGGATCCTGAAAGTGAACTAGTGAGGACAGCCATGTGTTGCGTACAGGTACCCTGGCACACATGGCTGCCTTCATGTTAGGATGCCTTTCTCGAGACCCTTGCGTTACACGCATTCTGGCCACTACGGATTACTGGGTGTACACACTGCTCGACCCACGGTATAAGGAGAACCTTTCCACTCTCATACCCAAAGAGGAAAGGGGTTCGAGAGTGATGCTATACCACAGGACCCTGGCGGACAAACTGATGGTAACATTCCCATCCGACAGCGCTAGTGGCAGAAGGTGCAGTTCCGAGGGCCAGGTAGCAGGGGAGGCGCAGAGATCAGGCAGCATGTACAGCGCAGGCAGGGGAACATTCTCCAAGGCCTTTGCCAGCTTTATGGCTCCCCAGCAAGACTGTGTCACCACTCCCCAGTCAAGGCTGAGTTGGCAGGAGCACAGTAAAAGGATGGTGAGGGAATACGTAGCGGATCGCACGACCGTCCTCGGTGACGCCTCTGCCCCCTACAACTACTGGGTGTCGAAGCTGGACACGTGGCCTGAACTCGCGCTGTATGTCCTGAAGGTGCTTGCTTGTCCTGCGGCTAGCGTCTTGTCAGAGAGGGTGTTTAGTGCGACTGGGGGAATCATCACGGATAAGCGTACCCGCCTGTCAACCGACAGTGCCGACAGGCTTACACTCATCAAGATGAACAAAGCCTGGATTTCCCCAGACTTCTCTTCTCCACCAGTGGACAGCAGCGATACCTAAGCAATACGTAGGCTGCACCCGCGGATGGAAGCATTGTTCTCTATCACCATAAAAAACGGGGACATTTTTGCTTCATCAATCTGTGTATTCTATTCATCCTCCTCCTCCTGCTCCTCCTCCTGAAACCTCACGTAATCACGCCGAACGGGCAATTTTTCTTAGGCCCACAAGGCTCAGTCATATAATTTTTGTAAACAATTTTTATACGTTTCAATGCTCATTAAAGCGTTGAAACTTTCACCTGAACCAATTTTTATTTTAACTGGGCTGCCTCCAGGCCTAGTTACCAATTAAGCCACATTAACCAAAGCGATTAATGGGTTTCACCTGCCCTCTTGATTGGGCATGGGCAATTTTTCTGAGGTACATTAGTACTGTTGGTACACCAATTTTTTGGGGCCCTTGCCTACAGTATAATCCAATTAATTTTTTGCCCACCTGCATTAAAGCTGACGTTACATCAGCTGTGATGGGCAATGCAATGGGATATATTTATGTACCGCCGGTGGCTTCCTGGCACCCACCCATGCTGTGGGTCCACAGGGAGTTGTAACTGCATGTGTCTACTTCTAAAGAACCCCACTCTGACTGGGGCATGCAGTGTGGGCCGAAGCCCACCTGCATTAAACATGACATTACCTCAGCTGTGATGGGCAATGCAATGGGATATATTTATGTACCGCCGGTGGGTTCCTGGCACCCACCCATGCTGTCGGTCCACACGGAGTTGTAACTCCATGTGTACTCTTCTAAAGAACCCCAGTCTGACTGGGGCATGCAGTGTGGGCCGAAGCCCACCTGCATTTAATCGGACGTTACCTCAGCTGTGATGGGCACTGCAATGGGATACATTTATGTACAGCCGGTGGGTTCCAGGGAGCCACCCATGCTGTGGGTGCACACGGAATTCCCATTGCGGAGTTGTACCTGCCTGTGACTATTTATAAAAAACCGCGCTCTGACCGGGGCATGCAGACACCTTGACAGAATGAATAGTGTGTGGCACATAGGTTCCCCATTGCTATGCCCACGTGTGCAGCTCCTGATGGCGGTGGCACAGGATTATACTTCTCGTTGCCTCTGTACAGCATTGTGGGCTATCGCCCCGCCCCTTTTAAAGAGGGTCGCTGCCTAGCCGTGCCAACCCTCTGCAGTGTGTACCTGCTTTTCCTCTGGCAGACACACTTATAAATAGACATGAGGGTGGTGTGGCATGAGTGCAGCTGAAGGCTGCGCAGGGACACTTAGGTGTGCGCTGTTGACACTGCGTCGTGCGGGGGGGGGGGGGGGGGAGGGGTTGGGCAGCATGTAACCCAGGAGAAGTGGCAGCGGAGTGTCATGCAGGCAGTGATTGTGCTTTTTTGGAGGTAGTGTGGTGCTTAGCTAAGGTATGCATTGCTAATGAGGGCTTTTCAGAAGTAAAAGTTGTTGGCAGGGGGGGGGGGGCACTTTTGCCTCTATTGTGGCTTAATAGTGGGACCTGGGAACTTGAGATGCAGCCCAACATGTAGCCCCTCGCCTGCCCTATCCGTTGTTGTGTCGCTCCCATCACTTTCTTGAATTGCCCAGATTTTCACAAATGAAAACCTTAGCGAGCATCGGCGATATACAAAAATGCTCGGGTCGCCCATTGACTTCAATGGGGTTCGTTACTCGAAACGAACCCTCGAGCATCGCGATAATTTCGTCCCGAGTAACGAGCACCCGAGCATTTTGGTGCTCGCTCATCTCTACTCACAATGCAATGACATGGACCCTTCGGGTCTGCCTTCTCTTTCCACCTAACTTCACAGGTGGGACATTCTTGATTCGATCTTTCTAGGTCTCCTGTAATAGCAATCCAATAGAACCTGCAGCAGATGATGAATTCTGTCTTCTTGACACAGAAATGTCCTGATTGGTCATAGTAGGTGAGGACCATACTGACTTCTCTCCATGGGATGACAATTTAATGGATGAGGTTGTTCATAATGGGATCTAAGGCATTGTGATATATTAGCCCTTTCTTCATAAAGAGTTGCTTCCGTTGTCTCCACAGATGACTCAACTTTGGATCTGCATTGCCTAGATGGATCCTCCCAGGGACTTTCTGTGCTGGTAAGGAAATCTTGGAGTTTTCGAATAATTCTGGTTTTAGTTTGAAGCTAGATCCACTGCCCTTCCTCCAAAGGGATCCTAAATTCCCTTCTTGTGACAGAGGTGAAGGTCTTCCATACATCTCAACATTGTCCTAGTAATCTTTCTATGGCAAGGGATCTACTGCTGTTGGCGAGCAAAACAAGACATCTGTGTCCTCATTGGTTTTTCCAGAAAGTCATAATAGGCAAGTCTTGTGATGCTCCCATGCGAACTGTATGCAGATGCACAAGAGGGTTATTGATGGTTTAGACAATGAAAGAGGTGGCAGCAGACAGATAGTCCTTGAATTTCTCTTTCACAGCCCATACAAAACAAGAAACTTAAGCTTAAAGGAGCTTTACTTACAACATATCCCAAATAGCACACTTGAGTATATAGCAGGTTGCACTAAGAAGGTTTAACTTTGAGACCATGTTGGATCAGGATCTGGAAGACTTCAGCCAGGTGTTGTAGATAATCTTCATAGGACCTCCATCAGCCTTTGGAAGGATCAAAGGGCATTACAGAGTCCAATAAGTGTGCAATTAAACGCAAATAAGACCATTGGGTTGGTAAATGCTGCCTTCTTCTGGACTTTCTTTGACATGATTAAATCCAGGGTGGAGAAGTACACAGCTGAATCTAAAGCTATCAAGGATTCCTCAATGCATGGCAATAGATATGCATCTTTATGCGTGATGCTGTTAATTTTTCTATTGTCCACACAAACTCTGATGTTGCCATCTTTTTTACCAGGACCAGAGATAAAAACCTATAGATTATGACTTTCTCTGATCACTTTAGCCTCTTTCATTTCCTGAAGCATGTTTTTGACTCGATGATACATGGCTGGCGAAATTGGTCAGTACCTCTCCTTGATTGGGGAATGAGAGGCCGTTGGGATGGAATGCTCAATGTCATGGACTCTCCAAAAGTCCCTGAAATGCTTGTTGAAGGCTTGATGGAGGTCTCAGATGACCTTCAGAACTCCCTCAATTTGCTTGGAAGGTGTCATCACATCACCTACATGCATGTCAGGCCACATGGGGTAGCTGAAATTTCCCTCTTTCTGCAGCTGTGTAGCTTGTGTTGACCATTGTCAGGTTCACTATATCCTGGATTGTGATGAGAGATAGCTGCGCCACAGCGTAGTACTTCCTCAACTCCACTTCTGTGTCTCTGGTATTCAGCAGATGAATTGGCGCTTTTCCTTGCAGCTAAGGCCAGAGGAGTTCTTCCAGGTTTATAGGCTCTACCAGAGCTTGGTAATCTTGGCCTTGAATTCCCTGTTGAGCCTGACACCGCAGCAGGGTTTCAGTAGCGGGTCATAAGATGACTAGTTTTACATCACAGATACTGGCACGGCAAATTTCTCCTGTGCTGTTGGTGAATCTGCCAGGCTGACAACACCTTGATAGTCCGTTGTAAGACTCTTGGCTGATCATGGGACATTCATCTACAGAATTACGGAAGGGGTATCCCTCTTTGCATCTCTTTATTGTACATCCACAAAAAGCACTTCTGTTGTGAAAGACCGCTGAATAGTGGGCTCCCAGTACCCAATCAGCATTACGGTCTATCCAATGGTGGCCACCAGAGAGGAGCCAGCACGCTCGGCAAGGTCAGCCACCCGAGATAGCCCCGCCCAACCCAAGCAACCGCCCTCTCCCCCGAGCGCGCCCGGGGGCGGCGGGGGCGAGCGGGAGGCGACATGGGGCAGCGGGGGGGAGAGAGAGATTTCTCTCACTCCCCCCCCCCCCCCCCCACTCCACTCTCCCCCGCCACCCCCCGAGCACGCCTGGAGAAGAAGGCAGCCACCCTAGACGAGAGAGGCCTCCCCGAGCAACCGACCCCACCCAGCGCACTCGCCCATTTGCAGCGGCCACTAAAGGTTGTGATCCTGATATCTCTTGAAGGCAGCCTCCTGTATGGTGGTGACCTGTAATTCGGTGTCCTGTAAGGCAGTGAAGGGGACCCCATTGATACGGATGGAAACTTATGAGCAAGGTCCGACATTTGGACAGCCACTTGGAATTTTCAGGACTAACAATTCTTCTACCTCAGGGGCGGTGTACTGTCTCGGGGATGCTCTTTTAGTTTCAACGGTTTTTATTAAGGGTTTTTTTCCAAGAGTGTAACCAGTATGTACATCTTTGTTTCCCCACGCAGGGGGCTTATATTCAGCATTCTAGTACACGTTGGTTTGCAGTACAGTATAGTCTTTTACTCTTGGTTTAAAGTATTGGGAGGGGATAACAGGGGGAATTAAACGAAACAGGGGGTCGTCGAGGATCCACATCTCCCTCCGAGTATTGGTTTGTTGGGGGTTTAAGGTCTGTTTGTGTTTAGGGTTCTTACGTGGTAGAGGAGATGTTATGCAGCCCCGGGATCGCTAGATAGTTGATCCAAGGTTGCCATGTAGTTAGGAAGTTTGGTAATGTATCCGTCTGGATAGCGTGAATTCTTTCGTACAGCATAGTTGTAGAGATTCTGTTTGTCACCTCTGAGAAGGAGAGGCTTGGCGATTTCCATCTGGAAGCGATGTGGATCCTTGCGGCCATACAAACAACCTGTATTAGCTTATGAGCTTTAAATCTAATCCTAGGTTCCCGATTTCCTAGAAGAAATGTTGTGGGTGATTTGGATATCTGGCCAATAAAGATTTGTTTTAGCATATTGTGTATTTGCGTCCATAGTTTTGCCACCTCCGGGCACGTCCACCAAGTGTGGTACATACTGCCCGAAACCTGGCATCCCCTGAAGCATAGCGGAGAGGAGGACGGGAACATATGGTGTAGTCTCTGCGGAACCAAGTATGCCCTGTGTAGAATTTTTACTGATGTTTCTACAAGGGTGACCTGATGGCTGCCTTTTGTAATCGTGGCGCAACAATGTCGCCATCTCTCTAAGGACATTTCCGCTCCCAAGTCCTCCTCCCACCTTTTCATAAACGATAGTTTTCCTTCGGTCTCAGGTTTATTCAGCATATTGTATATACGTGAGAGGGATCCTCTTTGTGAAGGGTCTCTTGTGCAGAGCTTTTCAAATGGAGTAGGTGGGGGGAGTGTAGAGGGCGCTGGTATGGAGCGGATAAAGTGAAATACCTGGTTAATCCTGAGGTATTCTTGTGTAGGAGCTTTAAAGGTGTCTATGAATTGTTGTATAGAGTATAGTTTTGTTTTGTTATAGAAATGGCTGACAGTATGTATGCCATTTCCTCTCCACCAGGCGAATTGGGCTGAGTCGAGACTTGGGGCAAACTGCGGATTAGGGACTATTGGTAATAGTGGGGAGGGCTTAGAAGCCATCTTATACTTAAATCGTGTGCTCCTCCACAGTAAGAGAGAATAGTATGACAGAGGGCTCATTTGCAGGATTCCCCGAAGGGAGAGGGCTCGTGGACCAGGTCAAGTGGGCTACCGAATGTGGCTTAATGCGGCTTCTCTCCATCTCTACCCAAAGTGGGTTCCCCTTTTCGCTCAGGCAAGTTATCCATTGGGCTATTCGGGCTGATTTGTAGTATTTCATCAAGTTGGGGACTGATAGTCCCCCCAAGCTGCGATGGAAGTGCATTACCGTGTGCCTAATTCTGGCCCGTTTGTTAGCCCATATGAATTTAAATATGGTTCGTTGAAATTCGCGGATGGTATGCGTAGGAATGGGTATCGGTAGACATCTAAACAGATATAGTATCCTCGGTAAAGTCACCATTTTGATTGAATTTATCCTTCCTATCCAAGAAAGACCGGGTTTATCCCATTTTATTAGGTCTGCCGCTAAAGTTTTGAGTAGAGGGGAGTAGTTCCATTTATATAGAGCAGAAATGGAGGTGGTTAGGTTGATACCTAAGTAGGTTATATAGTGCTGTTTATATTGAAATTGGAAGTTAAGCTTTAGTAATTTTTTGAGGTTTTCCGGGGTGTTTATGAACGCTATATCCAACTTGTCTATATTTACTCTGAGTCCTGAGTGTTCCGCCCACTTGTCTAATGTGTTCATTAAATTCGGTAGGGATATTAATGGTTAAAATCACAGGAGTGAGGAAAAAGAAAAAAAAACACATTCACTGAAAAAGCCAAAAATACAATACCTGAAGGTCTGCAAAGCAGACACGGTCGCCATAGGCACAATCGCCATAAGGCAGGCACAATCGCCACCGGCACAATCGCCGTAGGGCAGGCGCAATGGCCTTAAGCCCTGAAGATATGTAGTCAGCCAGACAATAATGTGTGGAGGAGCAGCTTGTTCCTGGCAGGCTAATATGCAGTCACTCACTCAACCCAGCCCAGAATGGGGAGGAGTGACTGCATATACTAAAAGCCTGCACATGTGAACGATACCAAAGATGTCAGCCATAGATGGGTGGTGACCCACCATACAGGATATCAACCCTAGCTGATATGACAGCGGGTTGCCCTGTATCTCCAAGGTGGGCCACACTGGCTGACATCTTGGGCTCCCCCACCAACTAGCAAACTACATACAAAAATACTAATGCATACTAATAAAATGCGGGTGTTGGTACTGCATTTTATGTAATTTATTGTGAGTTAGCGTAGGTACTGGCGGAAGCGGTGTGACCTCGACGCGGTCCGTCAGCCTATGCGTTTTGGCCAAAATGCAGTACCAACACCCGCATTTTATTAGTATGCATTAGTATTTTTGTATGTAGTTTGCTAGTTGGTGGGGGAGCCCAAGATGTCAGCCAGTGTGGCCCACCTTGGAGATACAGGGCAACCCGCTGTCATATCAGCTAGGGTTGATATCCTGTATGGTGGGTCACCACCCATCTATGGCTGACATCTTTGGTATCGTTCACATGTGCAGGCTTTTAGTATATGCAGTCACTCCTCCCCATTCTGGGCTGGGTTGAGTGAGTGACTGCATATTAGCCTGCCAGGAACAAGCTGCTCCTCCACACATTATTGTCTGGCTGACTACATATCTTCAGGGCTTAAGGCCATTGCGCCTGCCCTACGGCGATTGTGCCGGTGGCGATTGTGCCTGCCTTATGGCGATCGTGCCTATGGCGACCGTGTCTGCTTTGCAGACCTTCAGGTATTGTATTTTTGGCTTTTTCAGTGAATGTGTTTTTTTTTCTTTTTCCTCACTCCTGTGATTTTATGTAATTTATTGTGAGTTAGCGTAGGTACTGGCGGAAGCGGTGTGACCTCGACGCGGTCCGTCAGCCTATGCGTTTTGGCCAAAATGCAGTACCAACACCCGCATTTTATTAGTATGCATTAGTATTTTTGTATGTAGTTTGCTAGTTGGTGGGGGAGCCCAAGATGTCAGCCAGTGTGGCCCACCTTGGAGATACAGGGCAACCCGCTGTCATATCAGCTAGGGTTGATATCCTGTATGGTGGGTCACCACCCATCTATGGCTGACATCTTTGGTATCGTTCACATGTGCAGGCTTTTAGTATATGCAGTCACTCCTCCCCATTCTGGGCTGGGTTGAGTGAGTGACTGCATATTAGCCTGCCAGGAACAAGCTGCTCCTCCACACATTATTGTCTGGCTGACTACATATCTTCAGGGCTTAAGGCCATTGCGCCTGCCCTACGGCGATTGTGCCGGTGGCGATTGTGCCTGCCTTATGGCGATCGTGCCTATGGCGACCGTGTCTGCTTTGCAGACCTTCAGGTATTGTATTTTTGGCTTTTTCAGTGAATGTGTTTTTTTTTCTTTTTCCTCACTCCTGTGATTTTATGTAATTTATTGTGAGTTAGCGTAGGTACTGGCGGAAGCGGTGTGACCTCGACGCGGTCCGTCAGCCTATGCGTTTTGGCCAAAATGCAGTACCAACACCCGCATTTTATTAGTATGCATTAGTATTTTTGTATGTAGTTTGCTAGTTGGTGGGGGAGCCCAAGATGTCAGCCAGTGTGGCCCACCTTGGAGATACAGGGCAACCCGCTGTCATATCAGCTAGGGTTGATATCCTGTATGGTGGGTCACCACCCATCTATGGCTGACATCTTTGGTATCGTTCACATGTGCAGGCTTTTAGTATATGCAGTCACTCCTCCCCATTCTGGGCTGGGTTGAGTGAGTGACTGCATATTAGCCTGCCAGGAACAAGCTGCTCCTCCACACATTATTGTCTGGCTGACTACATATCTTCAGGGCTTAAGGCCATTGCGCCTGCCCTACGGCGATTGTGCCGGTGGCGATTGTGCCTGCCTTATGGCGATCGTGCCTATGGCGACCGTGTCTGCTTTGCAGACCTTCAGGTATTGTATTTTTGGCTTTTTCAGTGAATGTGTTTTTTTTTCTTTTTCCTCACTCCTGTGATTTTATGTAATTTATTGTGAGTTAGCGTAGGTACTGGCGGAAGCGGTGTGACCTCGACGCGGTCCGTCAGCCTATGCGTTTTGGCCAAAATGCAGTACCAACACCCGCATTTTATTAGTATGCATTAGTATTTTTGTATGTAGTTTGCTAGTTGGTGGGGGAGCCCAAGATGTCAGCCAGTGTGGCCCACCTTGGAGATACAGGGCAACCCGCTGTCATATCAGCTAGGGTTGATATCCTGTATGGTGGGTCACCACCCATCTATGGCTGACATCTTTGGTATCGTTCACATGTGCAGGCTTTTAGTATATGCAGTCACTCCTCCCCATTCTGGGCTGGGTTGAGTGAGTGACTGCATATTAGCCTGCCAGGAACAAGCTGCTCCTCCACACATTATTGTCTGGCTGACTACATATCTTCAGGGCTTAAGGCCATTGCGCCTGCCCTACGGCGATTGTGCCGGTGGCGATTGTGCCTGCCTTATGGCGATCGTGCCTATGGCGACCGTGTCTGCTTTGCAGACCTTCAGGTATTGTATTTTTGGCTTTGTCAGTGAATGTGTTTTTTTTTCTTTTTCCTCACTCCTGTGATTTTATGTAATTTATTGTGAGTTAGCGTAGGTACTGGCGGAAGCGGTGTGACCTCGACGCGGTCCGTCAGCCTATGCGTTTTGGCCAAAATGCAGTACCAACACCCGCATTTTATTAGTATGCATTAGTATTTTTGTATGTAGTTTGCTAGTTGGTGGGGGAGCCCAAGATGTCAGCCAGTGTGGCCCACCTTGGAGATACAGGGCAACCCGCTGTCATATCAGCTAGGGTTGATATCCTGTATGGTGGGTCACCACCCATCTATGGCTGACATCTTTGGTATCGTTCACATGTGCAGGCTTTTAGTATATGCAGTCACTCCTCCCCATTCTGGGCTGGGTTGAGTGAGTGACTGCATATTAGCCTGCCAGGAACAAGCTGCTCCTCCACACATTATTGTCTGGCTGACTACATATCTTCAGGGCTTAAGGCCATTGCGCCTGCCCTACGGCGATTGTGCCGGTGGCGATTGTGCCTGCCTTATGGCGATCGTGCCTATGGCGACCGTGTCTGCTTTGCAGACCTTCAGGTATTGTATTTTTGGCTTTTTCAGTGAATGTGTTTTTTTTTCTTTTTCCTCACTCCTGTGATTTTATGTAATTTATTGTGAGTTAGCGTAGGTACTGGCGGAAGCGGTGTGACCTCGACGCGGTCCGTCAGCCTATGCGTTTTGGCCAAAATGCAGTACCAACACCCGCATTTTATTAGTATGCATTAGTATTTTTGTATGTAGTTTGCTAGTTGGTGGGGGAGCCCAAGATGTCAGCCAGTGTGGCCCACCTTGGAGATACAGGGCAACCCGCTGTCATATCAGCTAGGGTTGATATCCTGTATGGTGGGTCACCACCCATCTATGGCTGACATCTTTGGTATCGTTCACATGTGCAGGCTTTTAGTATATGCAGTCACTCCTCCCCATTCTGGGCTGGGTTGAGTGAGTGACTGCATATTAGCCTGCCAGGAACAAGCTGCTCCTCCACACATTATTGTCTGGCTGACTACATATCTTCAGGGCTTAAGGCCATTGCGCCTGCCCTACGGCGATTGTGCCGGTGGCGATTGTGCCTGCCTTATGGCGATCGTGCCTATGGCGACCGTGTCTGCTTTGAAGACCTTCAGGTATTGTATTTTTGGCTTTTTCAGTGAATGTGTTTTTTTTTCTTTTTCCTCACTCCTGTGATTTTATGTAATTTATTGTGAGTTAGCGTAGGTACTGGCGGAAGCGGTGTGACCTCGACGCGGTCCGTCAGCCTATGCGTTTTGGCCAAAATGCAGTACCAACACCCGCATTTTATTAGTATGCATTAGTATTTTTGTATGTAGTTTGCTAGTTGGTGGGGGAGCCCAAGATGTCAGCCAGTGTGGCCCACCTTGGAGATACAGGGCAACCCGCTGTCATATCAGCTAGGGTTGATATCCTGTATGGTGGGTCACCACCCATCTATGGCTGACATCTTTGGTATCGTTCACATGTGCAGGCTTTTAGTATATGCAGTCACTCCTCCCCATTCTGGGCTGGGTTGAGTGAGTGACTGCATATTAGCCTGCCAGGAACAAGCTGCTCCTCCACACATTATTGTCTGGCTGACTACATATCTTCAGGGCTTAAGGCCATTGCGCCTGCCCTACGGCGATTGTGCCGGTGGCGATTGTGCCTGCCTTATGGCGATCGTGCCTATGGCGACCGTGTCTGCTTTGCAGACCTTCAGGTATTGTATTTTTGGCTTTTTCAGTGAATGTGTTTTTTTTTCTTTTTCCTCACTCCTGTGATTTTATGTAATTTATTGTGAGTTAGCGTAGGTACTGGCGGAAGCGGTGTGACCTCGACGCGGTCCGTCAGCCTATGCGTTTTGGCCAAAATGCAGTACCAACACCCGCATTTTATTAGTATGCATTAGTATTTTTGTATGTAGTTTGCTAGTTGGTGGGGGAGCCCAAGATGTCAGCCAGTGTGGCCCACCTTGGAGATACAGGGCAACCCGCTGTCATATCAGCTAGGGTTGATATCCTGTATGGTGGGTCACCACCCATCTATGGCTGACATCTTTGGTATCGTTCACATGTGCAGGCTTTTAGTATATGCAGTCACTCCTCCCCATTCTGGGCTGGGTTGAGTGAGTGACTGCATATTAGCCTGCCAGGAACAAGCTGCTCCTCCACACATTATTGTCTGGCTGACTACATATCTTCAGGGCTTAAGGCCATTGCGCCTGCCCTACGGCGATTGTGCCGGTGGCGATTGTGCCTGCCTTATGGCGATCGTGCCTATGGCGACCGTGTCTGCTTTGCAGACCTTCAGGTATTGTATTTTTGGCTTTTTCAGTGAATGTGTTTTTTTTTCTTTTTCCTCACTCCTGTGATTTTATGTAATTTATTGTGAGTTAGCGTAGGTACTGGCGGAAGCGGTGTGACCTCGACGCGGTCCGTCAGCCTATGCGTTTTGGCCAAAATGCAGTACCAACACCCGCATTTTATTAGTATGCATTAGTATTTTTGTATGTAGTTTGCTAGTTGGTGGGGGAGCCCAAGATGTCAGCCAGTGTGGCCCACCTTGGAGATACAGGGCAACCCGCTGTCATATCAGCTAGGGTTGATATCCTGTATGGTGGGTCACCACCCATCTATGGCTGACATCTTTGGTATCGTTCACATGTGCAGGCTTTTAGTATATGCAGTCACTCCTCCCCATTCTGGGCTGGGTTGAGTGAGTGACTGCATATTAGCCTGCCAGGAACAAGCTGCTCCTCCACACATTATTGTCTGGCTGACTACATATCTTCAGGGCTTAAGGCCATTGCGCCTGCCCTACGGCGATTGTGCCGGTGGCGATTGTGCCTGCCTTATGGCGATCGTGCCTATGGCGACCGTGTCTGCTTTGCAGACCTTCAGGTATTGTATTTTTGGCTTTTTCAGTGAATGTGTTTTTTTTTTTTCTTTTTCCTCACTCCTGTGATTTTATGTAATTTATTGTGAGTTAGCGTAGGTACTGGCGGAAGCGGTGTGACCTCGACGCGGTCCGTCAGCCTATGCGTTTTGGCCAAAATGCAGTACCAACACCCGCATTTTATTAGTATGCATTAGTATTTTTGTATGTAGTTTGCTAGTTGGTGGGGGAGCCCAAGATGTCAGCCAGTGTGGCCCACCTTGGAGATACAGGGCAACCCGCTGTCATATCAGCTAGGGTTGATATCCTGTATGGTGGGTCACCACCCATCTATGGCTGACATCTTTGGTATCGTTCACATGTGCAGGCTTTTAGTATATGCAGTCACTCCTCCCCATTCTGGGCTGGGTTGAGTGAGTGACTGCATATTAGCCTGCCAGGAACAAGCTGCTCCTCCACACATTATTGTCTGGCTGACTACATATCTTCAGGGCTTAAGGCCATTGCGCCTGCCCTACGGCGATTGTGCCGGTGGCGATTGTGCCTGCCTTATGGCGATCGTGCCTATGGCGACCGTGTCTGCTTTGCAGACCTTCAGGTATTGTATTTTTGGCTTTTTCAGTGAATGGATATTAATGGTTTGTTTATGGTTAGCAGAAGGTCGTCCGCAAATAAGCTTATTTTAAATTCTTTATCTCCCATCTTTACTCCCCTCACATTTGGATTGGTGCGGATAGCTGTAGCCAGCGGCTCAATAGCCAGAGCAAATAGAGCCGGGGAAAGGGGGCAGCCCTGTCTGGTCCCTCTATGGATTTTGATAGGGGTTTCTTTTGTGGTGGGGAGTTTTAGAAACGTAGATGGTGTTGAGTATAGTGCCCTAATAGCGGATAGAAATGGTCCCTTGATCCCGTTGCGCTGGAGAACCCAGAAAAGATAGTTCCATGATAAAGTATCAAAGGCCTTTTCTAGGTCTAGTGCCAATAATGTAATTTGGGTATTTAATTTTGAGACGTGATCTATAACATTTAGTACCTTGCGTATGTTGTCAGAAGCTTGTCTCGATGGTATGAACCCGACTTAGTCTTTATGGACCAGAGAGGGGAGAAAGTGATTTAACCGTGTGGCGAGAATGGATGTAAATAGTTTATAATCTAGATTGAGCAATGAGATGGGTCTATAGTTTTTAGGTGATAAGTGGTCCTTATTTTCTTTTGGGATTACCGTTAGTTGAGAGTCAAGGAATTCATTAGGTGGGTTTTCCCCTTTCATAAGATTCCGGAAGATTTTTTCTAAAGGTTGTATAAGGATATCTTTGAATTTTTTGTAATAGAGGGCAGTAAATCTGTCGGGACCCGGCGCTTTTCCTAATTTGAGATTTTTTATAGCTGCGGCTATTTCCTCCCCTGATATTTCAGTATTTAATTGGGCCAGTTGGGAACTTGAGAGGGAGGGAAGTTTCAGAACGTTTAGAAGTGATGTCATTGGAGGTGGGGCTTTATTTGGTTGGGCCCTATAGAGTTTATCGTAGTAGTTTTGGAATGTGTCATATATTAGGTTTGGATTGGAGGTTACTTTTCCTTGGGGTGTACTTATTTTGAAGACATTGTTAACTCTACCTTTGTTTCTCAGGCTAGCGGCTAGGAGTCGGTCCGGTTTGTTGGCGAGTTTGTAGTATGTCGCCCCAGTCCACTGGAGGGCTTTTTCTACCTGGTGTGACAGAAGTATGTTTATTTGCAGTTTAATATCTTTGATTGATTTCGTTGTTGCCAGAGATGGGTGTCGTTGGTTCAATTCCTGTAGGAGGAGAAGTTTTTTTTCTAGGTCAAGGAGTGCCTGACCCCTCTCTCTCTTTCTTCTGGATGCTAGTTTAATTAGGTGGCCCCTAATATAGGCCTTATGTGCTAGCCAAATCCACATGGGGGATGAATTGTGCTCGGTGTTTAGTTCAAAATATTCTGTGATGTCTTTTGTGATTTGGGTGAGCATATTTGGGTCTCTCAATATTGCCTCATTTAGTCGCCATCTAGTTTTTGTGTGAGTACTTGCTGTCCAAATCATGGAGTATAATACTACATCGTGGTCCGACCATGAGCAAGGGATGTGTCTAATCTGTGCTAATGTCGGTAGGAGGGACGTTGAGACTAAGATGTAATCTAGTCTGGAATATAGATGCGCTGTCGGAGAGTAATATGTGTATCCCCTTTTAGGGCCATGGAATTCTCTCCAGCAGTCAACTATTGAAAGCGATGACATAGAGTCCTCCCACCTCTTTCGTTGTATTCCCGAAAACCTATCAGGGTTGGTCGCCGTCCTATCTAATTTCGGGGAAAATGGGAGATTAAAGTCCCCTGCCCATATCAGTTTTGCTAGTGGGTACTGTTTTAGTTTCTTGCTGAGTAGCAGAAGCGTAGGAAGAGGGTTTTCTGCCGGAGCGTATACATTTACGAATGCTACCTGTTGGTCATAAAGTGTGCCTAATACTATACAGAAACGCCCTTCCTTATCTGTTTCCACCTGTTTTATGTTCAGAGGTAGGGAGTTGTGAAAGAGAGTTAAGACCCCACTACGTTTTGTGGGGGCAGAAGAAGTATAAAATCTAGAATATTGTGGGTGGAAAAATTTAGGGGTGGAGGTTTGGGAGAAATGGGTTTCTTGGATACATATCACTTCTGGGCGCTGTTTTTTATAACATAGGAAAGCCTGTTTACGCTTCTGAGGGGAGTTAAAGCCCCTAACGTTGTGAGAAATTACTTGTACCACGAGGGAGGTAATTCAATCGCTTTTGACCTTTTTTGTGGATTTAGTTTCTCTGGTTGGGTGCTAGAGCATGTAGGGAATTTGTGTTTACCTGACGACCTAGGGAGGGGGGGGGCTGAGTGTTAACAAACTTCTCAGTTTTGGGGTTAACATAAACTGGTGAACTGGGGAAAGGGTCCTAAGACTCCAACGGGGATGACTGAATGCGTTCCCCATTCGTGGGTGTTCGGCAGTCATCTTTTTGTGGGGCAACACGGAAAGCAGGGCCGGACCCGCACTGTTTGTCAACTAATCAAACCAAATAAAAAGTTCAACATCCCTTATCATTAAGACTTGTCCGCGGGGTCCCTGTCCCCAGCCCGGTGTTTTTCTGGGCAGGGGGGAGGGAGGCCGCAGGTCGCGGAGCTTAGATAAACTGATTAGATCAAAACCAGAAAATAACATATGATGTGTCTATGTTAAACTAGACTAACTATTATAGAATACTCTTGGTTTAAGGCTTATGTAGACTTATGGTTCTACCTAATTAGACTATTGTCTACTATAGTGTTAGTGTCAGGTATGTCCATAGTCCTTAGCCATCCGAGGGTGACCCCTCAAATGGTTCATGCTCACGTGTCTTGAGTCGGTCTTGGCCTGGCTGGGGTAGAGGTTGGTCTGGGTGGTCTTCTGGTCGGTCCTGTGGTGGTCCAATTTCGCCTGGGACGTTGTGATAGACCTCTCGGGGGAGCCGTATCCGTGACTGGTATGCAAGCTGTCTCCGCAGCTTGGTAGGCTTCTTGTAGGGTTCTTGCTATGTATGATCTCCCTTGGTGTTGGAATATAAGGGCAAAGGGGAAGCCCCATTTGTATTTTATGTTAGATGCTTGTAATGCTTGGGTCACAGGTCGTAGTGACCTGCGTTTTGCTAGTGTAATCGGGGCTATATCAGCGTACAGTTGGACTGAGGCTGGTAGTCCTGGGAGGTGGGAGAGTTGTCTGGCTGCTGTCAGGATTTGGTCTCGTATTTCACTGTGGTGCATTTTCAGAATCACATCTCGGGGTAGCTCCGGATTGGGAGGACGCGTCAAGGCCCGGTGTATTCTATCAATTTTCAGTTGCTGTAAATCTGTGTTAGGTAAGAGCGTGGAAAAGAGGGCAGTAGCTGTTTCTGTCAGAGCTGTTGTTGATTCAGGGAGGCCTCGGATCCGGATGTTGGCTCGCCTGGACCTATTTTCCAGATCTTCGCATTTGGCTTCCATAAGGCTTAGTCTGGATTCAACATCTTCAAGGCGTTGTTTGTCTTCTTCCAAAGTATCTACAATGTCCTCTGTAATTCGCTCCAGTTTGTCTATTCTCTGTCCGAGGTCTCTTATTTGGTCAGTAAAGTCTTTTACTGCTTGGGATAATTCCGTTTTGAAGACGGATTTCATCTGGTTTAGGAGCGCCATCTGGGGGACCGTAAGTGCCTGGGCCTCTGTATCTTGGTTATCTTGTGGCATCGCTGCATTGGCTAGTTGTTCAGAGGTTGCCGGGCTTGGGGGCGCTGACCCAGAGAATAAATCGGCCTGGGTTTGAGATGCAAATAGTTCTGGAAGGGTTCCCCGAGGTGTAGGCTGCGATTCCCGAGAGGTCTTTCCTTTCATTTTGGTCATCTTGGATTTATTTCAGGTTCCGCTGTGCTAACTGTGGGACTTTGCTTGTGATGTGCATAGGTCCAGCCCTGTTGTGGCCTAGGGAGACATCAGCACCTCTTTCTCAGGCCACCCGTGTGTCACACCTTAGATGTGGGGGGCCGGCATGGTCCAGCACCCTAGGGAGGTACTCGTGGCGATTTGCAGTGTTGGGTACCTTTCTTTAGGGTAACTGAGTGCGTTTGCAGGATTTGAGAGTTGGTGGTGTGGCTTTATAGCGTATATGCTTCTGGCGTTGTGGGGCCACGTCTGTTGCAGCTTGAGTGATCAGCTTGTTATGCGATCCCGCTTTTTAGGTACGGTGGTAATGTGCGGGCTCAGTTGCCTCTTTTTAGTGGGCCTGTATTATTGTGGCTATATGGGCAGCTACTCTGGACACTTGCATTCCAGCAGTCTTGCCGCAATTCAGGGTTTGTGCTTTTGTGGGGTGCTGTTCTGTTGGGTGACCACAAGGTGGCAGCAGGGATTTATTAATGTCTCTACTGTTTTACTTTCACCGTGAGCCCTCAGCTCTCTCCAGAGTACGGATGGCGTCTCTCTGCTAGGGGGGAGGGGTGGCTCCACGGGTTCCCCTCTCCGCTGCACACAGTGTCCCCGGGGCTTCACCTCCTCTCCTGACTGCCTCCTGTGATAGTAAGTGGGGTGATTCTGGGGACGGGGCAGTTGTGTGCCTATAATGTCCAGGGGAGAGGGAATTGTCCCACTCCGTGCACACCGTCTCTTTGGATGTGCCCTTCTGGTCTCTCTCTGTCGCCCTGCGGAGTCCCCTGGTTTTTCAGCTCTCCCCTTCACCTTATCAGTGAGGTGTGTGCTTGTCTGACTCACCGGGTCGGCCTACGGTCGGGCCGTAGCGTTGGCGTTCTTGTTGCCGCGGTGGTTCCCGCGGGGGTCTTGGGAGCCGCACTTGTGCCCTGTAGTGAGGGAGTCATCGCCGCTCATCTGGTGCTTCCGGCGGGCGGCCGTGCCCGTAACTTTAGTCCGGGGATGCGCCTCCCCGGGTAGGCCGCACTGCTTCTCCTGCACCTAGCGACCCGCGGAGGGTCTCAAACTGCTCCTCGCGGTGCCGCGATGCCAGCGGTGGTACTTTGTGGTCGGTGGGGGTCCGTGGAGCCCCGGGATACCGCTGTTAAGGTCGCGCCGGTCGGGAGCTCCTGAGATACGCTCTTTTCCCGCTGCTGGTCAACTATAGAGTTTTTTTTTTTTGCTGTACTACTTGTATTTTTTTTCAAAGATATTTCATTTTTTAAAAACTATTTTCTGCCGCCGTCTTCTGACCGCCATAAACTTTTCTTTCAGTTGACATAGTTATATGAAGGCTGATTTTCTGCAGGATGTCCTGTGGTTTGTGTTGGTTCAGTCTTTGAATACATACGAATTTTTGATTGCTTTTTATTGCATTGTTTTTTTTAGAGATCGGGCGGCCAAAACGCATGTCTGGCATTCACCATGCGGGATAAATAATGTGTTACTTTGATAGATCAGACGTTTACAGGCACAGCAACGAGAAATATGTATTTGTCTTTATAATAAATATGGCAAAAGGGTTTTATTTTTTAAAGTTTGCTTTTTTTTTTTAATAATTAGTAAAACTTTATTAACTTTATTCTTACTTTTTATTGTAGTGCCCATGGGGGACAACAACATAAGGGGTTAACAGTGGAAAGTCCTATTGACTTACGCAATAAAAAAATCAATTAAAAATGCTTCTCAAAAAATGCGTTGCTGATGCCTTAAAAATCACTTGAACAAAATCGCGATCGCCAGTGTGGGGCTAACCTAAGTACGATGTCCGGCTCCTGTAATGTGCGCCGTGTAGCTAATGCTGCGTGTCTGCAGTGAGCGGGGGTCTGTACTAGGGTCCTATGAGTTGAGGGACTCCAAGATACGTGTAACCCCCAACCCAGTCCCCCACACAGTAATAATCCTCACTACATAGTAATGGCTCCTCTGTACCCCAAAGTAATAAGCATCATTTGTGACCCTGACAAGGTGATAGCGGCTCCTCTGTGCCTCCCCTCAAGTAACAGCGGCTCCTCTGCCCCCCTTCCCCAGTAATGGTGCTTCCCCCACCAACTACCAGCATTTTCTCCATGTAGCTTCCAAGTATTGGTGTTTCCTTCTAAGTAATAGCCGTTCCTTAGTACATCTTCCCCAAGTAGCAGCGGTCCCTCTGTGCTCCCCTGAAGTAATGGTACCTCCAGCCAAGTAACAGCAGACCCTCTGTACATCTACACCAAGTCATAGCCGCCCTCTGTGCTTCCTCCTACTAAGTAATGGCCGTCTCCTTGAATGTCTCCCCCAAGTACTAAAGGTCCTTTTCCATATCCACAAAGTAATGGCTCCTCTGTGTGTTCCCCCCAAGTAACAGCGCTGCAGGGTGTAATCACCCCATAAATCTGTACAAAGATAGAATACAACATCTACACTTTAGTGTCTCCTAAAAGGCTTCTCATTATTATCTCCATAAAATATTTTTTGTGGTTTTTACATTCGTTCATCTTCTTCCCATTCAGGCTCCGGCATCCTAGTATCGTCTGTTGGGATCTTCCATATGAGAGAGTTTGTCTGATGAACCTGACAAGGATGGATGGGAAGAGGAAGGAGATGGCAGAGAGTCTATTACATCTCACCCTAGAGATCTTCTATCAGCTTACTGGAGAGGTGAGAGATTCTGATGACATCACATGACATCATTCTTCTCTATGCTAACAGATGGACATGACTGAGAAGGTGAGGGACTCTGTAGATGTATGTAACACCATTTATTAGTCCGTCTCTCATCAGGATTATACAGCAGTGCAGAAGACCTCTAGTGAGCGCTGGCAGAACTTTGTGTCTGAAGGTCATGGAAGAACGCTGAGCCCAATAACGGGGCCTACAACTCACTACCTGATACATGAGGACTTCAATGGGCAGAAGATCCTGGAACATGTCCTCAAGATGACTGAGCTGCTGACAGGAGAGGTGAACACTGCGGGGAATGGGGGACATTATACAGTAACAGGAGGGCTGTGGAGGATGACTGTATATTGTGTTGTCAGGTTCTTATAAGGTGTCAGGACGTCTCCATCTATTTCTCCATCGAGGAGTGGGAGTATTTAGAAGGACACAAGGATCTGTACAAGGAGGTCATGCTGGAGGATCAGCAGCCCCTCACATCACAAGGTAATCTATACATATAATGAAACGTCCTGACTGACTGATTCATCAATGCTGAGCGAAACTACTAAAGTTAGAAACATAATTGGCCAGCAGCTTCTTTGTATAACATAGAGATCCCCTAAGAAAGGATTTTTTTCAATTCTACCTCTAGAGGATGACAAAGGGGGTCAAATTTGTATGGGAAAGCAATATCTAACGCACCTCTGAATGTGAGACTTGGCTAAAATAATCAATTGAACAAATAATTTTACACATATTTCACCGACTGTCAAACACTGACCTAAATATTTGCTGAGCTGCTACTGATTTCCACAATCCACCATAACTGCGAGCCCGCGCCATATCCTCTAAATAGTCAGCTAAACTGTTATAATTACTGCCATCACTATCAGGAGATAAAATGGTGAAACCATCCCAGTGATTCTCCACGTGCTCCAATATCTCCTCCTGCTAAATGTTATCTGTTGCTCCCTAACTGTCTGCTATTTTTTATTTCCCATTTGTTCCTATGGAGGCTTCTTTTTATTGCATCGCTACAAACACACAATGTGATTAACATTATTTAGTCCCATTGACTTTTGTGATAAAAAATCGTATGATTTTATCGCGGGCGGCAGTGATGTGATGCAAGATTTTTCGTAAAAAAAAAAAAGCATCGCTCTTGTTCACAGATCGCAGTGAATAAAGATGCAAATTTGCCACATTTTTCTTGTGGCAAAATCGCAATTGTCCGTGTTAATTAGCCTTATGGAGCTGTGTTGAACGCACTCCCCATTCCTCAGCTTGAAAGTACTTCTAATTCTGGGAAAAGTGCTTAAAAACGCCGAGCTAGATTTACTGATGCTAAAAGAAGAGGAAGAATACGACTCAACGAAACCGCTACTAAGTACACATAAATAAGGAAGTTCACCGCGCCGCAGTGACAGATTACCAGCAAACAAATCCTCAGGTTCATAGAACTGCAGCAGCTAAATACCAAGATAATAACCCCAATGTCCATAGAACATCATCAGCTGAATAACCCCGAGGTCCATAGAACATCAGCAGCTGAATAACCCCGAGGTCCATAGAACATCATCAGCTGAATAAACCCGAGGTCCATAGAACATCATGAGCTGAGTAACCCCGAGGTCCATAGAACATCATCAGCTGAGTAACCCCGAGGTCCATAGAACATCATCAGCTGAATAACCCCCGATGTCCATAGAACATCATTAGTTGAATGACTTCGATGTCCATAGAACATCATGAGCTGAGTGACCCCGAGGTCCATAGAACATCATGAGCTGAGTGACCCCAAGGTCCATAGAACATCATGAGCTGAGTGACCGCGAGGTCCATAGAACATCATGAGCTGAGTGACCGCGAGGTCCATAGAACATCATGAGCTGAGTGACCGCGAGGTCCATAGAACATCATGAGCTGAGTGACCGCGAGGTCCATAGAACATCATGAGCTGAGTGACCGCGAGGTCCATAGAACATCATGAGCTGAGTGACTGCGAGGTCCATAGAACATCATGAGCTGAATGACCCCGAGGTCCATAGAACATCATGAGCTGAGTGACCCCGAGGTCCATAGAGCATCATGAGCTGAGTGACCCCGAGGTCCATAGAACACCATCAGCTGAGTGACCCCAATGTCCATAGAACATCATCAGCTGAATAAACCCGAGGTCCATAGAACATCATGAGCTGAGTGACCGCGAGGTCCATAGAACATCATGAGCTGAATGACCCCGAGGTCCATAGAACATCATGAGCTGAGTGACCCCGAGGTCCATAGAGCATCATGAGCTGAGTGACCTCGAGGTCCATAGAACACCATCAGCTGAGTGACCCCAATGTCCATAGAACATCATCAGCTGAATAAACCCGAGGTCCATAGAACATCATGAGCTGAGTGACCCCCAGGTCCATAGAACATCATGAGCTGAGTGACCCCGAGGTCCATAGAGCATCATGAGCTGAGTGACCCCGAGGTCCATAGAGCATCATGAGCTGAGTGACCCCGAGGTCCATAGAGCATCATGAGCTGAGTGACCCCGAGGTCCATAGAGCATCATGAGCTGAGTGACCCCCAGGTCCATAGAACATCATGAGCTGAGTGACCCCGAGGTCCATAGAGCATCATAAGCTTAATAACCCCAAAATTCACAGAGCAGCTGGTAATAAATATGACAGAAATAATCCAAGACGATCAGAAAGGCGATTGCTTCCATGGAAGGTTAAAGCTTTGTCAGGAATGTTGTACGATTCTGACGTGGATTATGAATCTGATAAAACTGTTGTTCTGGGAACTATGACTCATAAATGTACCGTATATTCCGACGTATAAGGCGACTAGGCGCATAAGATCACCCCCCCCCCCCCGCAACTGTCACCCTATACGCCGGGAATATGGTGTAAAAAAAAAAAAGCAGTACTCTCCTCCCCCGGCGTTCTTTGGCAATGCTGCAGGCTGTCGGTCCCTCCTCGTCCCCAACAGAGCATTGCTTTCTAGATGCAGGGCTTGAAATCCCCGCCTCCAGAAAGCTAATGCTGTGATTGGCTAACACACGCACCGTCTGCCAATCACAGCCATTCAATGACATCATGGAATGGCTCTGATTGGCTAACTCAGGCGGCCTCAGCCAATCACAGCCATTAGCTCCACGACCTTTGCTTTCCTGGAGCCGGGATTTATAAATCCCACAACCAGGAAGTGATCTTCTGTCGGCGGCCGAGGACTGCAAGAATTGCAGTGTAGCTTTGGAGAGCAGCGGGAGAGTTTCGGACCGAGCCTGCTATATAGTGATATAGACCACGTGGGCACGTCGCACAGCAGTCAGTGCTCTGGCAGATGAAACAGACATTGCAGTGTCCTGATGGTGGCAGCACCCGTGGTGGACTTGCGGAAACGTGCGCACAGGCGGCGTAGCTTGCCTAGCAGGTCAGACAAGTGGGGGTAGTTTTTTAGAAATCGCTAAAGCACCAGATTGAAGACGTGGGCCAGGCATGGCACGTGTGTGAGGCTGCGGAGCTGCCACCAGGTTACGGCCATTGTCACACACGACCATGCCCGGTTGGAGGCTCAGCAGTGAAAGCCAGAGGTCTGTCTGCTCTATCAGACCCTGTAACAGCTCGGGGGCCGTGTGCCTTTTGTCACCTAAACTGCTTAGTTTCAGCACGGGTTGCTGACGTTTGCCCACAACTGTGCTGCCGCGCGCTACCGACTGCTGGCGACGTGCTCACACTTCGTAATTGAGAGGTGGAGGTGGTGGAGGGGGGATTGGAGGAGGCGGAATAATACGCCACAGATACCAGCACCGAGGTAGGACACGCTATTCTTTGATGTGGGTAGCACGTGAGCGGTCCCAGGCTCTAACTCAGTCCCAGCCTCCACTAAGTTCACCCAATGTGCCGCCAGGGAGATATAGTGGCCCTGCCCGCCTGTACTTGTCCACGTGTCTGTCGTTAAGTGGACCTTCCCAGTAACTGCATTGTAATGTTGCGGGAGACGTGCTTGTGTAGGGCGGGGACGGCACACCAGGAAAAATAGTAGCGACTGGGGACCGAATACCGAATAGCGCGGGACCACCGCCACCATCATATTTTTGAAAGCCTCTGTTTCCACAAGCCTGTACGGCAGCATCTCCAGGCTGATTTATTTGGCAATTTGCACGTTTAAAGCCTGTGCATGCAGGTGGGTGGTGGCGTATTTCTGCTTTCACTCCAACGTTTGTGTTAGCGACAGCTGAACGCTGCACTTGGAGACATTGCTAGAGGCCGTAGAGGACCGTGGAGGTGTGGGTGCAGGCCACGAGGCGCTTGTGCCTGCATCCTGGAAGCAGGATTGGATCTGTGTGGCAGGTTGTGGCACAGGGGTCGAGGCAGTGGTGTGACACGAAGGCAGTGAATGGCCTTCGTCCCACCTTGTGGGGCGCTTGGCCGTCATATGCCTGCGCATGCTGGTGGTGGTGGCTCCCCGACTGATATTGATGCGGCACAGCTTGCACACCACTGTTCGTTGGTCGTCCGCGCTCTCACGAAAAAGCATCCACACCTTTGAACAACTAGCCCTCTGCACGGAGGTTTGCCGCGAGGGTTCGCTGTGGAAAACACTTGGTGGATTCTGGGCCTGCCTCTACCTCTGGCCACTCCACTGCCTTTTCCAACCTGTCCTGCTGCTGCACTTGCCTTCCCCTCTGAAGCCCTGTCCTCAGTAGGCTTAGCAAGCTAGGTGGGGTCAGTCACCTCATCGTCCAGCAGCTCTTCCTCCGAATCCTCTGTGCCCTCCTCCCTCGGACTTAGTGCCCTTACTACTACCTCACTGACAGACAACTGTGTCTCATCATCCTCACGCGCAAAAAGCTCTTGAGACAGTTGCCGGAGGTCCCCAGCCTCATCACCCGGACTCCGGGAACTTTCCAAAGGTTGGGCATCGGTCACGACAAACTCCTCAGGTAAGAGAGAAACCGTTTTTTCCCACTCAGGGCAGGGACCCGAGAACATTTCCTGGGAGTCTGCCTGCTCAGAACATGTCATTTTCATGGAGTGAGGAGACTGGGAGGAAGGAGGAGCAGCAGCCAGAGGATTCAGAGTTGCAGTCCCTAGGCCAGGAGTAGTGGACTGCGTAGAAGGATATATTGCTGGACGTGTTTTCTACCATCCACGACAGGAGCTGCTTGAACTGCTCTGGATGTAATAAAGGTCTTCCACGCGGACCCACAAATTGTGACATGAACCTGGGGACCTATGGACTTGGCGCTTTCCTAATCCCTCAGCAGCCGTCTGTGATGCACCCCACCCAGGACCTCGGTCCTCATGTTGGATTAAGAATAGAGCAGGGCCAAAATAAATGACCCCACCGTATAGCGCTGAGAACTGTGGCTAATTCACCGCACACAGAGACTTGTAGATAGCGGAGGCTCTATGCTGTGACCGGAAAAAATTAAACCGCTGACTTCCACTGATAACGAGGGGTAATTTACCGCTCACGGAGACTTGTAGATAATAGAGAGGCTGTATGGAGTGGGAGAAAACTAGAAAGCCAGTGGATAGTGCTGATAACTGTATCTACTTCACCCAACACAGAGAATGGTATCTGTGAAATGCTGTTCTGCAGTGGCCCAGGAAATATTAGAGTACTATTTAGCGATGAGAGTGAGCCCTTTGCCTAAGGCACTGCTCACATAGAACGGTACAGCTGCAATGATCTTCAGTGGCCCAGGAAATATTAGAGTACTGTTTAGCGTTGAGTCCTCTGCCTAATGCACTGCACACACAGAACAGTATAGCTGAAATGGCCTGCACAGTCCTAGATGCTTAAAGAAAAAATTGGTGCACTACTGCTCCCAGCCAGCCACAACAGTAATGCACACTATGAAGAGTAGCCCTAAGAAGGACCGTTGAGGTTCTTGAAGACTGGATCCTACTCTAACACTTTCCCTGTATCAGCAGCAGCACTTTCCCTAACCTTTGCCCACCTCTGAGGCGAGCCGCGGGCGGGACCAGTTTACGTACTCTGCGGTCACTTGATCCTGCCAGCCACTCACTGCTGTTGGCGGGCAGAGGGCTGGCATGTCCCAGCAGGAAGTGTTAATGCCTTCCCCGCATGTCTATTGTCTAGAATATGGCACTAAACATGCGGGGAAGGAAATGTCATTGACTCGAGTACCGCGTGGTGTTCGTCTCAAGTAACGAGCATCTCGAGTACCCTAATGCTCAAACGAGTATCGAGCTCGGACGAGTGTGCTCGCTCATCTCCATTCATTACCATTGGTCGATAAATCATAAACACAATATGAATACGCAAGATAAGGAATTTAACATCTAAAATGCCAAACAAATGCGTGCAAGCATACTAGAATCACACATGATTGGCTTCTCAAACGCTGGTACACAATAATTTAAAAAAGCAATAGAATGTTTATTATAAATATTTTGAAACCTATGTGAACAGCGAGGAACATGTCATCGCGACATGGGGGCCAGTCTGGAGACCTATTCATTATCTTCTGGTATCTTTGGCCTCAGCTGTTCACTCAAGGCTATTTGAACAACTATTTAATGCCTTTTTAGGCATTGTGAAGGAAAAAACATAATGTATGAAGGATCATACACAATGGAGTCACATCTTTGTATGTCTCCCCCAAGTAATGTCTGTCCCTCTGTGTGTCTTTCCCAAGTACTAATACTCCCTTTTCGTCTCCTCAAAGTAATGATGGCTAATAAGCGCCCCCCCCCCCCCCCACACACCCCTAGAAAATCAGGGTACAGCTTATTGTCGGCACAGGTCTTATTTTCAGGGAAACACTGTAGTTTCTTTTTTTTCCATTCTTAGCGACATTGTGTATAAACTGCACACATATGTAATGTAATTGCATATGTACAGCATTTATTACACTCACGTAAAGAACAATAGGGCTCTACCGCACATAATACGTGGTAAAATAGAACATGCTGCGTTATTTTTTACACATGTATTATACACAATAAAAAAAATTGCTAGTGTGAGTGAATCAATGAAAATGAATGGACTTTAATTGACTGGATTTACCGCCTATTATGTGCGCATAATCCACGAGGAATTTACTCTTGTGTGAGCCTTAGCATCTCCTGTTTCTCATTATTAGCTCAATAAAGGGTATTTTTTTCCGCATGGTATTTTCTGTGGTTTTTACATTCGTTCATCTTCTTTCCATTCAGGCTCCGGCATCCTAGTATCGTCTGTTGGGATCTTCCATATGAGAGAGTTTTTTTCTATTAACCTGCCAAGGATGGATGGGAAGAGGAAGGAGATGGCAGAGAGTCTATTACATCTCACCCTAGAGATCCTCTATCAGCTTACTGGAGAGGTGAGAGATTCTGATGACGTCACATCATGACATCATCTATACGTATACTGAAATGTCCTGACTGACTGATTCATCAATGCAGAGCCGAAACTACTGAGGTCAGAAACTTTAAATTTGGACAGACGCTTCTTTGTATAATGTAGAGATCCAATAAGAAAGGATTTTCTAAAATTCAACCCCTAAGAGCTCAGTCACACAGGCGCTTTAACGTCCGATTCGTGCGTTAGAAAAGATTGCACAATATAGAACCAATGCTTTGCAATGGCAGCGGTCACATGTGCGAATTTTACATTTTGCGCAAAAACGTCTGTGACGAAAATGATAGGACACCGTTTGTTAAAACGCGGCTAGCTGCATTCTGCGTTCACAAAGTATTTTCTCAAATAAGCAAAAATTGCCATTGCCTGCTATTCAGTTTTTTCGAGCATGCCGCACTGTACTTCCATCATCTGAACGAGTGCATAGGCTTCTATGCTGAAAGTGAAATCAATAGCAAGTGCTGACGATGTTGTCCTTATTGGGGCTACTTTGTAATTTCTGGGCAAATGGGTCGTGTGAATGGAGACATTTAAAGAACTTTAGCATTGTCTGCGCCCCTCCTGGCGAAGGCTCATAGACGTATGTGTTTTAGCGGCGTTTAATTATTTTTTGTTACCAAATCATATCTCATTTTGGTCAGCTGCTCTCAGATAAAACTAAAATAGTTCACCCATTTTTATGCCAAAACATAGAATATTACACTTGTTAATATACTTGTTTCGCCTGCTTGAATATTCTACATCGCCACCTGCATGTTGTAATCGTCTGTAAATATGTTGGACCTCGATTCATGTGCTTTCACACCTGCTAAGTACGGTCCCCTTAGCTAAAGCATATGTAAATCTTGCCGCTTCCATTCGCCCAAAGCTATGACCTTCGAATTTTTCACAACTGTTTTCGATTAATTAGGGGTGTATGTACCCCGCCTCTATGCGTCCACTATAAAAGTTTCCTGGTTGAGTCGGTGAAGTACGGCTGACATTTATATAAAAAAAAAACAATATGGAGGAAAATGAGCTGTCGAGAGGCATGCGCCGGACACATCCGCCGGGCCGAGTCAAGAAGATCCGGCCCGGAAGAAGGGAAGACACGCACGGCCCGCGGCAGGTGAATATATTCTGTTTTAAGGTCTCCCGCGGATCCCGACGGCTTCCCTAGAAGCCTGCGGGAGCCCCGCACCAAATGAAGCATGGTCCGGATTTTTTCCTGCACGCGGATCCGCGTCTGCAGAGAAAAATGACATCCGCAGGTATTTAACTACCTGCGGGTGTCTAATGAATCCCTATGGGGCGCGGATCCGCGTGCAGGAAAAACGCTGCGGATTTTAAATTACAATTTGTAAGTGGACCTGAGGCCATAACAATCAACACAACAGGACCTTTTTAGCCAAACACAGGGAAGTCTTTCATTCAGATGTCGCAGGTAAAATGCTTGCTGCAACACCCATCAGGTGAAGTACACATATTTGAGGGGGAGCATGTTGGACCTGGTGAACTACATTACTAGTTAAACTAAGAAAAATAACAAAAAAATCCAATATGCTGAGTTTCACTGCTAGACACAAATTGTGCACCTCGTTTGGCTCTTTTTCTTTTTATTTCATGAAAAGGTACTATGGCTTTTAACATAGACATTCTTTTATGTTGGTTAGTGCTTAGAGCCGCAAAGCTTTTTTGGCATGGAACTATAATGTACTGAGGTCAATACATGTAGTTCACATAGAAATAAAAACATAGTTTAGAGGGGACATGTTACGGTATACTACCCTTGATACGCCAGCCTGGGTGCCCTAGATCTCACCCACAACCCCTGTCCCTGCCTACTTGCCTCCACTCCTGGCTAACCCTAGGGGGGTAACTGGGCGGCGATCCCTACTCTGACTAGGGACCGAAAAAGGGACGCTGGCGTAGAATACTGACTGAAAAGGCAGATGTAAATAACCAATGCGAGCAATACTAAGCGGAACCGAGGCAGATAGAAAAACCTGGCGGATAATATCAAAGTTTAGCAGACAAGATGACAGAAGCAGGAGACCAACCGAGGCAGACTAGCTAGCACACTGTGGGAAACCAAGAACTGGCAGTGATTGCAAGTCTCTACCTGACCGTTAAACAAAAGCTGAAGGGACAAAATGTTTCAATAATGACTTATGAAAAACCCTGTGAACCCTCCATGTAGCTTTCAAATTAAGTTCATAAGCAAGCGGATTTGCTACACATGTGATGACAAAGGGACCCACGTAACGAGGCACCAGTTTCAAAGACGGAACCTTTAATTTGAGATTTCTAGAAGACAAAATATACCTTCTGTCCCCTCCTGTAAGGTTCAGATACTGACAGACTCCTCTTACTATGCAACTGCATACGAGACCCCATTGCTTCCAGGTTCTTCTGTACTTCTTTCCATACCCCCTGCAGTGCATCTGTGGCGACATCAGCTGCAGGACAGGCAGATGGAGTAGAAATAGCTGTAGGGAAGCGAGGATGCTGACCATATATGCACAGGAATGGAGATACTCCAGTGGAAGAACAAGTAATGTTGTTTAGCGCAAACTCTGCCAACGGCAGGAATTCTGCCCACTGATGAGCCTTTTTGCTAGCAAAGAACCGTAAATATTGAACTAAATCCTGGTTCTTCCGCTCAGTCTGACCATTAGTTTGCGAGTGGAATGCTGACGAGAAGGAAAGCGACGTTCCCGGGTTTCTACAGAAGGCTCGCCAAAATTGTGCAACAAATTGAACACCGCGATCAGATACAATGTTCTCGGGAACCTCCTGTAGACAAATGATTTCTTTTACAAAAATCTTGGAAAAGCGTAGAAGGTAGCTTCTTTAACGCCATGAAATGTGCCATTTTTGAGAAACGGTCTACAACAACTAGGATAGTGGCGAACTTCTGAGACTCGGGTAGATCGGTGATAAAATCTACCGATAAATGCGACCATGGATAAGAGGACAAATTCGCAGATGTCCCGAGACATGCCTGGCCACAAATAGTGTCTAGAACAAAGATTCAGTGTCCCCTGAACCCCCGGATGGCCTCTTCGATGACTCTGAGACGCAAGGACTCTGGCACAAACCAGCTGCCCTCCGGCACCCCCGAGGGAGCGATCTGCTGACAATTTTGTAGATGATAAACGAGATCAGATTCTACAGCTGCCACCACCACCCCAGGTGCCAAGATACTCTCGAATATATGTAACGATGAGGTTAAACCTGGCGAAAAACGCCAACCTGGCCTGACGAGCAGTGACTCTCTTGGCCTTGGCGAGATATACCAAGTTCTTATGATCAGTATACACGGTAATGGGATGCCTTACCGCCTCAAGATAGTGATGCCACTCTTCTAGAGACCACTTAATCGCCAATAACTCACGTTTACCCACGTTATAGTTGCGTTCCGCCGAACTGAACTTCCGCGAGAAGAACGCACATGGACTAGACCCACGTCTCCCGCTGACTTTCTGAGACAATACAGCCCCTACCCCCACCTCAGACGGATCGTCCTCATTGAAGAACGATCGTCGCGCGTCAGCCTGTACTAGCATCGGGGCAGTAGTAAATGCCTTTTTGAGATAACTAAAAGCTTCTTGGGCTTCTGGCGATCATCTTACCAAGTCTGCACACTTCTTGGTAAAATCGGTCAGGGGTTGAGCAATAACAGAATAATTCTTAATGAATCTATGGTAGAAATTTGCTAAACCTAAAAATCTTTTAGCTTATCTGGTCTGGCCCATTGGGAAGTGCTGCCACTTTATCAGACTCCATTTTGAATCTTCGTGGCTGAAATCACATAACCAAGGAAAGACACTTGTTTAGTACCAAAAATGCATTTCTCCAACTTGACAAAAAGTTTGTACACATGCAAACGGGTCAGAACCAGCCTTAGGTGCCGCACATGTGAATCCCGGTCTGGGGAGTACATCAGAATGTCATTGAGATATATGACCAAAAATACACCCAGAAAGTCATGGAAGACTGCGTTTATAAATCCCTGGAACACAGCAGGGGCATTACAAAGTCTCCGCCCAGGGGCGGAGAGAGGGAGCAGCCAACTCCTAACAGAACATAATAAAAGGGAGCTTGTGCACGGCAGATGCACTCACAGCTGCGCGCGCGCCACCAGCACCACGCCGGCTAGGCACCTGTGCCCCCGGCAGCCGGACAACAAGTCGGGGGATGCGCCCCGACCTCTGGACCTCGCACACCGCTGCCCAGGGAGGACCTGCAATTTCCGCATGGTAACAGTCCATTCATCTGATAGAAGGGCAGCATGTAGGGCACAATAGTCACTGTTAACACATGCTTACAACGGTGGTCCAGGCGACAATACATGAGCTTCTACATATGCAAGGTGTGGTTAGTTTGGGCATTTTACTTAGAAATCAACTATTTGTCTTTGCATAGCAAGCATACATGTTTGAAAAAAGGTGGCCAATATCTGTGAAATGTTCCAACATCTGGAGACCTGATTTTGGTTACACAACCAGTAAGCCAATGCAACACTGCGGTTAGACCTATGAAAATAAAATGCACATATTTGAAATCAATCCACAAACAACATTGCCATCAAACATATTTCTAAAACACATATATTCTCGTTTAGGAAATATTTGAAAAACCCTATCGGTAGGAGGAAATTTAGTAAATGATGTATGAAAGTGTTTCTATCAGCCAACATAACTAGTGTGGCAACAGCACCAGATATGCTTATATACATCATTCTTTGGGAGAGGTCATATTGGCAACCCTTACAAACTCTATGAATTTGTGGCCTTGCTATTTACCTGGACAACATTCACACGTCTTCTATAAAAGAGAGTGCTGCTGCATGTCTAGTCTGATGGCACTCTTTAACCACACCAGAATACCTATAGAAAATGAAAAAATAAGGTTTGTGGTTATGGCCCACAACGGCACAAACATCTGCAAGCTGATTGTAATTTTGCTGGTTAAAAACCCTAATCACAGCCTGCTAAACTTGCAGTACATACACACAAATGATGAGCTGATTTCCTGGGAGAATAGAGGTGACCACACATGGCACCAAAATACGATGAGGGCCACAGTTGAAGAAGTAAAACCTCACGTTTCATTTTTAAAGGGGGGTCCCTTGGATGAGGCCAAAACGAGGTATTGGTTCACTACATTGGCCACCTTCTGCTCCTTGACCAAAAAAAACCCCAAATAGGCCCCAAGTGGGAGATCACACTTGCTATATCGAGCGGAAGGTGGTCAATTTACTACAAGCTCGCAACCCACGTCAAGGGTCCTCGTCCGCGAGTCCCTAACTACCAAAAAGTGCCAATAATGATCTAACTAATACAAAAAAGGTGGGCACAGCCAGCTTAAAAAAAATTATACTATCTTGAGAAACCAGCTCATCGGCCTTCTCACACATGGTCTAACTGCCATGGAAGCACTCCCCTTGGAGAGAGGAAGTACTCTGCGAAGAGTTCCCTGACTTGGAGAGCAGAGTGTGCTGGCCTACCATACTGTACAGGCTCTTCCAAAACTTCGCCCCCAAAAGCAGTGAGTAAAGCATCCACAGTTATCAAAACAGTATTATGTTGCTGGCAAAAATGATGTAAAACCGCACATGTGCTAATTATCGCAGATATGTTCTCAGGAGCCAGCTGAATGGCATTTAATAACCCTCGCCAACGATTAGCGAGACTCCCAAACGCACACTCAACATAACACCGGGCACGTGTGAGGCGGTAATTAAACACCTGACTCCTGCTGTCAATGTTCCTGCGAGCAAAAGGACGCATAACATAATTAGACAGGCTAAATGCCTCATCCGCCACAAAGACAAATGGGGCTTCTGTACCTGATGAGCCAGGAAGGCTCTGGGGCGCAGGCACAGGAAGTCGCTCGTCCTTCAGCCACCTACCCATTCTAAAAGGTCTGAAAATGCGAGCATTCCCAGCACTCCCAAAGGACCCAATATCAACCAGCAGGAATCAATAGTTGCTGTAAGCAACAGCAAGGAGGACCACCGAAAAGAACTGCCTATAGATGAAATACTGAGACCCTGAGTTAGGTGGCTTTTGGACACGAATATGCTTACCGCCAACACCCCAATGCAGTTTGGAAACTGCGCAGCGCCCATAAAACCCTCAGCGACGTCCATCCAATCTTGAAGAGAGGGCGGAGACATCACCAAAGGACGTCACAGGTCTCCCTGATGATTTCACCAATTCTAGAGTGGCCAATCCAGAAAGCCAAATGCAGCGAAGCAAAGAAATTCCTAGTAGCTAGAAATCTGTAGAAATGGAAGTAAAGAAGATATCTTACAATGAAGGTACAAACCTTGCAGTGTAAACTGACACTATTAAACATGGGTCAGCATCATTTTGCAAACATATACGTACAAAACAACTAGCCACTGATGAATGAAACACATTGCATATTGGGCTACACGATTTACGCAACAATTTTTGCCTGGCCGCTAATTTGGTGCACATACTTCACTGCCTCTAGTCAGTTCAGAGGGCATGATTGCGGAAAAAAATTTGGCCCTACATGATATGCTTCCCCCCCCCTTCCCCCCCAAAAAATAAATTAAAACCAAAACTAAGCCTTCCGCCTCCATTAACACAGGCTCCATTGGGGGAGGAAGGGTGGGGGCAGGGGCAGCGCTGACAAAGGGCGTTCGCAACAAAGTGGGGGGCTTATTATTAGGCATTAACGCTTGTAAAAAGGGAATCTTAACAGCTACAATTAGCCCTTTTAATTAATGAAAAACAAAACCATAGGTGCCAGGCCATGGAGTCTTTGATGGTGTTTCAGGCATAGGTGTTAAGTTTGCTAATGTGCAGGCAAATCAAAGACGCACCTAATAACCAAACATGTCTAGTCAAAGATACAAAGCCTATGCAGGGAAGGGATCAAACATAATTACATACATGATGTTACCTAGAGACAGATGTTAACTTACCGCAGAATGACCGGGAGTCTTTCCTCAGCAGAGACACACTCATGCATGTTGGAATCTCTGTGGGTAATCCCAGAATGCACCACCTCCAGAAGTTCACAGAACATGACAAACAACAAAAGGCGATGAACTTGTCCGGGTAACGCCTCAGGTCCGCATACAGGGAATAAAACAGCCCAATATGTTTACGCTGTGACACCATCGGATGCACCCAGTACCTCCTAGGTCTCCTCCTCCTTCTGACCGGCCTAGGACTATTGCTAACACTAGGACGGTCACTAGCAAGGTAGCAAACGCATCCTCTGGCATGCAACATAAAAAAGCCTACATACACGCAAGAGAAACCAGCCAAAGAAAATATCCCCTGACGACATGTCTCCAAGTCCAGTAATGTCTTGAACATCCAGAACGAAGCAGAATAAAACAGAAGCCTCATTACAGCCAATTTATAACACCTTGTAGTGGGCTGGACCACGAATAGATGCGCGAGGATCAAGTTCCTGATGCTCAAAGATTCAAACGCATTTTGCTGTGCATTGCGAATTTATGCAGCGGAAAAACTCTAAGTGCGTTTCTTACAGCATGACGCACTCTTCGGTCACACAAATTCTTGAACGCATGCATTCTGTGCACAAATTTGGGGGTCAAAGTTGGTATGGGAAAACTGCAATTATTCTTACCACAAATTCCTTTTCAAGGAGTCCATCATGACAGCACACATGGAGGTTGCCCCCTCTTGAGCTCATTGGGACAGGAAGAGGAGAGTTCTTAAGGTCACCTCCCACCACCATTCTCCAGTGGCTTCAATTTATCATAACGGATACTTGGCCTAGTTTTTTATTGATGCTGAAAAAACTAACATACTGTTATGTTTACATGTACAATATGCAGCAATTTACAAGGGTGGGTAAGTATGTGCTGTCATGAGGGACTCATGGAAAAGGAATTAAGAATAATTTCAGTTTTACCATACCATCCATCCTGACAGGACACATGGAGGCAATACCAGATTATGACTGTAACCTTAGGGGGGAACCACTGCCTAGAGGACCTTCCGCCCAAAGGCCAGTTCTTTACCAGAATAGAGAGCCAAGTGATAATGCTTAGAAAATGTATGGACACTAGAACACATCGTTGCCCTACAAATCTGCTCTGTCGATGCTCCACTGTGTTTAGCCCATGCAGAAGCGAGAGCCCTAGTAGAGTGAGCTCTTATCCTCTCTGGGGCCAACAAATTTCTGGATTTATATGCCTCCTGTGTTACCATGAGGCTGGTCAGGGACCACGGGTGGCAGTGGCGCAGTTCGCCGCTGCGTTCTGAGATGGTGTTGCGCCCATGTTCGGGTCGGCAGGCGGTGGTGCCGTGCTCTGCTGTGCGGGCGTGGACTCTGCTATGAGAGGCGCACACGCTCTACCTGTGTGAGTTATAGTGGGTGGCTGGGAGCTCCAGTCAGCCGACTTGATTGATCTCTGCCCAAAGGGCGGAGACTCCTGAATATAGTCTGGCAGCTGCTGATAACAGTTGCCAGTTATTGGTTCCATTCCCTGTCTTTCTGACTTCGGTCCTGCTCCAGTGCAAGTTACCTTGTCTCGATCCAGTTCTGCATGCGTTTTGTGGTTTTCCTGTTGTGTTGGTTTATTCTATTGTCAGGGTAATAAATCAGTAGAGCACCAATCAATGCCCACTCTAATGTCCCGTGGTCGACGGTAAAGTAAAAACACCACACACAGGTCTGGTATGCTTCCCTGTACGGGGGTAATGGCGGTCACTTTACTGGCTTACACAGGGCTTTATACCTTCCTGTTGCATCACAAAGCATATAGCATCTCATTGGTCCCGGTATATATTATAACCAGGAACGGCAGATACGGAAGCAGCAAGAAAACTTCAGCTCCTAGGTGGCTGTCGGGAGGGTTATCTTGGAAGTCAGGTACTCCCTAAATTACTGGTGCCTTGTAGTGTGTCTTACAAGGCTTTTCACAGGGTGGGACAGGCATTTCTTGATTCTGGGTCGGCTGCGAACCTTATCCATTTGCATGATATGTATTGGAAAGGTTTTTGCTCACCCACTGCCTAGGTGTCTCCTCCTTTGCAAAGATTATGCATTGGCTTGGGATCTCTTTCAGATGGCTTCAACCGCTCCGTCCAATTGCAGTACACAGGTAAGTAGATGCAGAAAAATGCTGTCTTCACAGAGATAGTGTCCACAAGCCTTTATTGAATGAAGTGCTGCATAAAAACAGTCAGACGTCTACACAGTGTAGACGTCTGACTGTTTTTATGTAGCACTTCATTCAATAAAGGCTTGTGGACACTATCTCTGTGAACACAGCATTTTTCTGCATCTACTTATCAATTTGCAGTATGCAAAACCACTGTTATCAAGTTTTACCGCGTTAGGTTTGTCGATCCACTTTACCAGTATCGATGCAACCCCTCTGTCCTCAGGGGTAGTGCGGTTGAGGACACCAGAAATTCGGTTCATGGTGGGCGCATTACATTTGGAGGTTATTTCATTTTTGGTCATGGAGAAGATGTCCATGGATATCGTTCTGGGATTGCCGTGGCTAAGGACGCACAATCCTCAGTTCGATTGAACTACTCTGGAGCTAGTTCGGTGGGGAGGGTGCTGTCAGGATCATCTAGTGCCTGTTACATTGTGCTCCACCGATACTATTAGTATTCCGGACTATTTACGGGATTTTCAAGATGTGTTCTCTAAGAAACTTTCTTAGATATTACCCCCACACCGTGAATGGGATTTTAGGATTGATCTGGTCCCGGATAGTCCCATCCCTAAGTGGGCCATATTTAATCTGTCGGATTGGGAGCATGAGGCTCTTAAATCTTATATTTCAGAGGCTTTAGCCAAGGAACATATCAGATCATCAGTCACCAGCTGGAGCAGGCCTATTTTTTGTTGAAAAGAAAGATGGGTCTTTGCGGCCTTGTGTTGACTATCAGGCTTTAAACAAAATCACCATAAAAAATCAGTGCTTGCTCCCTCTGATCCCTGATCTGTTGAATCAGGTGGTGGGAGCATGCTGGTTCTCTAAGCTTGACCTTCGGGAGGCTTATAATCTTATACTTATTAAGTCTGGTGACGAGTGGAAGATCGCGTTCAACACCCCGTAGGGGCACTTCGAGTGTCTGGTTATGCTCTTCGGATTATGAAACACCCCTGTGGTTTTTCAGGGGCTTATGAACACGGTCTTCCACGATTATCTAGGGTTTTTTTATGGTTGTCTATTTGGGCGACATTTTGGTGTACTGGTCGGATTGGGACACGCATGTCAGACATCTCCATTTAGTGTTAGAGCGACTACGGGAGTACCAATTGTATGTTAAATTGGAGAAGTGCTCATTTGGGGTCAAATGTGTGTCATTCCTTGGGTATATTGTTACTCCAACTGATGTGTGTATGGAGTCAGACAAGGTTGCGGCAATCACACAATGGGCTAAACCAGATAATTTGAAGGCTCTTCAGCACTTTTTTGGGTTTGCCAACTTTTACAGAAAATTTATCAGAAATTTTTCAGTGATTGCACAACCGCTGACTGATCTCACGAAAAAAGGAGTGGACGTGACGCCGTGGTCTCCGGAAGCTTCAGAAGCGTTTGAGCAAGTTAAGAGGTCTTTTTCGCGCTGGTGCTTGCTCAGCCTGACCCTCAGAAGCCCTTTTTCGTGGAGGTAAACGCTTTGGAGGTTGGGGTGAGGGCAGTCCTCTCCCAGGAATTGGGAGGCCGTTCAGTGTACAGTCCGTGTGCCTTTTTTTCCTCGTAAATTCAGTAGTGCCGAGCGCAACTGCGGTGTTGGTAACAAGGAACTGTTGGCAATAAAATGGGCATTTGAAGATTGGCGTCATCTTCTGGAGGGGGCTCAACACCAGGTGACAGTCTTCACCAATCACAAGAACTCAGTGTATCTTGAGAATGCTAGGCGTCTTAATGCGCGGCAAGCCAGGTGGGCACTTTTCTTCTCGAGATTCAATTTTACAGTCACGAACCTGCCGGGAGATAAAATTGTGAAAGCTGACGCTCTCTCCCGCAGTTTCAGGACTCCAGAGGTTAAGGGCTCTTCTCTGGAAGGCATCCTCCCGCCCGGTGTCGTGGTGGCAGCCCTGACACAGAACCTTTCGGCTCAGCTTTAGGAATATCAACAAGAACCCCGGCAGGGAAGTTATTTGTACCGATGTCTCTGCAGTTGTTGGTTCTGGAAGAGTCTCTTTCCTCCATTTTTGCATCTGGGGGTCCAGGGGACTCTTGAGCTATGTTCCCGATTCGACTGGTGGCCCGGAATAGTTCAGGACATCCAGGAGTTCGTAAATCGGTGTTCAGCTTGTGCACGTGGTAAGAGTCGCCTTAAGAGCCCTGAGGGACCGTTAATGCCGCTCTCAGTACCTGGTAGTCCATGGTTGCATGTGTCCATGGATCTTATCACTGACATGCCTCTGTCACAAGGTTGTTCCACCATTTTGGTAGTTGTTGACAGGTTCTCAAAAATGGCCCATTTTGTTGCTTTGGAAAAATCACTGTCTGCCACTGAATTACTGAAGATTTTCATTAGGGAGATTATAAGATAGCACCGAATATCGGTCAATATAGTTGCGGATCAGGGGTGCAATTCGTGGCCCAATTTTGGAGGGCCTTCTGTAAAAATTCGGGAACATCTCTGTCTTTCTCATCAGCGTTTCATCTGCAGACGAATGGGTAAACGGAATGTAAAAATCAAGACCTAGTACAATACTTGCATCTTTTTGTGGGCGAGAGAGTCAGTCGGGTAGAGTTTTTACCTTTGGCCGAATTTGCCATAAATAATCGTATCAGTTCTGCGATGGGGGTGTCACCTTTCTTCTGTGTGTTCAGTCGGCATCTCCGGTTCCAGACTTCCATTCCAGTACCTACAGCTTGTCCCGCTGTTGATGTTGGTACTAGTGAGTTGCGGGAGGTCTGGAATGGTGTGCACAAGAATCTGGAGGAAGCAAGTGGTCGTATGCATGGTGGTTGGTCAGAAGGTCTATCTGTCCACAAAGATTTTAAAATTGAAGCTCCCCTCGGTAAAGCTTGCGCCGTGTTTTATCGGTCCCTTTGCCATAACGCGAATCGTTAATCCTCTAGCTTATTAGTTGGATTTACCGAGTTCCTGGAGGGTGCATAAGGTGTTTCATAAATCCCTTTTGAAGTTGTTTATCCTTCCTGTCATGTTGGTTTATTCTATCAGCCTAGCCTGTCGGTACTAGTAAGTTGTCATTTGCATAGGTACGGCAGTTCCTTCCTGTCCTGCCACTAGGCAGCGTAGGGTCAATGTTGGCAGCCTGGACCTGTCCACCTTTCGGGCTACCTCCAGGAAGGGACATAGGCGGGTGTGAGGGTCAGGGAGTCCCGTGCCGTGCGTACCTGTGCGCACTACTAGTACTGTAACATCCTGTCTTGATCCATCCAGCAATGGTGTCTTTTGATGCTGCTTTCCATTTATGTCCCTGAAATTGAAGAAATTATCTGATTTCCTAAACGTCTGTGTGACTTGTAAATATGTCAGGACTGCACAACGGACATCTAGATTGTGTAAATGCCGTTCTTTGTTGTTTTTAAAGTTTTGATAAAAGGAGGGCAAAACTATCTCTTGTTCCATGTGAAATGTGGACATCACTTTAGGAAAAAAGGATGGATCTAGCCTCAACAGTATTTGATCTTCCCTCGTGGTAAATCCCTGGCCTGATTTAAAGTCTCCCAAACTGCTCTAAGCTCTATATAATTCGAGGACTAAGAGCTAACATATGTTGACCAGGAGCCCTGTGGATCTGCTGAATGAATTACTTCTATGATACTAAAGAAAGCAGCGGAGGTAATTGCAGAACCACTTGCCATAATCTTTGAAAATTCCTGAAGAACAGGAGAAGTCCCAGAATATTGGAAAAAGGCAAATGTTATCTTCAAAAAAGGGAAGAAGGTGGATCCAGGAAACTATAGGCCTGTGAGCCTGACTTCTATACTGGGAAAGATCTTTGAACAAATTATTAAAGAGCATGTACGCAAGTACTTGGATGAAAATGGAATAATAAACCTGAGCCAGCATAGGTTTGTCACCCACTGGGTTGATCAGGGAAACGCGGTGGATATAGTATATCTTGACTTTAGTAAAGCATTTTACAAAGTATCTCATACCATACTTATTGCAAAAAATGACCTAATATGAAATTGACAAGGCAACTCATAGGTGGAATCAAAACTGGCTGAGTGATCGTAGTCCAAGAGTGGTCATAAATGGCTGTACATCCAAGTGGAAGTATGTATCAAGTGCGGTACTACAAGGCTCTGTCTTAGGCCCAGTGTTGTTAAACATTTTTATAAATGATCTGGAGGAGGGAATTGATGGGAAATTGATCAAATTTGCTGACAGCACAAAGCTAGGAGGAATAGCTAACACTAGGGAAGAGAGAGAGAGTATTCAAAAAGAGCTAAAAAAAGCTAGAACAGTGGGCAGTGACTAACAGAATTGTATTTAACAAGGAAAAATGCAAAGTCCTACATCTGGGCAAGAAAAATCAAAATAGCACATACAGAATAGGAAGAATTGGTTAGAAGTAGCACATGTGAAAAAGACTTGGGTATACTAATAGATCATAGACTGAACATGAGTCCACAATCTGATGCAGCAGCCAAAAAGGCAAACACAATTCTGGAATGTATTAAGAGAAGCATAGAGTCTATATCATGTAAGGTAATTACCATCCTCTATTATTCCTTAGTCAGACCTCATCTGGAATACTGTGTCCAGTTTTGTGCACCCCACTTTAAAAAAGACATAGACAAACTAGAGCAAGTTTAGAAAAGAGTTACCGGGGCGGAGCTTGCCGAGGAAGAAGGACGCAGCCAGCCGAACTTCCTGAGGCATTACAATAAAACGGGCCACTACGCCTCACTGGAGCCCCGAAACTAGGGATCCACCGCACCGCTGAGTCCCTGACCTCCCGTGGAGCAATTTGATACCGCTCCTGAGCGATTTGGAGGTAGCCGCGAGCAGGGCCTACTAGAGCGGCCGCATCCCCGGCCTAGATTTTCGGGCGCCGGCGGCCGGCGCGGACAGCCTCAACAGCAGGAGGTAGGAAGGCAGCAAACGCTGTACCGGAACGCAGGGGAGCACACTGCCGAGACTGCGCACACCCTCTCCCCCCCACAACACCGCGGGTTAAGGGAGCAGGAAGAAGAAACGAGGGGACTGCAATCCCCCCCCCCTCCCCAGCGGCTAAAAACGGTCTCCCATGTAGTGGGGGAACAGTGGCAAGGGAGATACAAATAAGCCACAGGACTCCCTCTTGCACAGCCACCACATAAAGTCCCTGACCTGGAAGAGGGGGACACCTGGCAAGCTTCCAAGCCCAAAGTGGACGCAGAGAACCCCCCCTGGCAGACAGCCAATACTCTGCCACATACAGTGCAACTACCAAAGCTAAAAAATCTAATAGAACAGCATCAATATAGAGACTGATTGCTTACCCGCAATACCCCACATACAGAAGCTGCTTGACACCTCACAATACACCCCTGCTGCCCTGCCAGCAAGAGAGGACCCCCCCCCTTCCTTCAGAACCCCCGCCGCCCCGCTCACTCAGGAGCCGGCCCAGAAACAACAACTGGAACGTTACCCACTCAGCAGGAGCAATCCAACATTCACTGAACCGGGTCATACTCGCCTAACCAAGGCCCAGAATGGGCACTTAATCCCTCAGTATGCATTAACAGACCCCTGAGACGCATGTGAACACCAACAGCAAATACAAAGCACCACCGCATGGATGCATAATTCTGAGCTAACAAACCAAACCAAAGCATAATATACTCTTTTACACAATGGTGAAAATTGGGAAGGACAAGAATAAAGACCACGCAGAGCTGTCCAAAACCAATAAAAGTCAAGCGGAAATGGACAAGTATCTAAAAAAGAAGCATAGCTCACCGGCAACACAAAAGCAGAAACCCCACCACGAATATGTTGCAGACCCATATTCTGAGGACTCAGAAGGGGAGAGTGTCTCAGCCGCTTCAGAACACAACGAAGAGCCTGACAGGGACCCAATCTCTCGCTCCTTCCTTAAAAAAATCCTCACCCAAGCCATCTCTCCGGTCCTGAAAGAACTAGCTGATATAAAAACCGAAGTTAAACAAATAGGCCAAGGGGTAGAAGACCTTGAAAATGCTCAGCAAGACTTGATTCAACACAACCTCGCTCTCCAATCCACTATAGCGGAACAACAAGACCAAATAAACCAGGCAATGCTCCTAATTGAAGATCAAGAAAATAAAGCCGTAGGAAAAATATTTGCTTCAGGGGCCTTCCAGAATCAATAGCATTGGAGGCGTTAAGCTCTGCCACATCACAGATATTCCAAAACTTGCTAAGAGAAGATAGAGCAGGCAAAGTTGTGGTAGAGAGAATCCACCGAGCCCTGAGACCAAAGCCCCCACCACGGGAACCCCCAAGGGATGTCATCTGCGGCCTACTAAACTACCTCGACACCTCAGCTATCCTACGAAAAGCTAGAGAATCAAGCAAAATCGTGTATGAAGGGAACAAAATCCTCCTATTTCAAGATATCGCTCCCAGCACACTGGCCAAAAGACGTATATTGAAACCCTTGACAGACGCACTTCGGACCAAGAAGCTACCGGTGAGATGGCTATACCCGTTTGGTCTCGCAACCTTCAAAGATGGGCAACAAATAACCATCAGAACACCAAACGACCTTGAGAAGCTGTGGGAAAAACTCGAGTTGCCTCCTATTGATATACCATCTTGGCTACCGTGCCAATCCAAAATCCCGCTACCACAACTGAAGAAATCAGAAAACTGGTCAATCAACAAAGCCCCCAGGACCCCAAGACACAAAAAGAGAAAGCAGACCGAAACCTGAGGACCAACAATGCTATCTACCCTTCCCACAACCCACCATTGGACAATCTGCAGAAGCACCCCCCCTTATCCCAGATGACTGGGGAAGCGGGCACTTATTTCCCTGTTTCCCCTCTCCCTTCTGTTTTCCTTCTTCATCTCTTCCACCTGCATCCAGATCTTCAACATCGCTGACCCCTGAGACAGGGAGGACTGAGAGAGGGAGAAGCCCACGAATTACTACACCGGTATGACAGAGGGACCTGCACAGGTAAAAGACGACGGAGGTGGGACACAACCAGGAACACTATGCCCCCGAACCTAAGGAGACCTAGACTTTAACTCCCCCCACCTCACCCCCTCCCCTCTTTTTTCCCTCCTCATAAGCCTTCCTGGCTCAACCTCTGCCGTATGTACATGCCTCAAAGACTCAGAACCATCACGTACCCAAGATTCAGACTTCTAAGTAATACCCCCACTAAGCTCCAGTACTGATAACCCTATCACCAGGCGGGGAGTCACGACTTGAGCTTACTAAGCGGCTAATCTGCCTGTTCACATTTAATGTTATATGCCCATATATAACGTCTGTATTTGCTGAGCACCGTTCTGTTGTTTAACTAGTTGTAGAATTACTGTTCACAAGGCCTCCGGGGGTCGCACCCAACTTGAAAGGTGTGCGTCCAACCCTCCCCTAAATTCACGGGGATGGGGAGTAGCCTAGGGGTCATTACCCCACCCCGGGAACTGAATGAGGAAAAGACCTGGGGCCCCTTCGGGTACGGCCCTCCCTTTCCCTCATGCTCGAAAAGTTTCCTCACTTCTCCACTTAGAGTGGAGTTTTTTGTTAACCCCTGTTCAAACAGCAAGTTTAGCCATTATTATTTGAGCAGAGATGAATCAGAGCCGGACTCCAGAGTAAATCCCCTAGAAATAGAATATGGCTGAGATTAAAGTTACTTCATTTAATGTCAGAGGTTGGAACAACCCCCAGAAAAGAGCCCAGACCCTTAACCTCATAAAAAAGCATTCTACGGAAATACTGTTTCTTCAAGAAACCCACTTCCGTCACAATCATGTCCCTAGACTCCCAACCCACATGTATAACCAATGGCACCATAGCACGCACTCCTCGGCCTCTAGAGGGGTTTCCATCGCAATAAGCAAAAATGTCCCCTTTATGCCCACGGAGTCGGAACAGGACCCTGATGGGAGTTATTTATTCTTAAAAGGCACAATAGCCCACAGCCAGGTCTCACTAGCTAACCTATACGCCCCAAATAAACAGCAGGTCCAATGGCTCACGCGGGTCTTGACTAAATTTAGAGAATTCGCGGAGGGACTGCAGGTGGTTGGCGGTGACTTCAATTTAGTATTAGAGCAATCAATTGACACAACCTCAAACACCGCATCGATCCCCTGCAGCCAAATCCATAGACTTAAGAGCCTACTGGCAGACCTGAACTTAAGAGACGCCTGGAGGCTGAAAAATCCCAACCTTAGAGAATATACATACTTCTCACACATTCATAAGTCCTATCACAGAATTGACTACTTATTAATCTCAGGCAAATACTTACACTCAGTCACCGCAACCGACATAGGTCAAATCACGATATCTGATCATGCCCCTATCACTCTCTCACTGATGGTGGACAGCCTGCCGAGGAGAGAATGGAACTGGCGCCTAAACTGTACACTGATAAACGAGAGGGAAAACTTCACCAACTTAACTGAAAAACTGGAACAATTCTTCTCAATTAATGATTCACACGAAGTCCTCATCCCAATTGTCTGGGAGGCACATAAAGCCTATATAAGAGGAGAATTGATATCATTAGGCGCCAGAACTAAACGCCAGAGAAATGCGGAAATTAATTCTCTCCTAACCCAGATTTCAAATAAAGAAACTCTCCATAAAAATAGCCCTGACAACAAAACCCTAAAAGAACTTATACACCTGAGAGACAAACTCAAAAACTTATTAAATATAAAATCAGCAAAGACCCTGCTCTCATCTAAGTATAAAATATATGTACACGGGGACAGAGGATCAAAAACAATGACAAGACTTATTCAAAAACAAAAACAAAAAGCCTTCATCTCCCAAATTAAAGCCCCTACAGGAAAAACGGTGACATCGACAGAAGATATTTCCTCAGAATTTGAAAAATATTATACTGAACTATATAACCTAGACAGGGACACTGAAAAAATACAGGACATTACACTCAACTTCCTAAATAATTTAAAACTTCCCGGATTGTCAGAAGAAGACACCGCCTCGCTCTTGCATCAGGTTACAGATGACGAGGTGAAGGAGGTCCTAGCCTCTATCCCTAACGGAAAAAGTCCCGGCCCTGATGGTCTCCCTATCTTATATTATAAAAAATTCGCAAATACACTAACCCCATACCTAACGAAACTCTGCAACTCCCTCCTCTCGGGCTCCCCATTACCTAAACAAGCCCTAGAGGCCCATATTTCGCTTATCCCCCAAAGAGGGCAAAGCCCAAAACCTATGCAGTAACTACAGGCCAATTTCATTGCTAAACGCAGATGTTAAATTGTGGGCTAAATTACTAGCTCAAAGAATAGCCCCCTTCCTTACGAAATTAATAAATCCAGATCAGGTCGGATTCACACCGGGTAGAGAAGGCAAATTTAATGCGACTAGAGCAATACATGCAATACACTTCGCCAAGCAAAACAAACTTCCACTGGTCCTGATCTCTACGGATGCTGAAAAAGCTTTCGATAGAGTAAAATGGAACTACATGGAGGCTACTCTTGGCAAGTTTGGCTTTCCACCCACATTTATCAGAGCCATCCTCTCCCTTTATACAGAACCAACGGCCAGAGTTCAGGTCAATGGCACACTATCCAAGCCCTTCGCCATAAGAAATGGCACCAGGCAGGGCTGCCCACTATCCCCAACACTCTTTATATTGACGATGGAGACACTCCTACAAGAGATTAGGCAAAATTCGGACATTGTAGGCCTCCGGATAGGAGGTAGGACACATACCACTGCGGCCTTCGCAGACGACCTGCTGGTGTTGGTCACAAACCCGACCAGAGCACTGGCAGCGCTCATGGAGACATTCGACCTCTTCGGCAGGCTGTCCAACTTTAAAATAAATTATGATAAGTCAGAGGCACTAAATATCTCCGTCTCACCTAGAGTAGTCAAAAACTTGAAAGGGCAATACGCCTTCAAATGACCCACGAGTAGCATTAAGTATCTAGGCATCACACTAACGGCCAACCCCTCCCAACTTTACGAAGCCAACTACAACCCACTAATTAAAAAGGTGAAAGCCCAACTTGCACAATTTAATATACCGTTGATTTCATGGTTGGGCAGAAAAAAATCTCATTTCCACCTATATACTACCCCAAATAATTTACACCATGCACTCAATCCCAATAGAGATACCTGCCTTTTTCTTCACACATCTACACAAACTCTTCAGGGACTTTATTTGGGACGGGCACAAACCACGATTAGCGTTCTCGCTCCTCACCCAAAAACGCCCCCAGGGAGGTGTGGGACTCCCGAATCTACAACTCTATCACAGGGCGATCCACATTGCCAGGTGGATACTCCTGATAGATAAAGAAGCAACTTCCCCCTCGCTAGACATAGAGAGAGAAGCGCTGGGCAGGAATAATCAAGTACTGCTCTGGATAAAAGGTCCCCCTCTCGGCAAACGCACGTACCTAAGCCCGATCACGAAATACACAATAAAAACACTGAGACTCGTGAGAGCCAGAGCATCGAGAAAAAAATACCTCCCCCCAATGACACCGGCTAATTTGATACCGGCTATACTGGCAAATAAGCCACATAGACCGGGAAGCGTATGGGACACTCTCGGGGACCTCACAATTCACGAAATTCTTAAAAGGTCCCAAACTAAATGACCAGACACAGTTGGACACTCTTCTGCCACAACACTCTCTTGATTTCTTGAGCAGGGCAGGCCTCTTCTACTCCCTGAGGCGATTCCAGTCAAGTAACCTCGGAGACCTGAGAGACCCCATCTGGTTCGAGACTTATATCGCACTCCCCTCTCGCCCAAAGAGACTGGTCACCCAGCTCTACAGAGGCCTTCTCTTACAATTAGCTACTGAAAAACCATGGTTCCTTAGAGAATGGGAGAGAGAACTAGACTTAAACTTGAGTAGAGAGGAGACTCCTAAAGTCCTGAAAAACTCTCATGGATTCTCCAGATGTGTTCGTGTTCAAGAGAATTCATATAAGACCCTAACCCGATGGTACAGAACACCTGTCACATCCTCTAAAACGAACCCAGAATCTTCAGACATCTGCTGGAGATGTGGGGAAGGGAGGGGAACAGCTCTACACATCTGGTGGGAATGCACCAGAGTCAAACCTTTTTGGCAATCAGTCAACAACCTCATCAACAAAATTTGCCACACAAAATACGTATTTAGACCAGAGGAGGTTCTAATCTGGTTGCCTACAAGACAATTTAAGCCCTCGCATAAAAACCTAGCGACCACTCTCCTTACAGCAGCTAAATTACTTATTCCCCTTTTCTGGCAGAAAAAAGACAGCCCGCAGACCACACAATGGTTAGAGAGGGTTTCACAAATCTTTAGATTTGAAGAGATACTGGCCTGGGAAAACGGCTCAAGAGAAGACTTTACGGCCCTCTGGACTCCCTGGATTTGTTACCAGGGTGACAGGGACAACCACGACCCCTAAACAAAAACCTACAGCCAAACAAAAAACTAACAGCCCAACAGGCTCTACCTTAGGCTTTATTTGAATGTATCTTGCTGTTTACTTCCCCTGTTACCTGACCCTTGGCCCTATCCATACCCCCCCCCCCCTCTCCCACTCCCATTTTGTTCACACCATGTGTCAGGTCGAGATTTGTAGTACTCACTATATAGAATTTGTTTGCTTTAATAACATGCTTAAGTGGATACTCAAAATACTGAAGGGCCCTGCGTGGCCAGAACGCATTTGATCATCTCAGACACTGTTAATAGCTGTCTACAAATATCTGAAGGGCTGTCAGTGCAGACGAAACATCCCTATTCTCATCTTCACATGGAAAGGCTAGAAGCAATGGGATGAAACTGAAAGGGAGGAGACACAGATTAGATATTAGACAGTGAGGGGGATCAATGAGTGGAACAGGTTACCACAGGAGGTGGTGAGTTTTCCTTCAATGGAAATGTTCAAACAAAGGCTGGACAAATATCTGTCTGGGGTGATTTAGTGAATTTTACATTTAGCAGGGGGTTGGATCAGATGACCCTAGAGGTCCAATCCAACTCTACCATTCTTTGATTCTTTGCTACCTGAGCCTAATTCACTAGCATTGGTGTTTACTGATATGCACGGGGACAGGGACCACTGGACTACTTTTCAAAGATTAGCAGGCGACAACCACCAAATTAGGGATTTTTTTCACTGAGGATGATAGTTTAAATTTCCTATCTATGGTAATTTGATTTTTATCCCCAGTAGAGTATTTTTTGTTGCAAGGGTCTACAACAGAACTGAGTCCATAGAACCATGGGCAAACAAGCTCTCATTTGCCCCAGGATCCTCATAGCCTCTCTTATAGAAACTCAGTTCTTTTTAATATTATCAATCGAGAGGATATGTTTTATTTTAGGTTCTGGTAAAAAAAAAAATTATACCCTTTTTTTTGGGAAGTCTAAAAGAACCCCCAGGAAGATTTTCAGAATATACGGATTTAGGCTGCGTTTTTTTTATAATTGATAAGTCAACCTAAATGCAAAAGTAGTTTGCGTTTTCTCCTGGTGAAGTTCCATATAACTTAAATCCCTTGTCGTGGATGACCATAATAAGATCCTTTCTTATTGGATCTCTACGTTAAAGAAAGAAGCTACTGTCCAAATGTCAGGCTTCTAACTTTAGTAGTTTCGGCTCTGCATTGATGAATCAGCCAGGCAATTTCATAGCTGAAATAGACTTGAGGGAGGACGGTTTATCACCCAGTCAGTTCTATGTGGCTGTTCCAGAGTGAGTTCCGCTAGCAGTGTGGTGGTCCTTGTACCTGAAGGTAATACTACGAATGTAGTTTACAAAGAGTTCCTTCACTAATAGGATTATAATACAGGGATTATTAGAATGGGTTATATATTAAACACCGAAGATATATGATAAAGAAAGATAGAGGTTTATAACATAAGTTAATTAGCGACGGGTTAGCAACATAATAATTTTGAAGATAGTTACAATTTGTAGCATCTAGAAAGGGTGATACGAATTTCACGAGGAAGAGGTCAAGGGCAAAAGCTGGTTCTTCTATATGCTAACAGATGGACATGACTGAGAAGGTGAGGGACTCTGTAGATGTATGTAACACCATTTATTAGTCCATCTCTCATCAGGATTACACAGCAGTGAAGAAGACCTCTAGTGAGCGCTGGCAGAACGTTGTGTCTGAAGGTCATGAAAGAACCCTGAACCCAATAACGGGGCCTTCAACTCACTACCCGATACATGAGGACTTCAATGGGCAGAAGATCCTAGAACCTGTCCACAAGATGACTGAGCTGCTGACAGGAGAGGTGAACACTGCGGGGAAAGGGGGGCATTATACAGTAACAGGAGGGCTGTGGAGGATGACTGTATATTGTGTTGTCAGGTTCCTATAAGGTGTCAGGACGTCTCCGTCTATTTCTCCATAGAGGAGTGGGAGTATTTAGAAGGCCACAAGGATCTGTACAAGGAGGTCATGATGGAGGATCAGCAGCCCTTTACATCACAAGGTAATAGACACATAGAAGTACAGATGACCTTAAGTACTTGAAGATGGAGTCCAGTCACTGTATGTGTGTCTTACAGATAGATCCGGTAAGAGGACATCACCAGAGAGCCGCCCCAGTCCTCTCCATCCACAGGATTATCCGGTACGTGGAGAAACTCCTTATAATCTGTAGAAGGCTCTGAAGGTTCTGCATTCAATGCCAAATTGTCCCAAACCCTTTGAGACGAAAGTTCAGTTTAATCGCAGAAAACGACTGAATGGCGAACAAGAATCATGCGCTTCTCGTTTGTTGTTCAGTTTTGGCCACCATAAGGATCAGCGGCAGCTTCTGCGCTTATCCTGCAGTTTAACCCCTGATCGTTCACTGTGTGACATAGGAATGTGGAACAATGAATGATTAGCGGACGAGACCTGCTTGATTCTCATCCAGAAATAAGCTGCCTGAGTGCGGATGTGCTGGTGATGGCGTTAGCAGCTCGTTCGCTCGTCTGGCAAACAAGAATTGTGCAGTTCTCATCCCGTGTAAAACAAGTATAACAATACCAAATAGGACTAAAGGGGATTTACAGGGAACGATTACACAGGTCTGCAAAAAAAGAATTTTTTAGGCGCTCTTTTGGTTATTCCAGGTAATCTATATATATTTCGGTATACTGAATCCGAAAATGACCTCCGTTTTGTCATAAGACATCATATTTCCTGACAATTCAGTCATCTATATTAAATAAGGCAATACCTCAAAATAAATGAAAATAGATTTATAAAATTAATTTTTAGTTACAAATTTTACATGAAAATCATTTTTGAACTAAAATGAGGCACTAAAACACACTAAAATCGTTTCTTCTTGCCTGTGAGGCTCCTCTTGGTACATTTACGCTTGTGAGTAGCATCTGGAATGTCTCTCTGAAGCATCCAACCGTAGTCTGCCATCATTGGTATGCTCCATTTTCGCTGCTGTCTTATTTGCATCTCTTTAATGTCCTGGTGGAATCGTTCACCTTGTTCTTCACTCACAGCTTCCAAATTTTCAGGAAAGTAGTGAAGGTAGGATTGGAGGAAATGCACTTTCAAACTCATCAGGCAACCTAAAGCTTGAAATGCTTTCAGCATTCGTCCGACAATCTTTTCGTAGTCGGGATCTTTCTTATTGCCTAGAAATTTCTCTACGACCTCTTTAACCCCTTGAGTGGCAGGTTTCCTACCACCCTGTCGTGCCCACCAGGGCAGGTTTTTTAAAATGGTCTAATCATTGAATTTCAACTAGTTTTGCAGTTGCGTCTCAAGAGCCATAACTTTTTCATTTTTCCATTGACACGGCCATATGAGGGCTTGTTTTTTGCGGGACAAGTTGTGATTTTTTAAACAGGGGGAGGAAAAAAAGAAATGGGGAAAAAAGAAAAAAAGGGGCCATGTCATTAAGGAGTTAAATAATGTATTAACTTCCTTCTCTGGGTCATTACGATGCACACGGATACCACATGTGTGATTGTATTTTTGATTTTTTACAAAGTAAAGGTAGACAAGTGTTTTTTTTATTTTTTTAATAATTTTTTTCCTTTTTTTTTTTTTTTTTTGTCCCTTTAGGGGACTTCCACAGGGACCCATCAGGACCCCTGATCACATTCCGGGGGTCTGATGGTGACAGCCCTTTACATGCTGCAGTGACAACCCTTTACATGCTGCAGTCACATAGACTGCAGCATGTAAAGGGTTAACACAGCAGAGATCGGGGGTTTTCTCTGATCTCTGCTGTAAGAGCTAGTACCTAGCTGTCCTCTGACAGCTAACAACCAGCTCTCCCTGCCACAGAGACCATCGGCTTGCTTCTGACAAGCCGATGGTCTCTATGGCAACTTGTAAACAAAGCAGGAGGTTGCCGACATGTCGGCAATATCTTCTGCTGGTTTTTCAAAGCTTTTGCACTGCTCTGTGTGGGTCTGTGCAGGCAGAGCACACGGTCACAGCTTGTGGCATTGTGCTCTGCAGCTCCCATAGTGATACATAGCCCGGAAATCTTCCGGGCTATGTTGCTATGAGCAGTGGAGCTCGTCCCCGGAAATTTTCCGGGCGTGCCACTCAAGGGGTTAAATGCAATCCACCCTTCTTTCTGAGAATCCATCATGGTATTGACACACTCTTGATCAGCTATAAGCCTTCTAATGTCTGGTCTGACGAACACACCTTCCTTCAATTTTGCCTCTGAAAGGCCTGGAAACTTGGTGACCAAATATTTGAAGCATTCGCCATCTCTTGGAAGTGAGTTCATGAATTGCTTCATCAATCCTAATTTTATATGGAGAGGTATGATAGGGTGCACATAAGTTCAAAAAAGTATATCAGCGCTGCTTACAGGTGACTGTAATAGCACAAAGAATCCACGGAGTAGTAATAGCAAAAAAGAGGATTCTTTATTGGGACGCACAGGTCCAAAGTGCAACGCGTTTCGTCTGACAAGACTTTATCAAGCACAAAAAACATAATGTTTAATACACTTCCGCCGACCCATAATGCTAACTTGGGGAAACATGATTTAAGAATGATGAGCTAACACAAAGAGATTGTGGGAGTTACACCTTCTCTTTTTAGTTGTCAGTGGCCACAGCAGCAGAGAGTCAGCGTCACTGGCAGTGCCAGCAGACACTGAGCGGGAGAGCGAGCTGTCCGCAGCCGCAGCAGCAGAGAGCTGGCATCTGGGTCAGAACTGAGAGGTGGCAGAGAGGCACAGACATGTCTGCGGAGTGTGCTGTGAGGGAGCAGATGGCCAGGGGAGATGCTCTGCAGCTTCGTAAGTCACAGTACAAGGGCTTCGCCAGGGGAGATAGGAGGGCATAGCCTTACAGCAGGGGGATTCCTAGAGAGGCTGCAGTACCACACTGTCAGCGCAGGTGTCTCTTAGCGGTTCACCACGGGGAGAAGGAAGGGGGACGGCTGCTCCGGGGAGAGTGATTGCTGCGGCGTGCTAGGACCTTGCTCATGGCAGCCAATCATCTCCTGGGGTCATCACCGCTTGTCAAGCACCCTGTATACTATCTCCACCCATACTTCCGGTGGCGTCAAGATACAATAGTACCACGGGCGAGAACCAAGAAAAAAAATTGAATCAAGCCCGTGCATTTCAGAGCCCTCGCGGTCACCTTGCAACATGTTGATGCTGGCTTCCATTAGCTCACTCTGGAAGTTATTTTCTTTGAAAGTTATGTTTTTTTGACATTGTATATCTTAAATGCGTTGAGGTGAATTAATTAATAATAATTTTGACTTTAAATTTAGTTAAAAACCCTAAGATAAAAAAATACCAAAAATTTGCTAATTTGAAGAGAATTTTGCATTTAGTGGTAAATCCTGACGTCTAGGATTTATTTCCTTTTTTTTTTTCAGCACACCAAAATACATGAAAATTAGTTGAAAATCATCAAACAGTTTTTAGTTGCAGATCTGTGTTATCATTCAAAAAATCAATGTATCGTTCGAATTTGAATGACCGTTCAGTATAAACACGGCCAACAACTGGACGACGCACAAGAATTTGTTTGCTTCTCATTTGTTAAATGCAAGCATAAAAATCATTGTCCGCTCATTTACACATTGTTGTGAGTAAACAGCGATTGTTTAATCATTCACATTCACTGTATATGCAAGCTGCACGTGAGCAAACCTTCTCATGCTCAGTCTATGAACTATTAGTATACTCAAGCACATGGGAAAAAGACTGGAGTATACTAATAGATCATAGACTGAACATGAGTCAACAATGTGATGCAGCAGCCAAAAAGGCAAACACAATTCTGGGATGTATTAAAAGAAGCATAGAGTCTAGATCTCGTGAGGTCATTATCCCCCTCTACTCTTCCTTAGTCAGACCTCATCTAGAATACTGTGTCCAGTTCTGGGCACCGCACTTTTAAAAAGACATATACAAACTGGAGCAAATTCAGAGAAGAGTCACCAAGATGGTAAGCGGTCTGCAAATCATGTCCTATGAGGAACGGTTAAAGGATCCGGAAATGTTTAGCTTGCAGAAGAGAAGGCTGAGAGGAGACTTAATAGCGGTCTACAAATATCTGAAAGTCTGTCACACTGCAGAGGGATCAGCCCTATTCTCATTTGCACAAGGAAAGACTAGAAGCAATGGGATGAAACTGAAAGGGAGGAAACACAGATTAGATATTAGAAAAAAACTTTCTGACAGTGAGGGTGATCAATGAGTGAAACAGGTTACCATGGGAGGTGGTGAGTTCTTCTTCAATGGAAGTGTTCAAAGGCTGGACAAATATCTGTCTGGGATGATTTAGTGAATCCTGCACTGAGCAGGGGGTTGGACCCGATGACCCTGGAGGTCCCTTGAAAAATTCAAGATGCCATGACGTATGTCCGTTATTACGGTCATACTGACTTTTTGTTTTTTAATCACATTTACGTGTAATCCTGGATGGAAGAAAATGACAGATATTACTGCCTTCTCCACGATCATCATGACATCATAGCTGGAGGATTTCACTTAAAAGTAAAGCATTAATGGTGTTGGTAACAAAGGGGCATTAGTTTGGAGAGTGCGCTGTTTTATGTATTCTGTGGAATGGCAGGAGAGAGGTCTTCCTCATACATGTTGTTGGGGCTAGAGCAACGCATTTCTCCTAACAGAATAGATAATGTTATCTGTGCGGAGAAACCAAAACCTGAAGAAGATCCTTCCCTTCATGAAATTATCAAGGCCGATATGATCCATGGGCCTCGCGGTAATTTAACCCCCAATGCACCCTGTATGAAAGAAGGTCGCTGCAGCAAAAAGTATCCTCGGCCCTCCTGAAAGACACTCACACAGGAGACAACAGATACCCCAGTGCCGGCAAAGAGCTCCGAAGGGCGGTGGTTTCACCGGTGAGATCCATGTGTAACCCTGGATAACCACTGGGGGGCCTAATAATCCTGTTCCTTCACCTACATTTGTTGCCCATATTAACATAGAGTATTGCAGTTCTGTAAGATCTATACAATACATGTAAATATGGTAATAAAGGCAGCGGCCGGGCTTCATTTGGTCTTGTAAATGATAGCGATGAGATCACATTATATGAAAGTGGTCGATACATCAGCAGTTCTGAGGCCGTCTGGAGAATTCTGGGGTTTCCCAAACATGAAAGGTTTCCAACAGTCGTTCATCTCGCTGTTCCTTCCTACTATGTATGGAAATGTAAGTTAGACCTGCAGCTGGTTCCCTCATATAACTACTGCTGTCCTGTCATTACTGGTCATTATGCTAATTAACCATCTTCTCCGCTCATCTAACACGTTCCTCTACATCTGTCTGACTTTTACAGTATTTGTTTCCCAGCTTTTCCCTCAGGGTAATGATCTGAAGAATATTGATGCTGCAGCCATAGTGGTAAAAGAAGAGGTAAATGTGAGGGGTGATGAGCGGTGGAAGGAGGAGATCCCTACAGACACCCGTCCAGGTGAGTAGTAACCACGGAGTAATGCCGAGAACAGTCACATCTTCTGCTCTTCCATCACCTGCAATGTTTTTGTGTTACATTTTTAAGCTCTGTGTTCTGTCAGATTGTTCAGCTGCGTATTCATCCATTTAGCCGAAACACAAATTAAATGTGGATGAAAATGTGATATCGCTACAGGAGATGAACCGTGACGAGCATTTATATATGCTGATCTCTGCTGATCTCTTTAAAAGGGTGTGTTTAGGGATTCCCATATATGACAGATCATCGTGTGGAAGTACAAAGGTGGCAGCTGTAAGCCAAGCAAGGGTGCAAAACTGTTAGGGAAATCCAATGTTCCATCAATATGCTGTGAGGCTCCAAATCAGAGGTGATTATGGCGGCTGCCGTGAGAAAGCAATGGACACAGACATGACCGTGTCTTAAAGCAATCTACCTTTATTACAAAGCATCTTTCTTTATATAGTATTTTAAAGGAGAGCGGTCTATTGTCAATATGTGTACATTTTAGTCAGTCACATGTCTTACATAGATAGCAGTTAATCATTAAGGCCTTGTCTTTACTGGACACTATTGCACACTGACCTTTGAACAGTGTAACAGAAGATAAAGAACAATGTAAGATATATATACACACGTTTGCTAAGTACTATTCTCTATTTCTAATTCCTGTAACAATGCAATCTTGCCGTGCAAACAACACATGAATGTACAAGCGTGTATCAAAGATGTTCATAGGAGACAGGATGAAATATATATATAAGTTTTATGCTCCTAGCCTTCACAAAACCCTGTCTTGTTAAACGGAAGCCGTTCATAGGCCTCAAGTCTGCATACAATGTAGATACTTGGAGGAAGTGTAGCCAGTACAGCGACTTTCGACCAGCAGTTTGGTCTTGAGCTTGATAAAGACCAAACTGCTGGTCGAAACATCACTGTACTGTCTACATTGGTTATGGGAAAATAAACGCATTTGGATTTTTTGCACCAATAGATGGTGCTACCTAATTTTATTTACTGTGATCTACATGTAAGTTACAGAGGGGGAAAGGGTTAATTATTGAAATTTGCTTCAAGCCTTCACATTTTCTATAGAAGTTTTCTTTGTAAATATTATAAAAGATCAAATATATATTTTGTTTTATTCAAAAATAACAAAAATACATTTTATTGTTGGCAGATGCCGCTACCAGGAGCTCAGGAGAATATCAGATGTCTTCAGATCTTAACACAGAAGACTGCAATATTGCACAAGATACATTAGAAGAGCCCACTATTATCCCAGATAAACCCTCAGCCCTTCACAGCAAACATCTATCATCTGATCCTGCTACACAGGTCCTGCTTTCTGATGCATCACAGACTACTGAGCCAGATAAAAGTCACAGCAGGGATGTTGAATATCAAAAAGCTCCCACAGAGGAGAAGGCATTCTTACATTCAGAAAGTAGAAGATGTTTTATAAATAAATTACATCTTGTTCCACATGAGGGAAGCCACACAGGGGCGAAGCCATTTTCATGCTCAGAATGTGGGAAATGTTTTCCTGTGAAATCACGTCTTGTTACACATCAGAGAAGTCACACAGGAGAGAAACCATTTTCATGCTCAGAATGTGGGAAATGTTTTAGCCAGAAATACTACCTTCTTACACATCAGAGGACTCACACAGGAGAGAAACCATTTTCATGCTCAGAATGTGGGAAATGTTTTACCTGGCAATCAGGTCTAGTTAAACATCAGATAACTCACACAAGAGACAAGCTATTTTCATGTTCTGAGTGTGGAAAATGTTTTCCCTGGAAATCAGAACTTGTTATACATCAGAGAACTCACACTGGGGAGAAGCCATTTTCATGTTCAGAATGTGGGAAATGTTTTGCTGTGAAATCACGTCTTGTTACACATCAGAGAATTCACACAGGAGAGAAGCCATTTCCATGTTCAGAATGTGGGAAATGTTTTAGCCGGAAATCGAACCTTCTTGCACATCAGAGGACTCACACAGGGAAGAAAACATTTTTGTGTTCAGAATGTGGGAAATGTTTTGCTATGAAATCATGTCTTGTTAGACATCAGAGAAGTCACACAGGGGAGAAGCCATTTTCATGTTCAGAATGTGGGAAATGTTTTGCTGTGAAATCATGTCTTGTTACACATCAGAGAAGTCACACAGGAGAGAAGCCATTTTCATGTTCAGAATGTGGGAAATGTTTTGCTGTGAAATCATGTCTTGTTACACATCAGAGAAGTCACACTGGAGAGAAGCCATTTTCATGTTCTGAGTGTGGGAAATATGTTAGCCAGAAATCATACCTTCTTAAACATCAGAGGAGTCACACAGGGAAGAAAACATTTTCATGCTCAGAATGTGGGAAATGTTTTACCTGGCAATCAAATCTTGTTAAACATCAGAGAACTCACACAAGAGACAAGCTATTTTCATGTTCTGAGTGTGAAAAAAGTTTTACCTGGAAATCAGATCTTGTTATACATCAGAGAACTCACACTGGGGAGAAGCCATTTTCATGTTCAGAATGTGGGAAATGTTTTGCTGTGAAATCAGATCTTGTTAGACATCAGAGAAGTCACACAGGAGAGAAGCCATTTCCATGTTCAGAATGTGGGAAATGTTTTAGCCAGAAATCGAACCTTCTTGCACATCAGAGAAGTCACAGAAGAGACAAACTATTTTCATGTTCTGAGTGTGGGAAATGTTTTGCTATGAAATCATGTCTTGTTAGACATCAGAGAAGTCACACAGGGGGAAAACGATTTTCATGCTCAGAATGTGGAAAATTTTTTGCTGTGAAATCACGTCTTGTTAGACATCAGAGAAGTCACACAGGAGAGAAGCCATTTTCATGTTCAGAATGTGGGAAATGTTTTAGCCAGAAATCGAGCCTTCTTGCACATCAGAGGACTCACACAGGGAAGAAAACATTTTTGTGTTCAGAATGTGGAAACTTTTTTGCTTTGAAATCAAATCTTATTACACATCAGAGAACTCACACAGGAGAGTATCCATTTTCATAATATTTTAGCCAGAAATCATACCTTCTTACACATCAGAGGACTCACACAGGGAAGAAAACATTTTCATGCTCAGAATGTGGAAAATGTTTTACCTGGAAATCAGATCTTGTTACACATCAGAGAACTCACACTGGGGAGAAGCTATTTTCATGTTCAGAATGTGGGAAATGTTTTTCCCGGAAAGAAAATCTTGTAAAACATCAGAGAACTCACTTGTAAACATTTTTATGTCGTTAATGTGGGAAATGGTTTACCTGGCAATCAAATCTTGTTCTACATCAGAGAATTCACACACAAGAGAAGTCATATATTTATGTTCAGAATCTTGGAAATATTTTATCTATTTAGTTAGACATTAGAGGGCTCATGCAGGGTCAGAGCCAGGTTCAGGTCCTGAATGTGGGAAATATTTTACCTTGAAATCAGATCTGGTTAGACATCAGAGAATCCACATGGGACAAAGCCATTTTCATGTTCAGAATGTAAGTAGAAAGGTGAAAAAATCAGGGTGGCGCTACCTGAATGAGTGAGTGATTTGGATAAATATAAGCAGGGGAACATGCAGAATATATGATTCTTCTCTCTCGTTAAGATGGTGGGTCGTGGAAAAGACCTAGTTGTTTGGGTGCAACCAACCCAATGAAAGTCATACTGGCAGGTGAGACTATTCTGATGGATAAATGAAGGGGGAAAATGCGCTGTGTGTAGGCGCAGCTGACCAAAATATAAAGTTCAGTTCAATGCAGAAAGTAAGCTCAGCTTCTCCGCTTGATTTTAAGCCAGCATAAAAAGACGCATTTCATGGCAACGCCCCCCCCTCAGTTATAGCTGGGGATACACCTCGTGTTGGCTATTGGTATGTGCATAGTGTGTATATTTCGGTCAGCTGCGCCTACACCCATTACGTTTTGTTCTTTTTTCACTAATCCATGTTTAGAATGTGGGAACTTTATGGCATTCAATTCATTTTTTTAACTTTGTTTTTTTTATTAAAGGAAAATTCGCACAGTTCATAATAGAAATTTTTCATCAGTTGCAAGTTCAATATTACATATATAACATGCTGTGCTTTATCTTGCTTGGTGATAATAACATTTTCTTTTATGATTTATCCATGTACATGACAATAAACTTCTAACAGTTAAACATGAACTGTCTATGCCGATTATTTAAATTATTGTGTTGTGGGGCTCCGTGTTTGTTGTTTATTAGGAGGGGGGAAGACAGGAATGTAGATAGGAGGGGGGGAGGAGGATAGGGAGGGGGGGGGGAGAGAGAAGAGGTCTTGAGTCTAAGGACCTAGTCTTGGGATAAAGTAAAGTTGGTATCTAGCCAAGCGCCCCATATTTCAATTCATTCTTGTTAACCCCTTAGTGACCAGCTCATCGTGTTTTTACATCCTGCCTAAGTGCATCCTCAGGGATTTAAGCCACATGGTATTTGAATGTGACAACTCCATGCTGGCAGTGCCCAGAGGTAGCTGACAACATGGAGCTGTCATCCCGGGCTGTGGGGAGTCCTTCCCCAGGAATGCGACCGGCGCTATATGATGAATAGCGCTGATCGGATTAAAGTGCAAAAAAGTTTTTGAAAGTTAAAGATTCAGCTGCCCTCATGGATTAGATCCATGGAGGCAGCTGAGATTACTCACCCCGGTCCTCCGTGCTGTCCCACAGTGATCTGGTCCTCCAGGACCTAACGCCGACCTTCTGCGCATGCAAACCAGGCATCATTACATGAGATGCATGCACAGAAGGCCAGGAGACCCGGCAAATTTGAAGTCTCCTGGCTCCCAGCTCCAGAAGGTAGCCGGGCCTGTTATCTACGTTATCCAATGGATAACGGCGATCACGGAAAAGTGAAAAAAAAATTTAAATATTATCTTCCCTCAAATCCATGGGGGGAAATGAAATTACACAACTAAGTTCCTCAGATTTGTCCTCTAATGGGATCTTTATCCACAAACCTTACCCCGGCTTTGGCGCATGCACCCTTCAGCATAATGGTGGATGCATGCGCAAAAGTCTAGGATTGGCCAGGTGATTTAAAATCTCCATACTCCTGGCTACCAAAGGTAGCCGAGAGCCTGGAGATGTCACAGGGGCCCATGGTATGTGGCTACTGGTAACATGATCGTGGTTATCCAATGGATAATGGCGATCACGTAAAAGTTTTTAAAAAGTTGAAGTCTCAGCTTCCCTCACTGATGCGATCGGTGAGAGGAGATGAAACCTCTTCCCAGAGGCCTCCGCATTTGAACCCCAATGCGATCAACCTCCATGGACCTTTTCGGCTTCTGCGCATGCGCCTGCTGGCAAAATAACGGACACATGCGCAGGAGCTGAGGAGCCCAGGAAATTTTAAATCTTCTTGCTCCTGGCTACCAAAAGTCACCGAGAGCCTGGAGCGGTGACCAGTGGCCTCGTTGGGCAGTCCCTGGTCACATTATAAAAAGGTAGCAAACTGCCTTAAGCTATTCTCACACGACTGGTTAGGAATTGCAGATCCCATAGTAACATAGTATGTTAGGCTGAATGAAGACAATATCCATCTAGTTCAGCCTGTTTCAACTCCCTAATTGATCCAGAGGAAGGCAAAAACCCCAAGAGGCAAATGCCAATTAGCCCATTTGGGGGAAAATTCCTTCCTGGCTCCATATTGGCAATCAGAATAAACCCTGGGTCCACCTTTGATAGTTTCTACCTGAATGTAAGACCGGGAACTACAACCCCGGTGGTCACCTAATGTCTATATCGTGTAATATCCTTCCGCTCGAGAAAGACGTCTAGTCCCCTCTTAAACTTCTCAATAGATTTTGCCATCACCACATCCTCAGGCAGAGAGATCCACAGTCTGACTGCTCTTACAGTAAAGAACCCCCTTCTATGTTGGTGATGAAACTTTCTTTCTTCTTGACTTAGCGGATGCCCTCTTGTTACCGTCACAGTCCTGGGTATAAACCGATCATGGGAGAGATCCTTGTATTGTCCCCTGATGTATTTATACATAGTTATTTGATCGCCCCTTAGCCGTCTTTTTTCCATGGTAAATATTCTGAATATTGATAGCCTCACTGGGTATTCCAGTCCTCTCATTCCATTTATTAATTTAGTTGCCCTTCTTTGAACCCCCTCCAGCACTGCAACATCTTTCCTGAGCACCGGAAACTGTACACAGTATCCCATGTGAGGCCTGACAAGTGCCTTATATAGTGGAAGAATAATGTTCTCGTCCTTCGCCCTTATACCTCTTTTATGTTTAATATGTTTTTATTATGACTTTTGTAGAAATTCTTTACATAAAAATAAACAATACAGACATAACAAGTAGCTAGTCTCGCAGGACTGCTTCATTAAACTAAGAGCTATAAAACTGTTCGATCATACCAAAGTCTATTGAAACTCACATATACTCTGTGCCTAGCTGGCGCCCCATCAGTAGTTATACATTTGACGTGGGTCTTTCCATAACCGGACCCGCCAATGTGCTTAGCCCTTGTAAACAAAAGAAAAAAAAAAAAAGGAAAACGAAGACAAAAACACCACAGATTGAGTAGTTAAGAGGAAAGAGAAAAAAAACATTAATAAATAATGATAAAAATAAAAGGGGGGTGGGGGGAGTTACCAAGGGTAGGTAACCAAACAAGCAGGGGGGTGGCCCTTACGTGGCATGCAGGATAAATGTATGACCACTCTACTCCAATCAGCTGTCAACCCAGGAACCGTGTTTGCGGCCTGACTTCGTGGGAGCCCTGGGGAGGCTTGTCTCCTCACCACCCTGTGATATTCTGAAACTCCGCTGAGTCGCGAAATTCGTTCCATATTGACCAGGCCCGCCTGCCTGGGCTCTCGACACCAGAGCCCTCATCTCTCAATTCCTCCATGTACATTAGCTGATTCAGCTCTTGTATAAATTCCAGAATCGAGGGGGTGATGCCGCTTCGCCAGTGGCGTGGAATAACGGCCCTGGCTGCAGTGAGGAAATGACGTAGGAGACCCTTCTTGATCGTAGCAAAGGGACCAGGAATAACAGAGAGCAGCGCCAGTTGTGGGGTGACCTCCACCGTGCTGTGGGACATCCCCTCAAACAGTTCAAAAACGGTCCTCCAAAAGGACTGAATGGGCGGGCACTCCCACCAGATGTGCAGCATGGTTCCACGCGCGAACCCGCATCTCCAGCAAGTGTCTGGCACTGATGGGAATATGCGGTGGAGCAGATCTGGGCATCTATACCACCTGGAGAGTAGCTTGAAGTTTTTCTCTTGCGCCACACAGGCCAGGGGTAGTTTGTGAGCGAACGTGAATGCTCTCTCCCAATCAGAGTCCTGCAGCTCCAGTGACAGGTCCCTCTCCCACCCCTTGGTGTATTGGGGAAGACCCTGGGTGAGCTTCCCTAGTATAATGCCGTGGATCCTTGAGAGAGCACGGGTGGGGGGGGTAGTTTGTAGAAACAATTTTTCAATGGGTTCCATGGGATCCCGGAGGCGACACGACCCCATCCGAGTCCTCCAGAAGGAGGACAACTGGAGGTATTCCAACCATTGTAATTTTGTGTCAGGTCGGGACGCCTGTAGATCATTAAATGATGGGAGGCCCGCTGGTCCCATTATCTGACAGCACCGTGTGTCCTCTTCCTCTCTCCAGCAAAGGAAGCTCTATTTGTCCTGCCCTGGGGGGAATGCGGGATTGTGGAACAGGGGGGTCATTGCTCCTCTACGGATCACAACATCTCCTCTTGCCGTCAGTCTATCCCATACGTCAAGGCAGTTCATGGTCAGGGGTGTATGAGGAAGAGCCACGGGCCTGTCCTCTGAGGAGATCCATGGCAGCAGGTGTATGTGTGGCCATACCATCGCTTTTTCTAGGTCCACCCATTGTTTCGCACCGGCGTGATAATGCCAGTCCAGTAATCTAGTAAGAACTGCGGCTGAGTAATAAATTTTAAGGTCGGGTAAGCCCACTCCCCCCCTCGCCTTTGGGCGAGACATGGTCCGATAGCTGATACGACTATTCCGGCCCCCCCACACAAATCTGCGAAACACCCGTTGAACCAGTTTGAAAAACTGTGCCGGGAGTTTAATTGGCAGAGCCTGGAAGAGGTATAAAAATTTGGGGGCCACGTCCATCTTCAAGACGTTAACTCGTCCGAACCAACTCAATTGCTTGGCAGCATAGCCATCCAGCTCACGTGTCACTTTCTCCAATAAGGGAACATAGTTAAGGTGGTATAAGGAGGAGATATCTGCCGCAATATGTGCCCCTAAATACTTGATGGAGGTTGCTCGCCATTTGAATTCGAATTGGTCAGCTAGATGGGCTACCTCAGTAGCCGGGAGGGATACATTCATGGCTTCAGATTTGTGGAAATTTACTTTAAAATTACTTAAACGCCCAAATTTAGAAAACTCCTGAAGGATCGCCGGGAACGAGACGCGTGGCTGAGAGACAAACAATAAGAGGTCATCTGCGTACAGAGCCGCCTTACAAGTCTGGGTCCCAACCTGCAAGCCGCGTATGTTGGGGTTGTCTCGCAGTGCCACAGCCAAGTGCTCCATAACGATGGCGTAGAGGAGGGGGGACAGCGGGCATCCCTGTCTCGTTCCGTTCCTAATAGGCACGGGATCGGACAGGAGGCCATTCACACGAATCTTTCCCGACGGGTTCCGGTACAATGCGAACACCCTGTTCAGGAACTTAGGCCCCAACCCCAACCCCGTCAGTGAGGAACGTAAGAAGTCCCAACTAACGCGGTCGAAGGCCTTCTCCGCGTCCACCGAGAGGAAGCAAAACGGCTGTTTGGCCTGACTAATCAGCAGGAGAGTCTTATTGGTGTTGTCTCTTGCCTCCCGACCTTTTATGAAACCCACTTGATCGTTATGTATATGGGCCGGCACGATTGGAGTCAGCCTATTCGCCAGAATTTTGGAAAACAACTTAATATCTAGATTAATGAGCGAGATAGGGCGGTAACTGGGGCATAGCCCCGGATCTTTGCCCGGTTTGGGAAGCACGGTAATATGGGCTGTGAGTGATTGTGCAGGGAATGGGGTTGACGGAGAAACTTGGTTGAATGTATCTCTCAGAATAGGAGTTAAGATTTCCCGAAACTGCTTAAAAAAAGGGAGGTAAACCCATCCGGTCCAGGGGCCTTCCCCGATGGCGAGGTCTTTATGGCTTCACTAATCTCCTCCGCGGTAAAGTCTGTCTCTAAAGCTTCCCTGTCCTCTTCTAATATGCTTGGTAGGGCCGTCTCGGCGATGTATTCGTCGATCTTATTTTCCCGGTTGTTATGGGCCATATCCGCCAAGTGACCTCTTATATTGTAGAGCCCGTGATAGTAATCCCGGAATGCCTCTGTAATCTCTTTGGGGTCGTGTTTCTTGTGGCCTGTACCGTCTAAGATGTGGGGGATGTATGTGTGATTCGACCTGCCGCGAAGATATCGCGCCAGGGAGCGTCCACATTTGTTGGCATGTTCGTACGAGTACCATTTCAAACAGTCACGAAATCGCAGACATTTCTGGTCGAGGATGTGCCTCAACTCTTCTCTGGCATTTAACAGCTCGTTTTGAGTGGCTACTGTGTTCGAACGGCGGAATGTCGTCTCTAGGGACTCGATCTTGGCCAGCAAGGAGACAACCTTGGCGGCCCTCTCGCGTTTAAGGCGCGCCCCGTGTTTTATAAGGACCCCTCTCAGGACGCACTTTAGGGCCTCCCACTGGATTGGTCAGGGTGTGGAGTCCGCAGCATGGTCTTTGAGGAAATTGTGTATGGTGCTGCGCAGGTCATCACAACACACAGAGTCCTTCAGGAGATTATCGTTCAGTCTCCAGGACCCAGACCTCTCCGGGGCCCCTGGGACAGATAATGTGAGGAGGACAGGGGCGTGGTCCGACCATATTGCTGACCCAATGGAGGCAATCGGGTCCCACATTAGGGCATGGTGGCTAGTAAGGATCAGGTCAATACGGCTATGTGTGTGGTGGGCGGGGGAGAAGTAAGAATAGTCCCGGTCTGCTGGGTGAATCACCCTCCAGACGTCCACCAGTTGTAACTGTCTGAGAGCCTTGTGGAACATACGTAGCTGTGTGGCTGAGACTGTCGCCCGCCTCGACGTACTATCCTTTTCAGGGTCCAAAGGGAAATTGAAATCGCCCCCTAGTACCACCACCCCCTCTGCGAAGTCCGCCAGCTTACCGAGCAAGACTCTACCCGTCTGTGCAGGACTCTGATTGGGGAGGTACCACGCCGCAAGGGTGAAAAGTTTGCCCCACATTCTGACCTTTACGAAGACAAAGCGTCCCTCCGGGTCGATCACTGTACCCAAGACCTCATGAGGTACTGTTCGGTGAATGGCGATCGACACTCCTCTGGATTTAGTTGTCGGGTTTGTACTGTGAAACCATGCCGCATAGTGCCTATCCCTTATGGTCGGAACGTGACCCGCTCGGAAGTGTGTCTCCTGGAGAAATAAAACATGAGCTTTTAATTTGTGCATTTGGTATAGAACCTGGCTCCTCTTTTGTGCCACATTTAGACCCCGCACATTATTGGTGCAGAAGATTAGTTTAGCCTTGTTGGGTGACATCCTTAGCGCAGTATGTGCCACCAGAGGTTTCGGGGAGAATAAGAAGGGAGAGCCAAAAATAGAAGAGGGGGGCAGAAAGGGGGAGGGAAAAAAAAAAAAGAACACGAGGAAGGGGGGTGGGGTGGAAGAACACACAAAACGAAGGAAGAAACCAGTGGAAGAAGAGAACGACCAGAGAAAAGAGAAAACAGCAAAAAGAATGAAAAGAAAAAAAAAATAAAGTAAAACACAACAGTTAATGCAATAAACAAACGATTACTTAGCTGTATCAAAAACCAAAGCAGCGACTAACAGCCAAAACGGCGGAAGCCGCTACTTAACTTGGGCGCACCCACCCTCCTCCGGAAATGAGGGGGACGCCTGCGCCCCTATAGAAAAAAGGGGGTAGTAAATCTACCAAAAAAGAACAGCCCGTGGAGTGACCAAGAAGCCAAACCCGAGCCCCCCCGGTCTGGGACGCGCTTTCCAGAGGCGGAGTGTCTCCCCCCGAAGAGCGCCCCCCAGCCCGCCACATATCAATAACAGCAACTTTATGCAGTCTACTAAAAAAAAACCACCAATAGGCATGGTAAACATAGTATTAATAACAGCAGCATTACAAGCGTTGAAGAGGAGTGAAAGGGCAGAGTTCCTCAAACCTGAGCCGGTCAAGCACGTGGAGAGTCAGGTGGGGACCGTGCAGCCTCTCTGGCCTCTCGGCGGCGACGTCTCTTTCTGGGCCCCCTGCGTGGCATCTGGGGGTGGTCGTTGACGGGTAAAGTGGGTAGGATGGGCCAATCAACGATGTCGACCATAGGGAGACCCAGCGCGTTGCAAAAGTCTGGGACCTCACTGGGGTGTCGCAGCTCCCTCGTGGCCCCTCCATGACGGACTTGTAAACGGAAGGGGAAACCCCAGCTGTAGGCCACATCCCGGCGGCGGAGTTCTTCCAGCAGCGGGCGAAGAGCTCTCCTCTTGGCCAGTGTGAGTCTGGAAAGATCAGGTAAAATCTGCAGCTGTGACCCTTTGTACTGTATTGCCCGCCGCTCTCGTGCTCCCTTCATGATGGCTTCCTTGAGCTGGAATCGATGGACCCTACAGATCACGTTGCGTGGGTGTTCCAGTTCTCTGGAGCGAGGGCCGAGGGCTCTGTGACATCTGTCAAATTCCAGGGGAGCATCTGGGGCAGCCCCCTGCAGGTCATTGAAGATGTGGCGCACAGTTTCTTCTAAGCGGGGGGGTTCAATATCTTCAGCGAGGCCTCTGATACGGATATTGTTCCTGCGCCCCCGATTCTCCACGTCATCAATGGAATCCATCATATACTGTAATTGGCGGGACATGGTGATCAGAGCAGATTCATGGTGTTCAACCTTATCAGCGAGAGACGAGACAGCACCCTCAGTCGCCGCGGTCCTCTCATCAAGGCGGTGGACGTCTTGGCGAACGGAGAAGATTTCTGATTTATATGCAGACTCTAGACGTGAGATATATGCCTCCATGTCTTCTCTAGTGGGGATTGACCATAGCTGCTCACGTAGTTCACGGAACTCCGCCATTGTGTGGTCTTGATCCCCTTGCTGAGGTGTTGGAAGGGGCGAATCTGGCAGCCTGTTTGGTGGCTGTGCCTCTTGTCTTCGGTCGCTCAGTGTGGAATTGCCCGGGTGAGGGGCAGCTGCGTGCGGGGGCTGGATCTCTCGCTCTTGTTTTGGAGTGCCTGTGTCTGCCTCTAGGGAGGGTGAGGCGAGCTCCTGGTTTCTTCGGGTAGCCTGCGTGTGGGCAGCCAGACTGTCCTCAGACGCAGCATGTGGAGTGGGGGAGGTTGGGAGTGGTAGTCCTCCTGGGCTACATGCTGTGGGTGTCTCTGGGAAGAGCTCATGGGGGGTTGTTCTGTGCCTAGAGTGGGGTCCCCCTCCAGGTTGTTGCCGGGGGGTTCTCTCCTCGGCCCCCACCATCATACCTGGTCTCTCCTGCCTGGGGGCTGCGTGGCTCCACATTTCTTGCCCCTGTGCTGTTGTTGCAGCCTGCCATGTGGGGTCAGGCATAGGGGTGCTGGGAGCACTTCCAGCTGTTCTTGTCTGCTGGCTGCCTTCCCTGCTGCCTCCAGTGCCCTCTTCAAGTGCGGTGGCCGTGGGATGGGGAGGGGGGCTCCAGTCTGCAGTACGCTGTGCTGTCTCAGTGTCCCTTATCAGCGTGCACTGTATTACCTGCATGCCGCCGGCGCCCTTCTCTGCACTGCTGCTGTGACCGGACAGCTGTCTGCCGTGGGAGAGGGTGCCTGGCTCCTCTTCTTCATCTGCAGCTCCGGAGGTGAGCAGTTGGGAGGGGCTGTGGGCTGTGTTGTTTGCCGGCAGTGTCGGCTCTTGCACGCTGCCGGCGCCATCTTCCTCCTCCATGCCAGGGGGACCGGACTGCTGTCCACCGCAGGGGGAGGTGCAGGGCTCCCTGATGCCTTTTGTTCCCCTGGCGGTGGGTAGCTGAGGCAGGCTCCGCTCTGCGCCCCGCTGTTTTACCGCTGGGCTGCTGGTCGGCAGTGTCTTTTCCTGCACTCTGCCGGCGCCATCTTTCTCCTCTCTTCTGTCGGGACCCGGCCGCCGAGGAGAAAGGGACCAATCCCCCGGCTGTTAAGGGCTTCTGATCGCGCTCCCACCCGCCGCTGCGTTCTGCTCTTCTTGTTGCTGCCCATGGTGGGGTTTTTTCGGCTTTGGGAAGCTTGCTGTGGTGGGCTAAAGGCACCCCGGGTTCAGGAGCTCCCTCAGAAGCGTGTTCGCTCCGCCATGGCCAGGCCACGCCCCCTCCTTATACCTCTTTTAATGCACCCCAAGACTTTATTAGCTTTTGCAGCAGCTGACTGGCATTGGTTACTCCACTTTAGTCTACAATCCACTAGTACTCCCAGGTCTTTTTCCTTGTCACTTTTCCGTAGCAGTACCCCATTTAGTGCATATTGGTGACATCCGTTTCTCCTGCCCATGTGCATAACCTTACATTTATCAACATTGAACTTCATTTGCCATTTTTCTGCCCAAGCCCCCAGCTTATCTAGGTCTGTTTGTAGCCGTACATTGTCCTCCGTTGCATTGTCTTATATCATTTTGTATCATCTGCAAATATTGACATTTTACTGTGCAGTCCCTCTATCAGGTCGTTGATAAATACATTGAACAGAATAGGGCTTAGTTCTGAGCCCTGTGGCATGCCGCTAGCAACGACTGCCCAATCAGAGTGTGAACCATTTATTGCCACCCTCTGCTTTCTATCTCTGAGCCAGTTCTTTACCCAGATACACACGTTTTCACCCAGTCCGAGCTGTCTCAATTTTATATATCAGCCTATTATGTGGCGCGGTGTCAAATGCTTTAGAGAAATCCAGATATACGAGATCAATAGACTCTCCCAGTTCCAGCCTAGAACTTCCTTCATCGTAGAAGCTGATCTGATTGGTCTGACATGATTGACCCCTCATGAACCCATTCTGGTGAGGAGTTATTCTGTTGTTCTCATTGAAGTATACTTCGATGGCATCACTCAGAAACCCCTCAAATATTTTTCCAGTTATTGAAGTGAGACTTACTAGCCTATAGTTACTCCTTTTTGTAAATTGGAACCAGGCTGGCAATGCACCAACCCAATAGTACAAACCCATCTTTAAAGAGTGTGTGTGTGTATATATATATATTGTAAAGGATTAGCGTCAGGATAAAGTAGTAGCCGGGGCGTCCACGGCCAGGGACAGTGACACCAGGAAATAAAGTTCTTTAGTCTAGGCTTCACCTGGGTTTATTGCAGCAAAATAAAGTAAAACAGGCCTTAACTTGAGGCCAACAGAAATGAACACCTGCTCGTCTGAGCACTCTCTATACATAGATTGGTCCTGACTACTCACTTTGAAACCACTGCTTGCTGCGCACAGCCAGTCTGGTCCTCAGACCTGCAGAGGTCTCACCACACTCTCTCCAAGACCTGCAGACCCAGGCTTTATAAGGCCTGGTACCAGCCTCACCTGGTACGTGGGAGTGGCCATCCCACCCTTCGCTTTGACCACTCCAGGAAAAGCCGGCCCGGACTATGCGGCTTGGAGCCACTTACAAACTACAACATGTCAGTAACTTAGTGTTACTGACACACAAATGCTGGCTTCCTCCACGGAGCCCAGGCTGCTCGGTGGCACGTATCTGCCCAAGCGCTCCCTAAAGACATATTAGGAGAGCATCCTGGGCGAAATATATCTGCCCTCCAGCACTTTGCCAGTCACTGTCTCACTACATATATATATATATATTATATATATATATACACACACACACACACACACGATTGAATAATCGATTTGGGACCCATTAACTTTTCCTATTTATTTTTGGTTTTTTTAAAATCAGATTTTTATTGGTTTTTCAAAGTTTAAACAAGTCAAACAGTTTTAAATGCTTTGTCTCCTCGCAGGGAGAAAAACCCACGTCTCCCCCTCCCCCTCCACACAGTTCGCACACCTTCTATTATATCTTCTTGGGCAGCTCAGAAGCTAGGGTCAGAGTTTATGACTACGGGTTAAATCTGGAGCCGAAAAAGAAAAAAGAGGGGGGGGGGGGCACCGCGGGGCCTCAGAATAGGCATATATTTAACAGAAGACAAACTTAGATATTGAGGGAGTGGGGAAGGAGGAAGGGAAGGGGGGGTGGGGGGGTAATGTGTATGTGTGAGGATAGATTAGGGGTAATTGTCACTTACTTCTCTCCGCCGCGACACCTCCGCATAGCCCGACCGGGTCCCAGACTCCGATAAATCTCTTATGAACCAATACTTTCTCTGTCCTTTTTCCCGCAGCCGGGGCAATGACTCCCGTCTAGCTCCTCCACGCGATTCGTTTCTTGAGTGTCAACCTCAACGTCCGGGGTCTCTTTCCGACAAAGCGTGGGTCTCAAGGCAAAGAAGGGTGGGAGGGGGGGTGGGGGGGTACTACTACAGTTTCATCTATTTCTTGGTTAGATACCCAGTTTTATGTTACTATATGTGCCTCAATGTTTTATTCTTCTCCAGGGTGTCCACACCTTCTCAAAGTTGTCGTGAGACCCTCTGTTCCAACTAGCTAATTCTTCCATGTTGCATATGGAGTCTACTTTTAATTTCCACTGTGTGTATGTAGGAGGGGTTTTCTGTAACCATAGAGTTGGTATCAGGGCTTTAGGTGCATCTAAGAGAAATGTCAACAGTTTGTCCTTTAGAGGGTGGAAAGATGGAGTCAGTCTCCATAGGAGGACTAGATCCGCAGTTAGTGTGAGGCCTGGTTTTAGTTGTTGTAGTGTTTTCTGAATTTCTCCCCAAAAAGTGACAATTTTCGGACATTCCCACCAAATGTGTCTGAAGGATCCCACTCCTGTGTCACACCTCCAACACCTGTCATGCTGGGATAATTTATACGCGCATAACCATTGCGGCGTCTTGTACCAGCGGACCAAGATCTTATAATGGCTCTCTTGTAGTAAGACACATGGGGAGGTGCCGAATGCATTTTGTAAGATTACTTTAGTGTCGGACGAGGAGAGGGAAATGTTCAGCTCTTTTTCCCACGAAATCAGGAAATTTGGTTTGTATATTTCCGGGGGTGTAATAATTTTTTTGCGAAGTAAGGCTATAGCTTTGTTGATAGGGGAGTCTTGCTTAAGGAGTTTTTCAAATGGGGTATCTGGGCGTGTGGATCTATGTTTTCTCTTGAATTCCTCTATTGTTTGCGTTATGTGGGCCTTTTGTATGAAGGACAATTGAGCTTGCGGTAGCAGGATTTTAACTATGTCGGAAGATTCCTTATGAAGCTGGGTCTGTAGATCTTTTATTTTTAATGAGGCCGTGCCTCTCCACATGCTTCTGATGGTGTCATTTGCTGGTTTTCCAAGGGTCTTGATGATTAAATTTAAGGGGGTCTGAGGGGATGGTGTGGGGGCCAGGGATGTCCCTAGTTTGTCCCAGACTTCACATGGGCCCTTGAGCAATGGGTTGAATTTTTTGGACCTGTAAGTACTTTTATCAGGGAACCAGAGGTCTTCCAGTAAGGTCCTCCCATGAGCCTCTACTGCTAAGGATTGTAAGGTAGTGTCCCCCGAGGGAGATGTGAGTTCCCTCCAATAATTTATTTGTGTCGCCCGGTAGAAGTCATGGACGCACGGCAGCCCGATCCCCCCCTCCTCTTTCCTCCTCACCATCAGACTGTATGCCAAACGTGGTCTTCTTTGTCTCCAAACGTAGCCCGAGAAGGCTGATTGTAATAGTTTAAAGAAGGCCCGAGGGAGTGCAACCGGGAGCATTCTGAGTTTATATGTAATTTTGGGCAATATGTAAGTTTTCAGCACGTTCTTTCTGCCGAACCATGAGATGAGCGGCATATCGTATGTGTGAAGGAGTTGTTTTACTTGTGTTAGCAGAGGTATGAAGTTATACTTGTATAAGTCTCTAGCATCCTTGGTAATTGTGATGCCCAGGTATTCCACTGATGTGTTGGACCATTTGAAGGGTGGACTGGAGCTGAGTATTTTATATTTATTTTGGGGGAGCGAAATATTCAGGATAATGGACTTGGAAAAATTAATTTTAAAATTGGAGATGGCTCCAAAGGTATTTAGTAAAGTAATTAGATTTGGGATGCTCGCTTCAGGGTCTGTAATGGTGAACATTACGTCGTCTGCAAAAGCAGCAGTATGTAGGGTACCATCTCCAAATACTAATCCTTTTATGTTGGGGTTTAGTCTTACTCCCTGAAGAAGGGGCTCCATGGACAAGATAAAAAGGGTCGGGGATAAGGGACAGCCCTGGCGGGTACCATTTCTAATATTAAAGGGTTGGGAGAGTGAATTGTTTATTTTTAGCCTAGCGTATGAAAATATTGCTGTGACAAATGTTGGGGGGAAGTTAAAGAGGTGTAGAACTTTTTTGATATAGGTCCAGTCCACCCTATCAAATGCCTTCTCGGCATCGGTACTTACTAGAACCATTGGTATGTTTTTGGATTGGGTGTATTTGGTGGCGTGTAATAGTCTGTAGCAGTTATTTTTCCCTTCTCTCCCTTTGACAAATCCCGTCTGTTCGTTGTTAATTATGGAGGGGATTAAATTTTCTAGCCTCTTCGCTAGCAGTTTTGCCCAGAGTTTGACGTCTACATTGATTAGAGAAATCGGCCTGTAACTGCTGCATAGTTCCGGGTCCTTTTTCTCTTTGTGAATAAGCGTAATATGCGCTTCTTGCGCTTGTTTTGTTAGTGCTTCTCCGGACATAAGTGCCTCGAACAGGTCCTTTAGTTTAGGTACTAATATATCCTTAAAGGATTTGTAATATGCACTTGGGAGGCCGTCCGGTCCTGGGCTTTTTCCCGCGGGGCACTGTATTACTAAATCTTCTATTTCTTGTAGAGAGATGGGGTCTAAGAGGGATTTGGCCGCTTCCTCGTCTAATTTTGGTAATTTTGTGGTGTTTAGGAATTTGTCTATGAGCTTCTCTTTACTCTCTTGATTTATGGGTAGATCGTTTTCTTTAAGATTGTATAGGTTGGTATAGAAGCATTGGAAACTCCTAGCAATTTCCTGGGACGAGGAAACCAATTTCCCTGTGTGATCTCTAATTGTTGCAATGTTATTTCTAGTTTTGGCTTTTTTGATTTGGGACGTAAGTAATTTGCTCCCTTTGTTGCCATGGGAGTACGCAATATGTTTAAAATAGAGATGTCTTTTATTGTGCCTGACTTCCAGGAGGTTTTTGAGCTCATGCCTTAGTTTTGTTAGTTCTTCTTGATTGTTTATAGCTTGTGTTAATTTCTCGGTTTGTTCTAGTTTTGCTATCCTCATCAGTAGGTCATCTATTTCGGCCTGGGATTTCTTCTTGATTTTCGTTCCTAGCGCAATAAAAAGGCCTCTCATATATGCTTTATGCGCCTCCCATATTACCGGGAATTTCAGGTCTGGCGATTTATTTAGTGAAAAGTATTCTAGTAGATGTTTAGAAAGGTAGATTTTCTCTTCTTCCGAATCTAATAATGAGGTGTTTAACCTCCAGTTCCACTCCCTCGGGCCATCTCCCCCTAGGTTAATATCCGCATGGATAGGGGCATGGTCAGATATTGTGATCGCCTCAATTTTTGTCTTTACTACCCTTGTTAGTAATTCCTGAGACGTCAGTATATAATCCAGTCTGTGGTAAGAGGAATGCAAATGTGAGAAATATGTGTAATCTTTTGTTAGGGGGTTTTCAGATCGCCACGCGTCCACGACTCCCAAATCTTGCAAGGTTTTATTTAATTTTTTAATCTGTTTCTGCGGGATCCAGGATTTGCCTGTGGAATCTAGTACAGGGTTTAAGGTGGAATTTAAGTCTCCCCCTAAGATAATTGGACCTTCCGCGAATTCTTTTAGAACCTTCAGTCTGTCTATCAACCAATTAACTTGGTTGGAGTTGGGAGTGTAGATGTTGGCTATTGTTATTTTGGTGCTATTTATAGACCCTTTTATAAAAAGAGCTCTTCCGAGCTCGTCTGAGTATTTAGCCTTTAGAATGAAGGGCAGGGATTTGTGAAAAAGTATGGACACTCCCTTGGAGGCGGACGTTGGATGGGGGTTGTGGTAGCACTGGGGAAATAGTTTACCCGGTAGGCTCGGGCAGTTAGCTAATTTAAAGTGGGTTTCTTGTAGTAGTAATACTTTGGTTTTGTATTTTTTAATTAGCTGAGATACACTATACCTTTTTTGCGGTGTGTTGAGACCCCGGACGTTGAAGGACGAGAACCTTATCGTCTCCATAGTCTTGTTGCTGGCAGGCGCGTAGATCTATGCCTAGGTGGTGGTCAGACCGGACAGAGGTGCCGCAGGCGGAGAGGGGACACTGAAAATAGAAAGGTTGTTAGTCGTCTGTGATTGAGGTTTTTTTTTTTTTTTTTTTTCCTCGATAAAGTGAACTGAGCTGGTTGGATTTGTGGCTAGACTTGTCGACCGGTGGGTCAGGACAGGAGAGGTATGCAGGTACGACAGAGAAGGTAAGTGGGGGGGGGGGGGAAGGGAACAGTGGGGGAACAGAAATATGACAATAAAAGTAAGACAGTAATTCAAGTAATGCGTAAAATAGTTACAAGTAGCTAAACTTGCTAGTAAACCTCTTATCAGAGGTACAGATGGGTTGTCTCGGGGGGTGGAGGCAAACCAACTGTATGTGGGAGACGGTTACCTAGAAAATTGGATACAGTAAAATTGTATCTTAAGTAAAATTTAACAATACAAACGGTAAATTGCCTGATCGGAGGGGCACCGCCAGGCTCCAACTTTTTTAACGGGTAAATAGCATTGCGGGCATCTCGAAAACTTAGAGGCGTAAAAACCTCTTATCCGGAGAAGTCCTTAAGAGAGAACAAAATGGGTATGTGGACGGTCCTTAAGAAAGTCCTGTATGGGTAACCAAAAGGAAAAGGTTAAGCATTTTAAGTACATGGACTCTCAGGGAGCTGAGTCTCTTTGAGATAAGTCCCAGGTGTAGGTTCTGTAAGTCAGGTTTCCTCCAGGGTGATGTCGTCTCTGGATTTCTTTTTTTGCTTGTTCTTCGGGGATTTGGCGCTGCTTGTTATGCGCCAGCTCTCCGGGATCGGCAGGGTTGGAAGGATCAGGAACTCAGCCAAAGGAAGCCAATTGGGGAGCTCAATAGGTTCCAGACCCAGGTGCTGCCAGCTCTCCTGAAGATCTTCTGGGGTTCGGATGTTAAGCCTTTTACCTCTATGCGAGATCCCCAGACCGAACGGATAGAGCCAGGCGTATCTAATATGTTTCGCCTTGAGGGCCTCTAGCAGCGGTCTGAGCAGTCTGCGCTTGGCTAGGGTGGAGGGTGAAAGGTCCTGAAATAATTGTATCGTTGCACCCTCATATGTTATGCTTCTGGCGTTTCGTGCGGCATTCAAAATGGCTGCTGTGTCCGGAAAAGCTAGCAGCCTGCATATGATGTCCCTGGGGGGGTTATCGGGAGCGGGTTGTGGTCTTAATGCCCTGTGGACTCTTTCTATCATGATAGAAGTCGCTCTGTCCGCCCCCAGTAAATCCGCAAAAATTTCCATGGCGATTTTTTCTAAAGTGTCCTGCGCCCATGTTTCTGGCAGGCCCTTTATCCGGACATTGTTCCGCCTGCTCCTGTTTTCCATGTCCTCCTGTAAGAGGAGCATTTTATTAAGCTGGAGGTGCTGCTCTTTTACAACTGAAGCTAACTCACTGGAGTGGGTGGTAAAGTTAGCTGCAGAGCCTTCCAGCTCCTCTATCCTCCTCCCCATGTGCCTCACCTCGTCTTTTATCTCCAGCAGCTCGGATAGGACTGACTTCATTGTCTTGGTGAGTAGCTCTTTCATAAAGCCCTTAGACAGGGGCTCGTCTTCCTCACCATCAGAAGAGCTGTCACCTTCCCGCGCTGTGGTCCGTGCAGCAGCTGCTGCCGGCGCCATCTTACTTGCTGCGTGCGGGGAGCGGGTGTTCTTATCTTTTAGGAAGCGCTGGAGGTCCGTCTGAGCTCGGGCTGGACGAGGGGTCCCCAGCTGTTCCCCACTTCTTTCCTTTGTTATTTTGCCCATTTTCTTGCTGAATGCTGCTGTCTGGAGCCGTGGAAAGGTGCCTCAGTGACGGAGCGCTTCTCTCATGCGACCATCACAGTCCGCGGCCAGGCTCCGCCCCAACTTTTCCTATTTATGACATAATCAATGCTCGTGCCAAATTTCAAGTTTCTATGACATTGGGAAGCGAGAGAATTAGATTCCGTACGTAAAATTTGGACGCCAATTCTTTTGCGCTTAAAATTGAATAATCAAGTTGGGACCTATGAACTTTTCCTATTTATGACATAATCAATGCTCGTGCCAAATTTCAAGGTTCTATGACATTGGGAAGCGAGAGAATTAGATTCCGTGCGTAAAATTTGGACGCCAATTCTTTTGCGCCCAGAATTGAATAAGCGAGTTTGGACCCATTAGCTTTTCCTATTTATGACATAATCAATGCTTGTGCCAAATTTCAAGTTTCTATTACATTGGGAAGCGAGAGAATTAGATTCCGTACGTAAAATTTGGACGCTAATTCTTTTGCGCTTACAATTGAATAAGCGAGTTTGGACCTATTAATTTTTCCTATTTATGACATAATCAATGCTTGTGCCAAATTTCAAGTTTCTATTACATTGGGAAGCGAGAGAATTAGATTCCGTACGTAAAATTTGGACGCTAATTCTTTTGCGCTTACAATTGAATAAGCGAGTTTGGACCTATTAATTTTTCCTATTTATGACATAATCAATGCTTGTGCCAAATTTCAAGTTTCTATTACATTGGGAAGCGAGAGAATTAGATTCCGTACGTAAAATTTGGACGCTAATTCTTTTGCGCTTAAAATTGAATAATCGAGTTGGGACCCATTAACTTTTCCTATTTATGACAATCAATGCTCGTACCAAATTTCGAGTTTTTATGACATTGGGAAGCGAGAAAATTAGATTCCGTACGTAAAATTTGGACGCCAATTCTTTTGCGCATAGAATTTAATAATCGAGTTGGGACCCATTACCTTTTCCTATTTATGACATAGTCAATGCTCGTGCCAAATTTCATGTTTCTACGACATCGGGAAGTGAGAGAATTAGTGGCAATGATGGAAATCGAACGATCTACGCGGGGGGTCGTAACCGTCGTCGACGCTCGCGCACGCGCCATTTATCATAGAATATTTGTACTATGCCTATAATCTTCCCAGGAGTGTACTCAACAACTTCCCAAAGTTTCATGGCGATCGGATGAATGGTGTAGTAGCGCATAAAGGACAAGCAGACAGACACACAGACAGACACGCAGACAGACACGCAGACAGACACGCAGACAGACACGCAGACACGCAGACAGACACGCAGACAGACACGCAGACAGACACACAGACACGCAGACACGCAGACAGACAGACATTCGTTTTTATATATCTAGATAACAACCAATCACAGCGCAGCTTTTTTAGGTTACCTCAGTGGTATAATATATAACAACCAATCACAGCGCAGCTTTCATGTTACCTCAGCTTTATTGATATCGAACTATATCAATTGGGACGCTACATTAGTAGAAATGAAGCTGTTTGGTGTATTTTCTCATTTCCAATTCATGAATGTCATCCAACAGTTGTTCATTTGGCAGTCCATTTTCAAGATGTACAGCGCGTGTATTTTACAACAGAAAATGTACATGCAAGAGCATCTTCGCCACCGCAAACAACGTTAACTGCCTTCTTCTCATTGTGCACGCATGATTTGTTCGCAGGAACGCTACTTTACTCAGAAGTGCCAAAATACTACACATGGAATGCATCAGCGAAAAACTTTCAACGTCGTAAACAGGGCAAACCAGTTGAAGGGCATCCGAATTTATATTCGTCCGACACGTTAGGCCGCCTGTATACAGTTCATCCAAACAATCAAGAATGTTTTTACTTGCGCTTACTGTTAGTTAACATGCGTGGACCGAAATCCTTCCAAGAACTGAGAACAGTAAATGGTGAAGTATGTGCGACCTATCGAGAAGCTTGCCAACAATTAAAGCTTATTGAAAACGATGCCCATTGGGACACAGCACTCAAGGATGCATCGAATACTGCTCAACCACAGCAAATACGCACGTTATTTGCGATAATATTGACAACGTGTTTCCCATCCAATCCGTAAGATCTTTGGGAAAAATACAAAGATTACATGAGTGAAGACATCCTACGTCGTTTGCGAGCAACGAATCCGGATATGCAATTCACAACAAACGTGTATAATGAGGCGTTAGTTTCGATCGAGGATATATGTTTGGCAATCGCTAACAAAGGATTGGTGCAGTTGGGAATGTGTGCCCCGAATCGAGCTGCAAATGACGCTTATGATCGTGATTTGCAACGTGAAACACACTTCGATGTCGATGATTTGGGTACATTTGTTGAAAAGAATCTTCCAAAATTGGTTCCAGAACAACGCATTGTATATAACACAATCCTAAAAGCAATTACAAATCAAAGCAGAGGATTGTACTTCATAGATGCGCCCGGAGGTGCTGGCAAAACTTTTCTCATTTTAATCATTTTGGCAACTATACGATCACGGAATAAAATTGCACCGGCAATTGCATCATCTGGAATTGCGGCAACACTTTTGGATGGTGGTCGAACAGGACATTCAGCACTGAAATTGCCCTTGAATTTGCAAGCCACTGAGACACCAACATGCAATATCACCAAAAATTCTGGAATGGGCAAAGTTCTCCAAACTTGTGAACTTATCATATGGGACGAATGCACAATGGCTCACAAAAAAGCATTGGAAGCGCTTGATCGCACACTGCAAGATTTGAGGGGAAATGCACAGCCCTTCGGTGGAGCACTCATTTTATTGTCTGGTGATTTTCGACAAACTGCCAGTTATACCCCGTTCAACACCCGCTGATGAACTTAATGCATGTCTCAAATCATCACTTCTATGGCGACATGTTAAGAAATTGACTTTGAAAACCAATATGCGTGTTCAACTACAAAATGATGCATCCGCCGAACGCTTCGCAAAACAATTGCTGGATATTGGAAATGGGAAGATGCCAATCGACAGATCTACACAATGTATCACATTGCCAACAAACTTTGGAAAGATGACATCAACCAAAGACGAATTGATTCAAAAGGTGTTCCCAAATATCGCGCGGAATTACCAAAATCATCAGTGGCTCAGCGCACGGGCTATATTAGTAGCTACCAACAATGATGTCAATGCCATCAATTTCAGCATTCAAAACGAAATACCAGGCGAAGCGACAACGTATAAGTCCATCGATACTGTGATGAATCAAGATGAAGCTGTCAATTACCCAACGGAATTCTTGAATTCACTCGATTTTCCAGGTATGCCACCGCACATTTTAACATTGAAAATTGGCGTGCCTATCATTCTTCTCCGAAACATCCATCCACCACGACTTTGCAACGGTACAAGACTTTCAGTGAAAAAGATGATGAACAATGTCATCGTAGCTACAATTTTGAATGGGAAATTCAAGGGGGAAGATGTTCTGTTGCCACGGATTCCAATTATCCCAACAGATGAGCCATTGGAATTCAAACGTTTACAGTTTCCGGTGCGAGTCGCTTTTGCAATGACCATCAACAAAGCACAAGGACAATCGCTGCAAGTGTGTGGGCTAGATTTGGAGAATCCGTGCTTGTCACATGGACAACTGTATGTGGCCAGCTCACGCGTCGGAAAACCTTCGGATTTATTAGTGTATGCACCAGACGGAAAAACAAAAAATATTGTGTATCCACAAGCACTCGATTAAATACATAGAATTAAAATGACACTTTGAAACGTTTTCCATATGAAAATAAGTAAGTTTAAATAAAAATGACACAATGTAAATTCAATGTTATCAGAACGAGTTTCCTTGATTTCCTTTTCTTCTGATGTCGCAGCAATGCGCGACGGGTAAGCTAGTATATTATAAAGCTGAGGTAACATGTAAGCTGTGCTGCGATTGGTTGTTATATATTATACCACTCAGGCAACATGAAAGCTACGCTGTGATTGGTTGTTATCTAGATATATAAAAACAAATGTATGTATGTATGTCTGTCTTCGCAGCAAAGTGCGACGGGTAAGCTAGTATATATATATATATATATAAAATTGAATGTATGCGTGTCTGTCTGTCTGTTTGTCCTTTATGCACTACTACACCATTCATCCGATCGCCATGAAACTTTGGGAAGTTGTTGAGTACACTCCTGGGAAGATTACTGGCATAGTACATCTATCCTATGATAAATGGCGCACGTGCGAGCGTCGTCGACAGTTATGCCCCCCACGCAGATCATTCGATTTCCATCATTGCCACCAATTCTCTCACTTCCCAATGTCGTAGAAACATGAAATTTGGCATGAGCATTGATTATGTCATAAATAGCAAAAGCTAATGGGTCCCAACTCCATTATTCAATTCTAAGCGCAAAAGAATTAGCGTCCAAATTTTACGTACGGAATCTAATTCACTTTCCAATGTCATAGAAACTTGAAATTTGGCATGAGCATTGATTATGTCATAAATAGGATAAGGTAATAGGTCCCAACTCGATTATTTAATTCTAAGCACTAAAGAATTAACGTCCAAATTTTACGTAGTACGGAATCTAATTCTCTCACTTCCCGATGTCATAGAAACTTGAAATTTGGCACGGGCATTGATTATGTCATAAATAGGAAAAGTTACTGGGTCCCAACTCGATTTATTCAATTCTAAGCGCAAAAGAATTAGCGTCCAAATTTTATGCACAGAATCTAATTCTCTCACTTCCTGATGTCATATATATATATATATATACACACACACAGACACATACATACACACACACACATACATACATGAATGAATGTCTGTCTGTCCTTTATGCATTACTACACCATTCTTCCAATCGCCATGAAACTTTGGGAAGTTGTTGAGTACACTCCTGGGAAGATTACTGGCATAGTACATCTAGCCTATGATAAATGGCGCGCGTGCGTGCGTCGTCGACAGTTACGCCCCCCATGTATATCGTTCGATTTCCATCATTGCCACTAATTCTCTCACTTCCCGCTGTCGCAGAAACATGAAATTCGGCACGGGCATTGATTATGTCATAAATAGGAAAAGCTAATGGGTCCCAACTCGATTATTCAATTCTAAGCACAATAGAACTAGCGTCCAAATTTTACGTACGGAATCTAATTCTCTCACTTCCCGATGTAATTTGGCACGAACATTGATTATGTCTTAAATAGGAAAAGCTAATGGGTCCCAATTCGATTATTCAATTCTAAGCGCAAAAGAATTAGCGTCCAAATTTTATGTACGCAATCTAATTCTCTCACTTCCCAATGTCATAGAAACTTGAAATTTGGCACGAGCATTGACTATGTCATAAATAGGAAACGTTAATGGGTCCCAACTCGATTATTCAATTCTAAGCGCCAAAGAATTAGAGCCCAAATTTTATGTACGGAATCTAATTCTCTCACTTCCTGATGTCATCTACATATATAAATAAATGAATGTATTTGTGTCTGTCTGTCCTTTATGTATTACTACACCATTCATCCAATCGCCATGAAACTTTGGGAAGTTGCTGAGTACACTCCTGGGAAGATTACTGGCATAGTACAACTATCCTACGATAGGTGGCGCGTGCGAGCATTGTTGACAGTTATGCCCCCCAGACAAAGATCGTTTGATTTTCATCTCAAGCACGAAAGCAAAAGGCATTACGAGCAACGGGATGAGTGTTCAACTACAAAATGATGCATCCGCCGAACGTATCGCAAGACAATTCCTGGATATTGAGAATGCTGAGGTAAAATGAAAGCTGAGCTGTAATTGGTTGCTATATATTATACTGCTGAGGCAACATGAAAGCTGTGCTGTGATTGGTTGCTACTTCTTATACTACTGGGTGTTATATATTGTAAAGCTGAGGTAACATGAAAGCGGCGCTGTGATCGGTCGTTATCTATATATTTAAAAACGAATGTATGTCTGTCTGTCTTCGCAGCAACGGGCAAGCTAGTTAAGTAATAATAAACACAACTCCATCCTGATCCGCGCACAGAAACTGCACCTCCTCCAACAGTCCTGTATACACTGCGCTGATCATATGACCACTCCTACTCCCACCCATGTGACCCTCCTCTCATCCATGTGACCCTCGCATGACTATGACAACACCACAGATGCTGTATGCATATTTAGGTTTTCAGCCGCACTTAAGCAGCGGTGATGGATTCCAGCAACCTGATTGGTTGTTGGGTACACCCCCCCCCCCCCCTTTGGAGATCTGCACGAGTGTCCGGCCCATAAAATAAGCAGCAGCAGAGCTGTAGGAGGGTCGGCAACTAAGCGCAACCCTAAACCCTAACCCTATCCCCAAACCCTAACCCTGAAGCCTAACCCTGAATTCTAACCCCTCCGCTGGTCTCGTGAAGTAGCATTCGTGCACATCTCCAAAGGGGGTGTGTACCTAACAACCAATCAGGTCGCTGGAATCGCTCACTGCTGCTTAAGTGCGGCTGAAATACCAAATATGCATCCTGTATGCACCTGGCTGATCATGTGACCCTTCCTCCTCCCACCCATGTGACCGCTCACATGACTATGACATCACCACAGGTCCTGTAAGCACACGGCTGCACAAGGTAAGGTTGGTTTTTACATGGGAGATAAAATCGTGCGAGGCCAGAGTGGGGAAAATAGCAGATTTATGAAAGCGATTAGCGATGTTTTCACTGATGTTGCGAGAATAAAATATCGCGGCGCGCTCTATCTATCTGTGATGTTAGATTTGTTTTATCTTTTATCGCCTGTGTTTCCCTATGGAGCTTCCCTTTTTATCGTGTCGCAATTGCGTTGCGATGTTGTTTTAACCCCTTCAGGACATGGCCCTTTTTTCCATTTTTGTTTTTTCCTCCTCCTCTTTTTAAATGATTTTATAGAATTTTTAAAAGTTATTCAATACAGAAGATAAAACAATAATAATAATAATCTTTATTTGTATGGCGCCAACTTATTCTGCAGCTTTCAGGCATGGATAAATGCAAACTATACAACAATTACAGTGTGGGGTACATTGGGTTAGACACAAATGGGTTGGGGTGATACAGGAAGGGCAAAGGGGGGGGGCAAGGCATGGGGAACACGGGCAAAGGGGGGGAGCAAGGCATGGGGAACACAGGCAATAGGGGAATTCATGTGCAGAGCAATTATTAAAAGGAAAACGGGGTGGGGTGACATAGGGATGGGACTAGGTCAGGGGATTTGGTATGCCTCCCTGAAGAGGTGCGTTTTTAAGGCACGTCTGAAGTTTCGTGCATCTGGAATTGTCCGGATGCCTTGGGGTAGAGCGTTCCAGAGGATGGGTGCGATGAGTAGCGAGTTGCAGTAGTCAAGCCGGGAGTGGATGAGGGCAACCACTAGTTTCTTTAGCGTGTCCGTGGTTAGGAACAGCCGTATTTTAGCAATATTTCTAAAGTGCATGTGGCATGTTTGGGCCAGAGATTGGATATGGGGAGTAAAGGAGAGGTCAGAGTCCAGTGTGACCCCAGGGCACTGGGCATACTGTCTGGGGGTTATGATGATGCCAGACACTGGAATGGAGATATTGAGGGGAGGTCAGTTGGAAGGTGGAAAGACAAGGAGGTCAGTTTTAGAGAGGTTTAGTTTGAGAAAAAGGGAGGACATAGTGTTAGAGACAGCAGAAAGACAATCGGTGATGTTTTGGAGGAATGGTCCAGAGATCTCACGAGAGGAGGTGTATAGTTGGGTGTCGTCGGCATAGAGATGGTATTGGAGGCCAAATTTGTGGATGGTTTGTCCAATTGGGGCAGTATAGATAGAGAAGAGAAGGGGACCAAGGACCGAGCCCTGGGGTACCCCAACAGCGAGAGGAAGTGGAGCGAAGATAGAACCAACAAAGGAGACACTGAAAGAGTGGTCAGAGAGGTAGGAAGAGAACCAGGAGAGAGCAGTGTCTTTTAGCCCAATAGAGCGGAGCATACTGAGAAGGAGGTCATGGTCGACAGTGTCAAAAGCAGCAGATAGGTCAAGGAGGATTAGTAGGGAGTAGTCACCTCTCGACTTGGTAGTCATCCGGTCATTTGTTACTTTTGTGAGGGCAGTTTCGGTCGAGTGTAGAGAGCGGAAACCAGACTGGAGAGGGTTGAGGAGTGAGTTGTCAGAGAGAAAGCGTGTAAGGCGAGAGTAGACCAGGAGCTCTAGTATTTTGGAGATGAAGGGGAGGTTTGAGACGGGTCGGTAGTTGGCAGCATTACTTGGGTCCAGGGTTGTTTTTTTAAGCAGAGGGGATATGATGGAGTGTTTAAATCAGGAGGGGAAAGTGCCAGAGGTTAGGGAGAGGTTGCAGATTGTGGTGAGGTGAGTAATGAGAGCTGGGGAAAGGGACCGGAGGAGGTGAGAGGGGAGAGGGTCGCTAGCACAGGTGGTGGGGCGGGCAGCGGAAAGGAGCCTGAAGACTTCTTCCTCTGTCGTTGGTTCTAACATAGATAGTGAGTAGGTGCTGGATGCAGTGCTGACAAAACTGGGTTAAGGGCTAACCATGCAGTTTTTAAAGATTTCTTTGCGAATCTTGTCTTTTTTTTATTTTTTCTTTGAAATAGGCAGCTAGTTCTCCAGCAGTCAGGTCTGTCGCAGGGGCCTGTTCTTTGGGGCTGAGGAGGGAGTGGAAGGTCTCAAAGAGTTGTTTGGGGTTATGGGATAGTGAGGAGACAAGGGAGGTGAAATAAACTTGCTTGGCATGGTGAAGGGCTAGGTAATAAGTTTTAAGCATAAATTTGAAGTGGAGAAAGTCTGCTGGCAGCTTTGACTTTCTCCACAGCCGCTCCTAGAGCACCGCCCGATGAAGCGCGTTTGGGGCGTGAGCCAAGGTTGCCGTGGTCTGCGTTTGACTGCTCGAGTCACAGGCGGTGCCGCTTCATCCAGGGCACGACTGAGGGTGGTATGGTAGTGTTCGGCTGCCAGGTTAGAGCAGGGGAGGAGAGAGATATGGGATAGAGAGTACTGAATAGTCTTGGCAAACTGTTTAGTGCGGACGGACTGGAGGTTCCTAGAGGTGCGATAGATAGGAGGGTTAGGGGAGATGCTAGGGTGCCTGATGGAGAAGGAGAGAAGGTTGTGATTTGAGAGTGGAAGGGGGGAGTTAGTAAAGTGAGAGGCAGAGCAGAGATGGAGGAAAACTAAATCGAGAGTGTTGCCATCTCTGTGAGTGGGGGAGTCAGAGATCAGTGATAAGCCAAGGGAGGAGGTAAGCGTTAAAAGCCGGGAGGCAGATGAGGAGCTGGGGTTGTTAGTAGGGATGTTGAAGTCACCAAGGATGAGGGTTGGGATTTCACAGGATAGGAAGTGGGGAAGCCAGGCAGCGGAATGGTCTAGGAACAGGTGGGTGGAACCTGGAGGGTGGTAAATAACTGCGACACGCAGGGGCACTGGGCGGAAGAGTCGCAGGGTGTGGACTTCGAAGGAGTGGAAGCTAAGCTAGGGAGCTGAGGCAATGACCTGACAGATACAGTTTGGCGAGAGGATGATACCTGCTCCGCCGCCGTGGCGTCTGTCATCTGATCTGGGGGTGTTGGAGAACTGCAGGCCATCATAGGACAATGCAGCAGGGGAGGTAGAATCAGACTGCTGTATCCAGGTTTCTGTGAGGGCGAGCAGGTTCAATTGTTTACTGGTGAAGAGGTCATGGATAGTTGGGAGTTTGTTACATGCAGATTGGGAGTTCCATAGGACGCATTTGAATGGGGCGGGGGGGGGGCATTTTGGTAGGGAGCAGTACGGGGTGGGCCTGGGCTGGGGGATATGTCCCCTGCGGCTAGGAGTAGCAGGGTAGCAAGGGTGAGTGCATGGTTAGGGGATTTGTGTGGGTGGCTGAGGTGTTTCTTGGCTGTATGGGGGGGGCTGGAGGTGTTTTAGGAAGTTGAAAAGTGCATGGGAGCCATACATGGGTGAGGAGAGGAGGGAGGGGCTGATGTGGATGGAGTGTGTTGGGCCTGAGCGTTGAAAGAAAGAGTTAAAGCCTGAAAAAAGGATAGTGATGGAGATCAGTGCAAAGAGGAGAGTATTTCCCTCCAGACTTTGGACAGTTGTGGATGTTACCTGTCTCCTGCTCTGTCGTACTGCGCCGTATAACTGCATCATTCGACAGCATAAGACACTTGTTTCTGGACACATCAGGTGCAGCATGGAGGATAGAACTGGATTTAAAGTTCTGACTACAGGACTTCAGCTGGGAGGGACTTGTTACATTTCACTAGTCAACCAGCTGACCCACCTTTGGATGGCTAATGAACAAATTGGGGGGGAGGGGGGAGAGGTTTATTACTCTCTTAGGGTGCATTCCCACGAAAGTATATCGGCTCGGTTTTCACACCGAGCTGAAATACGTTGTCTTCGTGTGCAGGAGGGGGGGAGGATGGAAGAGCCAGGAGCAGGAACTGAGCTCCCGCCCCCTCTCTGCCTCCTCTCCACCCCTCTGCACTATTTGCAATGGGGAGAGGCGAGGCGGGGCTAATTCTCGGAACTTAGCCCTGCCCCCGCCTCGCCGAGCTCGGTTTTCACGCCGAGCTGATATACGGTATCCTCATCTGCAAGGAGGGGAGGATGGACTGAGCTCCCATCCCCTCTCTGCCCCTATGCACTATTTGCAATGAAAGGAGGTGGGTGGGGCTAAGTTTGGAGAATTAGCCCCGCCCGCCTCTCCCAATTGTAAATAGTGCAGAGCCACGGAGAGGAGGCAGAGAGGGGGCGGGAGCTCAGCACTGCTCCCGGCTCTTCCAGGCTCCCCCCCCCCCTGCAGAGAGCGACGACGTATATCTGCTGGGCGTGAAAACCGAGCCGATATACGTTGGTGTGAATCCAGCCTCACATAAACAGACTGTGTCCAGCCACACTAAGATGAGACGGGGAGAAAGCTATTTGGGGAGGTGATGCGGAAAATACATATGGTAACAAAAACAAGACTTGGATTTAGACATATTCATCAGTACTCTAAAATTACAATGTTTGAATCAAAACCTTTCAAAACCATCTTAATAAAGAAAAAAATATATTCCATTTGTCCATGGCCGTCGGAGGGCTGGTTGGTGTTTTTTGCGGGACGAGTTGTATTTTTCAGTGGTGCCATATAATGTACTGAAAAATGCTAAAGTGGAGTAAAGTGAAAAAAACACAAAATTCTGTCATCTTTCGGTGCTTCTTGTTTCTACGGCAACTAAACTGCAACACAGATGACCTGATCACTTTATTCTATGGGTCAGTCCGAGATACCGAACCTATAGTGGTTTTTTGTTTTTTTTGCTGAACTACTTTTATTTTTTTCAAAGATATTTCATTTTTTTAAAAATTATTTTCTGCCGCCGTCTTCTGACCGCCATAAACTTTCTTTCTCAGTTGACACAGTTATACGAAGGCTGATTTTCTGCAGGATGTCCTGTAGTTTGTGTTGGTTCAGTCTTTGAATACATATGACTTTTTGATTGCTTTTTATTGCATTGTTTTTTTTAGAGATCAGGCGGCCAAAACGCAATTCTGGCATTCTTTTTTTTTTTTTTTCGGACAACGCTCACCATGCGGGATAAATAATGTGTTCCTTTGATAGATCGGACGTTTACAGGCACAGCAATGAGAAATATGTATTTGTCTTTATAATAAATATGGCAAAAGGGTTTAGTTTTTTTTAAAGATTCGGTTTTTTTTTGTTTTTTTTAATAATTAGTAAAACTTTATTAACTTTATTCTTACTTTTTATTGTAGTGCCCACGGGGAACAACAACATAGGGGGTTAACAGTGGAAAGTTCTATGGACTTACGCAATAAAAATTCAATTAAAAACGATTCTCAAAAAATGCGTTGCTGATGCCTTAAAAATCACTTGAACAAAATCGCGATCGCCAGTGTGGGGCTAGCCTAAGTACGATGTCCGGCTCCTGTAATGTGCACCGTGTAGCTAATGCTGCGTGTCTTAAGTGAGCGGGGGTCTGTACTAGGGTCCCATAAGATGGGGGACAGCAAGATACATGTAACCCCCAACTCAGTCCCCCACACAGTAATAATCCCCCCCTACATAGTAATGGCTCCTCTGTACCCCAAACTAATAAGCATTATCTGTGACCCTGACAAGGTGATAGCGGCCCCTCTGTGCCTCCCCTAAGTAACAGCGGCCCCTCTGTACCTCCCCCAGTAATGGTGCTTCCCCCACCAACTACCAGCATTTTCTCCGTGTAGCTTCCAAGTATTGGTGTTTCCTTCTAACTAATAGCCGTCCCTTAGTACATCTTCCCCAAGTATCAGCGGTCCCTCTGTGCCCCCCTGAAGTAATGGTGCCTCCAGCCAAGTAACAGCAGACCCTCTGTATATCTACACCAAGTCATAGCCGTCTCTCTGTGCTTCCTTCTCTTAAGTAATGGCCGTCTCCTTGAATGTCTCCCCCAAGTACTAAAGGTCCTTTTCCATATCCACAAAGTAATGGCTCCTCTGTGTGTTCCCCCCCCAAGTAACAGCGCTGTAGGGTGTAATCACCCCATAAATCTGTACAAAGATAGAATACAACATCTACACTTCAGTGTCTCCTAAAAGGCTTCTCATTATTATCTCCACAAAGGGTATTTTCTGTGGTTTCTACATTCATTCCTCTTCTTTCCATTCAGGCTCCGGCATCCTAGTACTGTCTGTTGGGATCTTCCATATGAGAGAGGTTTTCTGATGAACCTGCCAAGGATGGATGGGAAGAGGAAGGAGATGGCAGAGAGTCTATTACATCTCACCCTAGAGATCCTCTATCAGCTTACTGGAGAGGTGAGAGATTCTGATGACGTCACATGACATCATTCTTCTTTATGATAACAGATGGACATGACTGAGAAGGTGAGGGACTCTGTAGATGTATGTAACACCATTTATTAGTCCGTCTCTCATCAGGATTATACAGCAGTGAAGAAGACCTCCAGTGAGCGCTGGCAGAACTTTGTGTCTGAAGGTCATGGAAGAACCCTGAGCCCAATAACGGGGCCTTCAACTCACTACCCGATACATGAGGACTTCACTGGGCAGAAGATCCTGGAACATGTCCTTAAGATGACTGAGCTGCTGACAGGAGAGGTGACACTGTGGGGAATGGGGGGCATTATACAGTAACAGGAGGGCTGTGGAGGATGACTGTATATTGTGTTGTCAGGTTCCTATAAGGTGTCAGGACGTCTCCGTCTATTTCTCCATGGAGGAGTGGGAGTATATAGAAGGACACAAAGATCTGTACAAGGAGGTCATGATGGAGGATCAGCAGCCCCTTACATCACAAGGTAATCTATACATATAATGAAATGTCCTGACTGACTGATTCATCAACGCTGAGTTAAACTATTAAAGTTAGAAACATAATTGGCCAGCAGCTTCTTTGTATAACATAGAGATCCCCTAAGAAAGGATTTTTTTCAATTCTACCCCTAAGAGGGTGACAAAGGGGGTCAAGTTTGTATGGGAAAGCAATATCTAACGCACCTGTGAATGTGAGACTTGGCTAAAATAATCAATAGAACAAATAATTTAACACATATTTCACCAACTGTCAAACACTGACCTAAATATTTGCTGAGCTGCTACTGATTTCCGCAATCCACCATAACGGCGAGCCCGCGCCATATCCTCTAAATAGTCAGCTAAACTGTTATAATTACTCCCATCACTATCAGGAGATAAAATGGTGAAACCATCCCAGTGATTCTCCACGTGCTCCAATATCTCCTCCTGCTCAATGTTATCTGTTGCTCCCTAACTGCTATTTTTTATTTCCCACTAGCTTACCCGTCGCGCGTTGCTGCGAAGACAGACAGACATTCATTCGTTTTTATATATCTAGATAACAACCAATCACAGCGCAGCTTTCATGTTACCTCAGTGGTATAATATATAACAACCAATCACAGCGCAGCTTTCATGTTACCTCAGCAGTAAGAGAAATAACAACCAATCACAGCGCAACTTTTATTCTGCCTCAGCAATATAAAAAATAGCAACCAATCACAGCGCAGCTTTCCTGTTACCTCAGTGGTATAATATATAACAACGAATCGCAGCACAGCTTTCATGCAACCTCAGTAGTATAAGAAGTAGCCACCAATCACAGCACAGCTTTCATGCAACCTCAGCAGTATAAGAAATAGCAACCAATCACAGCACAGCTTTCATTTTACCTCAGCATTCTAAATATCCAGCAATTGTCTTGCGAAACGTTCGGCGGATGCATCATTTTGTAGTTGAACACACCTCCCGTTGCTCGTAATGCCTTTTGCTTTCGTGCTTGAGATGGAAATCAAACAATCTTTGTCTGGGGGACATAACTGTTGACGACGCTCGCACGCGCGGCACCTATCGTACGATAGATGTACTATGCCAGTAATCTTCCCAGGAGTGTACTCAGCAACTTCCCAAAGTCTCATGGCAATTGAATGAATGGTGTAGTAATGCATAAAGGACAGACAGACAGACATGCATTCATTTATATATATCAGGAAGTGAGAGAATTACATTCTGCACGTAAAATTTGGACGCTAATTGTTTTGCGCTTAGAATTGAATAATCGACTTGGGACCCATTAACTTTTCCTATTTATGGCATAATCAATGCCGTGCCAAATTTCAAGTTTCTATGTGAGAAAATGACATTCCGTATGTAAAATTTGGACGCTAATTCTTTGGCGCATAAAATTGAATAATCGAGTTGGGACCCATTAGCTTTTCCTATTTATGACATAATTAATGGTCGTGCCAAATTTCAAGTTTCTATGACATTGGGAAGCGAGAAAATTAGATTCCGTACGTAAAATTTGGACGCTAATTCTTTGGCGCTTAGAATTGAATAATCGAGTTGGGACCCATTACCTTTTCCTATTTATGACATAGTCAATGCTCGTGCCAAATTTCATGTTTCTACAACATCGGGAAGTGAGAGAATTAGTGGCAATGATGGAAATCGAACGATCTACGTGGGGGGGTCGTAACTGTCGACGACGCTCGATCACGCGCCATTTATCATAGAATATTTGTACTATGCCTATAATCTTCCCAGGAGTGTACTCAACAACTTCCCATAGTTTCATGGCAATCAGATGAATGGTGTAGTAGCGCATAAAGGACAAACAGACAGACAGACAGACAGACACGCACACACGCAGACGTACATTCAATTTTATATATATAGATTTGTTCCTATGGAGGCTTCTTTTTATCGCATCGCTACAAACGCACAATGTGATTAACATTATTTAGTCCCATTGACTTTTGTGATAAAAAAACGTACGATTTTTATCGCGGGCGGCAGTGATGTGATGCAAGAAAAAAAAAAAAAAGCATCGCTCTCGTTCACAGATCGCAGTGAATAAAGATGCAAATTTGCCACATTTTTCTTGTGGCAAAATCACAATTGTCCGTGTTAGTTAGCCTTATGGAGCTGTGTTGAACCCACTCCCCATTCCTCAGCTTGAAAGTACTTCTAATTCTGGGGAAAGTGCTCAAAAACGCTGAGCTAGATTTACTGATACTAAAAGAAGAAGAACAAAACGACTCTACGAATCCGCTACTAAGTACACAGAAAGAAGGGAGTTCACCGTGCCGCAGTGACAGATTTCCAGCAAATCCACAGGTTCATAGAGCTGCAGCAGCTAAATACCAAGATAACCCCAAGGTCCTTAGAACATCATCAGCTGAGTAACCCCGAGGTCCAAAGAACATCAGCAGCTGAATAACCCCGATGTCCATAGAACATCATGAGCTGAATGACTTCGATGTCCATAGAACATCATGAGCTGAATGACTTCGATGTCCATAGAACATCATCAGCTGAGTGACCCCCGAGGTCCATGGAACATCATCAGCTGAGTGACCCCGAGGTCCATAGAAAATCATGAGCTGAGTGACCCCGAGGTCCATAGAACATCATGAGCTGAATGACCCCGAGGTCCATAGAACATCATGAGCTGAATGACCCCGAGGTCCATAGAACATCATGAGCTGAATGACCTCGAGGTCCATAGAACATCATGAGCTGAATGACCCCGAGGTCCATAGAACATCATGAGCTGAATGACCTCGAGGTCCATAGAACATCATGAGCTGAATGACCCCGAGGTCCATAGAACATCATGAGCTGAATGACCCCGAGGTCCATAGAACATCATGAGCTGAATGACCCCGAGGTCCATAGAACATCATGAGCTGAATGACCCCGAGGTCCATAGAACATCATGAGCTGAATGACCCCGAGGTCCATAGAACATCATGAGCTGAATGACCCCGAGGTCCATAGAACATCATGAGCTGAATGACCCCGAGGTCCATAGAACATCATGAGCTGAATGACCCCGAGGTCCATAGAACATCATGAGCTGAATGACCCCGAGGTCCATAGAACATCATGAGCTGAATGACCCCGAGGTCCATAGAACATCATGAGCTGAATGACCCCGAGGTCCATAGAACATCATGAGCTGAATGACCCCGAGGTCCATAGAACATCATGAGCTGAATGACCCCGAGGTCCATAGAACATCATGAGCTGAATGACCCCGAGGTCCATAGAACATCATGAGCTGAATGACCCCGAGGTCCATAGAACATCATGAGCTGAATGACCCCGAGGTCCATAGAACATCATGAGCTGAATGACCCCGAGGTCCATAGAACATCATGAGCTGAATGACCCCGAGGTCCATAGAACATCATGAGCTGAATGACCCCGAGGTCCATAGAGCATCATGAGCTGAATGACCCCGAGGTCCATAGAGCATCATGAGCTGAATGACCCCGAGGTCCATAGAGCATCATGAGCTGAATGACCCCGAGGTCCATAGAGCATCATGAGCTGAATGACCCCGAGGTCCATAGAGCATCATGAGCTGAATGACCCCGAGGTCCATAGAGCATCATGAGCTGAATGACCCCGAGGTCCATAGAGCATCATGAGCTGAATGACCCCGAGGTCCATAGAGCATCATGAGCTGAATGACCCCGAGGTCCATAGAGCATCATGAGCTGAATGACCCCGAGGTCCATAGAGCATCATGAGCTGAATGACCCCGAGGTCCATAGAGCATCATGAGCTGAATGACCCCGAGGTCCATAGAGCATCATGAGCTGAATGACCCCGAGGTCCATAGAGCATCATGAGCTGAATGACCCCGAGGTCCATAGAGCATCATGAGCTGAATGACCCCGAGGTCCATAGAGCATCATGAGCTGAATGACCCCGAGGTCCATAGAGCATCATGAGCTGAATGACCCCGAGGTCCATAGAGCATCATGAGCTGAATGACCCCGAGGTCCATAGAGCATCATGAGCTGAATGACCCCCGAGGTCCATAGAGCATCATGAGCTAAATGACCCCGAGGTCCATAGAGCATCATGAGCTGAATGACCCCGAGGTCCATAGAGCATCATGAGCTGAATGACCCCGAGGTCCATAGAGCATCATGAGCTGAATGACCCCGAGGTCCATAGAGCATCATGAGCTGAATGACCCCGAGGTCCATAGAGCATCATGAGCTGAATGCCCCCGAGGTCCATAGAGCATCATGAGCTGAATGACCCCGAGGTCCATAGAGCATCATCAGCTGAGTGACCCCCAGGTCCATAGAGCATCATCAGCTGAGTGACCCCGAGGTCCATAAAGCATCATCAGCTTAATAACCCCAAAATTCACAGAGCAGCTGTTAATAAATATGACAGAAATAATCCAAGACGATCAGAAAGGCGATCGCTTCCATGGAAGGTTAAAGATTTGTCAGGAATGTTGTACGATTCTGACGTGGATTATGAATCTGATAAAACTGTTGTTCTGGGAACTATGACTCATAAATGTACCGTATATTCCGACGAATAAGGCGACTGGGCGCATAAGATCACCCCCCCCCCCCCCCCCCCGCAACTGTCACCCTATATGCCGGGAATATAATGTAAAAAAAAAAAAAAAAAGCAGTACTCTCCTCCCCCAGCGTTCTTTGGCACTGCTGCAGGCTGTCGCTCCCTCCTCGTCCCTGACAGAGCATTGCTTTCTAGATGCAGGGCTTGAAATCCCCGCCTCCAGAAAGCTAATGCTGTGATTGGCTAACATACGCACCGTCAGCCAATCACAGCCATTCAATGACATCATTGAATGGCTCTGATTGGCTAACTCAGGCGGCCTCAGCCAATCACAGCCATTAGCTCCACGGCCTTTGCTTTCTGGAGCCGGGATTTATAAATCCCACAACCAGGAAGTGATCTTCTGTCGGTGGCCGAGGACTGCAAGAATTGCAGTGTAGCTTTGGAGAGCAGCAGGAGAGTTTCGGACCGAGCCTGCTATATAGTGATATAGACCACGTGGGCACGTCGCACAGCAGTCAGTGCTCTGGCAGATGAAACAGACGTTGCAGTGTCCTGATGGTGGCAGCACCCGTGGTGGACTTGCGGAAACGTGCGCACAGGCGGCGTAGCTTGCCTAGCAGGTCAGACAAGTGGGGGTAGTTTTTTAGAAATCGCTAAAGCACTAGATTAAAGACGTGGGCCAGGCATGGCACGTGTGTGAGGCTGCAGAGCTGCCACCAGGTTACGGCCATTGTCACACACGACCATGCCCGGTTGGAGGCTCAGCGGTGAAAGCCAGAAGTCTGTCTTCTCTATCAGACCCTGTAACAGCTCGGGGGCCGTGTGCCTCTTGTCACTAAACTGGTTAGTTTCAGCACGGGTTGCTGACGCTTGCCCACCACTGTGCTGCCACGCCGCGCGCTACCAACTGCTGGCGACGTGCTCACACTTCGTAATTGAGAGGTGGAGGTTGCGGAGGTGGGATTGGAGGAGGCGGAATAATACGCCACAGATACCAGCACCGAGGTAGGACACGCTATTCTTTGATGTGGGTAGCACGTGAGCGGTCCCAGGCTCTGACTCGGTCCCAGCCTCCACTAAGTTCACCCAATGTGCCGCCAGGGAGATATAGTGGCCCTGCCCGCCTGTACTTGTCCACGTGTCTGTCGTTGAGTGGACCTTCCCAGTAACTGCATTGTAATGTTGCGGGAGACGTGCTTGTGTAGGGCGGGGACGGCACACCAGGAAAAATAGTAGCGACTGGGGACCGAATACCGAATAGCGCGGGACCACCGCCACCATCATATTTTTGAAAGCCTCCGTTTCCACAAGCCTGTACGGCAGCATCTCCAGGCTGATTAATTTGGCAATGTGCACGTTTAAAGCTTGTGCATGCAGGTGGGTGGTGGCGTATTTCTGCTTTCGCTCCAACGTTTGTGTTAGCGACAACTGAACGCTGCGCTTAGAGACATTGCTAGAGGCCGTAGAGGACCGTGGAGGTGTGGGTGCAGGCCACGAGGCGCTTGTGCCTGCATCCTGGAAGCAGGATTGGATCTGTGTGGCAGGTTGTGGCACAGGGGTCGAGGCAGTGGTGTGACACGAAGGCAGTGAATGGCCTTCGTCCCACCTTGTGGGGCGCTTGGCCATCATATGCCTGCGCATGCTGGTGGTGGTGGCTCCCCAACTGATATTGATGCGGCATAGCTTGCACACCACTGTTCGTTGGTCGTCCGCGCTCTCACTAAAAAGCATCCACACCTTTGAACATCTAGCCCTCTGCACGGAGGTTTGGCGCGAGGGTTTGCTGTGGAAAACACTTGGTGGATTCTGGGCCTGCCTCTACCCCTGGCCACTCCACTGCCTCTTCCAACCTGTCCTGCTGCTGCACTTGCCTTCCCCTCTGAAGCCCTGTCCTCAGTAGGCTTAGCAAGCTAGGTGGGGTCAGTCACCTCATCGTCCAGCAGCTCTTTCTCAGAATCCTCTGTACACTCCTCCCTTGGACTTAGTGCCCTTACTACTACCTCACTGACAGACAACTGTGTCTCATCATCCTCACGCGCAAAAAGCTCTTGAGATAGTTGCCGGAGGTCCCCAGCCTCATCACCCGGACTCCGGGAACTTTCCAAAGGTTGGGCATCGGTCACGACAAACTCCTCAGGTAAGAGAGAAACCGTTTTTTCCCACTCAGGGCAGGGACCCGAGAACAGTTCCTGGGAGTCTGCCTGCTCAGAACATGTCATTTTCATGGAGTGAGGAGACTGGGAGGAAGGAGGAGCAGCCAAAGGATTCAGAGTTGCAGTCCCTAGGCCAGGAGTAGTGGACTGCGTAGAAGAATATATATTGCTGGACGTGTTTTCTACCATCCATGACAGGACCTGCTTGAACTGCTCTGGATGTAATAAAGGTCTTCCACGCGGACCCGCAAATTGTAATATGAACCTGGGGACCTATGGACTTGGCTCTCTCCTAATCCCTCAGCAGCCGGCTGTGATGCACCCCACCCATGACCTCTGTCCTCATCATGTTGGATTAAGAATAGAGCAGGGCCAAAATAAATGACCCCACCGTATAGCGCTGAGAACTGTGGCTAATTCACCGCACACAAAGACTTGTAGATAGCGGAGGCTCTATGCTGTGACTGGAAGAAATTAAACCGCTGTCTTGCACTGATAACGAGGGTTAATTTACCGCTCACGGAGACTTGTAGATAATAGAGAAGCTGTATGGAGTGGGAGAAAACTAGAAAGCCAGTGGATAGTGCTGATAACTGTATCTACTTCACCCAACACAGAGAATGGTATCTGTGAAATGCTGTTCTGCAGTGGCCCAGGAAATATTAGAGTACTATTTAGCGATGAGAGTGAGCAATTTCGTCTCAAGTAACGAGCATCTCAAGTACCCTAATGCTCAAACGAGTATCGAGCTCGGACGAGTGTGCTCGCTCATCTGTATTCATTACCATTGGTCGATAAATCATAAACACAATATGAATACGCAAGATAAGGAATTTAACATCTAAAATGCCAAACAAATGCGTGCAAGCATACTAGAATCACACATGATTGGCTTCTCAAACGCTGGTACACAATAATCAAAAAAACAATAGAATGTTTATTATAAATATTTTGAAACATATTCGAACAGCGAGGAACATGTCATCGCGACATGGGGGTCAGTCTGGAGACCTATTCATCATCTTCTGGTATCTTTGGCCTCGGCTGTTCACTCAAGGTTATTTGAACAACTATTTAATGCCTTTTAGGCATTGTGAAGGAAAAAACATAATGTATGAAGGATCATACACAATGGAGTCACATCTTTGTATGTCTCCCCCAAGTAATGTCTGTCCCTCTGTGTGTCTTTCCCAAGTACTAATACTCCCTTTTCGTCTCCTCAAAGCAATGACGGCTAATAAGCCCCCCACCCCACCCCTAGAAAATCAGAGTACAGCTTATTGTCGGCACAGGTCTTATTTTCAGGGTAACACTGTAGTTTCTTTTTTTTTCCATTCTTAGCGACATTGCGTATAAACTGCACACATATGTAATGTAATTACACATGTACAGCATTTATTACACTCACATAAAGAACAATAGGGCTGATGGGGCGTGGCTAACGCAGGCACCGAGACGGACGTTTCTCCTTAGGCTCCGCTCGGCAAGGGCACGAAAATCAATATAAAAGCGTTTAGCAGAAGGAGGGAAACTTACCCGATCCACCTAAGACCACATCGGGGACCGGAGATGTCCAGAAGGAGGACCGCAAAAGCGATCCCGACCAGGCTGGAGTCCTTCTTCTCCGTGCGCGGGGCTGCAGAGGAGACAACTGCAGGAGCGGCATCCTCTCCCGGCGCTCATGAGGAGGAACGGAGCGGAGACTCTGTACAGCCACAGGGGAAAGAAAGTGCCCCGGAGGCTACCAAGAAGCATCCCGCAGCGGAGGTAACGGGCTCAGGCCAGAGGGAACAACCCAGTGAAGAGAGGTTAGTGCAGGAGGGAGAGTTGGGAACGGAGCCCTCACCCCCCAAGATGGAGCCGACCACGCTACTGACTAGCAGCACTGCATCCTCTCCATCAGGCAGCCCAGAGAAGCAAAGGCAAAAAATGTCCCCCCCTAAAGATCTAACAGCACACACTGAGCCTCCCTGCAACACCAATGTAGAGAAAAACATTAATAACCTCTCTGCTTCAGACAAACCCGCAACAGAGCTCTACATCAAGGAGCTAGTCATGATCCTAAGAGATACTATTCACTCTGACATCAAAAGCATGACCTCGGACATGAATGCGTCCGTCCTTGAAGTCAAAAATAGAGTCGAACAAACAGAGAACAAAATGGAAGAAATCGTCAATTCTCACAATTCTCTTATAGATGCGCACCGCGAACTCGAAGATAAAGTCTCTAAACTTCAAAACAAGTTAATAGATCTTGAAGATAGAAACAGACGCAACAACGTCAGAATCAGAGGCGTTTCCGAAAGAGTTTCCAATGCTGAAATTTACAACTACGTCACGCGCTTCATGAAAAAGCTTCTTCCTGACGTCCCTGATCAAGATCTGAAAATCGACAGAGCTCACTGCCTGCCGCGTCCGAAATTTCTAAAAGAAGACAGTCCCCGGGACATTATAGTGCGTATCCATTTTTTCCGCACCAAAGAAGCCTTGATGAATGTGGCTAGGAAAACGCCGACTCTCCCAAGCCCCTACGACAAAATCCGCCTCTTCATAGACCTCTCCCAGGCCACTATGGAGACAAGAAGAGGCTTCGCCGCCGCAACAGCCGCTATGAGAGATGCCGGCATCATTTACAGATGGGGATTCCCCACAAAAATAATAGCTACTGAAGATAATACAACGCACATTTTTCTCAATCCTAATGAAGCAACAAACGCGTTGAATTTCTGGGGAGTTCCAATTCCTGACCGGTTTCAGCCACGTGCTCCGTCCAACACCAAAAGAAACCACCCTCCTGGATCCAAAGGAGCGACCAGCTTAAAATGAGTACTGGCTTTGTTTTCCCTCCCTGCTGATTTATGTCTCATATCATTGGAGTGCCCTACCGCATATGCTGGACTTTACTCCCCCAGATGATTCAACAAGTGTTGTCTCGTTTTGTTTTCTTAATGGTGTACAACGCTTGTTTTCCCCCAAAGCTACTTTTCCTTAGTGACCTATTCTCATATGGGGAAAACCTCTTAGTTAACTGCTTTATTTATTCTTTTTGTTGTTACTCTATTTTAGGTATCTTGGTCTTCCACGGTCTCCCAGGTCTCCAGCTTCTTCTTCCGCCATCTTCGCAATGACACTGAAAATCCTCTCCATAAACGCCAACGGCCTAAACTCTCCATACAAGAGACATGCAGTCTGGAAGGAATCTCTCTCCCACGATGCGGACATCGTATGTATACAGGAGACACACATGTTAGAATCAGACACAGGTCGCATGACACATAAAAAATTTCAACATTCTGTATTTGCTTGCACGCATAAAAAACACGCAGGGGTCATGATCACCTTTAAAGACAACGTAACATTCAAACTAGACGAAAAATTTTGCGACACCAAGGGTCGTTACATTATCCTGGTGGGCTCCCTGAACAACGTTGCACTTACGCTAGTCAATGTGTATGCCCCGAACACAAAGCAAATCAGCTTCCTTAATAAGCTAATGAAGAAAATCAACCGTGTAGCTAAAGGCTCGGTGATTGTCTGCGGTGACTTCAACCTAGTCCCAGACAACACAATTGACACTATTAACCAGAGACTAAAAAAGGGGCTCACCCTGGGTAACTGGCTACATAATGCGGCCCTTTATGATACTTTCCGTTGTATAAATGCCTCAGCAAAAGAATATACCCATTTCTCCCCCAGACACAGTACTTTCTCTCGTATTGACTTATGCCTAGTAGACAAAAATCTTCTCACAAAAATATCAAAGTCGGAAATAGGCATTGCCTCATGGTCCGACCATGCCCCGGTTGTGACATCCTTGGAACTTGGGGGAAACAGTCAAACAAACGGGTTATGGAGGAATAATACATATCTATTAAACCTACCTAAACAAAAAATAGAAATTCAAAAAGCCCTTGAGGAGTTCTTCACATTTAACGACACTCCAGACGTGGACCCCATGGTTTTGTGGAATGCACACAAAGCGTATATGCGTGGCATTCTAATAAAACTTGGTGCCAAATTCAAAAGAGACAAAACAAACAAAACGGTCGCACTACTGTCCCAGATAGCCACAAAAGAAAAGGAAATTCAACAACATCCCTCCCCCAAGGGGCTAAAAGATTTACGCATCCTGAGACTAGACCTGCGCAAAATACTATTGGGAGACTTTGATAGAGAGGTCAACGCCAACAGAGCCAACATATATTCATCCATAAACAAACCTTCTAAATGGATGGCCAACCTAACAAAAAGGAAAACCATAAAAGCCAATATTCCATATATATGGAACTCCAAAAAAAAGGAATATAAACTAACCAGCCCCAAACACATTACAGAAGCCTTTCGCACATACTATAATAATTTATACAACTTGAAGGACAACCTGCAGATCACTCAACCCAACAGTGTCACAATCGACAATTTTTTGAGAGGAGTCAATCTACCGTCCGCAGACGCGAACCAGGCATCTATCTTAGACCAACAATTTAACCCCACTGAATTGCTCTCAACAGTTTCCTCATTAAAAAAGCACAAAGTACCAGGCCCAGATGGCTACTCTTCAGAATACTATCAACTTTATTGGAACACACTATCTCCATATATTCAAAACACATTCAACACAGCAATGCAAAGGGGCAGTTTCCCTAAAGAAATGCTCCAGGCTACGATTATAGTCCTTCCCAAGCCGGGTAAAGAGCCAAACGATCCCGCCAATTTCCGTCCCATATCACTCCTTAATACGGACGTCAAAATTTACGCAAAAACATTAGCCAACAGATTACTAGATTTGCTCCCATCCCTGATCCACTCCGACCAACTGGGTTTTGTCAAAGGTAGACAGGCCTCAGATGGCACCAGAAGAACCCTAAACCTCATACATGCAATAGAATCCTCTCGCATGCCGTCAATCCTATTAACCTTAGATGCCGAAAAGGCTTTTGATAGGGTACACTGGGGTTTTGCCTTTGGGGCCCTAAAAAAATACGGCATGGGAGAGGATATAATAAGAGCGATACGTGCGTTGTACTCGTTCCCTTCTGCTAGGGTAATGGTAGACGGGACTCTATCAGAACCATTACTCATATCAAACGGGACTAGACAAGGTTGCCCATTATCACCTATCTTATATGTCCTCGCAATTGAACCACTAGCGGAAACAATTCGTCTATCCCCTGAAATTAGCGGTATCCCAATAAATTTAAGACAACACAAAATCGGTCTGTTCGCAGATGATGTCATTCTAACTATGTCTCGACCTCTGGAGTCCCTGAGAGCAGCTCAAAACATTTTAAACAATTTCAGTGAAGCTTCCCTCTATAGCATAAATGCAGACAAATCTCTTATCCTTGGTATTCATATATCGCAAGCCCTTAAAGTAGCCATTCAATCTGAATTCCCCTTTGGGTGGAGGAAAAATTCCATTCCCTACTTGGGGGTGGAGTTGACTTCTCCTCTTAGAGAGTTGGAAACTACAAATTTCCCGACGCTACTCGACTCTACACAGAAAGAGCTTGAACACCTGACAAAGCTAAACTTAACCTGGTATGGCAGGATTATGTCATACAAAATGAAGATCCTGCCAAAAATTTTATACTACTTAAGAGTCCTCCCGATCCCACTCTCAAATACATCCTTAATCAACTTACAGAACCAATTAAATAAATTTATATGGGGGGGTAAAAAACCATGCCTTGCTCTATCGATTCTCGCTGTACATCGTAGGAGAGGGGGAGCCGACATTCCCAACCTAAAAATGTACCACCGTGCAATTGTGTTAAATCAAATCAAGGGATGGCTGTCCGACGAGTGCCCCAAAGGTTGGCCTGGCATAGAGAGGGCCCTCTCAAGAAATATCCCAGGCAAATCCCTTTTGCTAGCAACATCTCTGTCCGGGGTTTCAGGTTCCTTAAACTTGGAACTAATAACTACGGGGATGTCTCCTCCCATGCATGCTTCACTTGAGGCATGGCATGAATTCACACAGAAACTAGCCACATGGGACACCCTTAGTAGGCCCTCACTGCCACTCAATGTTCTGCACCTCTTCTTGCCCAACCTTAATTTGAAGGAGTGGACAACTGGGGGCCTACAAACAATTGAAGATCTTAGATCCGCAAACAACATCAAAACATTCGAGGAGCTTAGCTCTTTATACCACCTATCACAAAAAGAATTCTTTCCTTATTGCAGAATTAGATCTTTCCTACAAACAACTCCCATATATAATATATATCTCCCAACTACAATTGCTCAAAAACTATCCTCAGGAGGAACACAAGGAAGCAAACCAGACACCAAATTCTTCTATGACATCCTAACAGATAACTCCTTTCTAAAAAAGAAGTCCCACATGTTAAACTGGGAAAAAGAACTAGGCGAAACAATATCTACCGTCTCTTGGGAAAGGGCCTACAAAACTTCAATGAAATCTTCTAAAGGGATGGGAATTCTGGAGTCTCAAACAAAAATATACCTAAGATGGTATTTCTCCCCTTCGCTACTAGAAAATAGATTTAAACTAGGTTCGGGCATGTGTTGGAGAGGTTGTGGCAGAAAAGGCACCCTTTCCCACATATTTTGGTCCTGTCCCTCACTCACTCAATTCTGGAGCGAAGTTCTGGGAGAGATATCTAAAATAATTAAATGTTATATTCCAAAAAAGACCAAGCTAATCCTTCTCCTGGTAGGGCTGGAGGAGTTCCCCCCTAACACAAGATACCTTCTCGCCCACTCTCTGATGACAGCAAAAACAATAATAGCTAGACACTGGAACAAATCCTCCCCCCCGGTTTTGGAAGAGTTTGTGGAACGGATGGCGGAACAACATATGTTTGAAGGATGGTTAGCTCGAAGAAACAATACCATGAGACACTTCGAAGTGACCTGGGAGAAGTGGAAACTACCTTAATAATATAATGTTAGAATATAGCCGTACGATGCCTTGTTAAAGTTAAAGTTAAACCCCCCCCCCCTTCCCCGTATTTTTTTTTCTTTCCTCCTTCATCCCCCCCCTCCCCCACTCTCCTCACCCCCTTTCATAAGAGAATAAAAAAAAAAAAAAAAACTGTATACAAGATTGATGGATAAAGCAAATGCAAATTCAAAAGTTCATGTCAGAGATTTATTGACCACTTTATGTTTACTGTTACTTAGTAAGATTGACTTTACAGTTATATACTTCCACAAGAATCCTTAATATGTCATTATTGATCATCAGTGTTTTGTATTTTGAAACTCTCAATAAAAATTTAATATGGTAAAAAAAAAAAAAGAACAATAGGGCTCTACCGCGCATAATACGTGGTAAAATAGAACATGCTGCGTTATTTTTTACACGTGTATTATACACAATAAAAAAATTGCTAGTGTGAGTGAATCAATGAAAATGAATGGACTTTAATTGACTTGATTCACCGCCTATTATGTGCGCATAATCCACGAGGAATTTACTCTTGCGTGAGCCTTAGCATCTCCTGTTTCTCATCATTAGCTCAATAAAGGGTATTTTTTTCCACATGGTATTTTTTTGTGGTTTTTACATTTGTTCATCTTCTTTCCATTCAGGCTCCGGCATCCTAGTATCGTCTGTTGGGATCTTCCATATGAGAGAGTTTTCTTCTATTAATTTGCCAAGAATGGATGGAAAGAGGAAGGAGATGGCAGAGAGACTATTACATCTCACCCTAGAGATCATCTATCAGCTTACTGGGGAGGTGAGAGATTCTGATGACGTCACATGACATCATCTATACGTGTGATGTAATGTCCTGACTGACTGATTCATCAACGCAGAGCCGAAACTACTGAAGTCAGAAACTTTAAATTTGGACAGACGCTTCTTTGTATAATGTAGAGATCCAATAAGAAAGGATTTTCTAAAATTCAACCCCTAAGAGCTCAGTCCCATTATTCATGCTTTAAAAAAGATTGCACAATATTGAACCAATGCTTTCCAATGGCAGCGGTCACATGGGCGAACTTTACATGCGCAAAAACGTCTGTGATGAAAATGATAGGACACCGTTTGTTAAAACGCGGCTAGCTGCGTTCTGCGTTTGCAAAGTATTTTTTCAAGAATGCAGAAATTGCCATTGCCTGCTATTCAGTTTTTTTGAGCATGCCGCACTGTACTTCCATCATCTGAACGAGTGCATAGGCTTCTATGCTGAAAGTGAAATCAATAGCAAGTGCTGACGATGTTGTCCTTATTGGGGCTACTTTGTAATTTCTGGGCAAATGGGTCGTGTGAATGGAGACATTTAAAGAACTTTAGCATTGTCCGCGCCCCTCCTGGCGAAGGCTCATAGACGTATGTGTTTTAGCGGTGTTTATTTTTTTTGTTTGTTGCCAAATCATATCTCATTTTGGTCAGCTGCTCTCAGATAAAACTAAAATAGTTCACCCATTTTTATGCCAAAACATAGAATATTACACTTGTTAATATACTTGTTTCGCCTGCTTGAATATTCTACATCGCCACCTGCATGTTGTAATCGTCTGTAAATATGTTGGACCTCGATTCATGTGCTTTCACACCTGCTAAGTACGCTCCCCTTAGCTAAAGCATATGTAAATCTTGCCGCTTCCATTCGCCCAAAGCTATGACCTTTGAATTTTTCACAACTGTTTTCGATTAATTAGGGGTGTATGTTTCCCGCCTCTATGCGTCCACTATAAAAGTTTCCTGGTTGAGTCGGTGAAGTACGGCTGACATTTATATAAAAAAAAAAATGTAAAAAAATGTGGAGGAAAATGATTTTTATCCGCGCTGTGGAGAGGCGGCCCGCATTGTGGGATACGCGCTGTAGCGCGTTTAAGAAAGACCGACAGAAGATTGTGCTGTGGGAGGATGTTGCCCAAGCAACATGTAGGATGCAATGGCGTTCTTTCAGCATCAGTGCCCGGAATGAAAAGAGTGAGTTGAATGTATTCTTTGCTTTTGCACCCTGCTCACACTATGTTATTGCTTTTTCCCAACCACGTTATGTTCCGATTTTTGCTCCCCCCGCCCCCAAATTGCTTATAAGTATCTGTTTAATGAGTCTGTGTTTTTCACCCTGTGTACGTGAACTATGGTTGCCGTGTATGTGCCTTTATGATATTTATGTTGTCTGACCTACTGGTCTGAAACACTTGCATGCCATCACTTCCCGACAATGGATTAGAGATCACTCCATCCACCTTCCACCTCCACACAGTCCCCATTCACGGCGTCGCCCGTGGATCTTTTAATGCCACATTGATTTATGTTTGTGGAGGCCCTGCATTGCCATCATTGCCATCCGGTTGGTCCATCATCTGGAAACAGAAGCTGGGTTTCGTGCCGTCCCAGAAATGTTATATGTTTATAAATAGATCTATATTTGAGCCATGTTGGCTCGTTATTTATACCTGCCAGTTTTGCACAAGTTTTTCCCATAAAAACAAAAAAACAAAAGAAAAACTATTTTGCCATGTTTTTATTACAATCTTTTAACAATCAACACAACAGGACCTTTTTTTGCCAAACACAGGCAAGTCTTTCATTCAGATGTCGCAGGTAAAATGCTTGTTGCAAATTACATTAGGTGAAGTACACATATTTGAGGGGGAGCATGTTGGACCTGGTGAACTACATTACTAGTTAAACTAAGAAAAATAACAAAAAAAATCAAATATGCTGAGTTTCACTGCTAGACACAAATTGTGCACCTTGTTTGGCTCTTTTTTTTATTTCCCGGAAAGGTACTATGGCTTTTAACATAGACATTCTTTTATGGTGGGTGAGTGCTTAGAGCCGCAAAGCTTTTTTGGCATGGAACTATAATGTACTCAGGTCAATACATGTAGTTCACATAGAAATAAAAACCTAGTTTAGAGGGGACATATTACGGTATACTACCCTTGATACGCCAGCCTGGGTGCCCTAGATCTCACCCACAACCCCTGTCCCTGCCTACTTGCCTCCACTCCTGGCTAACCCCAGGCGGGCAACTGGGCGGCAATCCCTACTATCACTAGGGACTGAAAAGGGGACGCTGGCGTATCTGGATGGAAAGGGTAGAATACTGACAGAAAAGGCTGATGTAAATAACCAACAAGAGCAATACTAAGCGGAACCGAGGCAGATAGAAAAACCTGGCGGATAATAGCAAAGTTTAGCAGACAAGATGACAGAAGCAGGAGACCAACCGAGGCAGACTAGCTAGCACACTGAGGGAAACCAATAACTGGCAGTGATTGCAAGTCTCTACCTGACCATTAAACAAAAGCTGAAGGGACAAAAGGTTTCAATAATGACTTATGAAAAACCCTGTGAACCCTCCATGTAGCTGGCAAATCAAGTTCATAAGCAAGCGGATTTACAAAGGGACCCACGTAACGAGGCACCAGTTTCAAAGACTGAAGCTTCAATTTGAGATTTCTAGAAGACAAATATACCTTCTGTCCCATCCTGTAAGGTTCAGATACTGAGAGACTCTTCTTACTACGCAACTGCATACGAGACCCCATTGCTTCCAGATTCTTCTGTACTTCTTTCCATACCCCCTGCAGTGCATCTGTGGCGACATCAGCTGCAGGACAGGCAGACTGAGCAAAAATAGCTGTAGGGAAGCGAGGATGCTGACCATATACGCACAGGAATGGAGATATTCCAGTGGAAGAACAAGTAATGTTGTTTAGCACAAACTCTGCCAACGGCAGGAATTCTGCCCACTGATGAACCTTTTCGCTAGCAAAGAACCGTAAATATTGAACTAAATCCTGGTTCTTCCGCTCAGTCTGACCATCAGTTTGCGGGTAGAATGCTGACGAGAAGGAAAGCGACGTTCCCAGATTTCTACAGAAGGCTCGCCAAAATTGCGCAGCAAACTGAACACCGCGATCAGATACAATGTTCTCGGAAACCCCATGTAGACAAATGATTTCTTTTACAAAAATCTTGGAAAGCACAGAAGGTAGCTTCTTTAACGCCACGAAATGTGCCATTTTTGAGAAACGGTCTACAACAACTAGGATAGTGGTGAACTTCTGAGACTCGGGTAGATCGGTAATAAAATCTACCGATAAATGCGACCACGGATGAGAAAGCATCGGTAACGGTTTCAGAGGCACCTCCGGACGACACCGACTTTTACTGCGTGCACAGACAGAGCATCCCTTAACAAAGTCGCGGATCTCCCGAGACATGTCTGGCCACCAATAGTGTCTAGAACAAAGATTCAGAGTCCCCTGAACCCCCGGATGGCCTCTTCGATGACTCTGAGATGCAAGGACTCTGGCACAAACCATCTGCCCTCCGGCGCCCCCAAGGGAGCGTCCTGCTGACAATTTTGTAGATGATGAACGAGATCAGATTCTACAGCTGCCACCACCACCCCAGGTGCCAAGATATTTTCAAATATATGTAACAACGAGGTTAAACCTGGCGAAAAACGCCAACCTGGCCTGACGAGCAGCGAGTCTCTTGGTATTGGCGAGATATACCAAGTTTTTATGATCAGTATACACGGTAATGGGATGCCTTACCGCCTCAAGATGGTGACGCCACTCTTCTAGAGACCACTTAATCACCAATAACTCACGATTACCCACGTCATAGTTGCGTTCCGCCGAACTGAACTTCCGCGAGAAGAACGCACATGGACTATACCCAGGTCTCCTGCTGAATTCCTGAGACAGTACAGCCCCCACCTCAGACGGATCGACCTCATTGAATAACGGTCGTCGCGCGTCAGGCTGTACTAGCATCGGGGCAGTAGTAAACGCCCTTTTGAGATGACTAAAAGCTTCTTGGGCCTCTGGCGACCATCTTACCAAGTCTGCACCCTTCTTGGTAAAATCGGTCAGGGGTTGAGCAATAACAGAATAATTTTTAATGAATCTACGGTAGAAATTTGCAAAGGCTAAAAACCGCTTGAGATCTTTTAGCTTATCTGGTCTGGCCCATTGGGAATTGCTGCCACTTTATCAGACTCCATTTGAATTTCTGTGAGTGAAATTACATAACTAAGGAAAGACACTTGTTTAGTACCAAAAATACATTTCTCCAACTTGACAAAAAGTTGGAACTCGCGCAAACGGGTCAGAACCAGCCTCAGGTGCCGCACATGTGAATCCCAGTCTTAGGAGTATGTCATCTAGAATGTCATTGAGATATATGACCAAAAATACCCCCAGAAAGTCATGGAAGACCGTGTTCATAAATCCCTGGAACCCAGCAGGGGCATTACAAAGCCTCCGCCCAGGGGCGGAGAGAGGGAGCAGCCAACTCTTAACAGAACATAATAAAAGGGAGCTTGTGCACGGCAGACGCACTCACAGGTGCACCACGCCGGCTAGGCACCTGTGCCCCCAGCAGCCAGACAACAAGCCGGGGGATGCGCCCCGACCTCTGGACCTCGCACACCGCCGCCCCGGGAGGACCAGCAATTTCTGCATGGTAACAGGACACAGTCCATTCATCTAATAGAAGGGCAGCATGTAGGGCACAATAGTCACTGTTAACACATGCTTACAACGGTGGTCCAGGCGACAATACTTGAGCTTCTACATATGCAAGGTGTTGTTAGTTTGGGCATTTTACTTAGAAATCAATGATTTGTCTTGGCATGGCAAGCATACATGTTTGAAAAAAGGTGGCCAATATCTGTGAAATGTTCCAACATCTGAAGACCTGATTTTGGTTAAACAACCAGTAAGCCAATGCAACACTGCGGTTAGACCTATGAAACTAAAATGCACATATTTGAAATCACTCCACCAACAACATTGCTATCAAACATATTTCTAAAATGTATATATACTCGTTTAGCGAATATTTGAAAAACACTATCGGTAGGAGAAAATTTTGTAAATGATCTATGAAAATCTTTCTATCAACCAACATAACTAGTGTGGCAACAGCACCAGATATGCCCATATACATGATTCTTTGGGAGGGTTCATATTGGCAACCCTAACAAACAGAATGAATTTGTAGCATTGCTATTTACCTGGACAATATTCACACGTCTTCTATAAAAGAGAGTGCTGCTGCATGTCTAGTCTGATGGCGCTCTTTAACCACACCAAAATACCTATAGAAAATGAAAAAATAAGGTTTGTGGTTATGGCCCACAACGGCACAAACATCTGCAAGCTGATTGTAATTTTGCTGGTTAAAAACCCTAATCACAGCCTGCTAAACTTGCAGTACATACACACAAATGGTGAGCTGATTTCTTGGGAGAATAGAGGTGACCACACATAGCACCAAAATGCGATGAGGGCCACAGTTGAAGTAAAACCTCACGTCTCAATTTTTAAAGGGGGTCCCTTGGATGATGCCAAAACGAGGAATTGGTTCACTACATTGGCCGCTTCTGCTCCTTGGCCAAAAAAACCCAAAATAGGCCCCAAGTGGAAGATCACACTCGCTATATCGAGCGGAAGGTGGCCAATTTAGTACAAGCTCGCAACCCACGTCAAGGGTCCTCGTTGTCTGCAAGTCCCTAACTACCAAAAAGTGCCAATAATGATCTAACTAATACAAAAAAGGTGGGCACAGCCAGCTTAAAAAAAAATTATACTATCTTGAGAAACCAGCTCTTCGGCCTTCTCACACATGGTCTAATTGCCATTGAAGCGCTCCCCTTGGAAAAGGAAGTACTCTGCGAAGAGTTCCCTGACTTGGAGAGCAGAGTGTGCTGGCCTACCATACTGTACAGGCTCTTCCAAAACTTCGCCCCCAAAAGCAGTGGGTAAAGCATCCACAGTATTCAAAACAGTATTATGTTGCCGGCAAAAATGATGTAAAACCGCACATGTGCTAATTATCGCAGATATGTTCTCAGGAGCCAGCTGAATGGCACCTAGTAACACTCGCCAACGATTAGCGAGAATCCCAAACGCACACTCAACATAACACCGGGCACATGTGAGGCAGTAATTAAACACCTGGCTCCTGCTGTCAATGTTCCTGCGAGCAAAAGGATGCATAATATAATTAGACAGGCTAAATGCCTCATCCGCCATGAAGACAAATGGGGCTTCTGTACCTGACGAGCCAGGAAGGCTCTGGGGCGCAGGCACAGAAAGCTGCTCGTCCCTAAGCCACCTACCCATTCTGAAAGCTCTGAAAATGCGAGCATTCCCAGCACTCCCAAAGGACCCACTATCAACCAGCAGGAATCAATAGTTGCTGTCAGCAACAGCAAGGAGGACCACCGAAAAGAACTGCCTATAGATGAAATACTGAGACCCAGAGTTAGGTGTTTTTTGGACATGAATATGGTTACCGTCCAGCACCCCAATGCAGTTTGTAAACTGTGCAGCGCCCATAAAACCCTCAGCGACGTCCATCCAATTTTGAAGAGAGGGCGGAGACATAACCAAAGGACGTCACAGGTCTCCCTGATGATTTCACCAATTCTAGAGCGACCAATCTAGAAAGCCAAATGCAACAAAGCAAAGGAATTCCCAGTAGCCAAAAATCTGTAGAAATGGGAGTAAAGAAGATATCTTAAAATAAAGGTACAAACCTTGCGGTGTGAACTGACACTATTAAACATGGGTCAGCATCATTAACAAACATATACATGCAAAACAACTATCCACTGATGAATGAAAGACATTGCACATTGGGCTACACGATTTACGCAAAATTTTTTGCCTGGCTGCTAATTTGGTGCACATACTTCACCGCCTCTAGTCAATTCAAAGGGCATGATTGCGGGAAAAAATTTGGCCCTACATGATGTGGTTTCCACCCCACCCCCCCCCCAAAAAAAAAATTAAAACAAAACTAAGCCTTTCACCTCCATTAACACAGGCTCCATTGGGGGAGGAAGGGTGGGGGCGGGGGCAGCACTGACAAAGGGTGTTCACAACAAAGTGGGGCTTATTATTAGGCATTAACGCCTGTAAAAAGGGAATCTTAACAGCTACAATTAGCCCTTTTAATTAATGAAAAACAAAACCATATGTGCCATGGCCATGGAGCCTGTGATGGTGCTTCAGGCATAGGTGTTAAGTTTGCTAATGTGCAGGCAAATCAAAGACGCACCTAATAACCAAACATGTCTAGTCAAAGATACAAAGCCTACGCAGGGAAGGGATCAAACATAATTACATACATGATGTTACCTAGAGACAGATGTTAACTTACCGCAGAATGACCGGGAGTCTTTCCTCAGCAGAGACACACTCATGCATGTTGGAATCTCTGTGGGTAATTTCGAAATGCACCACCTCCAGAAGTTCACAGAACATGACAAACAAAAAAAGGCGATGAACTTGTCGGGTAACACCTCAGGTCCGTGTATAGGGAATAAAACAGGCCAATATGTTTACGCTGTGACACCATCGAATGCACCCAGTACCTCCTAGTTCTCCTCCTCCTCCTCCTGACTGGCCTAGGACTATTGCTAGCACTAAGTCAGTCACTAGCAATGTAGCCAAACACATCCTCTGGCATGCAATATGAAAGCCTACATGCACGCAACATAAACCAGCCAAAGAAAATATCCCCTGACGACATGTCTGCAAGTCCTGTTGTTGCAGCCGTGCTGAGGCCTGCACCTTGTCTGCCGGCCAAACCAGGTTTTGGGTGTGCCCTTGCTTCTCTGGGAGCTGAGGGGTGTGGTAGCTGCAGGAAGAAGGTCAGTCAGCACCTGGTGCAGAGTAGCCTGGCTCCTATTTAAACAGGGCCAGCACTATCTCCTGTGCTGGTCAATCACTTCAGTTGCATTTTGGACAGCGACGGAGCAACACAGCTTGGCGGAAGCTCTCCATGCAAGCTAAGTTCTTTTCTGTTTTGTTTGGTTCTGACTCACTTGTACTTTATGCTAGGGCTCCCTGATAGGGACTGGTTAGTGGCCCAGGCACGCGTGCAGGCTCGCACTTGTCAAAGTGATCGGTCCGCCAAGTAGGCAGGGCCCCCTCCCGGGTTAGGGGACTATAGGGAGAGTATTCCCCATAGTGTTATGTTTCCTTTGCACGGTTGTGCCTTTGATTTATGTTATTGAGGTTGCACGTCTGTAGGACGCAACACCTGTAATGTCTTGGACATCCAGAATGAAGCAGAATAAAGCAGAAGCCTCATTACAGCCAATTTATAACACCTTGTAGTGGGCTGGACGATGAATAGCTACGCGAGGATCAAGTTCCGGATGCTCAAAGATTCAAATGCATTTTGCTGTGCATTGCAAATTTATGTAGCGGAAAGCTCTGCTAGGTGCGTTTTTTACAGCGTGACGCACTCTTCGGTCATGCAAATTCTTGAAAGCATGCGTTCTGTGCACAAAGATTTGCACGTTAAAACGCTCGTGTGACTGAGCCCTAGGGGGTGATAAGGAAGGGGGTCAAAGTTTGTATGGGAAAACTGCAATTATTCTTACCATTAATTCCTTTTCAAGGAGTCCATCATGACAGCACACATGGAGGTTGCCCCCTCTTGAGCTCAATGGGACAGGAAGAGGAGAGTTCTTAAGGTCACCTCCCACCACCATTCTCCAGTGGCTTCAAATTATCATAACAGATACGTGGCCCAGTTTTTTATTGATGCTAAAAAAAACTAACATACTGTTATGTTTACATGTACAATATGCAGCAATTTACAAATGTGGGTAAGTATGTGCTGTCATGAGGGACTCATGGAAAAGGAATTAAGAATAATTCCAGTTTTACCATACTATCCATCCTGACAGGACACATGGAGGCAATAGCAGATTATGACTGTAACCTTAGGGGGGAACCACTGCCTAGAGGACCTTCCGCCCAAAGGCCAGTTCTTTACCAGAATAGAGAGCCAAGTGATAATGCTTAGAAAATGTATGGACACTGGAACACATCGTTGCCCTACAAATCTGCTCTGTCGATGCTCCACTGTGTTCGGCCCATGCAGAAGCAAGAGCCCTAGTAGAGTGAGCTCTTATCCTCTCTGGGGCCAACAAATTTCTGGATTTATATGCGTCCTGTGTTATCATGAGCCTGGTCAGGGACCATGGGTGGCAGTGGCGCGGTTCGCCGCTGCGTTCTGGGATGGTGTTGCGCCCACGTTCAGGTTGGCAGGCTGTGGTGCCGTGCTCTGCTGTACGGGCGTGGAGTGTCTGCTATGAGTGGCGCACACTCTCTAACTCTGTGAGTTATAGTGGCTGGCTGGGAGCTCCAGTAAGCCGACTTGATTGGTCTCTGCTCAAGGGGCGGAGACTCCTGAATATAGTCTGGCAGCTGCTGATAAAAGTTGCCAGTTATTGGTTCAGTTCCCTGTGTTTCTGACTTCGGTCCTGCTCCAGTGCAAGTTACCTTGTCTCGATGCAGTTCTGCATGTGTTCTGTGGTTTTCCTGTTGTGTTTGTTTACTCTATCGGCCTAGCCTGTCGGTACTAGTAAGTTGTCATCTGCATAGGTACGGCGGTTCCTTCCTGTCCTGCCACTAGGCAGCGTAGGGTCAGTGTTGGTGGCCTGGACCTGTCCACCTTTTGGGGCTACCTCCAGGAGGGACATTGGCGTTGGTGAGGGTCAGAGAGTCCAGCGCCATCTGTCCCTGTGCGGACTACTAGTACTGTAACATAGTAACTGGCCAAAAAAATATTATGCAGCGTTTTTTTTAAGTGGAATTCAGATTCGTGACCTGGCCGGGATGGTTCAGGACCTGTCGGGGCGTGTCAGCCATCATGAGCAGCGGTTGGTTGTGCCCGCTGATCCAGTACCTGAGCCTATATGCCTATTAACCGAGGTGTTCTTGGACCGGAAAAAATTCTTTGCCTTCCGGGAGGCTTGTAAGTTTTTTCGCTTGCGGCCTCATTCCTCTGGGTCCAAGTCCCAACGGATGGGGATTGTTATGTCTCTGCTCAGAGAAGGGCCCCAGTCATGGGCCTATTTTTTTACCGGCTGATTACACGATCGTGCAGGTAATGCAGTCAGTAAGTTGTTGGCCCTACGCCAGTATTCAGGTAAATCTGCATGGAACAACTGTGCGCTCAAAGATTTGTTTTTGGTAGGCTTGTCTGACGCAGTAAAAGATCTATTACTGTCCCATCCGTCACCCTCTACTTTGAATCAGGCTATGGAATTGGCATTCAGAGCTGATTGTAGACTCAGGTCTAGAAGGTAAGCTAAGCTAGAGTACCGTCAAGAACAGGGTGCTAAGTCTCTGGCGACTTCTACAGCCTGTACCCCATTTTCAACCCCTGGAGCTGATGGTATGGAAGTTGACCGGTTGAGTCCTAAAGAACGAAGGCGGTTCCGGGTTTCAAACTAGCTCTGTTTCTACTGCGGCAAGGCTGGTCATCGTATTGCGTCCTGCCAGGAACGGCAGATACTGAAGCAGCAGGAAAACTTCAGCTCCTAGGTGACTGTCGGGAGGGTCATCTAGGAGGTCAGGTACTCCCTAAATTACTGGTGCCTTGTAGTGTGTCTTACAAGGCTTTTCATAGGGTGATTTATTGATTCTGGGTCAGCTGCGAACCTTATCCATTTGCATGATATGTATTAGAAAGGTTGCACACCCACTGCCTAGGTGTTTCCTCCTTTGGAAAGATTATGCATTGGCCTGAGATCTCTTTCAGATGGCTTGAACCGCTCCATCCAAGTGCGGTACACAGGTAAGTAGATACAGAAAAATGCTGCAGAAAAACAGTCATATGTCTACACAGTGTAGACGTCTGACTGTTTTTATGTAGCACTTTATTCAATAAAGGCTTGTGGACACTATCTCTGTGAAGACAGCATTTTTCTGCATCTACTTATCCATTTGCAATTTGCAAAACCACTGTTATCAAGTTTTACCACGTTAGGTTTGTCGATCCACTTTACCAGTATCGATGCAACCCCTCTGTCCTCAGGGGTAGTGCGCTTGAGGACACCAGAAATTCAGTTCATGGTGGGCGCATTACATTCGGAGGTTATTTCATTTCTGGTCATGGAGAAGATGTTCATGGATATCGTTCTGGGATTGCCGTGGCTAAAGACGCACAATCCTCAGTTCGATTGGACTACTCTGGAGCTAGTTCAGTGGGGAGGGTGCTGTAAGGCTCATCTAGTGCCTGTTACATTGTGCTCCACCGATACTATTAGTATTCCAGACTATTAATGGGATTTTCAAGATGTGTTCTTTAAGAAGCTTTCTTAGATATTATCCCCACACCGTGAATGGGATTTTAGGATTGACCTGGTCCTAGATAGTCCCATCCCTAAGTGGGCCATATTTAATCTGTCGGGTTGGGAGCATGAGGCTCTTAAATCCTATATTTCAGAGGCTTTAGCCAAGGAACATATCAGATCATCAGTCACCAGCTGGAGCAGGCCTATTTTTTGTTGAAAAGAAAGATGGGTCTTTGCGGCCTTGTGTTGACTATCAGGCTTTAAACAAAATCACCATAAAAAATCAGTGCTCGCTCCCTCTGATCCCTGATCTGTTGAATCAGGTGGTGGGAGCATGCTGGTTCTCTAAGCTTGACCTTCGGTGGGCATATGATGTTATACGTATTAAGTCTGGTGACGAGTGGAAGATTGCGTTCAACACCCCGTTGGGGCACTTGGAGTGTCTGGTTACGCTCTTCGGATTATGAAACACCCCTGTGGTTTTTCAGGGGTTTATAAACACGGTCTTCCACGATTATCTAGGGTTTTTTATGGTTGTCTATTTGGGCGACATTTTGGTGTACTGGTCGGATTGGGACACGCATGTCAGACATTTCCATTTAGTGTTAGAGCAGTTATGGGAGTACCAATTGTATGGTAATTGGAGAAGTGCTCATTTGGGGTCAAATGCGTGTCATTCTATGGGTATATTGTTACTCCAACTGATGTGTGTATGGAGTCAGACAAGGTTGCGGCAATCGCACAATGGGCTAAACCAAATAATTTGAAGGCTCTTCAGCACTTTCTTGGGTTTGCCAACTTTTACAGAAAATGTATCAGAAATTTTTCAGTGATTGCACAACCGCTGACTGATCTCACGAAAAAAGAGGCCGACGTGACGCCGTGGTCTCTGGAAGCTTCAGAAGCGTTTGAGCAAGTTAAGAGGTCTTTTTCCACCGCGCTGGTGCTTGCTCAGCCTGATCCTCAGAAGCCCTTTTTTGTGGAGGTAGATGCTTTGGAGGTTGGGGTGGGGGCAGTCCTCTCCCAGGAATTGGGAGGCCGTTCAGTTTATAGTCCGTGTGCCGCCTTTTCCCGTAAATTCAGTAGTGCCGAGCACAACTGCGGTGTTGGTAACAGGGAACTATTGGCAATAAAATGGGCATTTGAGGATTGGCGTAATCTTCTGGGGGGGCTCAACACCAGGTAACAGTCTTCACCGATCGCAAGAACTCGCAAGTGTATCTTGAGAATGCTAAGCGTTTTAATGCGCAGCAAACCAGGTGGGCGCTTTTCTTCTCGAGATTCAATTTTACAGTCACGTACCTGCTGGGAGATGAAATTGTGAAAGCTGACGCTCTCTCCCGCAGTTTCAGGACTCCGGAGGTTAAGGGCTCTTCTCTGGAAGGCGTCCTCCCGCCCGGTGTCGTGGTGGCAGCCCTGACACGGAACTTTCCAGCTCAGCTTGAGGAATATCAACTTCCGGCAGGGAAGTTATTTGTACCGATGTCTCTGCAGTTGTTGGTTCTGGAAGAGTCTCTTTCCTCCATTTTTGCAGGGCATCCGGGGGTCCAGGGGACTCTTCAGCTATGTTCCTGATTCTACTGGTGGCTCGGCATGGTCCAGGACATCTGGGAGTTCGTAAATCAGTGTTCAGCTTGTGCACGTGGTAAGAGTCGCCTTAAGAGCCCTGAGGGACCGTTAATGCCGCTGTCAGTACCTGGTAGTCCATGGTTGCACGTGTCCATGGATTTTATCACTGACCTGCCTCTGTCACAAGGTTGTTCCACCATTTTGGTAGTTGTTGACAAGTTCTCAAAAATGACCCATTTTGTTGCTTTGGAAAAATCGCTGTCTGACACTGAATTGGTGAAGATTTTCATTAGAGAGAAAAGATTGCACGGAATATCGGTCAATATAGTTTCGGATCAGGGGTGCAATTTGTGGCCCAATTTTGGAGGGCCTTCTGTAAAAACTTGGGAACATCTCTGTCTTTCTCATCAGCGTTTCATCCGCAGACGAATGGGCAAACAGAATGTAAAAATCAAGACCTAGTACAATACTTGCGTCTTTTTGTGGGCAAGAGGGTCAGTCAGGTAGCGTTTTTACCTTTGGCCGAATTTGCCATAAATAATCGTATCAATTCTGCGATGGGGGTGTCTCCTTTCTTCTGTGTGTTCGGTCAGCATCCCTGGTTGCTGACTTCCATTCCAGTACCTACAGCTTGTCCTGCTGTTGATGTTGGTACTAGTGAGTTGCGGGAGGTCTGGAATGGTGTGCACAAGAATCTGGAGGAAGCACGTGCTCGTATGCACAGTGGTCGTCAGAAGGTCTAGCTGTCCACAAAGAATTTAAAAATGAAGCTCTCCTCAGTAAAGCTTGCGCCGTGTTTTATCGGTCCCTTTGCCATAACGCGAATCCTTAATCCTCTAGCTTATGAGTCGGATTTACCGAGTTCTTGGAGGGTGCATAAGGTGTTTCATAAATCCCTTTTGAAGTTGTTTATCCTTCCTGTTGTGTTGGTTTATTCTATCGGCCTAGCCTGTCGGTACTAGTAAGTTGTCATTTGCATAGGTACGGCAGTTCCTTCCTGTCCTGCCACTAGGCAGCGTAGGGTCAATGTTGGCAGCCTGGACCAGTCCAGCATTCGGGCTACCTCCAGGAAGGGACATTGCCGTGGTTGAGGGTCAGGGAGTCCCGTGCCGTGCGTACCTGTGCGCACTACTAGTACTGTAACATCCTGAATCGCTGTCTTGATCCATCTAGCAATGGTGTATTTTGACGCTACTTTCCATTTATGTCCCTAAAATTAAAGAAATAAATTGTCTGATTTCCTAAACGTCTGTGCGACTTGTAAATATGTCAGGACTGCACAACGGACATATAGATTGTGTAAATGCTGTTCTTTGTTGTGTTTTAAAGCTTTGATAAAAGGAGGGCAAAACTATCTCTTGTTCCATGTGAAGTGTGTGATCTTCTCTCGTGTTAAATCCCCGGCCCGATTTAAAATCTCCCAGACTGCTCGAAGTTCTATATAATTCAAGGACTGAGAGCTAACATATGCTGACCAGGAGCCCTGTGGATCTGCTGAATGAATTACAACCTAGGATACTAAAGGAAGCAGCAGAGCTAACTGCAGAACCACTTACCATAATCTTTGAAAATTCCTGAAGAACAGGAGAAGTCCCAGAATATTGGAAAAAGGCAAATGTTATCTTCAAAAAAGGGAAGAAGGTGAATCCAGGAAACTATAGGCATGTGAGCCTGACTTCTATACTGGGAAAGATCTTTGAACAAATTATTAAACAGCATGTATGCAAGTACTTGGATGAAAATAGAATAATTAACCTGAGCCAGCATGGGTTTGTAACAAACAAGTCATGCCAGATGAATCTAACTTCCTTCTATGACAGAATCACCGACTGGGTTGATCAGGGAAACGCGGTGGATATAGTATATCTTGACTTTAGTAAAGCATTTGACAAAGTATCTCATACCATACTTATTGAAAAAAATTACCTAATATGAGATAGACAAGGCAACTGGTGGAATCACAACTGGCTGAGTGATCATAGTCCAAGAGTGGTCATAAATGGCTGCACATCCAAGTAGAAGTATGTATTAACTGGGGTACTACTAGGTTCTGTCCTAGGCCCAGTGTTGTTCAACATTTTTAAAAATGATCTGGAGGAGGGAATTAATGGGAAATTGATCAAATTTGCTGACAGCACAAAGCTAGGAGGGATAGCTAACACTAGGGAAGAGAGAGAGAGCGTATTCAAAAAGAGCTAAAAAAGCTAGAACAGTGGGCAGTGACTAACAGAATGGTATTTAACAAGGAGAAATGCAAAGTCCTACGCCTGGGCAAGAAAAATCAAAAAAGCACATACAGAATAGGAAGAATTGGGTTCGCAGTAGCACATGTGAAAAAGACTTGGGTATACTAATAGATCATAGACTGAACATGAGTCAACAATGCGAAGCAGCAGCCAAAAAGGCAAACACAATTCTGGGATGTATTAAGAGAAGCATAGAATCTAGATCATGTAAGGTAATTATCATCCTCTATTCTTCCTTCGTCAGACCTTATCTGGAATACTGTGTCCAGTTTTGTGCACCGCACTTTAAAAAAGACATAGACAAACTAGAGCAAGTTTAGAAAAGAGTTACCAAAATGGTGAGCGGTCTGCAAATTATGTTTTATAAGGAACAGTAAAAGGATCCGGGAATGTTTAGCTTGCAAAAAAGAAGGTTGAGAGGAGACTTAATAGCGGTCTACAATTATCTGAAGGGCTGTCAATGCAGAGGGATCATCCCTATTCTCATCTGCACAAGAAAAGACTAGAAGTAATGGGATGAAACTGAAAGGGAGGAGACACAAATTAGATCTTAAAAAAAAACTTTCTGACGGTGAGGGTGATCAATGTGTGGAACAAGTTACCATGGGAGATGGTGAGTTCTCCTTCAATGGAAGTGCTCAAACAAAGGCTGAACAAATATCTGTCTGGGGTGATTTAGTGAATTTTACATTTAGCAGGGGGTTGGACCAGATGACCCTAGAGGTCCAATCCAACTCAACCATTCTATGAGTCTTTGCTACCTGAGCTCCCCAGCCTAATTCACTAGCATCGCTGTGTACTGACATGCACGGGGACTACTTTTCAAAGACAAGCAGGCGACAACCACCAAATTAGGGATTTTTTCACTGAGGATGATAGTTTAAATTTCCTATTTATGTAAAATTGCTTTTTCTCCCCAGTAGAGTATTTTTTGCTGCAAGGGTCTACAACAGAACTGAGTCTATGGAACCATTGGCAAACAAGCTGTCATTTGCCCGAGGATCCTCATAGCCTCTCTTATAGAAACCCAGTTCTTTTTAAATGTATCAATCAAGAGGCTATGTTTGGGGGTCCCGTACGGCCACCCCGGAGTGAGATTGGGTGAGCCGTGTGGGTATAATGGCAGCCAGGGGCCTGCTGAAAGGCCCCAGGGCTGTCTTGGCAGTATGCCTATCAAGCTATCCCCGTGGGGGCTTGGTAGACTGCTTATCAGAATGCAGGATGATGTAAAGCTATAGCATTAGATCGTACTACATAAGCGATCTAAGCATCGATAGTTGTTGTCCCCCTGGGGACTAAAAGAAAGTATAAAAATAAAAGCAATAAAGTTTTTCTAATTTTTAAAAAAATAAATAAATTTTAATAAAAACCCGTTTGCCATATTTACAATAAAAGAATCTAAATAGTAAAACAATCAATTTTTGGTATCGCCGCATCCCTAAAATTCTGATCAAAATAACTCATTATTTACCTCGCACAATGAACGTTGCCAAAAAAATAAAAATAAAGCCAGAAATGCACTTTTTTGGTCACCCTGTCTCCAAGAACAAATGTAATAAAAAGTGATCAAAAAGTTGTATATAATAAAAAATGGTACCATCGGAAACGTCAGGATGTACCGCATAAAATGAGCCCTCGCATAACTACGTCGGTGGAAAAATAATGATTGTGCTCAGAAGATTACAGCAGAACATGATATATATATATATATATATATATATATATATCTCTTTAAAAAAAATACTAGTAGTATAGCAAAAAAAACCTATAAGTTTGGTATCATAGTAGTCATATGGTATTGTAAAGACCCATAGAATAAAGTTATCATGTCTTTTTTTGCAGTTTCTGTGCTGTATTTCTCTCCACTTAGAATTTTTTTTAAGGTTTTCAGTACATTATATGGGACATTAAGTCATACCATTGAAAAATACAACTCATCCCGCAAAAAAACAAGCCCTCATACAGCTAGATCAATGAATAAATAAAGGAGTTACGATTTTGTTTTAAAAGGGAAAAGGAAAAAACGAAAATGGAAAAAAGCAAAAAAAGCTCCATCACTTAGGGGTTAAGGGCCTTCAAATTAAGTATGGTTCTAAATTAGTCACTAAAAGTACAGAATAATAATAGCCACAATCCAGTTTCCTTATAGGGACTGGTATAATGGCTCCCATTAGCAATAAATTTTGAATCCCTTCCTCCAAATGCTCTTGATGAAGAGGGGTCTGTAATGATACTACCAAAAAATATAGATGTAGCAGCACTCCTCTGGAGTACACCTATAGGTGCAAGGCGTGGAACTGGGGTGCAAAAGCTCAAAAAGTCCCGACTCCTAGGACTGCACAGTTCATCCAAATAAAGCATAAATCGAGCAGCAAAACCAGTTATCCAAAATAGTGCTTCTTTATTAATCCATACAAAAAGGCAGAGCAGCGTTTCAACTCCCTCTGGAGTTTTTTTTTTTTTATAAATTCTTTATTTATTTTGGTTTTAACTTGGGTACAGAAAGGAAAAAAGGGGGAGGGGAATATACAGCAATAAAATGCAAGGAGGTTTGTTCACATATACATTTAAGTCTTGTAATTGAGTATGAATGATAGGAGAGGTTAGAGGGTAAGGGAATACAGGTAGGTATGATCAGGGGGGGGAGGAGGGGGGAAAAAAACCAGGTCGATTTTTGTAGCTTGCTTTATGATCCAAATTGTAGGTCGTTTTAAGAAATAGAGTAGGATTATTGTGATGATGCACATGGTACGCAGATTAGTGTGTTTCTAATTGGAGGATTGTTTGTTCCCATAAGAGATCCACTTGTTCCAGATATTTAAGTACTTTTTGGGTTCTCCTTCTTGTAGGCGTCTCGTTTTTTCATAACTATTTATTAAATTAACCTCATTCCACCATTCGAGGATGTTAGGGGGTCTACTTCTTTCCACTGTCTCGGAATTAGTATTTTCGCTGCGTCCAGTAAAAGAGGGAGTAGTGGGTCACTTTTTTCTGACGCCTTCCGGGGGAATATATTTAAGAGGAGCAGTTTGGGTGTGAGGTTTACTTCGTAACCCAGAATTGATTTTTGCGTCTTTTGTATATCCCGCCAAAAGGGGGCCAGCCCTGGGCACAGGTATAGAATGTGTGAAAGGGATCCCTCTGCTTTAGAGCACCTTCAGCAGGTCGAGGGATATTTCAAATCTATTCTTTGGAATAGTTCTGGAGTTTTGTACCACCTGGAAGTTATTTTATAGTTCAGCTCTTGATATTTTGTTGAAACCGAGCTTGAGTGTGAATTGCTTAAGATGATCAGGATTTCCTCTTGGGAGAATGTGGTGCCGAGATCTTTTTCCCAGCTGGAGATATAAGAGGGGTTTTCCTTATTATGGATGAGAGTATTGTAGATTTTTGAGGTGATCCCCTTAAAGGGGCGAAATGTCCTGAGGAGTTTATGGGAGAGTAGATTGTGGTTAGTGCTCAGAATGTCTGGTTGAAAGAGGGACAGTGTGTCCCTAATGGTCTTGTAATCTTTAGAATGGAGTTGTGGCAGACCGAGCAGGTTTTGGAACTCCTGGTAGTTGATAAACAAATTGTTGTGAAATAATTTAGATGCGGACATAGAATGTAGGTGAGAGTGTTGTAAGAGATTATTTTTAAGCCTCTTTAATTTGTTTGGTTATAAATTCAAAAAGGGAGTGTATCAACTGACCTGAGGTAAGAAGCGCAATTTCTTGTTAGTTTTGTGCCAAATTTTGAAAGAGGTTGCGGTTACGGGATTGGTGATTCCTTTTAGTGAGGGTTTATTGTATGGTGTCACCCAAGGTAGAGAATAAAGATCGGTTTCTAATGAATGACGTTCTATTTGAGCCCATAATTTATTGTTGGCTGGGTGTATAAGGTCGAAAACGCGGGATAGCTGTATTGCGTTGTAATAATGTTCAAAGTCTGGTAGGCCGATACCGCCAGATTTTTTATGTCTGATTAGGGTTCAGTATTTTACTCTGTGGCTTTTATTTTGCCAAAGGAATCTGGATATAAGGCATTTTAGTTTAACCCCTTGAGTGGCGGGTTTCCTACCACCCTGTAAGACCCAGCAGGGCAGGTTTTTAAAAATGGTCTAATCATTGAATTTCAACTAATTTTGCAGTTGCGTCTCAAGAGCCATATCGTTTTCATTTTTCCATTGACATGGCCATATAAGGGCTTGTTTTTTGCGGGACAAGTTGTGATTTTTTTAAACAGGGGGAGGAAAATAAGAAATGGGGAAAAAAGAAAAAAAGGGGCCATGTCATTAAGAGGTTAAATAATGTATTAACTTCCTTCTCTGGGTCATTACGACGCATGGATACCACATGTGTGATTTTATTTTTGATTTTTTACAAAGTAAAGGGAGACAAGTGTTTTTATAATTTTTTTTAAAATAATTAAAAAAATTTTTTTTGTCCCTTTTAGGGGACTTCCACAGGGACCCATCAGGACCCCCTGATCACATTCCAGGGGTCCGATTGTGACAGCCCTTTACATGCTGCAGTGACAGCCCTTTACATGCTGCAGTCACATAGACTGCAGCATGTAAAGGGTTAACACAGCAGAGATCGGAGGTTTTCTCTGATCTCTGCTGTAAGAGCTGGTACCTAGCTGTCCTCTTACAGCCAAGCACCAGCTCTCCCTGCCACAGAGACCATCGGCTTGCTTCTGACAAGCCGATTGTCTCTATGGCAACCTGTAAACAAAGCAGGAGACTTAGAAGCAGGAGATTGCCGGCAGATCGGCAATATCTTCTGCTGGTTTTTCAAAGCCCCTGCTGTGTTCTCTGTGGGTCTGTGCAGGCAGAGCACACTGTCACAGCTTGTGGCATTGTGCTCTGCAGCTCCCATAGTGATACATAGCCCGGAAATCTTCCGGGCTATATCACTATCGGCCGTCGAGCTCGTCCCGGAAGATTTCTGGGCGTGCCACTCAAGGGGTTAATGAAGAAAGACTGTGGGATTTCTATTGGGAGCACTTGCATCAGATAAAGGACTTTGGGCAGGACCACCATTTTAACTAGGTTCTTCCTTCCCATCCACGACGCCTGTAGGGACATCCAGGAAGCTAAGTCTTTTTCGAGTTTCTCTAATAGTGGGAGAAAATTTAGTTTATATAGATCAGGTAAATTATGTGAAATTATGGTTCCCAGATATGTTATATGGGAGCATGTGTTCTTAAATGGAGATGTTGTGCATAATCTGGACCATATTTTTCCCTCTGTATTTATATTGAGAAGGTCAGATTTTGAATAATTGAGTTTGAAGTTTGAAACTTGTCCAAAGAGATCAAATTCTCTCGAGTGGTTTGAGAGACTGTTGTGGCTGGGATATTATTATCAATACATCGTCAGCGAAGAAAGCTGTTTTATGCTCAATCTGTCCGCAACGGAGGCCTATGATTCGCGGATTTTGCCTTATTCTTTCCAGAAACACCTCCATTGACAAGACAAATAAGAGAGAGAAGGGGGCAGCCTTGTCTCGTGCCATTCCTAATGTTAAAGGCCGAGGAAAGGCTTTCATTTATTTTGATCTTAGCTGAGGGTTTTTTATATAGTGCCATAATTTTGGGTCAAATTTATGAAGGGCTTTTTTAAGAAATAGCCAATTTACCCTATCGAAGACTTTTTCTGCATCAGTTGTAAGGATCGCTAGAGAAGTTTTGGCATTCTTGGCTTGGTGTAACGCGTTGATCAGCCTGATGGTGTTGTCTTTAGCTTCTCTAGAGGGTGTGAAACCCGCTTGTTCTGAGTTAATAAGACTTGGGAGAAGATGTTCGATTCTATTCGCTAGGATTTTGGCACAAAGTTTGATGTCATTGTTGATTAATGAAATTGGCCTATAACTGCTACAAAGAAAGTTATCTTTTCCTTCTTTCGGAATTAGGGAGATGTGGGCGGTGAGTGCTTCTTTTGGGAAATCTTTTGTGGCGTTGATATGGTTGAAGTAGTTGAGCAGGGCCGGGGTTAAAATATCTTTGAATGTTTTATAGTATGATGAACTATACCCATCTGGGCCTGGGCTTTTGCCTTTGGGGAGGTCTTTAATAACATCCTCTATTTCTTCTAGGGAGATTGGGTTGTTTAGTGCCGATTTCTGGGAGTCTGAAACTCGTGGGAGATTGATAGAATCTAAGATTCTCTGAATCCGCTCGGTTCTCTGTGTATATGATATCTCCTGATCTATATATATAAAATTGAATGTATGTCTGTCTGCGTGCGTGTCTGTTTGTCCTTTATGCGCTACTACACCATTCATCCGATCGCCATGAAACTTTGGGAAGTTGTTAAGTACACTCCTGGGAAGATTATAGGCATAGTACAAATATCCTACGATAAATGGCGTGCGAGCGTCGTCGAAAGTTACGCCCCCCCCCACGTAGATCGAATAAGTAAGCCACCTGCTATTGTGATGTCATCACTGATGTCATCAACATCGGACGCCCTTGAGCATGCCCCAACATGTTCTATAAAGCTGCATTGTGATGTCATTAAGGCTCTATTATGACACGTACAGCTTGGAACCACTAGAGCACGCCAGCCAATTACCATTGGAGTTGGAAGTGGGTAAACAAGTACTAGGATATCTTCCTAAGAAGCCACAGCAGCCGGATAAATTGTATGTTCCACCCAACGGCTATTTTATTCAGCCCGCAAGGGGGAAGCAGCGGCCTACAAAATCTAATTCTCTCATTTCCTGATGTCATAGATAGATAGATAGATAGACTGTATGCAATAACCCTGATAGATAGATAGATAGATAGATAGATAGATAGATAGATAGATAGACTGTATGCAATGACACGTACAGCTTGAAACCATAAATACTAGAGCACGCCAGCCATTTACAGTCAGTCTCCATTGGAGTTGGAAGTGGGCAAACATGTACTCGGCCAGTGATGGCGAACCTTTTAGGGACCGAGTGCCCAAACTACAACCCAAAACCCACTTATGTATCGCAAAGTGCCAACACGTCAGGGGGCGGGGCTTATCACAACGTATGATTTTACCCCCGTCGTTCTAAAAAGGAGAAGGCTGTTTCAGAATAGACCGGGTGCAGATTCTGACTGCTTTTTGGACGCGGAAATACTGCAGAATGTCCTCAGCGGAGATTTCTGTGGAAAATTCTGCAGCATTTCCGCATCTAAAAAGCAGTCAAAATCTGCACCCGGTCTATTCTGAAAGAGCCCTGCCCATTTCTGCCACATGTACACATACCCCAGCGGTAATAGTGACACCTTCACCCCAGCGATAATAGTGACATCCCACAGCAGTAATAATAGTGACACTCCCCCCATTAGTAATAAGAGTGACATACCCCAGCGGTCCCCCAGCAGTAATAATGCCCGCTCCCTTCCCCCCAGCGGTTCCCCCAGCAGTCATAATACCCCCCCCCCCCCAGTGGTCCACCAGCAGTCACAATGCCACCCCCAGCTGTCCGCCAGCAATAATAATGCCCCCCTCCCCCCAAGTGGTTCCCCCAGCAGTCATAATGGCTCCCCCCCAGCGGTTCTCCTGGCAGTCATCATGCCCCCCTTCCCCCACAGAGATTTTCTTGGCAGTCACCATGCCCCCCTCCCCCCAACGATTCTCCCAGCAGTCATGCCTCCGCTCCCCCGCCAGCGATTCTCCCAGCAGTCAGAATGTCTCCCATCCCCCCCCCCAGCGATTCTCCCAGCAGTCAGAATGTCTCCCATCCCCCCCCCCAGCGATTCTCCCAGCAGTCAGAATGTCTCCCATCCCCCCCCCCAGCGATTCTCCCAGCAGTCAGAATGTCTCCCATCCCCCCCCCCAGCGATTCTCCCAGCAGTCAGAATGTCTCCGATCCCCCCCCCAGCGATTCTCCCAGCAGTAAGAATGTCTCCCCCCCCCCCCAGCAATTCTCCCAGCAGTAAGAATGTCTCCCCCCCCCCAGCGATTCTCACACAACGGCTATTTTATTCAGCCTGGAAGGGGGAAGCAGCGGCCTACAAAACCTCAGTGGTCGCTGCTGCCGTCATCTAGATATATAAAAACGAAGTATGTATGTATGTCTGTCTTCGCAGCAACGCGCGACGGGTACGCTAGTTATCTATATTATATAGATCCGAGTAGTAAGATTGAAAGGTTCTAGCTATAGCGTCTGTTGTGTGATGGAGTTGGTCGTTCCTATCTTTAATTTTCGTGATGAAAGACCTGGAGTTTTGTTTTTTAATTAAGGAGGCTAGTCTTTTCCCGCATTTGTCTGCTAAAGCATAGTGTTTGAATTTGGCGTAATATAGATATTTGTCCGTATTTAGGTTAAGTAATTGCCTTAGCTTTGAGCGTAGTTCAAAGAGGTTTTTCTCCAGGGGGCGCAGGATTGTTTTCTTATGTTGTAATTCTAGTTTTTTGATTTGTTCGATGAGGTCAGTTTTCTCTTTCTCACTTTCCTTCTTCCTTCTAGAGCCTATTTGTATGAAAAGACCTCGGATCACTGCCTTGTGGGCTTCCCACAGAATTTCAGGCTTTGAGGAGTATTGGGCGTTATCCGTGAAGTATAATTGGATATTTTGCCTAATGGAGGCAACGTCTTCTTTAAGTAGGATGCTATCATTTAATATCCAATTGGGTGGGCATCTTTTTTTTTTTTGCTAGTGAAATTTCGAGTGAAAGAGGGGCGTGATCTGAAAAGAGGATTACATCATAAGCAGTCTTCTCCACCGAACCCAGTAAGTGATGCAGAATATACAAGTAATCTATCCTAGAGTATTTCTTGTGTACGGGCAAGTAGAAAGTAAAATCTTTTGTAGAGAGGTTGTGTATTCTCCATGGGTCAACTAAGTTAAGGTCAGTTAGTAATTTTTAAATTTTTTTTGAGTTTAAGGTAGGAAATTGAAGACGTTCCGTTTGATGTGTCCATGGAGGGTTGGAGTGGAACATTAAAATCGCCGCCAATAATTAATTGCCCTTCTTTGAATTTTTCCAGGTGGTCAAAAACTGAGAGGAAGAAATTTACTTGATTGCTGTTTGGAGCGTATATATTTGCCAGCGTGTAGGATTTGTCGAACAGAGTACCCTTAAGGAAGATATATCTTCTGTCTGGGTCAGACTAAACATTGTTGAATTGAAATGGTAGATCTTTATTTTGAACTATTGCCACTCCTCTGTGTCGTTTAAGTGGGGAGGAGGCGTTATACCATTTAGTAAATACTTTATTTTTGGATAAAGGTGTGTAGCTTTTTTTGAAATGCTTTTCCTGGAAGAAAATTATATCAGTTTTGTTTTTCTCTAGGTAGTGGAGAATTTGGGATCTCTTATGGGGGACATTAATACCTTTGACATTGAAAGTGTCAATTTGTAGTTTAGCCTTTAGGTCTTGTAATGAGTATTGTTCAATATGTGGTAGGATCGGCAGAGCTACTTAGGGTGAGAGAATCAACAAAGGGGTAAACACAACGATGTTTCATCATTTTAAGAAAATGAGAAAATGAAATAAACAATTGATAACGTTTTGCAGCTGAGCGTGAGTATTTAGACATTGTCTGCTCGCACTCAGGTTCAAAAGCAATCTATCAAGGTTTGTGGGGGGGGGGGCGCAAACAAAGAGGATCAAATGGGATCCAACATTAGCAAAGATCGGTGGGAGGAGCTGACTAGACCAAATTGGGTTTGTTCCCGTCAGATCTCCCAGCGCAATCCGTATAACTTCAGAGAAAACCAAGGTAAAACAGGCAAGTGTAAATGGAGAGAAAAACGTGAAGTCTATATTTATCTCCTCAGAAGAGAAAAGGGGGCAAGGCGGAATAAAGACTCCCATCTTGTCAGGTGGCGTCTGGTAGGAGGCCTCTTCTAGGGGTCTTGGTGAAGTCTTGCTCCATTCTCCTCCACTTCCTGGGCTTGTTTGGGGTGACTTGAGTCCAAAATTCCATTTTGGGAAGAGCGGGAAGGGCCAAGGAGTCTTCCGCTGATGTCCAATCCAAAATGTGAATATGGGAGAGGTTTAGCTTGTTGAGAACTGAATTCACCGATCTAGGCCTGAAGACTCTGTGGGCTCTTTCCAGCCCGAGGTCTGCGTCCTCTTCCCTTTCCAAGAGGCTGTTGAAAATTCGGCAGAGAGTGGTAGAGATCTCTTTGTCGGGGATGCTTTCGGGAATACCGCGTATGTGGATATTGTTGCGTCTCGATCGGTTTTCTAGATCATCTATATGTAGACGTTGGAAGTACATTCCTTTGTTTGTCAATCAGAATATCTTTAACCCTTTCTGCGTGGTTGATTATCTTTGTGCAAGAATCTTCAAGGGTATTGATTTTGGCGTGTACTTCTTTGACGTCTTTCCTTAGGTCCAAGATCTCCTCCTTCACCGTTTGGGTGAATTCTTTAAACAAATCTTTAATGCACTGCTTGGTTGGCAGCGCCTTGATGTATTTTTTTTTATATCTGAATTGGAGATCATGAGTGAGTCGTCTTCTGATTCACTTTCTGAGCCTTGCAGGGAGGCAGCGTGGTTTTGGTTATCTTCGTCTAATGCCATCTGCTTGGATTGAAAAGTGGGAGGAATATCTTGTGAGGCGGACCCGGAGTTTTCCATTAACGCTTGAGATCTTTTAGGTGTTTTGAGATCCTTGGCATTGCTGTTGCCTAGAGATTTTGTGGGTTTCCCCATTTTGCCTGTCTTGATGCAATTGCGCTAAGAGAAAAAGGCCTCCTTCCCACGAATGGATTTCCGCCGCATAATTTGCGGCGGAAATCCGCTGCGTTGCCCGCAGCTATTAGGTTCTATTGAACCTAATAGGTCAGGGCTCACGGTGCAGAATTCCGCACCGTGAATTCACCCGTCCTCACCCGCGGCATGCTCTATTTGCCGCGGGTGTACGCGCGGACGGCTTCCATTGCAGTCAATGGAAGCCATCCGTTCACGCTATCTTCAGCTGTAGCACACGCCCACGCGGTGGGCGTGTCGACGCGGTGGAGGTGGGCGGGGAAGCGTCATGCGGGAGTGAGGACGCCGGATCCGCAGGTAAGTATGGGGTCTCCTGGGGGGCGAAGTTTAACGGCGGAGCCCGTCACGGCTGTGTGCAACCGGCCAAAGGGTGAGAGGGGTTTTACATATCACGTTTTGTAGATACAGCTTTTACAGGTCTTTGTATTTGAGAAGCTGATATATGTGATTTTTATTGCATTTCACCACTAGATGGAGCAAGAGTCCATTATTAGTAATGCCAACAAAGCAGAGCCACTCAGATGTAAAATGGGGTGATAGGATAGACTTCAACGATGAGACTGTGCACAATGTTATGCTTTGTGATTATAAGGGGGGTTGCTTGTGCTGCAGGTGTCTCCAGGGACTGTCCTACCCCTCAGGGTTAGTATGCTGTTGGCTGCTGTATTCAGCCTTGTACAGATCTGAGCAGAGGAATGTGACCTGAGTAATTGGCTGCTCCACGTGGGGCACAGCAAATGGCGGTTGTCTCCTTCTGCACTTTCTAGTGCAGATGTTATGCAGCTGTTATACTGTTATGCAGAGGGGAGACGACAGCACTCTGCTCTCTTTCTCCCGGTCTCCCCCTGCTACTGTTCTATATAATGATTTTAGCCTTGCAGAGGCTTTGGCTGCCGCGGGCTCCCTCTCCTCATTCCGTTCCTCCACAGCTCCACGTGGGGCACAGCTAATGGCGGCTGTCTTCTTCTGTACTTTGCAGTACAGATGTTTTGCAGCTGTTGGGTGGCTGTTGTGCAGAGGGGAGTCTATGGCTCTGTTTCTCCCGATATCCCCCTGCTCCTGCTCTCAATAGTTATTGCCGTGTAGAGGCTTTGGCTGTCACGGGCTCCCTCTCCTCCTTCAGTTCCCCCACTCACTGCCTCCCGCGCTCCTGTCTCCCCGGCTGTCGGCACAGCAGGTGTCTCCTCCGCTCTGCTTCTTTAGCTACCCCGCTCCTCTCACCTGCTCTGAGCTTCTCCCTCCGGCAGGCAGCAGGGAGATTCAGCATCAGGCCGTCCGGCAGCAGTTGGGTCCCAGGCACCGTGGAGTCAGCGTCCCCGCGGGTCCCCGAGCAGGCTGTCTCCGGAGCTGATTACCACGTCCCGCCGCCTCCACAAGTTGCTGGGTCTGCAGAGTCTGCCCAGGTAATGCAGCTTCTGCCTCCTTGGCACTTTTCTCAGGGTTTTTCCACTGGTAAATGGGTATTTTGTGCCCGACTGATGGGAGCTCAGGCTAACTGCGTCCGACCATCTTGCCCGCTGGCCACGCCCCTCCCTTCAGAGTTTTTGTCAAGCTAACTTCAAGTAAAAACAACAGACACTATATACAGTGCACAAGCCAATCACTATAAAAAATTAAAAGCACAGGACCTCCACCCATTGTGTAGCATACTTACTCCTCCATGGTGGCAGGTGGGGGACCGGGAGTGGCTATGGCGTATACAATGGTCCAATGCAGAGGCATCCATGTCCGGTGCATGCGTGAGACTTAACAGTCATTGCGATATATGACTAGGAGCGGCTTTACCAAGTGTGCATGTCTCAGACCTTAATGTTTGGTGTGCGTTCTTATTTATTTTTTCAGATGACGTTCACCGTGCGGGCTAAATAATGTACTTCTTTGATAGATCAGACTTTTACGGATGCGGCGATACCAAATATGTATTTTTGTTTTATGATTTAGATTTTTTCATTATAGATATGGGGGTGGACTGAGGACTGCCGGACCTTAGATGCTGGGCATCATGTGTCTCTTAGAACTGCCGAGACAATAGAGCAAACTCTCGTCTGTCAGATTTTTGATGCTGAGCGTCACCCATCTAATGCCCAACTGTATGTTCCGTGCTCGCGTGTATACAGCCCGCAAAACCTTTATATCCTAGCAACAGATGACAGGACCAAAAACATACAGAACTGTGCTGACACGGCATATTGCAGTTACATTCCTTTCAGTATTTCAACTTTTTACAGTTCAATATACAGCAAAACACAGATTAGATAATATATATATATGAATTCAACGCGGACAAAGTTGCGGGTCACAAGCTAGTGGGCTAATAAAGGCAGCGGCCGGGCTTCATTTGGTCTTGTAAATGATGGTGATCACATTATATGAAAGTGGTCGATACATCAGCAGTTCTGAGGCCGTCTGGAGAATTCTGGCGTTTCCCAAACAAAAAAGGTTTCCAAGAGTCATTTATCTCGCTGTTCGTATGGATAATGGCCAGCGTGTCTATATTAATCCACATGCCAAGAATAATTTGCTGCAGAAGATTAGCAGCCCCAAGAAAACTACACTTTTAACATTTTTTGATCTATGCAAAACAGGTGATTTTGCAAAAACTCTTCTTTAGGTGGAAGTTCCTTCCTAGTATTTATGGAAAAGTAACTGAATTGAGAGGAAAAACTGTGGAAATGATGTCACTGACTGGCCAGAAGTAAGTAAGCATGAAGCTTCTGGCACAGAGTACGCTGTCTACCCTGACAATGCTGAGTGCTATTATCTTCATCTTCTGCTTCATGGAATTAGTGGTCCGACGTCATTCTTGGATTTGAAGACTGTTACTGGTATTGTTCACCTGACATAACAATTAGAGATGAGCGAGCACGCTCGGTAAGGGCAGTTACTCGAGCGAGCCTCGATCATCTCGAGTAACTACCTTCTCCTCCAAGCGTGCTCGGGAGCAGCGGGGGGTGGGGGTGGGGAGTGCGAGAAATCTCTCTCGCTGCCCCCCGAGTGTGCTCGCTCATCTCTAATAACAATCAGTCTGTGAGGCTCTAGGCTTGCTGCAGGATGACAAGCACTGGAATGCTTCTATGGAAGAACCTTCTCCTTGTGATTCTCGATTTAGACTACGGGAACTTTCCTCAGTGTTGTTGATATCTTGTCAACTATCAAACGCATTATGTCCTCCGACATACTAAAATAGTATTTTTCCCCGAAAGACATAAAGCGTCTGATAGTGTCAGAATTGCAACAAAATGTTCACCAAATAATGGATGAAGTTTATAATACCCGATTTCTATTGAAGACGCAGTGTTGTCTTTGGGAGGACAATGTATAGAACACTATGGCTAACCTCAACCTACAGGATACAGACTTACAATACAGAATACCTTAGGTGGAATAGCTACAACACAATCTTCTGGGCACAAGTAGTGTCTATAACGTTCGGTAACTAAAGAACAGCTTGCAATCAGAGTTTAGAAAGTACTGCGAAGCACACTGGGCAAATATTTCTCCTGGATGCTCCTGGGGAAACCAGCAAAACATTTGTCATAAACCTACTACATTCCAGAATATGGAAATATTGTGGGATAGCCTTGGCTGTCACCTCTTCTGGCATTGCTGCCACATTACTAGATGGAGGTAAGACGGCTCATTCTGCTTTTAGATTGCCCTTAAATCTGATACATATAGAGACCCCTCTGTGCAACATATAAAAACAGAGTAATATGGCGCAGGTGCCGAAAGAGACTAAGCTTGTAGTATGGGATGAATATTCTATGGCTCATAAAGATGGAGTTGCAGCGCCCAGTAGAATGCTGAAAGATATAAGGGCAAATGATGGCTTAATGGGTGTGTTACGGTTCTCTTAGCTGGAAACTTTCCAGGCAAACTTTACCAGTCGTGTCTGAGAGAACAAGAGCTGATGAAGTAAGAAAAGGTTTAAAATCTTCATATTTGTGGCTTCATATTCAGAAGCTCTCCCTAATACAGTGTACTCTGAAATTAAGACCTACCCTGAAAGTAAGCCCCACTCCTGTTTTTGGGGAGGTTTGAATTATAAGCCGTTCACCCAAAATGAGCCCTGGCTAGAGCACATGAAAAAAAAAAACATCAATACTCACCTGGCCAGCGGCGTCTGAGTTTGTCGCAATAGTCCCCTGCGCTGCGGCAGGCTGCCGTGTCCTCTGTGCTGAGAAATCCTCTTCTTTCTAGTGACGGGGCTTTGAATACCCTGCCTCCAGCAAAGCTAGTGCTGTGATTGGATCGAGCACTAGTCAATCAGAGCTGGCGCTCAAACTTTCACAGCCATTCAGTGAATGACATCAATGAATGGCTGTGATTGGCTCATTGAGCGCCGGCTGTGATTGGCTGGCGCTCGATGCAATCGCAGCGCTCGCTGTGCTGGAGGCGGGGTATTCAAAGCTCCGTCACCAGAAACAAGATACCTCAGCGTGGAGGACACAGCAGAGTGCCGCATCACCACCAGAGACCAGCAGTGCGAGGCACTGGGACGCTGTGCACCAGGTGAGTATAGACACCTGACAACATCCCCCGAAAATAAGACACTGCCTCTTTCTGGGCAAATTTATTTATAAGACATTGTCTTATTTTTGGGGAAACATGGTAACAAATGTGAGAGTTCTCTTAAGAGGTGACGCTTCCGATGGGCATTTTTCAGAGATGTTACTTAAAATGGGAGATGGAAAACTCTACACTTGAAGGTAAGATCATCATAACACCCAGCTTAGCCATAGTGGTGAGATCTCTTACAGAATGTACTACTAAGGTCTACCCCGAAATCTCTCACATCACAGCCTATAAATATGTTATGCAACCGTGTGTTTTTCACTCCCAAATATGAGAAAGCAGCCGCCATTAATGATCTGCTGAAATCATTCAAAGAAGAAACGCAATATAATATAGATTCAGTACTACAAGCTGATGATGCAGTAAACTATCCTGTGGAATTCCTAAACACCATCAACCCAACCAGTTCCCCTCCCTCCCACCGCCAGTATAACCTCATTTTTAAGGTCCGCGCACCAGTTATGTTACTAAGCAACCCAAACCCTCCAAAATGTTGTAATGGCTGGGTGGTGCCTAATAATCCTGTGGTTTCACCTACATTTGCTGCCCGAATACAAATAAAAGTTCTCCATGGAAATTTTATTGAGGCCACAGTAATCACTGGATGTGCTGAAGAGGCAAGATGATCCGAGCCACCCAACATGGAAAGATGCATTGTAGAGATGAGCGAACGTACTCGGTAAAGCACTACTCGTCCGAGTAATGTGCTTTATCCGAGTACCTCCCCGCTCGTCCTGAAAGATTCGGGGAGCGCCGCGAAGCGGGGAGCTGCAGGGGAGAGCGGGGAGGAACGGAGGGGAGATCTCTCTCTCCTTCTCTCCCGACCGCTCTCCCCTGCTCCCCGCCGCAACTCACCTGTCAGCAGCGGCGCTCCCCGAATCTTTCAGGACGAGCGGGGAGGTACTCGGATAAAGCACATTACTCGGACGAGTAGTGCTTTACCGAGTACATTCGCTCATCTCTAATGCATTGTAAAAAAATATATAGTCAAATGGACTTACCTGGTGCTCAGCGGGAGCCCTCAAGAAGAATTGGGCAACCTGCCTGCATCGGAGGTCCTAGTTACACAGAGAAAGGGGAGCAGCAGCAAATGTATGGTGCTTCACAACAACAAAAAAAAAGCAAGGACTTTATTGTTTCATCTTAAAATGGCAAGACAACGTTTCCACCATTCAAGGATTTTTTTCAAGCCGCATAATAGGTGAAACCGGACATGCAGTCCATGCCCCAGGCTGATTTTATACGTGGCTGGAAATGATAGGTCTTGTCCCATCTTTTGCCGATTAACACTGGCTGTTCCCATAGATTTCTAGGAGAGCTGCTAAAAAAGAGTGGGAAGGAGTTTAGCAGCATCTAATGCTGCGAACACAATACAAGACCCTTTATTTAGGCACTAGAAGACATTCCGAGGATGTAGGCCAAGTGAGGGATTTCTGGGCGCAGCGTCTATATTTGCTAATACGCCACAGCTGGCTGTGGGAAATGACGAGGAAACGCAACTTTAGCCAAAACTCCTTTACCTTTTCACATGTTTTTCGGCCATGATGCAGCCGGTGTGAAAATAAATTGCCCGTGTGAAAGAGGCCTTATGGTGGTTTGTGCGAATTAACAGCAGATAGGCAAATATTTAGGTCAGTGTTTTCAACAATCGGTAAAATACATGTTTAATTACCTGTTCAATAGATTATTGCAAAGCTTCAGGTTCATTGGTGCGTTAGATATTGTTTCCCCATACAAACTTTGACCCACCTTGAAAGTTAAATTAAATAAGATCCTTTCTTATTGGATTCCTACGTTATAGAAAGAAGCTACTGTCCAAATGTCAGGCTTCTAACTTTAGTAGTTTAGGCTCAGCATTGATGAATCAGTCAGGCCATTTCATAGCTGGAATAGACTTGAGGGAGGACGGTTTATCACCGGATCAGTTCTATGTGGCTGTTCCAGAGTGAGTTCCGCTAGCAGTCTGGCGGTCCTTGTACCTGAAGGTAATACTGCGAATGTAGTTTACAAAGAGGTCCTTCACTAATAGGATTATAATACAGGGATTATTAGAATGGTTTATATAATAAACACAAAAGATATATGATAAAGAAAGAGGTTTATAACATAAGTTAATTAGCGACGGGTTAGCAACATAATAATTATGAAGATAGTTACGATTTGTAGCATCTAGAAAGTGTGATACGAAGTTCACGAGGAAGAGGTCAAGGGCAAAAGCTGGTTCTTCTATGTGATAACAGATGGACATGACTGAGAAGGTGAGGGACTCTGTAGATGTATGTAACACCATTTATTACTCTGTCTCTCATCAGGATTACACAGCAGTGAAGAAGACTTCTAGTGAGCGCTGGCAGAACTTTGTGTCTGAAGGTCATGGAAGAACCCTGAGCCCAATAACGGGGCCTTCAACTCACTACCCGATACATGAGGACTTCAATGGGCAGAAGATCCTGGAACATGTCCACAAGATGACTGAGCTGCTGGCAGGAGAGGTGACACTGCGGGGAATGGGGGACATTATACAGTAACAGGAGGGCTGTGGAGGATGACTGTATATTGTGTTATCAGGTTCCTATAAGGTCTCAGGACATCTCTGTCTATTTCTCCATGGAGGAGTGGGAGTATTTAGAAGGACACAAGGATCTGTACAAGGAGGTCATGATGGGGGATCAGCAGCCCCTCACATCACAAGGTAATAGACATATAGAAGTACACATGACCTTAAGTACTTGAAGATGGAGTCCAGTCACTGTATGTGTGTCTTACAGATAGATCCGGTAAGAGGACATCACCAGAGAGCTGCCCCAGTCCTCTCCATCCACAGGATTATCCGGTACGTGGAGAAACTCCCTATAATCTGTAGAAGGCTCTGAAGGTTCTGCATTCAATACCAAATTGTCCCAAACCCTTTGAGACGAATGTTCAGTTTAAATGCAGAAAACGACTGAATGGCGAACAAGAATCATGCGCTTCTCCTTTGTTGCTCAGTTTCAGCCGGCTAAAGGATCAGCGGCGGCTTGTGCGGTTATCCTGCAGTTTAACCCCTGATCGTTCACTGTGTGACATAGGAATGGGAAACAATGAACGATTAGCGGACGTGAACTGCATGATTCTCACCTAGAAATAAGCTGCCTGAGTGCGGATGTGCTGGTGATGGCGTTAGCGGCTCGTTCGCTCGTCGTGCAAACAAGAATTGTGCAGTTCTCATCCCGTGTAAAACAAGTATAACAATACCAAATAGGACTAGAGGGGATTTACAGGGAACGATTACACAGGTCTGCAAAAAAAGAATTTTTTTAAGAGCTGTTTTAGTTATTCCACGTAATCTGTATATTTTTCGGTACACTGAATCTGAAAATGACCTCCGTTTTGTCATAAGACATCATGTTTCCTGACAATTCAGTCATCTATATTAAATAAGGCAATACCTCAAAATAAATGAAAATAGATTTATAAAATTAATTTTTAGTTACAAATTTTACATGAAAATCATTTTTGAACTGAAATGAGCCACTAAAACACACTAAAATCGTTTCTTCTTCCCCGCGAGGCTCCTCTTGGTACATTTACGCTTGTGAGTAGCATCTGGAATGTCTCTCTGAAGCATCCAACCGTAGTCTGCCATCATTGGAATGCTCCATTTTCCCTGCTATCTTCTTTCCATCTTTTTAATGTCCTGGTGGAATCGTTCACCTTGTTCTTCACTCACAGCTTCCAAATTTTCAGGAAAGTAGTGAAGGTGGGATTGGAGGAAATGCACTTTCAAACTCATCAGGCAACCTAAAGCTTGAGATGCTTTCAGCATTCGTCCGATGAGATGTTTGTAGTCGGGATCTTTCTTATTGCCTAAACATTTCTCTACGACCTCTTTAAATGCAATCCACCCTCCTTTCTGAGAATCCATCATGGTATTGACACACTCTTGATCAGCTATAAGCCTTCTAATGTCTGGTCTGATGAACACTTCTTCCATCAATTTTGCCTCCAAAAGGCCTGGAAACTTGGTGACCAAATATTTGAAGCATTCTCCATCTCTTGGAAGTGATTTCATGAATTGCTTCATCAATCCTAATTTTATATGGAGAGGTGGTAGAAGAACTTTATGTGGAGGTACCAAAGTTTCTTGGAGGACATTTTTTTTGACCGACCTGTGAGCTGCCAACTCTTCTTGGTCCAGTGAGTGTGTCAGTCTTGACTGTCCCATAGACACATAAAACAAGGCTATTTGGTATATCCAGCTTGTTGCCCGAGCAGCATGCACAAGACCTTTAAATTCCCACACACTTGCCAACCATGGTCTTCATATTTAAGTTTACGAAGAACCAATTCCAAGTTCTCGTAGGTTTCCTTCAAGTGGATGGAATGACCTACATGGATGGAAGCATAAAAACTGCTGTTGTGGAGTAAAACTGCTTTGAGACTTCTTTTCCCCTCGTCATCCTGACAGCATACACATGGAGGTTGCCTGCTGGACACCTGTTGGGACAGGAAGTGGAAGCTACAAAAGGCAACTCCCACCACCGGCTCACCAGTGTCTTCCTGTCCCTACAGGACAGTCCAAGCCGGCCTCCAGGTGTATCCTGGAGGTGAATGAAGAAAGAAGACTCCCATGCAGCCGGTCCGCCCGTGGGGGGACGACTCTCTGTTCGGGCTGGCAGGGCTTGCGCGGGTGAGACCCTACGAGGGGACCCTCACCCGCAGGATCTACCCAGCAATGTTCCCCCAGTGGGAAAATCCTCCCCCGGTACGCTGCCCAGTGGGGTTGTCGTACCGGTAGGAAGCAGCCCCGGCACCTGCAGGCTCGACGCCGGTGTCTCCAGGGATCCACGTCTAGAGAGGTATGCCAGCAGCGCTCGGGGCGGGCCAGGGGGGTAGGTCCCTGGTTCAAATCAAGTCCCCTCAAGTGCTAGCTTTACTCGTAAAGTGCTCGCTTCGGCAGCACATATACTAAAATTGGAACGATACAGAGAAGATTAGCATGGCCCCTGCGCAAGGTTGACATGCAAATTCGTGAAGCGTTCCATATAGCGCCATGTGTGTCTCCTAGGCGGCGGGTCCGGCGGCGTCCCCACGTGGGTGTATGCCCCGGGTCCGGCGCGGCGGCGTGACGTCAGCGCGGCCGAATCACGGGGGGCCTCACTTAAAGGGGGCGTGTCGGCGCCAAATTTGAAAATTTAAAAGGACTGGATTCCTCTGCATCTCTCCTGGCTGCACCTTACTGAAGATGTCAGCCAGAGAGGACACTGAAAGCAGCCTGCTGGTGAGTAGACTGCTTTGGGAGTACCGGGGAGGGAGGATTGAGACATCAGGATCTGGTGCTGGAAGTCCTTTTTGCTGTCTCCGTCTCTTAGAACAGAGATGCACAAAAGGTTTGAGAGGCCAAAAAGCGAGTGCGCAAATGTCCAGTTGGCTTGCGGCGGCTAGAAGAGGGCCACACCAAGCCACTATGCGCGGACCCTACAGAGAAGGTGATCCGCAAAGAGGGCTCCTCGGGCATGTCGGACATCCGATCCATGATCCGCGAGGAGATTGAAGCCTCGCTCTCCTCTCTTTCTCTGCCGCCCCCCATGTAAAGGGTAAGGCGGGCACGAATGGAAGAGTCAGACTCTGAGGAGGTCCTAGAAGATTCTCCTTCAGAATCCATGCCGCCCATGAGGGATACAAGGAAGTATTTCTTTTCATCGGCGGACTTGGGTCAGCTGTTAACTGCAGTCCGGCGCACCATGCAGGTGGAGAAAGAGGGCCGCAGCAGCCATCCTTTCAGGATTGCCTGTTCCGGGGACTCCTACCACAGCCAAAACCGTCATTTCCAGTTAATGACACTTTAAAACAGCTGATCCTGACAGAGTGGAAACAGGCAGATCAGAAATTCTTCCTGTCCAAGGAATTCAAGGATCGGATGGTCTTCACACCAGAAGATATCGAGTTCCTAGAAACCGTCCCTAAGGTGGATCTGGCGGTCGCCAGGGTCTCAAAAAGCAGCCCTCGCCTTTGAGGACATTTCCCAACTGCGGGATCCACTAGATACCAGAGTGGATTCTGCGATGGAAAAGGCCTGGGAGACCGCGGCCCTGACCGTCAAAGCCAACATCACGGCCACATCTGTGGCGAGATCTATGTCAGTCTGGTTAGACCAACTCCAGACGCTGATTTCTCAGAGGGGCTCTAGGGAGGACATCTCCAGCTGCCTTCCCCTCCTCCAGGGGCAACCGGCTTCCTGGCAGACGCCTCTCTGGAGTCAGTGAGGTTCAGGGCCCGTTCAGCATCCCTCTCGAACACAGCAGGAGGGCTGTCTGGGTTAAGGCCTGGACAGGAAATAACGCCTCCAAGAATAGACTCTGTTCCCTGCCCTCCCAAGGACACAGAATCTGCGGGCCTTCCTTGGATACTCTCCTAGAGAAGGCATCGGATAAGAGCCAGGGACTACCATCGGAGAAATCGTTTAAGCGGCTTCCTCCTCCTACCCTTCTCCTTTTGTTCCCTCTAGAGCATACAAGGGGAAAGGGAAAACCGGACGCTGGTCCTATCCCAAAGGAGGAAATGGTGAGAATCTGCCTTCCCGGATCCTACAGGTAGGGGGTAGACTGAAAGGGTTCGCCCTTAGATGGAACGAGGCAACCTCCAATCCCTGGGCCTTACGCCTAGTCTCGGATGGCTACAAAATTGAAATTTCCTCCCCGGAGGTTCATAGTCACCCCCTGCCAGTCACCTGCGTCTGCTCAGGCCCTCCAGTTGGGGGTGCAAGAGCTGTTGTCCCTAGGGGCCATCACTCGGGTTCCCGCAGACGGACTATTCAAGGGGTGCTACTCCCCCTTGTTCCTAATCAAAAAAAAAAAAAAGAAAAACAATGGATCCTATAGAACTATGATTAATCTGAAATTCCTGAATAAATCTATCACGTATCAAAGATTTAAAATGGAATCGGTGCGGTCAGCAATCCCCTTAATTGCGCCGGATAGTGTCATGGCCACCGTGGACTTAAAGGACACATATTACCATGTCCGTATACACATAGATTCCCAGCGGTTTCTGCGGTTTGCCCTGGTGATAGATGGCTCTGTCTCTCACTTTCAATTTACGTGCCTGCCGTTCGGGATTTCCTCCGCACCCCGGGTGTTCTCCAAACTGGTGTTAGAGATGGTGGCGGCACTGACAAGGTGTTGATTGTCCCATACCTCGACGATTTCCTGATCATAACAGGATCGGCTTCAGAACTCCAGTTCCAGGTCAACCTCACACTCCGTCTGTTCGAGTCATTAGGCTGGATCATCAACTCCTCTAAATCCAGTCTTCTGCCTGAGCAGAAAGAAAAAAAAATAAAAAAATAAAAAATAAAAATTTCTGGGAGTGATTCTGGACTCACACAATCAGTGCTCATCCCTTCCCCAAGAAGGCAAAAAAAAAAAAAAAAACAACAAAAAAACGATCCAGGATGAGTGTCGGGCACTTTCTCTAACCACTAAAGTCTCCCTTAGGAGAGGCATGAGGGTCCTCGGCCTCATGACCTCTTGCATCGGGTAGTCCCTTGGGCCCAGTTACATTGTAGAACCCTCCAAGACTTTATCCTAAACAACTGGGATAAATCCCCTGCCTCCCTGGATCGGAAAGTCGTCCTTACCTACAAGATAAAATCCTCCTTGGAATGGTGGATGTCTATCTCTAACCTTGCCAGAGCCACGGCTTGGTACCCCGCATCCCCAGTATCCATCTTTACTGACGCAAGTGCAACTGGTTGGGGGGCCCACTTAGGCCGTCATTACGTCCAAGGGGGCTGGAACCGGGAGGAAGCTGCTCAATCCTCCAACTACAAAGAACTTTGCGCTGTCTGGAAGGCCATTCGGGGCCTCGAGACAGAGATCAGGGGTAGACACATTAAGATCTTTTCGGATAACATAACAACTGTGTCCCTCATCCGCCACCAGGGATCCATGCGGAACCCCCGACTCCAAGACCTGGCGGCGAAAGTTCTCGGGTAGATAGAGCAGCGGACGCCTTCCGTCACAGCGTACCACGTAAGGGGCCCAGAGAACTCCATGGCGGACCATCTCAGCCGCAGGAAGATAGACCCCGGGGAGTGGACTCTATATCCACACGCGTTCCAGCTAAATTTAGAGAGATGGGGGACACCCAAGCTGGACTTGTTCACCTCTCGGGAGAACACCAAGTGTCCCCGGTTTTTCTCCACGGGAGCAGACGGGGGCTCCCTGGGAATAGATGCACTATCCCAGGCCTGGGATTGGGACCTTGCATACGCCTTCCCGCCTATCCCCCTGATTCCTCGGGTCCTAAGGAAAATTCAGGAGTCCCCAGGCTCCGTTATCCTGGTGGCCCCATTCTGGCCCAAGAGACCCTGGTTCCCGATCCTGGCCGCTCTCTCGACACAGGATCGCCTCTACATCTGCCGCAGAGAGACGACCTCCTTCAGCAGGGTCCCCTGATAGGCCCAAAGGTCCGACAGTTCAGACTGGCGGCCTGGAAGTTGAGCGGGTAAAATACCTGAGCCGGGGCCTATCAGAGGGGGTGACCACTACGTTATGTGAGAGCCTCAAAAAATCCACCTGAAAAATATACTCCAGGGTGTGGGATACCTTCTCTAGGTGGTTGGCGCATAGTATACATGACCTCCAACAGCCCGACATTAACAAAATATTGGAGTTCCTACAGGATGGTTTGGACATGGGGCTAAGACCTGGTACCCTTAAGGTCCAGGTGGCCGCCCTTGGGGCCTTCTTCGACTTCCCCTTAGGCGGCCATAGGCTAATTAAGAAATATCTGAAAGGGGCATTCAGACTCCATCCCTTTATAGGAGAAACCATGCCCCCATTGGACCTGAACCTTGTTTTGCAGGCCCTCTGCGCACACCCCTTTGAGCCCCTGGAAGATCTATCAGTAAAGATCCTCCCCCACAAAGTTGCCTTTTTAGTGGCCATCACATCCGCCAGACGGATCGGGGAGATCCAATCCTTCTCGATTAGGACCCCATACATGACCACCTGCCCAGATAAAATAGAGTTCAGGCCTGACCCCTTCTTTCAACCAAAAGTTCTCACAGACTTTCACAGAGAACAGCGTATAGTACTTCCCTCCTTCTGCCAGGAACCCCGTAATACCACGGAACAGAGGTTCCATAATTTAGATGTTAGACGAGCAGTCCTGAAGTATTTGGAGGTCACACATTCCTTCAGGAAGTCTAACAACCTCTTCATTCAATTTCAGGGTCCACGCAGAGGAGGGGCTGCTACTAAGGACTCCTTAGCGCATTAGGTCAGGAGGGCCATAGAAGAGGCGTACAGATCCCAGGGGATCCCACTCCCGGGCGACGTTATAGCCCATTCCACTAGGGCGGTCGCCTGTTCCTGGGCAGAGAGAGCCCAGGCGACAACCGACCAGATCTGCAGAGCCGCCACGGGTCGAGCACACATACTTTCGTTAAACACTATCGCCTGGATTTGGGGGCCAACCGGGATATGGCCTTTGGGCGGAAGGTGCTACAGGCAGTGGTCCCTCCCTAAAGCCCTTGGTCGTTGGTATTCCTCCATGTGTATGCTGTCAGGATGACGAGGGGAAGACAGGAATTAGGTCCTACCTGTTAATTCCTTTTCTTGAAGTCATCCTGACAGCATAGGGGCTTTTCCCTCCCCTTCGGTTATATTTTACATGAAGTAACGTATTGTACTATGATTTCCATATTAGAAATGATTGGTTAAGCAAAGCCGGGTCACTGTAGTTATTTGGTACACACTGGTGAGCCGGTGGTGGGAGTTGCCTTTTGTAGTTTCCGCTTCCTGTCCCAACAGGTGTCCAGCAGGCAACCTCCATGTGTATGCTGTCAGGATGACTTCAAGAAAAGGAATTAACAGGTAGGACCTAATTCCTGTCTTTGAAGAATCTATGAAAATACACCATTACGTTAAATCATATTGGATTTTGAATTGACCCATCAAACCTTCGACATCGATGGAATTGACCAACTTGTCTTCTTGGGCAAAGTAAGGAACCAACTCCTTTTCACGATGTCTGAACCATGAAAAAGACACTCCTGGCAATAATAAATTCCTGCTTTTGAGCCTTGAACTGAGTAACTCAGCAGCATCTTTGGGAAGATTCAAGTCTCTTACCAAATCATTCATCTCCTTCTGGTCTTGTATCCTCTTCAAAGTCAGAACTTGATTCATCATCTGGTTCAGGTATGACTCCACCTTCATCAGAGCTAGATATCTCTTCCAAGGTAGCAGGAGGCTTGGGTACTGGTATATCTGTGCAATGGGAGATGGGATAAATTGCTGAGTGAAGATTGGGGTATTAAATGGAATGCTTTGGAATTATACCCTTTCACATCACATGAACAAAAGTAACAGTCGTCACTATGGTTCTTTTGCTCTCGCCATACCACAGGAATCCCATAACAGAAAGCTTTTTTTTCTTACCCTTGAACCAATTTCGGAGGTCCTCAACACACCGTTTGCACTTGTTCCCCGTTAACTTGGGGAAACATGATTTAGGAATGATGAGCTAACACAAAGAGATTGTGGGAGTTACACCTTCTCTTTTTAGTTGTCAGCGGCCACAGCAGCAGAGAGTCAGCGTCACTGGCAGTGCCAGCAGAGACTGAGCGAGAGAGCAAGCTGTCCGCGGCCACAGCATCAGAGAGCTGGCGTCTGGGTCAGAGCTGAGAGGTGGCAGAGAGGCACAGACATGTCTGCGGAGTGTGCTGTGAGGGAGCAGATGGCCAGGGGAGATGGTCTGCAGCTTCGTAAGTCACAGTACAAGGGCTTCGCCAGGGGAGATAGGAGGGCATAGCCTTACAGCAGGGGGATTCCTAGAGAGGCTGCAGTACCACACTGTCAGCGCAGGTGTCTCTTAGTGGTTCACCACGGGGAGAAGGAAGGGGGACGGCTGCTCCGGGGAGAGTGATTGCTGCGGCATGCTAGGACCTTGCTCATGGCAGCCAATCATCTCCTGGGGGCATCACCGCCTGTCAAGCACCCTGTATACTATCTCCACCCATACTTCCGGTGGCGTCAAGATACAATAGTACCACGGGCGAGAACCAAGAAAAAAAATTGAATCAAGCCCGTGCATTTCAGAGCCCTCGCGGTCACCTTGCAACATGTTGATGCTGGTTTCCATTAGCTCACTCTGGAAGTTCTTTTCTTTGAAAGTTATGTTTTTTTGACATTGTGTATCTTAAATGCGTTGATGGGAATTAATTAATAATAATTTTGACTTTAAATTTAGTTAAAACCCCTAAGATAAAAAAATACCAAAAATTTGCTAATTTGAAGAGAATTTTGCATCTAGTGGTAAATCCTGACGTCTAGGATTTATTTCATTTTTTTTTCAGCACACCAAAATACATGAAAATTAGTTGAAAATCATCAAACAGTTTTTTAGTTGCAGATCTGTGTTATCATTCAAAAAATCAATGTATCGTTCGAATTTGAATGATAATCGTTCAGTATAAACATGACCAACAACTGGACGACGCACAAGAATTTGTTTGCTTCTCATTTGTTAAATGCAAGCATAAAAATCATCGTTCGCTCATTTACACATTGTTGTGAGTAAACAGCGATTGTTTAATCATTCACATTCACTGTATATGCAAGCTGCACGTGAGCAAACCTTCTCATGCTCAGTCTATGAACTATTAGTATACTCAAGCACATGTGAAAAAGACTGGAGTATACTAATAGATCATAGACTGAACATGAGTCAACAATGTGATGCAGCAGCCAAAAAGGTAAACACAATTCTGTGATGTATTAAAAGAAGCATAGAGTCTAGATCTCGTGAGGTCATTATCCCCCTCTACTCTTCCTTAGTCAGGCCTCATCTAGAATACTGTGTCCAGTACTGGACACCGCACTTTAAAAAAGACATATACAAACTGGAGCAAATTTAGAGAAGAGTCACCAAGATGGTAAGCGGTCTGCAAATCATGTCCTATGAGGAACGGTTAAAGGATCCGGAAATGTTTAGCTTGCAGAAGAGAAGGCTGAGAGGAGACTTAATAGCGGTCTACAAATATCTGAAAGTCTGTCACACTGCAGAGGGATTAGCCCTATTCTTATTTGCACAAGGAAAGACTAGAAGCAATGGGATGAAACTGAAAGGGAGGAAACACAGATTAGATATTAGAAAAAATCTTTCTGACAGTGAGGGTGATCAATGAGTGAAACAGGTTACCACAGGAGGTGGTGAGTTCTCCTTCAATGGAAGTGTTCAAACAAAGGCTGGACAAATATCTGTCTGGAATGATTTTGTGAATCCTGCACTGAGCAGGGGGTTGGACCCGATGACCCTGGAGGTCCCTTGAAAAATTCAAGATGCCATGACGTATGTCCGTTATTACGGTCATACTGACTTTTTGTTTTTTAATCACATTTACGTGTAATCCTGGATGGAAGAAAATGACATAGATATTACTGCCTTCTCCACGATCATCATGACATCATAGCTGGAGGATTTCACTTAAAAGTAAAGCATTAATGGTGTTGGTAACAAAGGGGCATTAGTTTGGAGGGTGCGCTGTTTTATGTATTCTGTGGAATGGCAGGAGAGAGGTCTTCCTCATACATGTTGTTGGGGCTAGAGCAACGCATTTCTGCCGACAGAATAGATGATGTTATCTGTGCGGAGAAACCAAAACCTGAGGAAGACCCTTCCCTTCATGAAATCATCAAGGCCGATATGATCCATGGGCCTCGCGGTAATTTAACCCCCAATGCACCCTGTATGAAAGAAGGTCGCTGCAGCAAGAAGTATCCTCGACCCTCCTGAGAGACACACAGGAGACGACAGATACCCCAGTGCCGGCGAAGAGCCCCGAAGGGCGGTGGTTTCACCGGTGAGATCCATGTGTAACCCTGGATAACCGCTGGGGGGCCTAATAATCCTGTTCCTTCACCTACATTTGTTCCCATATATAACATAGAGTATTGCAGTTCTGTAAGATCTATACAATACATGTAAATATGGTAATAAAGGCAGCGGCCGGGCTTCATTTGGTCTTGTAAATGATAGTGATGAGATCACATTATATGAAGTGGTTGATACATCAGCAGTTCTGAGGCCGTCTGGAGAATTCTGGGGTTTCCCATACATGAAAGGTTTCCAACAGTCGTTCATCTCGCTGTTCCTTCCTACTATGTATGGAAATGTAAGTTAGACCTGCAGCTGGCTCCCTCATATAACTACTGCTGTCCTGTCATTACTGGTCATTATGCTAATTACCCATCTTCTCCGCCCATCTAACACGTTCCTCTACATCTGTCTGACTTTTACAGTATTTGTTTCCCAGCTTTTCCCTCAGGGTAATGATCTGAAGAATATTGATGCTGCAGCCATAGTGGTAAAAGAAGAGGTAAATGTGAGGGGTGATGAGCGGTGGAAGGAGGAGATCCCTACAGACACCCGTCCAGGTGAGTAGTAACCACGGAGTAATGCAGAGAACAGTCACATCTTCTGCTCTTTCATCACCTGCAATGTTTTTGTGTTACATTTTTAAGCTCTGTGTTCTGTCAGATTGTTCAGCTGCGTATTCATCCATTTAGCCGAAACCCAAATTAAATGTGGATGAAAATGTGGTATCGCTATAGGAGATAAACCGTGACGAGGATTTAAATATGCTGATCTCTGCTGATCTCTTAAAAGGGTGTGTTTAGGGATTCCCATATATGACAGACCATCGTGTGGAAGTACAAAGGTGGCAGCTGTAAGCCAAGCAAGGGTACATAACTGTTAGGGAAATCCAATGTTCCGTCAATATGCTGTGAGGCTCCAAATCAGAGGTGATTATGGCGGCCGCCGTGAGAAAGCAATGGACACAGACATGACCGTGTCTTAAAGCAATCTACCTTTATTACAAAGCATCTTTCTTTATATAGTATTTTAAAGGAGAGCAGTCTATTGTCAATATGTGTACATTTTAGTCAGTCACATGTCTTACATAGATAGCAGTTAATCATTAAGGCCTTGTCTTTACTGGACACTATTGCACACTGACCTTTGAGCAGTGTAACAGAAGATAAAGAACAATGTAAGATATATATACACGTTTGCTAAGTACTATTCTCTATTTCTAATTCCTGTAACAATGCAATCTTGCCGTGCAAACAACACATGAATGTACAAGCGTGTATCAAAGATGTTCATAGGAGACAGGATGAAATATATATATATAAGTTTTATGCTCCTAGCCTTCACAAAACCCTGTCTTGTTAAACGGAAGCCATTCATAGGCCTCATGTCTGCACACAATGTAGATACTTGGAGGAAGTGCTAGGACAGTATGGTTGGGGACAACAGCTAACCACCGGGCCGAAACAATATCTACTGTCTTGTATTGTAATGACTGCAAGACAGATCGCTGACCTGCAGTAATTACAGGGGTAATTGCTTTTACTTCTGGTCCTCCTCTTATACACTGGGTGTTGTGTGATAAGTTGCCCACACACATGTGGCAGGTGTGCAGAGAGTGGGGCTGCTGCACCGCTGCTTGGGGTCTGGGGCAATTAATCCCGTTAGGTAGACATGTTGCTGCGGTCATTTTCTGAGGGCTGAAGTGAATGTGCATTTCTGCCTTTCTCGGTTGACAACGATCGGTTAAGGATCAGCCAAGTGTTCTCATACCATCTAACTCCTGAGGATACATATTCCTCCTGTGATAATTTGCTGGAGCTCACCGCTATGTTTGGGGTGTCGGCAGGTCTTACAATTCGGACATATTGAGGGTAATGGCTATATATGACATAGTTTCTGCAGCTGTGGGACTGTGTGTACGTCTCCACCAATATTTATGTGTCCCTGATTTATGGAAAGCCTTAACAATAATCTCATGATGCTTTACAACTTATTGCCCCAACTCTTCATTTAGCACATCATAGATTCCCTCTATACCGAGGATTGTCCATAACAGTAGAGACAGCCGTCCAAGCATTCCTCCGGCTCTGGAGCTTTTTGCAATGACTAGCTTGTATCCAGGTGTCCTTTCCTTCCAGTTTGACTGAATTGGCAGTTCTCAACTGGATCTGATATGGACTGTCAAATGTTGGTTCAAAACTTTTTTTGATGTCTTTTGAGGACAACCCAGTCCTGGAAACAAAATATGTGACCCTTTTTTTTGAGTCTGGATCTGGAATCAAGGAAAATTCATGATTATGAGTGACACAACTTCTGATGCAAGGCACTCACATGGAGACTATAGCTCTTTTTTGCTCCCCCTGAGGGCGCTGTAAGGCGAAACATGTTGTGGATATAGATTAGATTATAATAGGGGTTTGGTGGTGCTGATTTATAAATTTCCACATAGGCTTTTGGCAGTTGGCCATCCAGGCCTATGTTTTGGTGTGTATATGCACAGTTACACACATGATACTAACTGATGACTGCTGGTCCCATCCCATTACTGCCACCATTTGCCCCTTTATTTTAAATATCATTCAATGTTGTCTTTTTGAATAATAAAGTATTTAGATTATATTTCAGGGAATATCACCTATGGGGATTTTTTGCCTTTGGCAATTAGAATTGTGTTTATATAACCCGGAGTATTCCTAGGGCAATTTAATAATATAAGCAGTCATAATAATCGTCCGACTATTGAAAGTCACACAAGTCCAGCATTTTGTTGCAAGAGGCAAACAAGGTCTTCTGTGACTACATATTAGTTTGTAGAGATGGGCGAACGTACTCGTCCGAGCTTGATACTCGTTCGAGTATTAGTGTGTTCGAGATGCTCGTTACTAGAGGCGAGCACCACGCGATGTTCGAGTTACTTTTTACTTTCGTCTCTGAGACGTTAGCGCGCTTTTCTGGCCAATAGAAAGACAGGGAAGGCATTACAACTTCCCCCTGCGACGTTCAAGCCCTTTACCACCTCCCTGCAGTGAGTGGCTGGCGAGATCAGGTGTCACCTGAGTATATAAATCGGCCCCTCCCGCGGCTCGCCTCAGATGCATTCTGACATAGTTCAGGGAAAGTGCTGTCTTGCTGGAGTTGCTATAGGGAGAGTGTTAGGAGTTATTTTAGGCTTCAAGAACTTCTATTTTAGGCTTCACTGGTCCTTCTTAGGGCCACATCTGACCGTGTGCAGTACTGTTGAGGCTGCTATTTGCAGTGTTGCACTTTTTTTTTTTTTTTTTTGTATATCGGCCGTGCAGAGCATTGCGTCCTGCAGTAATTTTGCATAGTCCAGGGCCAGTAGTGGTGGTGAGCCAGGGACAGTGAAAGACATATACAGTCTATATAAGCAGTGGGCTTTTCCAACAAAATTTGGGGAAAAAAATCTATTTGGGCTGCCTGTGACCATCCTCAGTGTACTGCGTCTCTGCTGGGGGTAGTTGTCCTAATTCATACGCAGCCAGCTAAGTGTTACAGCAGGCTTGTGCAAAATTCTTTCCTGGCTCTGCTGTGCGTTCCGTAAGCGAAGTCAGCCTCCAACCACAGGCGAATAAGTGGCACATTTAATTACAGCGTTCTGTTTCTGCACTACTGGTAATATACCATGCTGAGGGGTAAGGGTAGGCCTAGAGGACGTGGACGCGGGCGAGGACGCGGAGGCCCAAGTCAGGGTGTGGGCACAGGCCGAGCTCCTGATCCAGATGTATCGCAGCCGACTGCTGCGGGATTAGGAGAGAGGCACGTTTCTGGCGTCCCCACATTCATCTCACAATTAATGGGTCCACGCGGTAGACCTTTATTAGAAACTGAGCACTGTGAGCAGGTCCTGTCGTGGATGGCAGAAAGTGCATCCAGCAATCTATCGACCACTCAGAGTTCTGCGCCGTCCACTGCTGCAACTCTGAATCCTCTGGCTGCTGCTCCTCCTTCATCACAGCCTCCTCACTCCATAACAATGACACATTCTGAGGAGCAGGCAGACTCCCAGGAACTGTTCTCGGGCCCCAGCCCAGAATGGGCAGCAATGGTTCCGAATCCTCTCCCACTGGAGGAGTTTGTCGTGACCGATGCCCAACCTTTGGAAAGTTCCCGGGGTCCGGGGGATGAGGCTGGGGACTTCCGGCAACTGTCTCAAGAGCTTTCAGTGGGTGAGGAGGACGATGACGATGAGACACAGTTGTCTATCACTCAGGTAGTAGTAATTGGAGTAAGTCCAAGGGAGGAGCGCACAGAGGATTCGGAGGAAGAGCAGCAGGACGATGAGGTGACTGACCCCACCTTGTTTGCTACGCCTACTGAGGACAGGTCTTCAGAGGGGGAGGCAAGGGCAGCAGCAGGGCAGGTTGGAAGAGGCAGTGCGGTGGCCAGGGGTAGAGGCAGGGCCAGACCGAATAATCCACCACCTGTTTCCCAAAGCGCCCCCTCACGCCATGCCACCCTGCAGAGGCCGAGGTGCTCAAAGGTCTGGCAGTTTTTCACTGAGAGTGCAGACGACCAACGAACAGTGGTGTGCAACCTTTGTCGCGCCAAGATCAGCCGGGGAGCCACCACCACCAGCCTCACCACCACCAGCATGCGCAGACATATGATGGCCAAGCACCCCACAAGGTGGGACGAAGGCCGTTCACCGCCTCCAGTTTGCACCGCTGCCTCTCCCCCTGTGCCCCAACCTGCCACTGAGATCCAACCCCCCTCTCAGGCCACAGGCACTACCGTCTCCCGGCCTGCACCCACACCCTCACCTCCGCTGTCCTCGGCCCCATCCACCAATGTCTCTCAGCGCACCGTCCAGCTGTTGCTAGCGCAATTGTTGGAGCGCAAGCGCAAGTACGCCGCCACGCACCCGCACGCTCAAGCGTTAAACGTGCATATAGCCAAGTTTATCAGCCTGGAGATGCTGCCGTATAGGGTTGTGGAAACGGAGGCTTTCAAAGGTATGATGGCGGCGGCGGCCCTGCGCTACTCAGTTCCTAGTCGCCACTACTTTTCCCGATGTGCCGTCCCAGCCCTGCACGACCACGTCTCCCGCAACATTGTACGCACCCTCACCAACGCAGTTACTGCCAAGGTCCACTTAACAACGGACACGTGGACAAGCACAGGCGGGCAGGGCCACTATATCTCCCTGACGGTACATTGGGTGAATTTAGTGGAGGCTGGGACCGAGTCAGAGCCTGGGACCGCTCACGTCCTACCCACCCCCAGAATTGCGGGCCCCAGCTCGGTGGTGGTATCTGCGGCGGTGTATGCTTCCTCCACTAAACCACCCTCCTCCTCCTCCTCCTCCATCATCATAGACAGGAGGGTGCTCTGACTATCCAGCGACATACTGTCTTCCCCCGGCTCTGTTTCCGAGCGCAAAGCGTCTGCCTTTATGCTTTGCAGGGAACTTCTCAAGGCATAGCAGAGGAATGGTGACGCTAATGATTGCAGCATCGCCGCTCACCATCTGGGTAGACTCCTCAAAGTTTGCAAGGACCTGGCAGATGTCTGCCAACCAGGCCCACTCTTCTATAAAGAATTGAGGAGGCTGACTCCCACTGCGCCGCCCATGTTGGAGTTGGTATTCCACTATAGCTCTACGCTGCTCATAGAGCCTGGCCAACATGTGGAGCGTAGAGTTCTACCATGTGGGCACGTCACACAGCAGTCGGTGCACTGGCAGATGAAACCGATGTTGCAGGGTGGCAGCGTCCGTGTGGGACTTGCGAGGAGGAGGAGGACGAGGAGGACGAGGAGGACATGGCTGACTTCATGTTACGATGCCTTTCTCGTGACCCTCACGTTACACGCATTCTGGCCACTTCGGATTACTGGGTGTACACACTGCTCGACCCACGGTATAAGGAGAACCTTTCCACTCTCATACCCGAAGAGGAAAGGGGTTCGAGACTGATGCTATACCACAGGACCCTGGCCCTGACCCATTAAAGCTGACGTTACATCGGTCCACACGGAGTTGTAACTGCATGTGTCCACTTCTTAAGGACCCCAGTCTGACTGGGGCATGCAGTGTGGGCCGAAGCCCACCTGCATTAAACATGACATTACCTCAGCTGTGATGGGCACTGCAATGGGATTTATTTACGTACCACCGGTGGCTTCCTGGCACCCACCCATGCTGTCGGTCCACAGGGACTTCACAATAGGGAGTTGTACCTGCCTGTGTCTATGAATTAAAAACCCCGGTCAGGTTGGGGCATGCAGTGTGGGCCGAAGCCCACCTGCATTTAATCTGGCGTTAGCTCTGCTGTCCAAGGCACTGCAATGGGATACATTTATGTACAGCCGGTGGGTTCCAGGGAGCCACCCATGCTGTGGGTGCACACGGAATTCCCATTGCGGAGTTGTACCTGCCTGTGACTATTTATAAAAAAACGCGGTCTGACTGGGGCATGCAGACACCTTGACAGAATGAATAGTGTGTGGCACATAGGTTCCCCATTGCTATGCCCACATGTGCAGCTCCTGATGGCGGTGGCACAGGATTATATTTCTCACTGCTTCTGTACAGCATTGTGGGCTATCGTCCTGCCCCTTTTAAAGAGGGTCGCTGCCTAGCCGTGCCAACCCTCTGCAGTGTGTGCCTGCGGTTCCTCTGGCAGACACACTTCTAAATAGACATGAGGGTGGCGTGGCATGAGGGCAGCTGAAGGCTGCGCAGGGACACTTTGGTGTGTGCTGTGGACACTGGGTCGTGCGGGGGGGGGGGGGGGTTGGGCAGCATGTAACCCAGGAGAAGTGGCAGCGGAGTGTCATGCAGGCAGTGATTGTGCTTTGTTGGAGGTAGTGTGGTGCTTAGCTAAGGTATGCCATGCTAATGAGGGCTTTTCAGAAGTAAAAATTGTTGGGAGGGGGGGGCACTCTTGCCGCTATTGTGGCTTAATAGTGGGACCTGGGAACTTGAGATGCAGCCCAACATGTAGCCCCTCGCCTGCCCTATCCGTTGCTGTGTCGTTCCCATCACTTTCTTGAATTGCCCAGATTTTCACAAATGGAGACCTTAGCGAGCATCGGCGATATACAAAAATGCTCGGGTCGCCCATTGACTTCAATGGGGTTCGTTACTCGAAACGAACCCTCGAGCATCGCGAAAATTTCGTCCCGAGTAACGAGCACCCGAGCATTTTGGTGCTCGCTCATCTCTATTAGTTTGCTTCACATGCCCCCCCCCCCACAAACTGCTTCTAGCCAGCCTGTTCTACTCTTTTCTATGAAATTTTATAAGTGACCCATAAGAGCCTTGGAGGATAATATCCAAAAGTCAAGAGAATTGTATTAACCCCGGGGGATAATGTGCAGAAACAACTGCTAGATTACTCTTACATCAGTAATAACTTGGGCGATTATTGCCCCATGTAAAGGTACCTTAGCTGTCAAACCCCTGTGATTGTAGCTGGCAGGTGTCATCTGCTCCAAACAACCAGCACCCACTGGGTATGCGGCGGGCACATCTCTCAAAAACACTTCATATTCACCCTGCACCTCTGTGATCTACATGTACAAAACGAAAATATATCTCACCAGCAGCACTTTAAAATATCCCCATAGGCTTGAAGCAAATTTCAATAATTAACCCTTTCCCCCTCTGTAATTTACATGTAGATCGCAGTAAATAAGATTAGGTAGCCGCATTAATTGGTGCAAAAAAATCCAAATGCGTTTATTTTCCCATAACCAATGTAGCCAGTACAGCGCCGTTTCGACCAGCAGTTTGGTCTTGAGCTTGATAAAGGTCAAAACGTCGCTGTAGTGTCTACATTGGTTATGGGAAAATAAACGCATTTGGATTTTTTGCACCAATTGATGCTGCTACCTAATCTTATTTACTGCGATCTACATGTAAGTTACAGAGGGGGAAAGGGTTAATTATTGAAATTTGCTTTAAGCCTTCAAATTTTGTATAGAAGTTTTCTTTGTAAATATTATTAAATATATATTTTGTTTTATTCAAAAATAACAAAAATACATTTTATTGTTTGCAGATGCCGGTACCAGGAGCTCAGGGGAATATCGGATGTCTTCAGATCTTAACGCAGAAGACTGCAATATTGCCCAGGATACATTAGAAGAGCCCACTATTATCCCAGATAAACCCTCAGCCCTTCACAGCAAACATCTATCATCTGATCCTGCTACACAGGTCCTGCTTTCTGATGCATCACAGACTACTGAGCCAGAAAAAAGCCACAGCAGGGATGTTGAATATCAAAAAGCTCCCACAGCGGAGAAGGCATTCTTACATTCAGAAAGTAGAAGATGTTTTATAAATAAATCAGATCTTGCACCACATGAGAGAAGCCACACAGGGGCGAAGCCATTTTCATGCTCAGAATGTGAAAAATGTTTTCCTGTGAAATCACGTCTTGTTACACATCAGAGAATTCACACAGGAGATACACCATTTTCATGTTCTGAGTGTGGGAAATGTTTTGCTGTGAAATCACGTCTTGTTACACATCAGAGAAGTCACACAGGAGAGATACCATTTTCATGTTCTGAGTGTGGGAAATGTTTTGCTGTGAAATCACGTCTTGTTACACATGAGAGAAGTCACACAGGAGAGAAACCATTTTCATGCTCAGAATGTGGAAAATGTTTTCCTGTGAAATCACAACTTGTTAGACATCAGAGTACTCACACAGAGAAGAAAACATTTTCATGTTCTGAGTGTGGGAAATGTTTTACCTGGCAATCAGGTCTTGTTACACATCAGAGAAGTCACACAGGAGAGACACCATTTTCATGTTCTGAGTGTGGGAAATGTTTTGCTGTGAAATCACGTCTTGTTACACATCAGAGAAGTCACACAGGAGAGAAACCATTTTCATGCTCAGAATGTGGGAAATGTTTTACCTGGCAATCAAATCTAGTTAAACATCAGATAACTCACACAAGAGACAAGTTATTTTCATGTTCTGAGTGTGGAAAATGTTTTACCTGGAAATCAGCTCTTGTTACACATCAACGAACTCACACTGGGGAGAAGCCATTTTCATGTTCAGAATGTGGGAAATGTTTTATCCAGAAATCACATCTTTTTACACATCAGAGAAGTCACACAGGAGAGACACCATTTTCATGTTCTGAGTGTGGGAAATGTTTTGCTATGAAATCATGTCTTGTTAGACATCAGAGAAGTCACACAGGAGAGAAGCCATTTTCATGTTCAGAATGTGGGAAATGTTTTGCTATGAAATCATGTCTTGTTAGACATCAGAGAAGTCACACAGGAGAGAAGCCATTTTCATGTTCTGAGTGTGGGAAACGTTTTACCTGGCAATCAAATCTTGTTAAACATCAGAGAACTCACACAGGAGAGACACCATTTTCATGTTCTGAGTGTGGGAAATGTTTTACCTGGAAATCAGATCTTGTTACACATCAGAGAACTCACACTGGGGAGAAGCCATTTTCATGTTCAGAATGTGGGAAATGTTTTAGGCAGAAATCGAACCTTCTTGCACATCAGATTACTCACACAGGAGAGAAGCCATTTCCATGTTCAGAATGTGGGAAATGTTTTAGGCAGAAATCGAACCTTCTTGCACATCAGATTACTCACACAGGAGAGAAGCCATTTTCGTGTTCAGAATGTGGGAAATGTTTTAGGCAGAAATCGAACCTTCTTGCACATCAGATTACTCACACAGGAGAGAAGCCATTTTCGTGTTCAGAATGTGGGAAATGTTTTACTGTGAAATCATGTCTTGTTAGACATCAGAGAAGTCACACAGGGGGAAAACCATTTTCATGCTCAGAATGTGGAAACTTTTTTGCTTTGAAATCAAATCTTATTACACATCAGAGAAGTCACACAGGAGAGAAGCCATTTTCATGTTCAGAATGTGGGAAATGTTTTGCTGTGAAATCACGTCTTGTTACACATCAGAGAACTCACACAGGAGAGAAGCCATTTTCATGTTCTGAGTGTGGGAAATATTTTAGCCAGAAATCATACCTTCTTACACATCAGAGGACTCACACAGGGAAGAAAACATTTTCATGCTCAGAATGTGGGAAATGTTTTACCTGGAAATCACATCTTGTTACACATCAGAGAACTCACACTGGGGAGAAGCTATTTTCATGTTCAGAATGTGGGAAATGTTTTGCTGTGAAATCACGTCTTGTTACACATCAGAGAACTCACACAGTAGAGAAGCCATTTTCATGCTCAGAATGTGGGAAATGTTTTACCTGGAAATCAGATCTTGTTACACATCAGAGAACTCACACTGGGGAGAAGCTATTTTCATGTTCAGAATGTGGAAAATGTTTTTCCCGGAAAGCAGATCTTGTAAAACATCAGAGAACTCACACAGGGGAGAAGTTTTTTCCATGTTCAGAATGTGGGAAATGTTTTTCCCGGAAAGAAAATCTTGTTACACATCAGAGAACTCACACTGGGGAGAAGCTATTTTCATGTTCAGAATGTGGAAAATGTTTTAGCCAGAAATCAGGTCTTGTTATACATCAGAGAAGTCACACAGGGGAGAAGCCATTTTCATGTTCAGAATGTGGAAAATGTTTCTCCCGGAAAGCAGATCTTGTAAAACATCAGAGAACTCACACAGGGGAGAAACCATTTTCATGTTCAGAATGTGGGAAATGTTTTGCTTTGAAATCACATTTTGTTACACATCAGAGAACTCACACAGGGGAGAAACCATTTTCATGTTCAGAATGTGGGAAATGTTTTTCCCGGAAAGCAGTTCTTGTTACACATCAGAGAATTCACTTGTAAACATTTTCATGTCGTTAATGTGGGAAATGTTTTACTCTGGAATCAAAGCTTGTTCTACATCAGAGAATTCAAACACAAGAGAAGTCATATATTTATGTTCAGAATCTTGGAAATATTTTATCTATTTAGTTAGACATTAGAGGGCTCACGCAGGTGCAGAGCCAGGTTCAGGTCCTGAATGTGGGAAATATTTTACCTTGAAAGCAGATCTGGTTAGACATCATCAGAGAATCCACATGGGACAAAGCCATTTACATGTTCAGAATCTAAGTAGAAAGGTGAAAAAAATCCGGGGTTGCGCTACCCGAATCAGTGAGTGATTTGGATAAATATAAGCAGGGGAACATGCAGAATATATGATTCTTCTCTCTCATTTAAGATGGTGGGTCATGGAAAAGACCTAGTAAGCTCAGAAAGTAAGCTCAGCTTCTCCTCTTTATTTTAAACCAGCATAAAAAGACACATTTCATGGCAACGCCCCCTCCTCAGCTATAGCTGGAGATACACCTTGTGTTGGCTATTGGTATGTGCATGGTATATATTTTGGCCAGCTGCGCCTACACCCATTACGTTTTTTTTTTTCACTAATCCATGTTAAGAATGTGGGAACTTTATGGCATTCAATTCATTCTTTTTTTAACTTTGTTTTTTTTATTAAAGGAAAATTCGCATAGTACATAATAGAAATTTTTCATCAGTTGCAAGTTCAATATTACATATATAACATGCTGTGCTTTATCTTGCTTGGTGATAATAACATTTTCTTTTATGATTTATCCATGTACATGACAATAAACTTCTAACAGTTAAACATGAACTGTCTATGCCGATTATTTAAATTATTGTGTTGTGGGGCTCCGTGTTTGTTGTTTATTAGGAGGGGGGAAGACAGGAATGTAGATAGGAGGAGGATAGGGAGGGGGGGGGAGAGAGAAGAGGTCTTGTGTCTAAGGGCAAAACAATCCAATTGCAGGAATACAGCTTTTTGTGGAAAAACTTGCTTTTTATTTTCTTTTTGGTGCTTGAATAATACAGAGAACGCGTTTCGGTTATGAAACCTTGTTTACCTCTGACTAACAAAGACATTATGCAAACCTTAAAAAGGTTTAGTGAAAATAAGTGAATTAAAAACATATGTGCAATTAACCCATGGCAGTCTGTTACTTCAATTACCAGGGCTTGTTCCTCCTGCAGGAACTTGCCCTGATCATTTTATATATGCATAACATATTGAATGGCATATAAGAATAGAATATTCATATATTAAGTGCTCCACTAAATGAAATAAAATATGGAATCAATATAGCAATATTTATATAAACAAAAGGAAAAATGACCCTTCTGACAGCAGCATCAAATTAGAACACAAATTCTAAGTATGGAATGTTACTACCAATAATATATGGTAATCAATAACGCTACACCATACACTTCCAGCATGATAAAATCATGTTGGAATCAATATGTGTTACTTGATGAATAATATTTATTGCAACTAATAAATGTATAAAAGGTCCGTTTTATAATTCATTCCTTTCGGGAATCTTGTATTTAAATTTAATATCCAGAACGCTTCTCTTTTAAACACTTTATCCGGGTTAATTGTTCCTTTCTTTTTATTTATGACCTTTTCAATTCCAAAAAATGAGAAAGTATTTAAATTTCCCTTATGCTTATCACAAAAGTGTTTAACCGCACCTGAACTGTTCACATTATCCTTTTTGATGTTACGGATATGTTCATTGATTCGGGTCTTCAACTTTCGTGTAGTGCAACCTATGTAATTCAAATTACACTCTCTGCATTGAATCATATAAACTACATTAATAGTGTTGCAGTTAATATAATTACAGATTTTATACTCTTTATTGTTGTCGCTGTCAGAAAAGGTTTTTCTCCTATCAGCCAAATGGCAAACAGTACATCTAGAATTACCGCAGCGGAAAAAACCTTGAAATTTCATCCATTGCGGTTTTCCCTGATTAGAGGAAAACGTACTAGGTGCTATCAGATCTCCCAAATTTTTACTTCTTTTTGAAACACATTTGATTCCCTCATTCAATATCTCGTCAACAGTATCGTCTTGTCTTAAAACAGGCAAAAATTTGAAAAACATTTTTTTAATTTCATAAAAATTTCTGCTATACGCCGTAGAGAAAACCATTCCCTTGTTGATATTTCCTTTTTTATTTATGCATTTATCTTTAAGTAGCTCTTCCCTACTAATTGTTTCTATTTTAGTGCATGCTTCATTTAATAATGGCTGTTTGTAACCTCTCTGATACAGTCTGTTTTTGATGTCCATTTTTGCTGCATTAAATGAAACATCATCAGAGCAGGATCTTTTTGCCCGTACGAGTTCCCCTACGGGGATAGCTTTGATAGTGTGTCTAGGATGACCACTGTTTGCATGTAGTATGGTGTTACCCGCTGTTATTTTTCTGTATAATTTGGTCTCTATTCCTTTGATACAATTACCTCTCAGGGTTAAATCCAGAAATGGTACTTCTACATCACTATGTGTTACAATGAACTGTAAATTAACAGAATTATTATTGATGTAATTTTCAAATTGACTGATTTGTTCGTGCACCCCATTTCGTTCCAGACCTTTATTCCAGATAATTATTATATCGTCAATGTATCTTGCATACCACACCATGCGACCAACAAAGGGATTATTGTGACTAAAAATAAAGGAATCTTCCCACCAACTCATAAAGAGATTGGCTATAACCGGAGAAAATTTAGATCCCATCGGGGCTCCAGAAATTTGTAAGAAAAATTGTTGATCAAAGGAGAAAAAATTATGCGTTAACAAAAATTCCGTAGATAACAAAATAAATTCCTTCAACTCATTGCTGTAATTACTAAAATTCTGTAAATGAAAACGTACTGCTTCTATGGCCGTATGGTGTGGTATACAAGAATACAGATCCTTGACATCACATAAGATCCAACACAAGTCATCATTCCACTTCATATGCTGCAACTTCTGTATTACATGCTTACTATCCCTCAAAAAACCAGGGGTTCTATAAACTAATGGTTGCAGGGATCGGTCCACCCACGAGCTTAAATGCTCACAGGGTGAGCCGATCCCTGCAACTATCGGTCGCAATGGAGGTGGAAATATTCCCTTATGGATTTTAGGAAGGCCATGGAATAAAGCCATGACTGGATTTGAGGGAGACAAATATGAAATAACCTTGTCATCTAATATGCCAAACTCTTTTCCCGTATGCAATAACTTGTCAAGTTCTTTTAAACAACCTTGTAGCGGGTTAGTATCAATTTTTTTATATATATCAGTATTATTCAATATATTTTTGACAAGATTTGCATAGAGGTCAGAGTCCAACAAAACTATATTGCCCCCCTTATCAGATTTACGTATCACTAAATTCTTATTCTCCATAAGTTCCTTCAAGCCGATTTTTTCTCTAGCAGTGAGATTATCCTTTTTCTTTTTTCTATGTGCGTTGGTATCTTTGATTTTAAAAAGTTCTTTTTCTATGGCCAGTTGAAAGTCATCCATGTGTTTTGTTCTAGCACTCAAGGGGTAGAAGCTTGGATTAGGGACATGGAAATTGATCTTATTCACATTTTTTATGTCAGCCAATTCGCTTCCACCTTCTTTTTCCAACTCTGTTAAAGGTTTTTTCCGCTGCGGTAATTCTAGATGTACCGTTTGCCATTTGGCTGATAGGAGAAAAACCTTTTCTGACAGCGACAACAATAAAGAGTATAAAATCTGTAATTATATTAACTGCAACACTATTAATGTAGTTTATATGATTCAATGCAGAGAGTGTAATTTGAATTACATAGGTTGCACTACACGAAAGTTGAAGACCCGAATCAATGAACATATCCGTAACATCAAAAAGGATAATGTGAACAGTTCAGGTGCGGTTAAACACTTCTGTGATAAGCATAAGGGAAATTTAAATACTTTCTCATTTTTTGGAATTGAAAAGGTCATAAATAAAAAGAAAGGAACAATTAACCCGGATAAAGTGTTTAAAAGAGAAGCGTTCTGGATATTAAATTTAAATACAAGATTCCCGAAAGGAATGAATTATAAAACGGACCTTTTATACATTTATTAGTTGCAATAAATATTATTCATCAAGTAACACATATTGATTCCAACATGATTTTATCATGCTGGAAGTGTATGGTGTAGCGTTATTGATTACCATATATTATTGGTAGTAACATTCCATACTTAGAATTTGTGTTCTAATTTGATGCTGCTGTCAGAAGGGTCATTTTTCCTTTTGTTTATATAAATATTGCTATATTGATTCCATATTTTATTTCATTTAGTGGAGCACTTAATATATGAATATTCTATTCTTATATGCCATTCAATATGTTATGCATATATAAAATGATCAGGGCAAGTTCCTGCAGGAGGAACAAGCCCTGGTAATTGAAGTAACAGACTGCCATGGGTTAATTGCACACATGTTTTTAATTCACTTATTTTCACTAAACCTTTTTAAGGTTTGCATAATGTCTTTGTTAGTCAGAGGTGAACAAGGTTTCATAACCGAAACGCGTTCTCTGTATTATTCAAGCACCAAAAAGAAAATAAAAAGCAAGTTTTTCCACAAAAAGCTGTATTCCTGCAATTGGATTGTTTTGCGTTTAGTCAGAGCCAGAAGTAGCTGGATGGCAACAGCTTGTGAGTATACTTGCTAGCGGAACTGAGGTGTGCAGCACATGAAGACAAGGTGGGACTTTTTATTGTTTGCTTCTTGTGTCTAAGGACCTAATCTTGGGATAAAGTAGAGTTGGTATCTAGCCAAGCGCCCCATATTTCAATTCATTCTTGTTAACCCCTTAGTGGCCAGCTCATAGTGTTTTTACATCCTGCCTAAGTGCATCCTGCAGGGATTTAAGCCACATGGGATATGAATGTGACAACTCCATGCTGGCAGTGCCCAGAGGTAGCTGACAACATGGAGTTGTCATCCCGGGCTGTGGGGAGTCCTTCCCCAGGAATGCGACCGGCGCTATATGATGAATAGCGCTGATCAGATTAAAGTGCAAAAACGTTTTTGAAAGTTAAAGATTCAGCTGCCCTCATGGATTAGATCCATGGAGGCAGCTGAGATTACTCACCCCGGTCACCCTGGTTCTGCGTGCTGTCCCGTAGTAATCTGGTCCTCCCTCCAGGACCTAACGCCGACCTTCTGCGCATGCAAGCCAGGCATCATTACATGAGATGCATGCACAGAAGGCCAGGAGACCCGGCAAATTTGAAGTCTCCTGGCTCCCAGCTCCAGAAGGTAGCCGGGCCTGTTATCTACGTTATCCAATGGATAACGGCGATCACGGAAAAGTGAAAAAAAGTTTAAATATTATCTTCCCTCGAATCCATGAGGGGAGATGAAATTACACAACTAAGTTCCTCAGATTTGTCCTCTAATGGGATCTTTATCCACAAACCTTACCCCGGCTTTGGCGCATGCACCCGTCAGCATAATGGTGGATGCATGCGCAAAAGTCTAGGATTGGCCAGGTAATTTAAAATCTCCATACTCCCGGCTACCAAAGGTAGCTGAGAGCCTGGAGATGTCACAGGGGCCCATGGTATGTGGCTACTGGTAACATGATCGCTGTTATCCAATGGATAATGGCGATCACGTAAAAGCTTTTAAAAAGTTGAAGTCTCAGCTTCCCTCACTGATGCGATCGGTGAGAGGAGATGAAACATCTTCCCAGAGGCCTCCGCATTTGAACCCCGATGCGATCAACCTCCATGGACCTTTCGGGTTTCTGAGCATGCGCCTGCTGGCAAAATAACGGACACATGCGCAGGAGCTGAGGAGCCCAGGAAATTTTAAATCTCCTTGCTCCCGGCTACCAAAAGTCACTGAGAGCCTGGAGCGGTGACCAGTGGCCTCGTTGGGCAGTCCCCGGTCACATTATAAAAAGGTAGCAAACTGCCTTAAGCTATTCTCACACGACCGGTTAGGAATTGCAGATCCCATAGTAACATAGTATGTTAGGCTGAATGAAGACAATGTCCAACTAGTTCAGCCTGTTTCAACTCCCTAATTGATCCAGAGGAAGGCAAAAACCCCAAGAGGCAAACGCCAATTAGCCCATTTGGGGGAAAATTCCTTCCTGGCTCCATATTGGCAATCAGAATAATTCCTGGATCCACCTTTGATAGTTTCTACCTGAATGTAAGACCGGGAACTACAACCCCGGTGGTCACCTAATGTCTATATCGTGTAATATCCTTCCGCTCGAGAAAGACGTCTAGTCCCCTCTTAAACTTCTCAATAGATTTTGCCATCACCGCGTCCTCAGGCAGAGAGTTCCACAGTCTGACTGCTCTTACAGTAAAGAACCCCCTTTTATGTTGATGATGAAACCTTCTTTCTTCTTGACTTAGTGGATGCCCTCTTGTTACTGTCGCAGTCCTGGGTATAAACCGATCATGGGAGAGATCCATGTATTGTCCCCTGATGTATTTATACATAGTTATTTGATCGCCCCTTAGCCGTCTTTTTTCCATGGTGAATATTCAGAATATTAATAGCCTCACTGGGTATTCCAGTCCTCTCATTCCATTTATTAATTTAGTTGCCCTTCTTTGAACCCCCTCCAGCACTGTAACATCTTTCCTGAGCACCGGTGACCAGAACTGTATGCAGTATTTCATGTGAGGCCTGACAAGTGCCTTATATAGTGGAAGAATAATGTTCTCGTCCTTCGCCCTTATACCTCTTTTAATGCACCCCAAGACTTTATTAGCTTTTGCAGCAGCTGACTGGCATTGGTTACTCCAGTTTAGTCTACAATCCACTAGTACCCCCAGGTCTTTTTCCTTCTCACTTTTCCCTAGCAGTACCCCATTTAGTGTATATTGGTGACATCCGTTTCTCCTGCCCATATGCATAACCTTACATTCATCAACATTGAACTTCATTTGCCATTTTTCTGCCCAAGCCCCCAGCTTATCTAGGTCTGTTTGTAGCCGTACATTGTCCTCCGTTGCATTAATTGTCTTATATCATTTGCAAATATTGATATTTTTCTGTGCAGTCCCTCTATCAGGTCGTTGATAAATATATTGAACAGAATAGGGCTTAGTTCTGAACCCTGTGGCACGCCGCTAGCAACGACTGCCCAATCAGAGTATGAACCATTTATTGCCACCCTCTGCTTTCTATCTCTGAGCCAATTCTTTACCCAGATACACACGTTTTCACCCAATCTGAGCTGCCTCATTTTATATATCAGCCTATTATGTGGCGCGGTGTCAAATGCTTTAGAGAAATCCAGATATACGAGATCAATAGACTCTCCCAGTTCCAGCCTAGAACTTACTTCATTGTAGAAGCTGATCTGATTGGTCTGACATGATTGACCCCTCATGAACCCATTCTGGTGAGGAGTTATTCTGTTGTTCTCATTGAAGTATTCTTCGATGGCATCACTCAGAAACCCCTCGAATATTTTTCCAGTTATTGAAGTGAGACTTACTAGCCTATAGTTACTCCTTTTTGTAAATTGGAACCAGGCTGGCAATGCACCAACCCAATAGTACAAACCCATCTTTAAAGAGTGTGTGTGTGTATATATATATATATTGTAAGGGATTAGCGTCAGGATAAAGTAGTAGCCGGGGCGTCCACGGCCAGGGACAGTGACACCAGGAAATAAAGTTCTTTAGTCCAGGCTTCACCTGGGTTTATTGCAGCAAAATAAAGTAAAACAGGCCTTAACTTGAGGCCAACAGAAATGAACACCTGCTCGTCTGAGCACTCTCTATACATAGATTGGTCCTGACTACTCACTTTGGCTGTGCGCAGCAAGCAGTGTTTTCAGTCTGTTCCTCAGACCTGCAGAGGTCTCACCACACTCTCTCCAAGACCTGCAGACCCAGGCTTTATTTTTTTTTTTTTAAATCAAATTTTTTATTGACATTTTAGAAATGAATAACAAGAAGGACAAAGACATTTTGTAAGAAACAACTGCTACGCTTTGCATCCCTGGTAGGACCAGGTTAATGCAATAGGGTCGACAAAGTTCTAAGTCGGTTGTAAAGAAAGTTCCATAGGTGCGCTGCTGTTGAGGTTTCTTCTTTTGGACCGATGAGGGAACTTGTCTTTGCTCTTTGATGCAAGCGGGATGAAACAGTCTAATGTCCGAAAGAGAGAACGTGGCGTGCGATTTATCACGACATATAAATTCGTCTTAACTTCAGGCCCGCACCGAACTCTAAAATAGGTGAAGGGGGGAGGGGGCAGACAGAGGGGGGGGAGGGGGTGGGGTTGTTGTTGAGTCAATATATAGCTATTACCAAGCTCCAGTTACGGGCAGGTTAATCCGTGTGTATACTAGGTCTTTTTCATGGGCGAGGGGTAAGCTAGCCATCTTGAATGCCACTCTAGGTGGAGTGGGGGGTGGTGGAGGTCTGCATTAACTAGGGCGACTTAGCGGGTGTAGGGGGTTCCATGCCACCACGTATGTGTTTTGCTCACCATAGTCCCGTGTTTCGGGACGCTCCTCCGGGGAGGAAGATACGATCTGGTATGGCATGATGGATGTTGGAGAGTGACGTCCCTCCGTGAGAGGCCCCAAATCCGCAGAAACCATCATGTGGTCCTCAGCTGTCTTTATAAGGCCTGGTACTAGCCTCACCTGGTACGTGGGAGTGGCCATCCCACCCTTCGCTTTGACCATTCCAGGAAAAGCCGGCCCGGACTATGCGGCTTGGAGCCACTTACAAACTACAACATGTCAGTAACTCAGTGTTACTGACACACAAATGCTGGCTTCCTCCACCGAGCCCAGGCTGCTCGGTGGCACGTATCTGCCCAAGCGCTCCCTAAAGACATATAGAGCATCCTAGGCGAAATATATCTGCCCTCCAGCACTTTGCCAGTCACTGTCTCACTATATATATATATATGTGTGTGTGTGTGTATATATATATATATATATATATATATATAATATGTGTGTATATATATATATGTGTGTGTGTGTGTGTATATATCTGTATAATATATATATATATATATATATATATATATATATATATATGTAAAAAAGAAATAGTGGTCTAGCTATCACATCACTTAGTTCCCTTAGAACCCTGGGGTGTAAGAATGCTCGTCTTCCTGCAGTTCCAGGAGCAGCTTGTTGAGTGCCTTCTGTGTGAGACCGCCACACCTCAGCAAGCTTACAAAGCCTCAGAGAGCACCACTTTTTACACGTCATTGCTGCCACTGGGGTCAAGAAATACCCCCCAAAAGGAGGAGGCATACCAGATTTTATTGCCCCATTTGCCCATCCGAACCAGCCTTTGTAATTACTCCTATCTTCAGACATACTACACAGTTTACATTATTATTTTTATGTAAGATTCAGGGAAAGTCAAAAAGGGCACAGGAGGGGGCGGGTTTTTTTCTAAGGGAGTTCATTTTTATTCTGCACAAGTGGGCAATGGGGCCTAGAATTTATTCCGTTGTACCCTGAAATCCAATTGGTGTTCCCTTCATTATAGTCCTAGCCATGTATGCTATAAGTAGATTGGGGCTACAGTGGGTATGTCTCTGAACATGGGACAAACAGGGGGATCCATTTTGGGGTGCAAGTCTTCATTCATGTGTGTGCTGTACAAAAAACCTGTTTTTAAAAATGACACAATTGCCAAAAAAAATGAAAATCGTAATCATTTCCTTCTGCTTTGCTTAGATTTATTCAAAACTTGTTAAGTCAAAATATGCAGTACACCCCTAGATGAATTCGTTAAGGGGTCTAGTTTTCAAAATGGGGTCATTTGTGGCAGTTTTCCATTGTTTTGGTGGCTCAAGGGCTCTACAAGTGGGTAACGGGGCCTAAAACACCTTCAAGCAAAATTTCTGTCCTGAAAGCCACCGGCTGATCCTTTCATTTAGGGCCCCGTTGTGCATACAGACATAATATTAGGGCCACAATCCGTATGTTTCTGAACACAGGAAAAACAGGGGTATCCGTTTTGGGGTGCAAGTTTTCATTTATATGTGTGCTGTACAAAAAATACTGCTTTTAAAATGATATAATTACCAGAAAAATTAAAATCATATTTTTTTTCCTTCTGCTTTGCTTTGATTCATTCAAGTACTGGGGGGTCAAAATACACAGCACACCTGTAGATGAATTCACTATGGGTTCTAGTTTTCAAAACGGGGTCATTTGTTGGGGTTCTACATCGTTTTGGCCGCTCAAGGGCTCTACAAGTGGGCAATTGGGCCTGAAACACCTTCAAGCAAAATCTTCTGAAAGCCACCGGCTGCTCCTTTCGGTTTGGGCCCCGTTGTGCATACAGACATAACATTAGGGTCACAATAGGTATGTTTCTAAACACGGGACAAACAGGGAGGTCCATTTTGGGGTGTAAATTCTCTTTTTCATGTGCCTTATAGATAAAAAATACTGCCTTTAAAATGACATATTTGTCAAGTAAGAAATTTTAGTTTTTCTCCTCTAAATTGCATAAACTCCTGAAAAAAAACTGTGCAGTCAAAATACTCACGACACCCCTCAGTGAATACTTTAAGGGGTGTAGTTTTTATAATAGGGTCCTTTGTGGGGGTATATATCATTCTGACACTTATGAGGCTTTGCAATCTTGGCTTGGTGCAGGAAAACAAAGTGTTCCTCCAAATGTTAAATTTGTACGTCTCTAGAGATGAGCGAGCGTACTCGTCCGAGCTTGATAGCTTAGTAGAGATGAGCGAGCACCAAAATGCTCGGGTGCTCGTTACTCGGGACGAAATTATCGCGATGCTCGAGGGTTCGTTTCGAGTAACGAACCCCATTGAAGTCAATGGGCGACCCGAGCATTTTTGTATTTCGCCGATGCTCGCTAAGGTTTTCATGTGTGAAAATCTGGGCAATTCAAGAAAGTGATGGGAACGACACAGCAACGGATAGGGCAGGCGAGGGGCTACATGTTGAGCTGCATCTCAAGTTCACAGGTCCCACTATTAAGCCACAATACCGGCAAGAGTGGGCCCCCCCCCCCCCCCACCCAACAACTTTTACTTCTGAAAAGCCCTCGTTAGCAATGGATACCTTAGCTACACTACCTACAACAAAGCACAATCACTGCCTGCATGACACTCTGCTGCCACTTCTCCTGGGTTACATGCTGCCCAACCCCCCCCCCCCCCTGCACGACGCAGTGTCCACAGCGCACACCAAACTGTCCCTGCGCAGCCTTCAGCTGCCCTCATGCCACGCCACCCTCATGTCTATTTATAAGTGCGTCTGCCAGAGGAAAAGCAGGCACACACTGCAGAGGGTTGGCACGGCTAGGCAGCGACCCTCTTTAAAAGGGGTGGGGCGATAGCCCACAATGCTGTACAGAAGCAATGAGAAATATAATCCTGTGCCACCGCCATCAGGAGCTGCACACGTGGGCATAGCAATGGGGAACCTATGTGCCACACACTATTCATTCTGTCAAGGTTTCTGCATGCCCCAGTCAGACCTGGCTTTTTAATTCATAGACACAGGCAGGTACAACTCCCTATTGTGAAGTCCCTGTGGACCCACAGCATGGGTGGGTGCCAGGAAGCCACCAGCGGTACATAAAAATATCCCATTGCATTGCCCAACACAGCTGAGGTAGTAATGTCGTGCTTAATGCAGGTGGGCTTCGGCCCACACTGCATGCCCCAGTCAGACTGGGGTTCTTTACAAGTGGACACATGTAGGTTAAAGTCCGTGTGCACCTACAGCATGGGTGGCTCCCTGGAACCCACCGGCGGTACATAAATATATCCCATTGCAGTGCCCAACACAGCTGAGGTAGTAATGTTGTGCTTAATGCAGGTGGGCTTCGGCCCACACTGCATGCCCCAGTCTGACTGGGGTTCTTTAGAAGTGGAAACAGATGCATTTATAATTCTCTGTGGACCCACAGCATGGGTGGGTGCCAGGAAGCCACCGGCGGTACATAAAAACATCCCATTGCATTGCCCAACACAGCTGAGGTAGTAATGTCGTGCTTAATGCAGGTGGGCTTCGGCCCACACTGCATGCCCCAGTCAGACTGGGGTTCTTTACAAGTGGACACATGTAGGTTAAACTCCGTGTGCACCTACAGCGTGGGTGGCTCCCTGGAACCCACCGGCGGTACATAAAAATATCCCATTGCATTGCCCAACACAGCTGAGGTAGTAATGTCGTGCTTAATGCAGGTGGGCTTCGGCCCACACTGCATGCCCCAGTCAGACTGCGGTTCTTTACAAGTGGACACATGTAGGTTAAACTCCGTGTGCACCTACAGCATGGGTGGCTCCCTGGAACCCACCGGTGGTACATAAAAATATCCCATTGCATTGCCCAACACAGCTGAGGTAGTAATGTTGTGCTTAATGCAGGTGGGCTTCGGCCAACAGTGCATGCCCCAGTCTGACTGGTAATATGTACCTTAACAGTAACCGCGTTGGTGGTAATGTGGTGGTGACTGCGGACCTAGTAGCGCGGTTTTATTTTGTTGGTTTTCGGAATGTGGCCAGGATTAAGTGGGCTGTGGCGGGGGATGTTTTTGAGGCACTACGTGTCCTCTCCACGTGTCCGTGGTTATATGCACCTTAACAGTAACAGCGTTGGTGGGAAATGGCCTCGCCGCCATCATGTCTTTGGGAAGCCTCTGTTTCCACACCCCAGAGACATACCATTAGCAGCGGTATAGGCAGAGCCCATAATTAGTAACATTTTAGCCGTAGCATTAGGACAGGCCCCACTAACATATCACTAGCAGCATTATAGGGGGAGCACAGTATTCGTTCCATTTCAGTAATAGTAGCACTCAAGACAGGCCCCAGTAACAATTCCGAAGCAGCAGTATAGTGGGAGCGCAGTCTTCGTTCCATTTCAGTAGCTGCAGTATAGACAAGGCCCAAGTTACATTTATGTAGCTAAAGTGTAGGCCAACCCCACACACCTTTCTGTACCATGAGTGCAGGCGAAGAACATAGAAATTGCTATGATTACACTGTAGGTGAGTGCCCAAAAAAATTGGTGTACCAACAGTACTAATGTACCTCAGTAAAAATTGGCCATGCCCAGCCAAGATGGCAGGTGAAACCCATTAATCGCTTTGGTTAATGTGGCTTAAGTGGTAACTAGGCCTGGAGGCAGCCCAGTTTAACGAAAAATTGTTTCAAGTTAAAGTTCCAACGCTTTTAAGAGCATTGAAACTTATAAAAAAATTTTAGAAAAATTATATGAGTGAGCCTTGTGGCCCTAAGAAAAATTGCACGTTCAGCGTGATTACGTAAGGTTTCAGGAGGAGGAGCAGGAGGAGGAGGAGGAATATTATACACAGATTGATGAAGCAGAAATGTCCCCGTTTTGGATGGTGAGAGAGAACGATGCTTCCATCCGCGGGTGCAGCCTACGTATTGCTTAGGTATCGCTGCTGTCCGCTGGTGGAGAAGAGAAGTCTGGGGAAATCCAGGCTTTGTTCATCTTGATGAGTGTTAGCCTGTCGGCACTGTCGGTTGACAGGCGGGTACGCTTATCTGTGATGATTCCCCCAGCCGCACTAAACACCCTCTCCGACAAGACACTAGCCGCAGGACAAGCAAGCACCTCCAGGGCATACAGCGCTAGTTCAGGCCACGTGTCCAGCTTCGACACCCAGTAGTTGTAGGTGGCAGAGGCGTCACGGAGGACGGTCGTGCGATCGGATACGTACTCCCTCACCATCCTTTTACAGTGCTCCCGCCGACTCAGCCTTGACTGGGGAGCGGTGACACAGTCTTGCTGGGGAGCCATAAAGCTGTCCAGGCCCTTAAAGACTGTTGCACTGCCTGTGCTGTACATGCTGCTCGATCTCCGCACCTCCCCTGCTACCTGGCCCTCGGAACTGCGCCTTCTGCCACTAGCGCTGTCGGGTGGGAATTTTACCATCAGCTTGTCCGCAAGGGTCCTGTGGTATAGCAACACTCTCGAACCCCTTTCCTCTTCGGGAATGATAGTGGGAAGGTTCTCCTTATAGCGTGGGTCCAGCAGTGTGTACACCCAGTAATCCGTAGTGGCCAGAATGCGTGTAACGCGAGGGTCACGAGAAAGGCATCCTAACATGAAGTCAGCCATGTGTGCCAGGGTACCTGTACGCAACACATGGCTGTCCGCACTAGGAAGATCACTTTCAGGATCCTCCTCCTCCTCCTCAGGCCATACACGCTGAAATGATGACAGGCAAGCAGCATGGGTACCGTCAGCAGTGGGCCAAGCTGTCTCTTCCCCCTCCTCCTCATCCTCCTCATGCTCCTCCTCCTCCTCCTGAACGTGCTGAGATATAGACAGGAGGGTGCTCTGACTATCCAGCGACATACTGTCTTCCCCCGGCTCTGTTTCCGAGCGCAAAGCGGCTGCCTTTATGGTTTGCAGGGAACTTCTCAAGATGCATAGCAGAGGAATGGTGACGCTAATGATTGCAGCATCGCCGCTCACCACCTGGGTAGACTGCTCAAAGTTTCGAAGGACCTGGCAGATGTCTGCCAACCAGGCCCACTCTTCTGAAAATAATTGAGGAGGCTGACTCCCACTGCGCCGCCCATGTTGGAGTTGGTATTCCACTATAGCTCTACGCTGCTCATAGAGCCTGGCCAACATGTGGAGCGTAGAGTTCTACCGTGTGGGCACGTCGCACAGCAGTCGGTGCACTGGCAGATGAAACCGATGTTGCAGGGTGCGCAGGGTGGCAGCGTCCGTGTGGGACTTGCGGAAATGTGCGCAGAGCCGGCGCACCTTTCCGAGCAGGTCTGACAAGCGTGGGTAGCTTTTCAGAAAGCGCTGAACCACCAAATTAAAGACGTGGGCCAGGCATGGCACGTGCGTGAGGCTGCTGAGCTGCAGAGCCGCCACCAGGTTACGGCCGTTGTCACACACGACCATGCCCGGTTGGAGGCTCAGCGACGCAATCCAGCGGTCGGTCTGCTCTGTCAGACCCTGCAGCAGTTCGTGGGCCGTGTGCCTCTTATCTCCTAAGCTGAGTAGTTTCAGCACGGCCTGCTGACGCTTGCCCACCGCTGTGCTGCCACGACACGCGACACCGACTGCTGGCGACGCGCTGCTGCTGACACATCTTGATTGCGAGACAGAGGTTGCGTTGGAGGAGGAGGAGGAGGGTGCTTTAGTGGAGGAAGCATACACCGCCGCAGATACCACCACCGAGCTGGGGCCCGCAATTCTGGGGGTGGGTAGGACGTGAGCGGTCCCAGGCTCTGACTGTGTCCCAGCCTCCACTAAATTCACCCAATGTGCCGTCAGGGAGATGTAGTGGCCCTGCCCGCCTGTGCTTGTCCACGTGTCCGTTGTTAAGTGGACCTTGGCAGTAACCGCGTTGGTGAGGGCGCGTACAATGTTGCGGGAGACGTAGTCATGCATGGCTGGGACGGCACATCGGGAAAAGTAGTGGCGACTGGGAACTGAGTAGCGCGGGGCCGCCGCCGCCATCATACTTTTGAAGGACTCCGTTTCCACAACCCTATACGGCAGCATCTCAAGGCTGATAAATTTGGCTATCTGGACGGTTAACGCTTGAGCGTGCGGGTGCGTGGCGGCGTACTTGCGCTAGCGACGGCTGGACGGTGCGGTGCGAGACATTGCTGGATTGGGCCGAGGACAGCGGAGGTGAGGGTGTGGGTGCAGGCCAGGAGACGGTAGTGCCTGTGTCCTCAGAGGGGGGTTGGATCTCAGTGGCAGGTTGGGGCACAGGGGAGAGGCAGCGGTGCAAACCGGAGGCGGTGAACGGCCTTCGTCCCACCTTGTGGGGTGCTTGGCCATCATATGTCTGCGCATGCTGGTGGTGGTGAGGCTGTTGGTGGTGGCTCCCCTGCTGATCTTGGCGTGACAAAGGTTGCACACCACTGTTCGTCGGTCGTCAGGCGTCTCTGTGAAAAACTGCCAGACCTTAAAGCACCTTGGCCTCTGCAGGGTGGCATGGCGCGAGGGTGCGCTTTGGGAAACAGTTGGTGGAATATTCGGTCTGGCCCTGCCTCTACCCCTGGCCACCGCACTGCCTCTTGCAACCTGCCCTGCTGCTGCCCTTGCCTCCCCCTCTGAAGACCTGTCCTGAGTAGGCATTGCAAACCAGGTGGGGTCAGTCACCTCATCGTCCTGCTGCTCTTCCTCCGAATCCTCTGTGCGCTCCTCCCTCGGACTTACTGCCCTTACTACTACCTCACCGATAGACAACTGTGTCTCATCGTCATCGTCCTCCTCACCCACTGAAAGGTCTTGAGACAGTTGCCGGAAGTCCCCAGCCTCATCCCCCGGACCCCGGGAACTTTCCAATGGTTGGGCATCAGTGACGATAAACTCCTCTGGTGGGAGAGGAACCACTGCTGCCCAATCTGAGCAGGGGCCCGAGAACAGTTCCTGGGAGTGTTCCCGCTCCTGAGCATGTGTCATTGTAGTGGAGTGAGGAGGCTGGGAGGAAGGAGGAGCAGCAGACAGAGGATTCGGATTTGCAGCAGTGGACGGCGCAGAACTGTGGGTGGACGATAGGTTGCTCGAAGCACTTTCTGCCATCCACGACAGGACCTGCTCACACTGCTCATTTTCTAATAACGGTCTCCCGCGTGGACCCATTAATTGGGCGATGAATGTGGGGACGCCAGAAACGTGCCTCTCTCCTAATCGCGCAGCAGTTGGCTGCGATACACCTGGATCAGGAGTTCGGCCTGTGCTCACACCCTCACTTGGCCCTCCGCGTCCTCGGCCGCGTCCACGTCCTCTAGGCCTACCCCTACCCCTCAGCATGCTGTATTACCAGTGATTTGATTTCCCAGGCAGGAAATAAATTGGCGCAAGCCTGCAGGCCAAATATACTTTTTTCCCTTTTTTTTAAAAGGAAAGGCCCACTGCGTCTATTCAATGAATAATAAGTTTAATAACTGTGTTGTGCCCCTGCAAATGTGTCACAGAACTTTAGTGTTGCAGAGTTATTAACTACAGCTGAGCAAGGAATTTCCCAGGCAGGAAAGAAAGTGGCGCAAGCCTGCTGTTAAACGTAGCTGGTTGCGTCTGATTTTTTAACGTTCTCCACGCAGCACACACGTACCCAGAGCCCCGAGGACTGTCAGAGGCAGGCCAAATATACTTTTTCCCCTTTTTTTTAAAAGGAAAGGCCCAGTGCGTCTATTCAATGAATAATAAGTTTAATAACTGTGTTGTGCCCCTGCAAATGTGTCACAGAACTTTAGTGTTGCAGAGTTATTAACTACAGCTGAGCAAGGAATTTCCCAGGCAGGAAAGAAAGTGGCGCAAGCCTGCTGTTAAACGTAGCTGGCTGCGTATGAATTTTTTACTATCTCCACCCACCACACACGTACACAGAACGCTGAGGACTGACAGAGGCAGGGCACATAGAATTTTTCCCTTTTTTTAAAAAGAAAAGGCCCACTGACTATATTCAATCAGATAAGAAATCTGTTCCACAGAAATGCAGTTATATGAAGTGCAGCAGAGCGGTGATTTTTCCCAGGAAGGCAGGAAATAAATTGGCGCAAGCCTGCTGTTAAACGTAGCTGGCTGCGTATGATTTGTTTACTATCTCCACCCACCACACACGTACACAGAACGCTGAGGACTGACAAAGGCAGGGCACATAGAATTTTTCCCTTTTTTTAAAAAGAAAAGGCCCACTGACTATATTCAATCAATAATATATGTCTTCTGGCCCTGCCTACACAATTCTGTCCCTGTAGTATTACTGCCGGGCGCAATGCTCTGCACAGCCGATTTTGAAAAAAAAAAAAATGCAACACTGCTAACAGCAGCCTGCACAGTACTGCACACGGTTAAATGTGGCCCTAAGAAGGACCGTTGGGGTTCTTGAAGCCTACACTCACTCCTAACACTCTCCCTACCTAACCACCACTTCTGTCCCTGGACTATTACTGCGGGGCGCAATGCTCTGCAGACAGACGATTTTGAAAAAAAAAAAATTGTGCAACACTGCTAACAGCACCCTCCACAGTACTGCACACGGATAGATGTGGCCCTGAGAAGGACCGTTGGGGTTCTTGAAGCCTACACTCACTCCTAACACTCTCCCTACAGCAGCACCAGCAGCAGCACTTTCCCTCAGCTAACTCAGTCACAAGGCATCTGAGGCGAGCCGCGGGAGGGGCCGACTTTTATACTCGGGTGACATCTGATCGCCCCAGCCACTCACAGCAGGGAGGTGGTATAGGGCTTGAACGTCACAGGGGGAAGTTGTAATGCCTCCCCTGTCTTTCAATTGGCCAGAAAAGCGCGCTAACGTCTCAGAGAGGAAACTGAAAGTAACCGGAACATCGCGTGGTACTCGTTACGAGTAACGAGCATCCCGAACACGCTAATATTCGCCCGAGCATCAAGCTCGGACGAGTACGTTCGCTCATCTCTATAGCTTAGGGTACTCGAGATGCTCGTTACTCGAGACGAACACCACACGGTACTCGAGTCAATTCCATTTCCTTCCCTGAAAGTTTTGCGCCATCTTCGGGCCAATAGACATGTAGGGAAGGCATTACATTTTCCTCCTGTGACGTTCAAGCCCCATCTCACCCCCCTGCAGTGAGTGGCTGGCGAGATCAAGTGACCGCTGAGTATATAAAGCAGTCCCACCCGCTGCTCGCCTCAGACACACGCTGGCAGAGATTAGGGAAGGTGCTGTTGCTCATTCAGGCATAGTGTTAGCGTCTTCAAGAACCCCAACGGTCCTTCTTAGGGCCACATCTGACCGTGTGCATTACTGTTGTGGCTGCTGGTAGCAGTTTTGCAATTTTTCTTTTCTTTTTTTCTATCGGGCGTGCAGGCTATAGCGTTCTCAGGCTGCAGTCTGTACTACATGGTATAGGGGCAGTATTGGTCAGGCAGGGACAGTGCTAGTGTGGAATCCTGTCTACAAGAACCCCAACGATCCTTCTTAGGGCTATCTGTGACCATGTGCATTTAACTCCATGGCTGCTGGGAGTTGTAGTACCTCACTATTGCACAGCTAGGCCTGCTTGCATCCTTCTGTATAATTTTTTTCTAGCTGCAGTTTGTGTAACATAAGCGCTGTCTGCCTCCGACTGCATGCCAATAATTCAAAAATTTTGTACACTGCTCTGTGTCTGCCGTCAAATGCACGCATAGCGTACGGCGACAGTCCCCGATAGAGGGAAAGTCAGATACACGCTATATAGCCTGCATTGCATTTTTAAAATTTTTTAAAAAAAACAAAGTCCTTCTTAGGGCTACCTGTGACCATGTGCATTTCACTGCGTGGCTGCTGGGAGTTGAGGTGCATCACTATTGCACAGCTAGGCCTGCTTGCAGCCTTCCATATAATTTTTTTCTGGCTGCAGTTTGCGTTACATAACCGCTGTCAGCCACCAACTGCGCGCCAATAATTCACAACATTTTTTACACCGCTCAGTGTCGGCTCGATTCGTAATCCACCATGCTGAGGGGTAGGGGTAGGGCTAGAGTTCGTGTACACGGGCGAGGACGCAGAGTTTCAAGTAAGGGTGTGGGCATAGGCCGAGTTCCTGGTCCAGTTGAATTGCAGCTGGCTGCTGCGGGATTAGGAGAGAGGAAAGTTTCTGGGGTCCCCAGCTTCATATCACAATTTTTGGGTCCACGTCGTAGACCTTTATTACAAAATGAGCAGTGTGAGCAGGTCCTGTCATGAATAGCAGAAAGTGCATCCAGCAATGTATCGACCACCCAATCTTCTACGCCGTCCACTGCTGCAACTTTGAATCCTCTCGCTGCTGCTCCTCCTTCCTCCCAGCCTCCTCACGCTATAAAAATGACACATTCTGATGAGCAGGCAGACTCCCAGGAACTGTTCTCGGGCCCCTGCCCTGATTGGGAAAAAATGGTTCCTCTCCCACCTGAGGAGTTTGTCGTGACCGATGTCCAAACTTTGGGAAGTTCCCGGGATCGAGGTGATGAGGCTGGGGACTTCCGGCAACTGTCTCAAGAGCTTTCAGTGGGTGAGGAGGACGATGATGATGAGACACAGTTGTCTATCAGTGAGGCAGTAGTAAGTGCAGTAAGTCCAAGGGAGGAGCGCACAGAGGATTCGGAGGAAGAGCCGCTGGACGATGAGGTGACTGACCCCACCTGGTTTAATAACCCAACTGAGGACAGGTCTTCAGAGGGGGAGGCAAATGCAGCAGCAGGACAGGTTGGAAGAGGCAGTGGGGTGGCCAGGGGTAGAGGCAGGGCCAGAGCGAATAATCCCCCAACTGTTTCCCAAAGCACCCCCTCGCGCCAAGCCACCATGCAGAGGCCAAGGTGCTCAAAGGTGTGGCAGTTTTTCACTGAGAGCGGGGACGACCGATGAACAGTGGTGTACAACCTTTGTCGCGCCAAGATCAGCTAGGGAGCCACCACTACCAGCCTCACCACCACCAGCATGCGCAGGCATATGATGGTCAAGCACCCCACTAGGTGGGACGAAGGCCGTTCACCGCCTCCGGTTTGCACCGCTGCCTCTCCCCCTGTGCCCCAACCTGCCACTGAGATCCAACCCCCCTCTGAGGACACAGGCACTACCGTCTCCTGGCCTGCACCCACACCCTCACCTCCACTGTCCTCGGCCCAATCCAGCAATGTCTCGCACCGCAAGGCCAAGGTGCTCAAAGGTGTGGCAGTTTTTCACTGAGAGCGGGGACAACCGATAAACAGTGGTGTGCAACCTTTGTCGCGCCAAGATCAGCTAGGGAGCCACCACTACCAGCCTCACCACCACCAGCATGCGCAGGCATATGATGGCCAAGCACCCCACTAGGTGGGACGAAGGCCGTTCACCGCCTCCGGTTTGCACCGCTGCCCCTTCCCCTGTGCCCCAACCTGCCACACAGATCCAACCCCCCTCTCAGGACACAGGCACGAGCGTCTCCCAGCCTGCACCCACACCCTCGCATCCGCTGTCCTCAGGCCCCATCCAGCAATGTCTCTCAGTGCAGCGTCCAGCTGTCGCTAGCACAAGCGTTGGAGCGAAAGCGCAAATACGCTGCCATGCACCCGCGCGCTCGAGCTTTAAAAGTGCACATTGCCAAATTGATCAGCCTGGAGATGCTGCCGTACAGGCTTGCAGAAATAGAGGCTTTCAAAAACATGATGGCGGCGGCCCCGCGCTCTTCAGTCCCCAGTCGCCACAATTTTTCACGGTGTGCCGTCCCAGCCCTACACCAGCACATCTCCCGCAACATCAATCGTGCCCTCACCAATGCGGTTACTGGGGAGGTCCACTTAACCACGGACACATGGACAAATACTGGCGGACAGGGCCACTATATCTCCCTGATGGCACATTGGGTGAATTTGGTGGAGGCTGGGACCGAGTCAGAGCCTGGGACTGCACACGTCCTACCCACACCCAGAATTGTGGGTCCTTCCACGGTTCTGGTGTCTGCGGCGGTCTATGCCACCTCCTCTAAACCCTCCCCCTCCTCCTCCTCCAACAATGAAAACATTCTTGGCAAATGCTTTCACTTTGGTCCGTCTTGCGCCGGTCCAAGAATTTCACCTCTACCGGCACAATACGAATACCCCCGGCCGTCCCTCTTAATCATGGCCACAGTTCCGAAAACCAACAAAATACAACTGGGGTCCTATTCCATTATTCCTAGCTGAAGCATTCAGCCGACCGGTAGAGCAATAGTGGCTTCCATCTTGTTGGTACTGATAATAATTACAAATTTTAGTGTACAGCTGAGGTGGGAATAGAGCCGACTATAGAACACAGCATCCCTGCAGGGCTGGGGACAGAGTAGCAGCAGGCACATATCCTTGGTGGAAGCAGGCCAGCTGAGACCACATACTCCCGGACAGATTTTGGACTGATTGATGAGGCCTTTACTTGTGATCATCTTTGGTAATTCCTGACAAAGATGAGTGGTATAGCCAGAAACTTGCATTGCTAACACTTTGAAATGGTCAACAGAAAACATATGAATGAAGCCTTTCAATATTTCTGATTGAGATGAGGTGGCGTTCTGACTTTTAGTACCCAGAATATCCTTTTCATTGCTATCAAATGCCCCTCTTGTCTCGGAAAATGCTAGCTTTTCCACATAGCTGTTGTCGCTTCCACTTTTGTTCTGTGGCTTTACTTTAGTCCATTGGCTCTTATTCGTATCTGAAGGTTTGATTTTGCCCATGGAGGCAAAATTCAAGGTGGAGGCGCAGAACCGACACTAACCCTGGGCCCGCTCACCTCCTTCCCACACAGGCTACAGCAGGCCTTGGTCATGGTGTCTTGGCCTTGTAATGCCACCTCCTCCTCCCGCTTGGGGTCAGGGGATCAGCAATGCGCATCATGTATTTTCTCTCGTGTTACCACAGTTATCGGAGAAACTTGTTTGGGCCAAAGGAGAGGAGCGTAACTGCATTAATGTTACAGGGGTCTACCTATACTTCAGCTGCAGAAATGTTACAGGGGTCTGCCAATACTGCTGCTACATAAATGTTTCTGGGGTCTGCGTATACTACTGCAACTAAAATGCTACTGGGGTCTGTCTATACTGTTACTAGTGAAATGTTACTAATACTGGGCTCTGCCTATACTGCTGCTACGGAAATGTTACTGGGGTCTGTCTATACTGTTACCACTGAAATGTTACTAATACTGGGCTCTGCCTATACTGCTGCTACTGAAATGTTACTAATACTGGGCTCTGCCTATACTGCTGCTACTGAAATGTTACTGGGCTCTGCCTACACTGCTGCTACAGAAATGTTACTGGGGTCTCCCTAGACTTCTGCAACATAACTGTTAGTGGGGTCAGCTTATACCTTTGCAACAGGAATATTCCAGTGGTCTGTGCATAGTATGGGTGCACCAAGTTTTCCCATCGCGGTGTTCTACATATCTGGCCCCCAAAAAAACCCAGCCTGACTAGGTCATGCAGTGTGGGCCGAAGCCGACCGGTATTTTATCTTAATGTTACCTCAGCTATCCGGGGCACTGCAATGTTATTAATTCATGTACCGTCAGTGGCTTCCTGGGACCCACCCATGATGTGGGTCCACACAGACTTCCCATAGCGGAGTTGTACCTGCCTGGCACTATGAAAAAAGGCCAGCCTGACTAGGGCATGCAGTGTGGGCCGAAGCCAACCTGTACTTTATCTCACGTTAGCTCATCTATCCAGGGCACTGCAATGGGATTTGTTTATGTACCTTTGGTGGGTTCCAGGAAGCTATCCATGCTGTGGGTGCACACAGACTTTCCATAGCGGAGTTGTACCTGCCTGTGACTATGAAAAAAGGCCAGACTGACTAGGGCATGCAATGTGGGCTGAAGCCAACCTGTATTTTATCTCACGTTACCTTAGCTATCCGGGGCACTGCATTGGGACAAACAAGAGGAGCGATACAGCGCTAATGAGACGTTCACAGCTACGCTAGCATTGGAGTCCGCTCTAGGCCCGCGATTGCTGAGGGTTTGTGCAGAGGCCTATGTCCTGGGTGCAGTGAAAGTCCGCTTCCTGCCTACGATTGCTGAAGCTGTTGGCCGAGGCCTATGTCCCAGGGGAACTGCGCCAGGTTGGGGCTGTGCAACTTTTCCTGGCTAATCCAGTCATTAGAGCGGGGAAAGAAAACATAACTGATTTACTGAGCCCGTCGCAGATGAACTAGCATCGAAGTCCGCTGCATGCCCATGTTTGCTGAGGGTGTCGCTGAGGCCTATGTCCCTGGGAAAGTGCAAGTATGCCAGGTTGGGGCTGTGGAGCTTTTTCCTGCTAATCCAGTAATTGGAGCGGTGAAAGGAAAAGTAACTGATTTAGTGAGCCCGTCGCAGATGAACTAGCATCGAAGTCCGCTTCATGCCCGCGTTTGCTGAGGGTGTGGGCTGAGGCCTATGTTATCGGCGCGGTGCAAGTCTGCCATGTTTGGCCGCTCTGATTTATTTATTGTTCATGTCTTGGGTTGCCTAGGACCCACCTATGCTTTTGGTGCACACTTAATTCCCATCGCGGTGTTTGACCTGTCTGGCAAAAAGACACTGACAGACTTGGGTAGGGGGCAGAGTGCAGATGGCTTTCCCCTTGCGGTGTCGATTGAGATATGCGACACCTAGACAGAATGAATACTGTTTGGGCACATGGATTCCCCATAGCTATGTAACTCATGCCCACGTTTGCAGCTCTTGACGGAGGTGGCACAGGATTGGAATGAAAATTGAACGTCAATTTCTCATTGATTCTCTACAGCATTGTGGGCTATCGCCCCGCCCCTTTTAAAGAGGGTCGCTACCTGGCCCTGCCAACTCTCTGCAGTGTGTGCCTCCGGTTCCTCCTCATGGCAGACGCACTTATAAATAGACATGAGGGTGGTGTGGCTATGCAGCCAGCGTGTGGCATGAGGGCAGCTGAAGGCTGCGCAGGGACACTTTTGTGTGGGCTGCAGATGCAGGGTCGTGCGGGATGTGGGGGGGGGGTGTTGGGCAGCATGTAACCCAGGAGAAGAGGCAGCGGTGTGTCCCGCAGGCAGTGATTGTGCTTTGTTGGAGGTAGTGTGGTGCTTAGCTAAGGTGTGCCTTGCTAGTGAGGGTTTGTCCAAAGTAAAAATTGTTGGGGAGGGGGGGCACTCTTGCCGCTATTGTGGCTTAACAGTGGGACCTGGGAGCTTGAGATGCAGCCCTGCATGTTGCCCCTCGTCTGCCCTATCCTTTTCTGTGTCGTTTCCATCACTTTCTTGGGTTTTCCATTTTTGAAAAATTAAAACCTTAGCGGAGCACCGGTCATATACAAAAATGCTCGAGTCGCCCATTGACTTCAATGGCGTTCGTTACTGGAAACAAACTCTCGAGCATCGCGGAAAGTTCGACTCGAGCAACGAGCACCCGAGCATTTTGGTGCTCGCTCATCTCTATACGTCTCCTAAATTATTTTTAAAAAATGAAAGCTTTTCAAATGTGCGTCCAGAATAAAGTAAACAGATGGAAAAATATATCTTATGAAAAATGTGTAACTTATGTTTGCACATATTTGATATATTATAATTGAAAATGTGAAAAATGGCAATTTTTAAAAAAATTTCCCAATTTTATCGCTTTTAATAAATATACACAAGCTCTATCGGACTATTTTTACCACCTAAATGAAGTACAACATGTGGTGAAAAAACAACAACATGTCAAAATCGCTTGGAGATGCAAAACCTTTATGGAGCTATTGTATGTTAAAGTACAGATGTCAGATTTCCAAAATTTGGCCTGGGTATTAAGGCGCAAACAGGCGTGTTCCCTAAGGGGTTAAACATTAATATCTTGGTGATCGCCATAAAAAGTGATTTAAAAAACATCAGAATTCCAGATTTTGTTAATCAAGTCTCCAGTAAAAATGGCATAAAAAGTGATCAAAATGTTATATGTTCCCAAAAATGTAAACTTGTCCCACCTTGTTTCATGTGCTGCTGTTCTGTTCCTGTCGGCAGGTATTCTCACACGCCTTCACATTGCCATCCGGCTGTTTTGGCTTTAGTTAAAACACAAATTTCCATATACAGGAGTCCGGCTTTCGTGAGATAATTCCTGCTTTATTTGTATAAACTTGTGCTGATGAGGTGAGCAAGGTTCTATGTGAACCGAAACGCGTACTCTCTTGTTTGTCATGAGCACAAGTTTATACAAATAAAGCAGGAAGTATCTCACGAAGGCCGGACTCCTGTATATGGAAATTTGTGTTCCCAAAAATGGAATCCATCAAGACTAGAACTCTTTTGCAAAAAGAGAACATAAAGCGCTCATAGACCGTTGTTGGGAAGATAAAATTGCTATGGCTCTTGAAATGCGGTGACGCAATCAATTTTTTTTGTTTGTAGTTTACTAGCAAAGTGTCCCCGACCATATATGTGTTGTGATGGATGGAAGGGATGCTCCAGTGGCACGACAGATCTATCAAGAACATGGGGGAAATCCAGATTGCTTAAGGTTTCTAGCATTAGAGATACTATGTTGTCCTGGTGGGGGAGGTGGATATAAATCGATTTTGCACAGAGAGAGTTAGTGGAACTTTAGATTAAGGGCACGTTTACATAGAACAACCTGTTGGCTGCAGATGCTCGACAGGTCGTCCCAGCAATAATCGTTCCTGTGCTTTTACAACATGATGTTCAGGTCTGGTGACTGTGCTGGCTAGGGAAGATGCTGAACCCCATCTTCATAGTCCTGAAACCACACCAGGACACAGCAAGCTGCATGGATAGGAGTATTACCATCATGGAAAATGGCATCTTTGTGAGAAGACCATGCCTGCAACAGTGGTTGGGCCTGAGCAGCCAGAATGTCACTATAGTCCTCGGCAATTGCCCTCCCTTTTTAAGGTGATGAAGGGCACTGTAGAAAACCATGAGATAGCTCCCCAAACCATGACCGATCCACCACCATGTTTGACTATGGTAAGCAGACAGATGGGATGGCAGGCTTCCCTCGCCATTCACCAGCCATAAACACATTCTATGGAGGGAAATAACATAAGGGAGTATTCATTGGACCAACCACATCAGCAGAGCAGGAGTTGTGCTCATGGCACCACCATAGTTGTCTTCGTGTATTCATTTATGTATTGCTGCTCTGCTATAATAACTCAGTTTGTGATGTTCTCTCCTCGCTGTAATGGTTGAGAGGAGGCTGGAAATAATGACCAAGCTCAGCAGTCACTCTGGCTGCAGTTGTCTCCCTATTAGAAGTCACAATCCGCTTCACCGTCCTTCTGTCTCTTTCACTAGGTCTACACTTTCGGCCATTGTTGTGGTCATCAGATGATGTTTTGCCTTCAGGGGTGGATTCTGTCACCACTTTTGACACTGTACCTCCTGGCATACCAAGTAAACTGGTAGTTATGCTGACACATGTAACGGCTAGCCTGGCACCATAATCCCTAACGTAGCATGAAATGGGTTGCTGGTCACACAACTGGATGTGCGAACATCTGCCTCTGCTTGGATTACTATATGATGCTGGGAGGGGGTCGACCCAGCTGCCAGTTCATCATCAATTTACACCTTGTTATCCCATGATATTTGCTGCACAAATGTAAAAAAAAAACAAGGACCTAAAAAAGGACGTTTTTTTCTGCAAAACTTGGCAAGCAGTTACATTTCAGAGAGATATGCCATCGATTAGCGTTGTGGCGTGATTAGATGAACGGTCTTCCCTCCGCATTCTGCAGCACGCAGAGCTATGTTTTTATTTGCATCCATGCGCTTTTACTGCATTTTTTGCTCAGTAACAATGCAGACAAGCAGCTGATGTAATATTTTCCCTCCCGGTGGCACAATAACCTGCGTGTAAAATGCTGTATTATGCAAGCAATGGCATATTTACTGCGTTTTTCACGCACCCCCTTAATTTCAATGGGCGATTAAGTGCGTGAAATATGTGCGGCAATGTAGGAGATAGGACCGGCAGGGAGATTCTGCGTGCGTGAAATATGTGGCACAAAAACGCTCATTATAATACATGGAGCTATAGGGGTGCGTATTAAGCGCTCGTAATACACAGTGAAACAACACTTGTCTGAGAGAGGCCCAAACAGAGTGGGAGAGGGGAGTATTATTGGAATGGGAGTAGCTCAACGGTTAGATCAACAAACTACCCACCACCTGCGCCGTTCTGACCAGGCGTTTGGCTGAAGGACATTTGGTCTCGTGGCGCCCATTAGATATATTTGCAGAATGTCATGAACTATGGAGTGAACAGGTTGTCTTTAGTGATGAATTCGGGTTTAGTTTGCCCACGGACAATGGTCATGTTCATGTCTAAAGACCTAGGTGTGAGCGCCTAAATCCTGCCTTTGCTGTGGTGCGGCACTTTGCCACCAAAGCCGCTGTGATGGTCTGGGGGCCCATCACTTAAGACAGTTGGTCCCCCCTAGTAGCGGTATAAGGGACAATGGCTGCAGGATGTCCTGAACATATATGTTTCTCTCATGGCAACTTCTAAGAGGTATTTTCCAGCAGGATAATGCCCGGCCACAACACAAGGGTGTCATAGGAATGCCTTCACCGCATTGCCACACTGCCATGGCTGCCTGGTTGCCAGATTTATTGGCATTAGAACATGTATTGGACCATCTGGGGTGACAACTTACACAGTGTATGAGTTTGCACAATCTAGATATTGTGATGGTCTGGGGGAACAATCGCATAAGACAGTCCGTGACCCCTAGTAGTGGTACAAGGGACAATGACAGCTCAGTGAAATGTTCAGGACATACTGCAACCACATGTGTTCCTCTCATGGAAAGGCTTCCAAGGAGCATTTCTCAGCCTATATGCCCCCACCTCCGTATCACTTCTTGATTCCAAGCTAGAGGTGGCCCAACATGGTACTAGAGCCTCCTTCAATGGTTAGTTTTCCCCCATAAGCCTTTTTCTCTGCTATTGTAATCCCTTACTTATATCAACGTTACAATCACACAAAGTTTCATTCAATTCTGACAACTCCGAGGTTACATTTTCTTGACGAGTGTATATGTTACGGGGGAACCGCGAGCAATCCAGATGATTGGAGGCAACACTGGTCACAACTTACTTTAGAAGATCTCATCATGGATTCTTTAGTGATTGATACATTAAAGCCAATGAGCTGCCATCTATCAGTTCTCCTAATCCAGTTAAGGCGAACCTTTTAGAGACCGAGTGCCCAAACTGCAACCCAAAACCCACTTATTTATGGCAAAGTGCCAACACATCAGGGGGCGGGGCTTATCACAACGTATGATTTTACCCCCGTCATTCTAAAAAGGACAGGGCCGCTTCACACTAGACAGGGTGCAGATTTTGACTGCTTTGTGGATGCAGAAATCTCTGTGGAAAATTCTGCAGCATTTCCGCATCCAAAAAGCAGTCAAAATCTACACGTCTATTTTAAAACAGCCCTGCCTATTTCCACCACATGTAAACATACCCCAGCGGTAATAGTGATCCCCCCCCCCCCCCACTGCAACCCCCAGTGTAACAGTGACACGACACAGGGGCCCCCAGTGTAACAGTGACACGATACAGGGGCCCCCAGTGTAACAGTGACACGACACAGCGGCCCCCAGTGTAACAGTGACACGACACAGCGGCCCCCAGTGTAACAGTGACACGACACAGCGGCCCCAGTAGTAATAGCGACACTCCGCAGCGAGCCCCTGTAGTAATAGTAACACCCCGCAGCGGGCCCCGGTAGTAATAGCGACACCCCACAGCGGCTCCAGTAGAAATAGCGACCTCTCCCAGCAGCCCCCCATCCCCAGGGTCACACCCCTAGCTCCTGATTGGCTGAATTGGCACATGGAAGGGGTACGCCTGCTGCAGGACCCTATTACTTTTACCTGTCCTTCAGGGTCCCCCTTGCATCAGCGCTGGTCAACCGCTACCCCGCAACTTCTGGCCCGCGCCATTGCCGATAGGATGGCACTTGAAGATGCCCTGCTGCCGACGCTTACGTTCGCAGGATGGATCATCAATAGGGGCCACAGGCGCCAATGCCATCTGTGGCGGCTGTGCTGTTGCCGCTCCCAGGACAGAAAATAAATAGGGGCCACCGCAGTCTCTGCTGCCCGTGCCGGTGCCACTGCCGAGATTCGTCCTCTCCTCCAGGAGCAGGGTAACATTGGAATTGGCCCCGCTGCTGACGTTTCCGCTGCTCCCGGAATAAACACGCCCCCAGCCAATCAGAAGCTGGAGGCGTTAACAAGTGTCAATGCTGGTGTTTTATGTTGCCCCCCCTAACTTCCAGTGGCGACTTGATACACCAGTACCCAGCACTGCTAGCAGCACAGCTGAGGGAATGCCGGCAGGGGGCCGTGGCCCCTGCCAGTATTTACAAGTGGTGAGTGGCCAATAGTGGCCAGTAGGGAGGGCTGTGCGTGCCACCTCTGGCATGCGTGCCATAGGTTCCCCACCACTGTCCTAATCGCTAATGCCTTTGGTCATAACAGTTTATAATTAGAGATGAGCGAGCACCAAGGTGCTCGGTACTCGAGTTGAACTTTTCGTAATGCTCAATAGACGACTCAAGCATTTTTGTATGGACCGATGCTCCGCATAGGGGATGCTTTGTGGAACACCTGAAAACATCAGAAAGTCATGGAAACACCACAGAAACTGATAGGGAATGACAGGGGCAGCATGCATGGCTGCATCTGAGGCTCCCATGTCCCACTATTAAGCCAAAATGGGGGCAAGAGCCTGGCGGTCAGCCCCCTAACAATTTACTTGGGACAGACCCTCATTAGCAAGACACACATGCTGGCACATCTTAGCTAAGCACCACACTAGCTGCAACCAAGGACAATCACTGCCTGCGGGTGATGCCGCTGCTTCTTCTCCTGGGTTACATGCTGGCATTGCTGTCCAACCCCCCGCACGACCCTGCGTCCACAGTGCACACAAAAGTTTTCCTGCGCAGTGTTCAGCTGCCCTCATGCCACACGCTCACTTCATAGCCACACCACCCTCATGTCTATTTATAAGTGCGTCTGCGATGAGGATGAACCGGAGACGCACACTGCAGAGGGTTGGCAGGGCCAGGCAGCCACCCTCTTTGAAAGTGTGGGCAATAGCCCACAATACTGATGAGAATTGATGATAAATTGATGTACGATCATCATTCCAATCCCGTGCCACCTCCGTCACAAAATTTTTAGGAGCTTTGATTGTCTGGGTAAATTCTTTAAATAAGTCTCTGATGCAGTCCTTAGTTGGTAAGGCTTTGATGTAATCTCTTAATTCTGAGACCTCCTGAGCTTGCGCACCCTCTTCAAGGTCGCTATGTGAGTCCGAGATTAAGGGTCGAGCAAGTAGGGATGAGGATTTGACTCACAGTGTTCTTTGTTCTCATCAGTCTTGAAATCTCTGGCGAGGTTTTTTTGAGGATCTTTCCAGGTATTTGTTGGGAGTTTTAGTATTTTTGTTTGTCTCCGGGTTGGCAATTTTGACGTTCTTCCCCATTGTGTCTGCTTTGAATGTCACTACGCTGGGAGAGATGTAGGGCTTGTTCACATTAGTATATTATTATCTTGCAGCGATTTTCCACGGTGAAGAAGGATCATAAGAGAGCAGCTTGGCATGTGGGATAAGTTGTAAGTTGGTCGCTCTAGCGCTGCTGATTTCGGTCTTAGGCTGTTTGTAGGCGTGACAAAAGTACTTATTTGTGATAAATTAAAATGAATCTGCAGAAATACTCTGTGAGAAGTCGATATGTAATCAAAAATAGCGATTTTCTATTTGGGCCACGAGGTGGCGCTAGAGTGAATTAGTTAGACGTCTCAATGTGAAAGTTGCATGTAGCAGAGTTGAAAATGTTGCTGCTTCTGTATAAGCTAGCAGAAGTTTAGAGTAGCACTGGATAATGATCCCAAGCTCTTTCTGGGTTTAGCAAGTTATTTATTTTTCTATTATTAGTTGTGGGGTGCAAGGAAGCCCTGGGCTGCAGGCTGTGAGGACTCCTAACTGTGCAGGCAAGTAGGATCTCCCTCAAGCAACCCAGGGGATGCACTCCAAGCCCCTGCCAGCAAGGGTTAATTTGTGGAGCCTGCAGTCCACCTAGCACAGGCTGGACCTTATTGGCAGGCTGAAGCTTGCAAGCAGGGAGCTCTGCTGCCTCTCCCCACCGTAGAGGAAGGCAAGTATGGTGGCTGCTGCAGTGCCAGGATCCCCTGTTGGAACTCAGAGATCCCCTCAGCGGGTCCCCGACAGAATACTCCGACTCTGAGTGGCAAGTGGAAGTGCCGACAGTCCTCTCCTCAGACTGCCAGCGGCAGAGGGGAACGCCGATTGACCTCCCTCCCCTGCTGCATACAACGGCTCTTCACTTCCAGCAGCTGAAGGGAGTGTCTGCAAACCTCCCTCCCCAGCGGCAGATGACAGCACCAGCGGTTCCCCTCTTCACAGTGCCGACAGCCTTCTCCTCACAGCAGCAGGAGCCCGCGGACCGGAAGTAGAGTCCTGCCGGGACCAGCGTTCGAGGAGCGCCCGCAGCCACAGGTTGTGAGAAGGCCGCAATGCTCCGACGCCGCGGCAGGACCCCGGCAGACACCCTGCACGTACCTCTCCTCACAGGGAGCACAGGGCAGGCATTGGAGACAGTCAGAGAGCTCTCTAGAGCGCTGGAGAGGGGAATATTTGTGGGTCTCCTCAGGAGCCGATCAGCCACACGTCTTTCTCCTGCAGATGCCAGGCCACGCCCCCCACAATTCAACTTTAGCTAGGGTCAAAGATATCAAATTGCAAATGAATGCCCTATTATCACAACAGGTTGAAAAAGCCCTTCAATGGACAGGAGCAACTTACTACAAATATACAAACAAGCCGGATCGCCTGTTAGCAGCAAGTATGCGGAATAAGACAAAAATTAATGCAGTCTTTAAATAAACACCCCCCAAGGAACCACTACGTCCAATCCTGACAGGATCCATGATGTTTCCCACGATTATAATACTTTATATAAAGCCCAAGACGGTAACCCCACGCCCCCCGAGAGCCACCTTCTTAGATGCCGTAAAACTCACCTTCCTCTCTGACTCCCAAAGAGAAGCCCTGAATGCCGATATTTCAGAAGAAGAAATTTTAGATACCATCAAAAATCTTAAATTGGGAAAAGCCCCAGGCCCTGACGGCTTCACCGCGCTATATTACAAAAAATTCAAAGACGTATCAATCCAGCCTTTAAAGAAACTGTTCCAGAAACTCCTGAATGGGGATATACCTCCGAACGAATTTCTGGACTCGCAACTTACAGTGATCCCTAAAGAGGGCAAAGATAGCTTGTCCCCAAAAAACTATAGACCAGGACTATTGAACCAGGACTGTAAGATGTTTAGCTCGATACTAGCAACCAGACTGAATCATCTTCTCTCTTCCCTGATCCACAGAGATCAAGTGAGTTTCATACCAGCAAGACAAGCTCCAGACAATATAAGAAAGGTCCTAAACATTATAGATTCCGTTCATACTTCAAAATCCCAAATGACCCTCCTAGCTCTAGATTTAGAGAAGGCTTTTGATACATTGTCCTGGAGCTACTTATTTTCAGTCCTATGTCTCATTGGGATTAGGGGACCTTTCCTTTCAGCCCTCCTAGCCCTCTATTCAACACCCTCTGCAAACCTGAAACTTCCATGCACCAGGGCGGCCCCTATACAAATTAGTAGGGGTACCAGACAGGGTTTCCCCCTCTCCCCAGCATTATTTGCTTTAGCGATTGAATCACTGGCAGAAGCAATCCGCTCTAACCTAAACATAAAAGGAATTTGGATAGAGAACACTGAATACAAAATGAGCCTATCTGCGGATGACCTACTTCTGACCCTTTCTCAACCCCTAACATCATTGCCGAACCTAATGTCCACACTAGACATCTGGTCTCAGCTCTCAGGCCTTCGCGCGAACATCGATAAATCCGAAATATTCTTCATCAACACCCCGGAATCCTTAATAAAACTGATAAACATTAATTTTCAGTTTCAATATAAAATACATTACATCTCATACTTAGGCATTAAATTGACTACCTCAATACAATCTCTCTGTAGGTGGAACTACCCAGAACTAATAAAGAGACTATCATCTGATCTGCGGAAATGGGATGAACCCAAACTCTCCTGGATAGGTAGAATAAACACATAAAAATGACTACTTTGCCACGTATATTGTATCTCTTCAGATGCCTACCCATTCCCTTAGCCATCTTACGCAACTTCCAATGCGATATATTTAGATTCATATGGGCCAATAAAAGAGCAAGAATTACAAACACACAATAATGCATTACCATTGAAGACTGGGAGGTCTATCAGTGCCCATGAACTGGATTATATTTTTCTCCAGCAGGTTTCAGGGTATTCTGTAGCTTCCTAATTGTATAGTGTGCACACACCATCAGGCCAGACACAAGCTCTAAGTCTGAAGTCTAAGCTGGGTCTGAGCTATACAATGCTCAGAGCCTCAGGTTTATTGAAACACATAATACCTGCCCTTTATGGGCGTATAACACATTACATCAATAACATATAGAATTCTCCCCGTCCCCCTCCCCCCACCTCTCTCAAGTCCAGTGTATGAGCCAGTCTTTGTCCCATCAGCATGCGGTTAGGCAAAAGTAGTTCCTTTGTTTCAGCAGTTGAGAGTGGGGGAGGGCTGGGAAGACGCCCAACCTAGATACAAGTAATACAGTATAGGAATGTGACTTTAACCCTTTAAGAGGCTGCAGCAGAGCTTTACATTAGGCTAAAGTTATAAAACACATCTTTCACCATGCCATTGTCCAGCAATTACCATAATGGAATTATGCAGCCATTAGCCTCTACAGAGTTAAATCACTACAGCTGCATAATAAATCTAGTTTATTACAAATCAATAGACATTTTACGCTAACTAATCATCATGTCTACTACACCCAATATAATCAAATATTGCAAGGCGGCCCAAATAGCCCAATGGGTAGTGGGGTCAAATGACCCAAAAGGTAGCCTATGACTAGATATAGAGAAAAAACGTATTTATCCACACAATATAGCATATTTGACTTGGTCTTCAGGGCCACTCCCCCAGGGGCTACAAAAAATGAGCCCGTTATCATATCACTCCCTCTTGTTGTGAAGAAGCGCCCGGTTTAAGTACTATCTGTCCTCTAAGATCCCCCCCATGCTACCAGTACTTCACAACATTTTCCACTAAGCCAAGACCTAGCTCATTTTCAATGGTGGCTAAGTAATTAGAAACCACTCTATAGTGCACACCTCCATGCCACTCTCGCCCACACCATTTGAAGCCACCTGTGCCAAAAACCCTTCTCAGAAAGAAATGCTTTCATATATATAATACGCTAAACCAACACATGACGAGGTAGAAACTTATGTTTATGAGGAAATGGGAAGCGGACCTTCAGCTTGAGTTGACCTCTGATAGATGGCAGCATTGTTGTACCACGATATCCAAGGGTAGCCACCAAGTCTTTCTTAGGGAGACTTCAATTAAAATTCTACATAGGATATATTTAGTCCCACAAAGATTACACCATCTCTACCCAACCTCTTCCCCGCTATGTTTTAGGGGATGCCAAGAATGAGGAGACATGCTCCATACACGGTGGACATGTCTGGTCTAAAGTCCACAGGCTTCTTAACCAAATGTTTGTGGGTCTGATTCCTAAATCCCCTACGGTGTTCTTGCTCGGGGATTGCCCTGTACAATCTAAGTACCAAGCCGATAAATTGATACAATATGTATGTATGGCTACAAGAATCCACATCGCCTCCGCTTGGAAATCACCTACTCTCTCCTTCTCAGAGATGCTTGATAGAATATCCTCAATTATGCTATATGAAAGTATTCATGCTATCAGAACAGATACGATGATAAACTGCCAGAGAATTTGGCAACCTTGGATTGAAGGTATAGAGATCCCAGAGTTATGCCATATCATATCATCTATTTAGCCTTTATTCTAGTGACCAAATAAAAATATACACGCTATTTAGACACTTCTGACCGATGATGTGGATTCTTGGGGACCTACTGGTTTAAATTTCTATGTTGACCCCTTTGCTTTGTTTTAACCCTATAACTTTGTAATCTATTAGCCGCTGTAGGCAAATACTACTTTTGATTAGAGATGAGCGAGCACCAAAATGCTCGGGTGCTCGTTGCTCGAGTCGAACTTTTCGCGATGCTCGAGAGTTCGTTTCGAGTAACGCACCTGTTACGGCACTCTGCCCCCCGAGCGCCAGTTGGGGTGCCCTGATCTCCTGCACCCCACTGTCCCTGCCTACTTGCCTCGGCCCTGGCTAACCCCAGGCGGACAACTGGGCGGCAGTCCCTGCGCTGGCTAGGGACCTGGCGACTACCTGGAGGGAACTACTAACAGGGGACAGAGTGCCGACAGAAGAGGCAGGTGTAACAGACCAACAAAACTACTAGGTGGATCAAGGCTGGAGGTGAAGCTCACAGGCAAACGAAGGATACTCACAAGCAACTAGGACAGACTAGAATAGACCTGACTAGAGGCTAGCAGAACCAATAACTGGCAGTGAGTTCAGGTCACTGCCAGTCTTTTAACTAAAAGCCTCCGCCCCGGGGCGGAGAGTGGGAGGAGCCGACTCTCCCACTGTGCATAAGGGAGGTGGATGAGAGCGGGCGGCACCCTACGGGCGGACACGCCCACGCCGCAGCACGCTGGCTGCTCCACGCTGCTGCGCGCTGGCTGCTCCCCGCCGCCGGGAGATCCCTGACAGCACAGCTCCGGGACGCCGAAGCCGAGCTCGAGGCGGCGCGCGCCGGCCGCGGGACCCAGCGCCGCCCTGCATGGTAACATTACCCCCCCTCTGACGGAGGACCTCCGGGCCCCCGGAAACTCGACCAGGCTTATCTGGAAAACGACGGTGGAACCGCCGTACCAACACGGGTGTTACCATACAGCGCGGCACGGGATCCCGCGGTCGGCGCGCGTCGCTCCGGCGTCGGCTCCAGCAGCCTGGAGCCCTGTGTCGAGGTTATCCCAGCAGCTTGGGACGGCCGGTGGGCGGCGGCATGGGCGTGTCCACCCGTAGGGTGCCGCCCGCACTCCTCCGTTCGTCTTATACAGCAGTGGGTGGAGTTGCTTCCTCCCACTCTCCGCCCGGGGGCGGAACCTTGTGGTTAAGAGACTGGCAGTGATGTGAGCTCACTGCCAGTTATTGGTTCTGCTAGCCTCTAGTCAGGTCTATTCTAGTCTGTCCTAGTTGCTTGTCAGTATCCTTCGTTTGCCTGTGAGCTTCACCTCCAGCCTTGATTCACTCTGTCTGTTTTTGTTGGTCTGTTACACCTGCCTCTCCTGTCGGCACTCTGTCCCCTGTTAGTAGTTCCATCTAGGTAGTCGCCAGGTCCCTAGCCAGTGCAGGGACTGCCGCCCAGTTGTCCGCCTGGGGTTAGCCAGGGCCGAGGCAAGTAGGCAGGGACAGTGGGGTGCAGGAGATCAGGGCACCCCAACTGGCGCTCGGGGGGCAGAGTGCCGTAACAACGGGAGCATGAACATCACATGCGGCCACCCAGGAGTGATCTTCTGGTGGAAAACCCTTCCAGGCCACCAAGTATTGTAGGATTCCTCGACACCGACGAGAGTCCAGTATCTCCTGGACCTCGTATTCGACTTCATCCCGGACCAGGGTGGGCGGAGGGGGACCGGAGGTGGGTATCACCGAAGGGACAAAAGGTTTCAGCAGCGACTTATGGAATACCCTGTGAACCCTCCATGTGGCTGGCAACCCCAGCTCGTAGGCGAGTGGGTTCACCACACGTGTGATGGCAAACGGCCCCACGTAACGTGGCGCCAGCTTCAAGGACGGGACCCGCAATTTGAGATTTTTAGAAGACAGGTATACCTTCTGTCCCACCCTGTAAGGTTCAGACACAGACAGACTCTTCCCACTGCGCAACTGCATACGGGCCCCCGCTGCCTCCAAGTTTCTCTGCACCTCTTTCCATACTCCCCGAAGCGTATCTGTGGCGTCATCCGCTGCCGGACAGGGCGACGGAGTAGGGATTGCTGTAAGGAAGCGAGGATGCTGGCCGTATACACTAAAAAATGGGGACACCCCAGTAGAAGAACAAAGGCGGTTGTTTAGTGCAAACTCTGCCAACGGCAGGAACTCTGCCCACTGGTAAGCCTTTTCGCTGGCAAACAACCGTAAATATTGCACTAAGTCTTGGTTCTTCCGCTCAGTCTGACCATTAGTCTGGGGGTGGAATGCTGACGAGAAGGACAGCGACGTTCCCAGGTTTCTGCAGAAGGCACGCCAAAACTACGACACAAACTGAACCCCGCGATCAGATACAATATTTTGGGGACCCCATGTAAGCGAATTATTTCCTTTACAAAAATCGTGGCAAATTCTTTTGCCGAGGGTAGCTTTTTTAACGCCACAAAATGTGCCATCTTTGAGAACCGGTCGACCACCACTAAGATAGTGGTGCACTTCTGGGATTCTGGTAGGTCAGTGATGAAATCTACTGATAGGTGAGACCAGGGACTGGAAGGAACCGGTAGTGGTCTCAGGGGACCCTCCGGAGGACGCCGCCGACTCTTATTGCGAGCACAGACCGAGCAACCCCTCACAAAGTTGCGGATCTCCTGAGACATGCCCGGCCACCAGAAGTATCGGGAGCAAAGCTCCAGGGTCCCCTGGAACCCTGGATGCCCGGCGAGAGCCGACGAGTGGGACTCATCCATGACTCTAGGGCGTAGGGTCTCTGGCACAAACCATCTGCCCTCCGGCACCCCTGACGGAGCGTCCTGCTGAGCATCCTGTAGTTGAGGGACGAAGTTAGACTCTAACACTGCCACCACCACGCCGGGGGCTAAGATATTCTCGGGAGTCATGGTCCCACTGTCTGGTACCCCGAAACTCCGTGACAGGGCGTCCGCCTTCACGTTCTTCTCACCGGGGATATATGTCACGACGAAGTTAAACCTGGCGAAGAACAACGCCCACCTGGCTTGACGAGCAGTGAGTCTTTTCGCATTGGCGAGATATACCAGATTCTTGTGATCAGTATATACGGTAATTGGGTGTCTAGCACCCTCAAGATGGTGTCGCCACTCTTCCAGAGCCCATTTGATAGCCAACAATTCACGGTTACCCACGTCGTAGTTGCGCTCTGCTGAATTGAACTTTCGCGAAAAGAACGCACATGGGCTATAGCCAGACCTCCCACTGACTTCCTGCGACAATACTGCTCCTGTCCCCACTTCCGACGCGTCTACCTCAATAAAAAAGGGTAGTAGTGCGTCCGGCTGTATTAGCACCGGGGCAGTCGTGAATGCCTTTTTTAGACGGCTAAAGGCCTCAAGGGCTGCAGGCGACCACTTACCCAAGTCAGCCCCCTTCTTAGTCAAGTCGGTCAGAGGTTGAGCAATAACTGAGTAATTTCTAATGAATTTGCGGTAGAAATTTGCAAAACCTAAGAACCGCTGGAGAGCCTTGAGGTTGTCGGGTCTGACCCAATGGGAGATTGCTGCTACTTTATCAGACTCCATCTGAATCTCTGTGGGGGAAATTACATAACCCAGGAAGGATACTTGTTTAGAGCCAAATGTACATTTCTCTAATTTGACAAAAAGTTGATACTCGCGCAAACGGGTCAGGACTAACCTCAGGTGCCGCACATGTGAATCCCAGTCAGGTGAGTACACCAGGATGTCGTCCAGATAAATGACCAGAAATACCCCCAGGAAGTCGTGGAAGACTGCGTTCATAAAACCCTGAAACACAGCGGGGGCATTACAGAGTCCAAAAGGCATGACCAGACATTCAAAATGTCCTAACGGGGTGTTGAACGCTGTCTTCCATTCATCTCCCTCTCTGATGCGAATTAAATTGTAAGCCCCCCTTAAGTCCAGCTTGGAGAACCAGTGAGCCCCTACCACCTGATTCAACAAGTCAGGAATTAGGGGCAAGGAGCACTGGTTCTTCACAGTGATTTTATTCAAGGCCCGATAATCCACACAAGGCCTTAGTGTCCCGTCCTTCTTCTCTACAAAGAAGAGACCTGCCCCGGCAGGGGACCTGGACGGCCGGATATGTCGGTTGGCCAGAGCTTCCGAGACATAGGACTTGAGGGCTTCGTGCTCACGACCGGACAGATTGAAAATGGCTCCCTTAGGGATGGGACCGTCGGGAATCAGGTCGATACCACAGTCCCACTCCCTATGAGGGGGCAGAGCCTTAGACAGTCGTTTGGAGAACACATCCTGAAAGTCTGACAAATACTCCGGAATGAGCACCGTATCTGCGGAGCACACAGCTATGGTAGACAGGTGAGTGTGACACGATGACCCCCAATGAGTCAATTCCCGGGTGGACCAATCAAATTGGGGGTTGTGCAGTGCCAACCAGGGCATACCCAGCACCACATCAACCGACATTTTTTCCATCACCAAGAAAGACAGTTCTTCCGAGTGGAGGACCCCCACCGTGAACTGTAATCTTGGGGTCCTCCATCGTACCAAGCCTGTAGAGAGAGGGGTGGCATCAATGCTGGTAAAATGAATTGGCGTCTTCAACGCCACAAATTCCGCCCTCAGAGAACGGACAAAACCCAGACTTATCAAGTTAGCGGCTGCTCCGGAATCAATAAACGCCCGCCCTGATCGGGAAAAATCCCCGAATCTAACGTGACACGGTACCAAAAGTTTAGGAAGTACCTGAAGTCCTAGGCGATCCTCCCTGCAATCGCCTAGGACTCGGAGTTTTCCGCCGGTTCCGGCTGCGGGCGTTGAGACCTCAGTGGGCAGGTTATCACCCGATGTCCAGCTTTCCCGCAGTAGAGGCAGAGACGATGCAACAAACGGATCCGGCGTCGCTCTTTGGGGTCCAGCGGGTCCACCTCCATCGGCTCGGGCGCAGAGACTGGTAAGGAGGAGGAGGGGCCAGGGCCACTGACCTCCCTGACTCTACGGGTCTGCCTGTCCTGCTTCCTAGACCTGAGCCTCCTATCTGCTCTCACCGCTAGCTCCATAGCCTCCCTTAAGGACCCGGGAACGGGATGGGAAATTAACAGGTCTTTAACTGCGTCCGAGAGGCTCTGCAGAAAAACGTCCTTCAGCGCGCTATCGTTCCATGTCGTATCCCCCGCATAGCGTCTGAAGTTGGAGCAATAATCCTCCACACACGACAACCCCTGCCGCAGCGCCAACAACCGCGAAACCGCCAACCCCGCTCGGTCCGGTTCGTCGAAGATACTCCCGAGTTCCAGAAAAAAGGAGTCCACGGACTGCAGGCAGGAGGAACCCTCGGGGATGGAGAAAGCCCATGTCTGTGCTGAGCCCCGCAGCAGGGACATTATCAGCCCGACCCTCTGAGCCTCCGACCCGGAAGAACGGGGACGCATGCGAAAAAACAGGCGACACGCCTGTCGGAAAACAAAAAACTTGTTCCTCTCCCCAGAAAACACCTCGGGAAGAGGGCACTTGGGTTCGGGGCTGGTTGAGGCGTCCGACCCCTGCGACACCCCCCGCTGCTCCTGGGCCACCATGCGGGCGGATAAATCCTGGATAACAGGCACCAGGGCCTGCAGCTGGTTCGCGAGGGAACTGATCGCCTCCATGACAAGAACGGTTTTAAAGGGCCAGTTATTATGTTACGGCACTCTGCCCCCCGAGCGCCAGTTGGGGTGCCCTGATCTCCTGCACCCCACTGTCCCTGCCTACTTGCCTCGGCCCTGGCTAACCCCAGGCGGACAACTGGGCGGCAGTCCCTGCGCTGGCTAGGGACCTGGCGACTACCTGGAGGGAACTACTAACAGGGGACAGAGTGCCGACAGAAGAGGCAGGTGTAACAGACCAACAAAACTACTAGGTGGATCAAGGCTGGAGGTGAAGCTCACAGGCAAACGAAGGATACTCACAAGCAACTAGGACAGACTAGAATAGACCTGACTAGAGGCTAGCAGAACCAATAACTGGCAGTGAGTTCAGGTCACTGCCAGTCTTTTAACTAAAAGCCTCCGCCCCGGGGCGGAGAGTGGGAGGAGCCGACTCTCCCACTGTGCATAAGGGAGGTGGATGAGAGCGGGCGGCACCCTACGGGCGGACACGCCCACGCCGCAGCACGCTGGCTGCTCCACGCTGCTGCGCGCTGGCTGCTCCCCGCCGCCGGGAGATCCCTGACAGCACAGCTCCGGGACGCCGAAGCCGAGCTCGAGGCGGCGCGCGCCGGCCGCGGGACCCAGCGCCGCCCTGCATGGTAACAGCACCCCATTGAAGTTAATGGGTGACTCGAGCATTTTTGTTTATGACCTATGCTCCGCTAAGGTTTTCGTTTGTGAAAGTCGGGAAAACCAACCAAAGTCATGGAAACGACACAGAAATGGATAGGGCAGGCGAGGGGCAACATGCTGGGCTGCATCTCAGGTTCCCAGGTCCCACTCTTAAGTCACAATAGCGGCAAGGGTGCCCCCCCCCCAACAATGTTTACTTTGGACAAACCCTCACTAGCAAGGCACACCTTAGCTAAGCTCCACACTACCTCCAACAAAGCACAATCACTGCCTGCGGGACACACCGCTGCCTCATCTCCTGGGTTACATGCTGCCCAACACCCCCCCCCCCCACACATCCCGCACGACCCTGCGTCCGCAGTGCACACAAAAGTGTCCTTGTGCAGCCTTCAGCTGCCCTCATGCTGCACGCTCACTTCATAGCCACACCACCCTCAGGCTGGATTCAGACGATCGTATATCGGCTCGGTTTTCACGGTGAGCCCATATACGGTGTCCTTGTCTGCAGGGGGGGAGGATGGAAGAGGCAGGAGCAGGAACTGAGCTCCCGTCCCCTTGCCACTATTTGCAATAGGAGGGGGCGAGACGGGGGCAGAACTAAGTCCCGGAGCTTAGCTCCGCCCCACCCATTGCAAATAGTGGGGCGGGGAAGGGGCGGGAGCTCAGTTCCTGCTCCTGCCTCTTCCATCCTCCCCCCTGCAGACAAGGACACCGTATATCGGCTCGCCATGAAAACCGAGCCGATATACGGTCGTGTGAATGCACCCTCATGTCTATTTATAAGTGCATCTGCGATGAGGGGGAACCGGAGGCACACACTGCAGAGGGTTGGCAGGGCCAGGGAGCGACCCTCTTTAAAAGGGGTGGGGCGATAGCCCACAATGCTGTAGAGAATCAATGAGAAATTGACGTTCTATCTTCATTCCAATCCTGTGCCACCTCCGTCAGGAGCTGCAAACGTGGGCATGAGTCACATAGCTATGGGGAATCCATGTGCCCACACAGTATTCATTCTGTCTAGGTGTCGGATAGCTCAATCGACACCGCAAGGGGAAAGCCATCTGCACTCTGTCCCCTACCCAAGTCAGTCAGTGTCTTTGTGCCAGACAGGTCAAACACCGCAATGGGAACTAAGTGTGCACCAACAGCATAGGTGGGTCCTAGGAATCCCAAGACATGAACAATAAAGAAATCAGAGTGGCCAAACATGGCAGACTTACACTGCACTGACGACATAGGCCTCGGCCCACAGCTTCAGCAATCGTAGGCATGAAGCAGATTTCAATGCTAGTACACCTGTGAAGGTCTCATTAAATCACTTACGTTTTCTTTCACCGCTCCAAAGACTGGATTAGCCAGGAAAAAGTTCCACAGGCCCAACCTGGCGCCGTTACAGTTCCCCCGCGACATAGGCCTCAGCCAACAGCTTCAGCAATCGTAGCCATGAAGCGGACTTCGATTCTAGTACACCTGAGAAGTTCTCATTAATGCAGTAACGCTCCTCTCCTGTGGCCCAAACAAGTTTCTCAGATAACTGTGGTAACAGGAGAGAAAATACATCATGTGCAATGCTGACCCCCTGACCCCAAGCAGGAGGAGGAGGTGGCCTCACAAGGCCAAGAAACCATGACCAGGACCCACTGTAGCCTGTGCTGAAAGGATGTGAGCGGGCCCTTGGCCAGGCTCGGTCCCAGCAAACACCTTGTGTGGCCCAAGGTGCTGCGACTGACATAGCAATGGGGAATCTATGTGTCCACACACTACTCATTCTATTTGGGTGTTGGATACCTCATCGACAATGCAAGGGGTAAGCCATCTGCACTCTGCACCCTACCCAAGTCTGTCAGTGTTTTGGGGACAGACAGGTAAAACACCTCTATGGGAAGTCTGTGTGCACCCACAGCATGGGTGGGTCCAAGGAACTTAAAGACAGTACACATGAAGAAATCAGAGTGCCCAAACATGGCAGACTTTCACTGCGCCGAGGACATAGGCCTCTGCACAAACCCTCAGCAATCGCGGGCATAGAGCGGACTCCGATGCTAGGGTAGCTGTGAACGTCTCATTAGCGCTGTATCGCTCCTCTTGTTTGTCCCAATGCAGTGCCCCGGATAGCTGTGGTAACGTGAGAGAAAATACATGTTGGCTTCGGCCCACACTCCATGCCCTAGTCAGTCTGTTTTTTTTTTAAAGTGCCAGGCAGGTACAACTCAGCTATGGGAAGTCTGTGTGCTGTGCACCCACAGCATGAATGGCTCCCAGGAACCCAGAGAAGGTACATAAAGAAATCCCATTGCAGTGCCCTGGATACCTGTGGTAACGTGAGAGAAAATACATGTTGGCTTTGGCCCACACTCCATGCCCTAGTCAGTCTGTTTTTTTTTTTTTAAAGTACCAGGCAGGTACAACTCCGCTATGGAAAGTCTGTGTGCTGTGCACCCACAGCATGGGTGGCTCCCAAGAACCCAGAGAAGGTACATAAAGGAATCCCATTGCAGTGCCCCGGATAGCTGTGATAACGTGAGAAAAAATACATGTTGGCTTTGGCCCATACTCCATGCCGTAGTCAGTCTGGGTTTTTTTTAAAAGTGCCAGGCAGGTACAACTTCGCTACGGGAAGTCTGTGTGCTGTGCACCCACAGCATGGATGGCTCCCAGGAACCCAGAGAAGGTACATAAAGAAATTCTATTGCAGTGCCCCGGATAGCTGTGGTAACGTGAGAGAAAATACATGTTGGCTTCGTCCCACACTCCATGCCCAAGTCAGTCTGGGTTTTTTTTGAAAGTGCCAGGTAGGTACAACTCCGCCATGGGAAGTCTGTGTGCACCCACAGCATGGATGGCTCCCAGGAACCCAGAGAAGGTACATAAAGAAATCCTATTGCAGTGCCCCGGATAGCTGTGGTAACGTGAGAGAAAATACATGTTGGCTTCGGCCCACACTCCATGCCCAAGTCAGTCTGGGTTTTTTTTGAAAGTGCCAGGTAGGTACAACTCCGCTATGGGAAGACTGTGTGCACCCACAGCATGGGTGGGTCCCAGGAACCCAGAGAAGGTACATAAAGAAATCCCATTGCAGTGCCCCGGATAGCTGTGGTAACGTGAGGGAAAATACATGTTGGCTTTGACGCACACTCCATGCCCTAGTCAGTTTTTTTGGGGGGCCAGATAGGTAGAACACTGCGATGGGAAAACTTAGTGCACCCATAGTATGCACAGACCCCTGTAATATTCCTGTAGCAAAGGTATAAGCTGACCCCTGTAACAGTTATGTTGCAGAAGTCTAGGGAGACCCCAGTAACATTTCTGTACTAACAGTATAGACAGACCCCAGTAACATTTCTGTAGCAACAGTATAGGCAGACGCCAGTAACATTTGTGTAGCAGCAGTATAGGCAGACCCCGGTAACATTTGTGTAGCAGCGGTATAGGCAGACCCCTGTAACATTTGTGTAGCAGCAGTATAGGCAGATCCCTGTAACATTTCAGTAGCACCAGTATAGGCAGAGCCCAGTATTAGTAACATTTCAGTAGTAACAGTATAGGCAGACCCCAGTAGCATTTATGTAGCAGCAGTATAGGCAGACCCCAGTAACATTTCTCCAGCTGAAGTATAGGCAGACCCCTGTAACATTAATGCAGATACGCTACTCTCTTTTGGCCCAAACAAGTTTCTCACATAACTGTGGTAACACGAGAGAAAATATATGATGGGCATTGCTGATCCCCTGACCCCAAGCAGGAGGAGGTGGCCTTACAAGGCCAAGAAACCATGACCAAGGCCTGCTGTAGCCTGTGTGGGAAGGATGTGAGCAAGCCCTTGGCTAGGCTCCGTCCCAGCAAACACCTTGTGAGACCCAAGGTGCCGCGACTGACATAGCAATGGGAAGTCCATGTGCCCACACAGTATTCATTCTGTCTAGGTGTCGGATAGCTCTATCGACACCGCAAGGGGAAAGCCATCTGCACTATGCACCCTAACAAAGTCAGTCAGTGACTTTGTGCCAGACAGGGAAATCACCGCTGTGGGAAGTCTTTGTGCACCCACAGCGTAGGCAAGCCGAAGGAACCCTAAGACAGTAATAAACACGAAGAAATGATAGTGCCCAAACATGCCAGACTTTCACTGTGCCGAGGACACAGGCCTTTGCACACACCCTCAGCAATCGTGGGCATAGAGCGGACTCTGATGCTAGTACAGCAGTGAAGGTCTCATCAATGCAGTAACACTCTTCTTCTTTGGCCCAAACCAGTGTCTCAGATAGCTGTGGTAACACGGGAGAAAATACATGATGCCCAGTGCTGATCCCCAGACCCCAAGCAGGAGGAGGAGGTGGCATTACAAGCCCAAGACACCGTGACCAGGACCCGCTATAGTCTGTGTGGGAAGCACGTTAGCGGGCCCAGGGTCAGGCTCAGTTCCCAGCCTCCACTTTTGTGACCCAAGGTGCCCTGAGTTACATAGCAATGGGAAATCCATGTGTCGCAACATAGATAGCTCAACACTGGAAGGCAAATAAAGATGTCAGGGAGGCGTTACCCGTACTGGCTTGGAGCTATATATTCTCCATATAGTTACTCTAATGATGAATTAGAGTACTACTATAGATGAGTAAAAAAAGATTTAATTAGACTCACCCGGTGTCTGGCGAGCACCCCTGTAAAGAGGTCTCACCAGCACCTCCACATCCTCGTCGGCTTTAAGACAATCTGGCGTGTCCTTGCGGCTGCTGGGCTCCTGTGTCCTGCTGGCTAGCAGGACCCACTTGAAGAAAACTTCGTATAGGGACTCCGTATAAAGAAAAACGCCCGCGCTCTTTGGGACCTGAACACCAGAGTCAGGCTGTGGACACCACTAATTTCAAAGTTTTATTCTAACAAATCCTCTGTGCAACGCGTTTCATCGTTATCCACAACGACTTTATCAAGCACAATAACTCTAGCATCACACATTCACTATATATATAGATAACTCACCCCTCGTTGGCAGCATCCCATTTGTTGCGGTGATAATGGGGGTTGGCGTCCTAGGCGTCCGTCTGATGCAGGCGCCATGTCGGGATCAAATGACAGTATAGTTCTTCCGGGTAGGTGACGCGTGTGAGGTCTGGGTGGAGCTACATGTACTGATAATTCTATTTGCGCGGCTATTGGTTGCTGAACTGTCAATCAGGTGACGTCTGATGTTTACGCTATTTGCGTTAGATACGTACGAATAGTGTGTAGCCTTTATCCTAATGTTTGCCGCGGTGTGTATCTGTTGTATCCCTGGCAACCGAGTGTAAACGCTGCTTGCGTTAACTGCGTACGCATAGTGTGTAAGGTCCTTCATGGCTCGTACTGTGCTGTGTATCTGTTATACGACCAGGATAAATGTCTCTGGCCGTTTTTTGTTATTTTTATTGTTTTTATTAGAGCGCTTTTATGCGATCCTCATCTGTATATATATAGAGAAACCCCGATGATTTCTAATTATTTGTAATGTTATTACTTTATAAATCAAAGAGTTTTTTTGATGATAGCACTGATTTATAATAAAAGTGATGACCCTAGTTTTTTTATATAAAATATAAATATATCGATAAAAATAAAACTATGTATTATATAATGTATACGCAATTAGATGAAAAATGGGGAAAGAAAAATAAAAAATGAAATAATAAATGATAAAAATGAAACCTCGTTTGACGTTCATATGAGGGTGCTTAGAAATGGGATGCTGCCATCTTAAGAAAAGGGGGGGGGAAACCTTTACACATATACGTATAAAAACTTAAATAAAGTATTTTTTGGATGTTTTTTACATGTTTTTTTATATATATATACATCATCTATACAATTTGTTACCCTCAAAATCTACTGATTCTATCTGTGAGTGGGGCTTGTTTTATATTATAATCCATCCAGATGTACAAATGAGCAATTAATGAGGTGACTGTTAGTACTATATCGTTGTACCCCCAATTTGTTACGTACATGTCTATTTCTATGTATTCATACATTCATGTAGATAATATTATACATCGATTACTTAAATTGGTTTCCCTATAGTATGATTAAAAAAATCTTCTATATAGTGATACGTAAAAATGTATAAATTACTAATATACAGGTAAATACATAATACAATAAAATGAATAAATACATACCAATCTTGTTTAAAATAAATAAATGGCTGCAATAAAAGAATTGAAATTAGTAAGGTGTCTCAAATTTTTTCCAGTATTTCGTTTAAGCCGTTTGGTGTGAGTGTATTGAGTCTAAAAATCCAGTACATTTCTTTTTGCCTAAGATCCTGTACTGATTTGGAGATTATGTGTTCTAATGGGGTAATTCTCAAGGTGGTATAGTCTCTATTGTGTTTATTTGTAAAATGTCTCGAAATGCTGTGTTTTAGGAAACCGTTTTTGATGTTACTACGATGTTTATTCATGCGATCTCTTAATGCATTGATTGTTCTCCCAACGTATCTAAGATTACAGGGACATTCCAGCATATATACTACTGCTTCTGTTTTACATGTTAGTCGTTGGTTGATCTCTATAGGTCTTCCTTCTTTTACTTCGATTTCTGTTCTTCCATTAGATATATTTTCACAGCATTTACATTTTTTATCTCCACACCTATAGATACCTTTCGGTCCTTTCTGTCCTTTCTCCTGGTTCTGTTTGTTTTTCTTCTCTTTCTTCGGGCATGAAGGTGCCAGCATATTTTTGAGGGTCTTGTTCCTCCGAAAGGTACATAGTGGTCTTTCTGGTATAATCTTTTGCAAAAATGGGTCTTCCTGTAGTAGTGACCAATTATTTCTCATGATCCTCTTTACCTGGCTGAACTGCTTGCTGTATTTTGTTGTGAACGCTGTTCCGAATCTGTCATTGGACTTATCTCTTCTTTTCGTGTTCATCTTGGGGTTCTCCATATTTTGTTCATGACCAATTTTTTGTTCTTCCGACACTTTTTTATAGGCCGAATTAATTATGTTGACCGGGTATCCTTTGTCACGAAATCTCTTCTTAATTAGTTTGGCTTGGTCTTCAAAGTCTTCTTGAGTGGTGCAGTTTCTTCTCACCCTTTTTAACTGTCCATATGGGACATTTGTCTTCCATTGTTTCTGGTGACAGCTGTGGAAATCCAGATAACTGTTGGTATCCACAGTTTTAAAATGCGTACGGGTAATGATATCTTGTTCTTTTACTGATAGTTCGAGGTCCAAATATACAATTTTGTTTGGATCTATAGTATACGTAAATTTGAATCCGAACTCGTTCTTCATTAAGCTTTTGATAAACATTTTCAGTTCTCTTTCTTCACCGTCCCAGATTATTAGCAGGTCATCTATATATACCAATCAATGGGGTAACAGACAAAATACCAACTATACGTATAGAAAGCAAACCAGACAATGGGACAATAGGCAAATAAATAACAGACATGAGAACCAGTTTCAACCACAAAATATGAACAATTCTAGACAGAGACAAGAGAGAAGAAGAGGAGGAGGAGGAGAAAGAATCAGAGGAAAAAACTGGCATGGGGATAGAGATAGATCAATCTGGCAAGAAGAACAACAAGAAGAAGATCAAGGACAACATCAAGTGAGAAGAAAAATAACTACAAACAATTCTGACAACATGATACAAACACGTATGAATGGCCCTATAAACAAATATAGACATCCAAGAGGTCCACAAATGGAAAATTGGAGAACACCCCCTACTAATCCAGGGGGAGCGAAATATCTGGATGAAAATGCCCATGCCCTTATTACGGTAGATTCTACATTCTGTAGCACAGTAGACCATACCCCTAAAAGGGTCAGAACCTCCAGCTTAGGAAGGAGTAAGAACCACAATCCACCGAATGAGCATGTCCAAGAATTCATGACGTTTACACCAGAATTAATATCGCAGGAGGTGGAAAGTGCACTATTGACATCACCGATGGCAAACTCACCAACAGACATTTTGGATCTCTGTATCTCAAATACAGAGAATAGAAGAACACTGAATGGAATGGGACAAACCTCTAAACCAACAGAGGAAAATCAGGCTTTTTTAGACAAAGCAACAGAGCAGAGGCTCTCCACAACACCGAGAAGTGTCCCAAGAACGGTACCAAAGAACAACATAGTCTCTTACAGAAACGGAGCAATTCAGAAATCGAGTGTGAACCAAATAGCAAAATCAAAAATAAATCAGTTTTATCTCCCAATGAAACCAACAAACAGGACAGAAAGAGAAAAACCAGAAGGGGGAAAAGGGGGGGCAGAAGGAGGAATAAGAACAAAAGGAATTCCCCAAATGAGGAAGTAGTGTCCTTTGAAGAGGCGAAAAATCAAGGCATATTCAACATATCGAGTTATATGCTAAGACGGAAAGAAGTGGATATTCTGGCTAAAGGTCTTTCTTTCAGTCCCACGACGGATTCGAACCTGTTTGACTTATTTGTGGACTTGAATAGCTTCATACGAAAACTAACCCTTAATAGATATTTCGTTATTCAAGAAATGAATGGGAAAGATAGGCAAACAAATGGGGGACAAATTGAACCAACATTCAATATTGATGACCCCATAACGACGGACCTAAAACCTACAAGTAGATTTTACCCAGTGGAAGTAAAAGGGGAATACATACAGCTGTTCTATAGCAAAGTGATGACAGAATTTAAACAGATGTGTCAGAGAGATAAGAAAACACAACGAAGATCAGACAACCTTACGAAGAATCAGAGAATCACTTTAACTAACCTGATGAAACAAGAAGACATAGTTATTAGAAATGCAGACAAAGGGGGGGGGATAGTTATACTTGATTACACACAGTACGACCATGAAGCAACAAGGATCCTTCAGGATGGTAAATACTATGAGAAATTAAGTAAAGATCCAACAGAAATAACTAAAGTGAAATTCTATCAACTACTCCAGGAAGGATATAGAGACAGATGTATCCTGAAACCTGAATACAAATATCTACTCGAGACACCTATAGGCATGCCATATTTTTACTATGTGCCGAAAATACATAAAGATGTTTCCAATCCCCCGGGTCGGCCTATAATCGCCGGCATGCAAGCTATAACCAACCGGTTGTCCGAATACATCGATGTGCAATTGCAAAAATATGTTAAGAGTTTACCATCGTATCTCAAAGACACAAGTCACCTATTGGACACCATCAAACATATTCCCTGGAAGAAAACATACAAGTGGTGCACAATGGACGTGGAAGCCTTGTATACAAACATTGACCATGATACAGGTATCCTAGCTATAAACGAAATACTGGAAGAAGATCCTCTCATGCCAAAAAATCAGAGAGAATTTTTACTACGAGCCATTTCATTCATACTAGATAACAATTTTTTCACGTATAACGGGAGTTTCTTTAGACAGATAAGGGGTACAGCAATGGGCACGATTTGTGCCCCAAGTTACGCAAATTGTGTTATGGGTATTTTTGAAAAAAACCGGTTTGTGGACCACAGGGTCATTCTATACAAAAGATATATAGATGACCTGCTAATAATCTGGGACGGTGAAGAAAGAGAACTGAAAATGTTTATCAAAAGCTTAATGAAGAACGAGTTCGGATTCAAATTTACGTATACTATAGATCCAAACAAAATTGTATATTTGGACCTCGAACTATCAGTAAAAGAACAAGATATCATTACCCGTACGCATTTTAAAACTGTGGATACCAACAGTTATCTGGATTTCCACAGCTGTCACCAGAAACAATGGAAGACAAATGTCCCATATGGACAGTTAAAAAGGGTGAGAAGAAACTGCACCACTCAAGAAGACTTTGAAGACCAAGCCAAACTAATTAAGAAGAGATTTCGTGACAAAGGATACCCGGTCAACATAATTAATTCGGCCTATAAAAAAGTGTCGGAAGAACAAAAAATTGGTCATGAACAAAATATGGAGAACCCCAAGATGAACACGAAAAGAAGAGATAAGTCCAATGACAGATTCGGAACAGCGTTCACAACAAAATACAGCAAGCAGTTCAGCCAGGTAAAGAGGATCATGAGAAATAATTGGTCACTACTACAGGAAGACCCATTTTTGCAAAAGATTATACCAGAAAGACCACTATGTACCTTTCGGAGGAACAAGACCCTCAAAAATATGCTGGCACCTTCATGCCCGAAGAAAGAGAAGAAAAACAAACAGAACCAGGAGAAAGGACAGAAAGGACCGAAAGGTATCTATAGGTGTGGAGATAAAAAATGTAAATGCTGTGAAAATATATCTAATGGAAGAACAGAAATCGAAGTAAAAGAAGGAAGACCTATAGAGATCAACCAACGACTAACATGTAAAACAGAAGCAGTAGTATATATGCTGGAATGTCCCTGTAATCTTAGATACGTTGGGAGAACAATCAATGCATTAAGAGATCGCATGAATAAACATCGTAGTAACATCAAAAACGGTTTCCTAAAACACAGCATTTCGAGACATTTTACAAATAAACACAATAGAGACTATACCACCTTGAGAATTACCCCATTAGAACACATAATCTCCAAATCAGTACAGGATCTTAGGCAAAAAGAAATGTACTGGATTTTTAGACTCAATACACTCACACCAAACGGCTTAAACGAAATACTGGAAAAAATTTGAGACACCTTACTAATTTCAATTCTTTTATTGCAGCCATTTATTTATTTTAAACAAGATTGGTATGTATTTATTCATTTTATTGTATTATGTATTTACCTGTATATTAGTAATTTATACATTTTTACGTATCACTATATAGAAGATTTTTTTAATCATACTATAGGGAAACCAATTTAAGTAATCGATGTATAATATTATCTACATGAATGTATGAATACATAGAAATAGACATGTACGTAACAAATTGGGGGTACAACGATATAGTACTAACAGTCACCTCATTAATTGCTCATTTGTACATCTGGATGGATTATAATATAAAACAAGCCCCACTCACAGATAGAATCAGTAGATTTTGAGGGTAACAAATTGTATAGATGATGTATATATATATAAAAAAACATGTAAAAAACATCCAAAAAATACTTTATTTAAGTTTTTATACGTATATGTGTAAAGGTTTCCCCCCCCCTTTTCTTAAGATGGCAGCATCCCATTTCTAAGCACCCTCATATGAACGTCAAACGAGGTTTCATTTTTATCATTTATTATTTCATTTTTTATTTTTCTTTCCCCATTTTTCATCTAATTGCGTATACATTATATAATACATAGTTTTATTTTTATCGATATATTTATATTTTATATAAAAAAACTAGGGTCATCACTTTTATTATAAATCAGTGCTATCATCAAAAAAACTCTTTGATTTATAAAGTAATAACATTACAAATAATTAGAAATCATCGGGGTTTCTCTATATATATACAGATGAGGATCGCATAAAAGCGCTCTAATAAAAACAATAAAAATAACAAAAAACGGCCAGAGACATTTATCCTGGTCGTATAACAGATACACAGCACAGTACGAGCCATGAAGGACCTTACACACTATGCGTACGCAGTTAACGCAAGCAGCGTTTACACTCGGTTGCCAGGGATACAACAGATACACACCGCGGCAAACATTAGGATAAAGGCTACACACTATTCGTACGTATCTAACGCAAATAGCGTAAACATCAGACGTCACCTGATTGACAGTTCAGCAACCAATAGCCGCGCAAATAGAATTATCAGTACATGTAGCTCCACCCAGACCTCACACGCGTCACCTACCCGGAAGAACTATACTGTCATTTGATCCCGACATGGCGCCTGCATCAGACGGACGCCTAGGACGCCAACCCCCATTATCACCGCAACAAATGGGATGCTGCCAACGAGGGGTGAGTTATCTATATATATAGTGAATGTGTGATGCTAGAGTTATTGTGCTTGATAAAGTCGTTGTGGATAACGATGAAACGCGTTGCACAGAGGATTTGTTAGAATAAAACTTTGAAATTAGTGGTGTCCACAGCCTGACTCTGGTGTTCAGGTCCCAAAGAGCGCGGGCGTTTTTCTTTTTCTTCAACACTGGAAGGGGCAGTCTTTGAGTTCCTTGGCCTAGCCTATGCTGTAAGTGCACAAAGATGGTATTACACAGGAAGAAATCGGAGCGCCCAACCATGGGAGAGTTTCGCCCCGCCAAGCAACTTGGCCTCGGCCAGCAATTCTGGCCGAGTCAGTCACTGTATTATTTGTGCCACATAGGTAAAACACCGCAATGGGAAGACTTAGCGCACCCATAGTAGACAAACCCCTGTAACATTCCTGTAGCAAAGGTATAAACAGACCCCAGGAACATTTCTGTGGCAGCAGTATAGGCAAACCCCTGTAACATTTTTGTAGCTGCAGTATAGGCAGACCCCAGTACCATTTCTGTAGTGGAAGTATAGGCAGACCCCAGTAACATTTCTCTAGCAGCAGTATACGCAGACCCCTGTAACATTTCTGTAGCAGCAGTATCCGCAGACCCCTGTAACATTTATGTAGCAGAAGCATATGCAGGCCCCAGTACCATTTTTGTAGCAGCAGTATAGGCTGTGAGGAAGTAGGAGCAGCAGCCAGAGAATTCAGAGTTTCAGCAGTGGACTGCGTAGAACAATGTTCCCCAACTCCAGTCCTCAGGGACTGCCAACAGGTCATGTTTTCAGGATTTCCTCAGTATTGCACAGGTGAAGTAATTACTATCGGTGCCTCAGACATTGCCATAGCTGTTCTTACTATAGGATATCCTGAAAACATGACCTGTTGGTGGTTCCTGAGGACTGGAGTTGGGGACCCCTGGCGTAGATGACTGGGTGCGCGATACATTGCTGGATGCATTTTCTGCCATCCACGACAGGACCTGCTCACACTGCTCTGTTTGCAATAAAGGTCTACCACGTGGACCCATAAATTGTGATATGAAGCTGGGGACCCCAGAAACTTGCCTCTCTCCTAATCCCGCAGCAGCCGGCTGGGATACACCTGGACCAGGAGCTCGGCCTGTGCCCACACCCTGACTTGGAACTCAGCATCCTCGCCCGCGTCCACATCCTCGACCCCTACCCCTACCCCTCAGCATGGTGGATTGCGAATAGAGCAGACACAGACCACTGTAAATAATTATGGAATTATATGCGAACACTTTCACGCAGAGAGCGGAATCGTAACGCTAACTCCATTCAGAAAAAAATGGAAGAAAGGCCGCAAACAGGCGTAGCAATGCAATAGGCACCCAGTAAAATGCAGACGGTCAGAGGTAGCCCAATGAAGGAGCTTTTGGGGTTTTTTTTAAAAAAGAAGACAGGCTATATACTGTGTATATCACTTTCCCTCTATAAGTACCTGTGTTGGCCGTACACTGAGCGTCAAATTCACTGTAGACAGGCCGGTGTAAATAATCTTGGAATTATGTGCATAGACTTTGTCGCTGAGAGCGTTATAGTAAGGCAAACTCCATGCAGAAAAAAATAGTCAGGAAGGCCGCAAACAGGCGTAACTGAAACTCCCACCAGACACCCAGTAAAATTTAAATGGTCAAAGGTAGCCCAGCCAAGGAGCTTTAAAAAAAAGAATACAGGCTGTATAGTGTGTATATCACATTCCCTCTATAAGTGGCTGCGTTGGCCATACGCTGTGCGTCTCAAATTCACTGCAGACACAGCCCGGTGTAAATAATTTTGGAATTGTTTGCGTAGACTTTGTCGCTGAGAGCGGTATTGTAAGGCAAATTCCAGGCAGAAAAATATAGTCAGGAAGGCTGCAAACAGGCCTAAGTGCAATAGTGTGGGACTAAAACTCCCACCAGACACCCAGTACAATTTAAACGGTCAAAGGTAGCCCAACTGAGGAGCTTTTTGTTTTTTTTGGTAAAAGAATACAGGCTATATAGTGTGTATATCACTTCCCCTCTATCAGTCGCTGTGGCCATACACTGTACATCTCTAATTCACTGCAGACACAGGCCGGTGTAAATAATCTTGGAATTATGTGCGTAGACTTTGTCGCTGAGAGCGGTATAGTAAGGCAAACTCCAGTCAGAAAAAAATAGTCAGGAAGGCCGCAAACAGGCCTAAGTGATATAGTGATGGACTACAACTCCCATCAGACAAACTGTAAAATGCACACGGTAACAGGTAGCTGTAAGAAGGAGCTTTTATTTAAAAAAAATTTTTAACTACAATACAGACTATATAGCAGGTATATCACTTTCCCTCCATCAGGGGCTGTCGCCGTATGCTGTGCGTACAGTTGACGGCAGACACAGAGCGGTGTAAAAATTTTTTGATTTATTGGCGTGCAGTTGGAGTCAGACAGCGGTTACGTTACGCAAACTACACCCAGAAAAAAATTATATGGAAGGCTGCAAGCAGGCCTTGCTGTGCAATATGCAGTTGTGATGCACCTCAAGTCCCACAGGCCACGCAGTGAAATGCAGTCGGTCACAGGTAACTGTAAGAAGGACCGTTGGGGTTCTTGTAGACAGGCTTCTACACTACCACTGTCCCTGCCTCACCAACACTCTCCCTATACTATGTAGCACAGACTGCAGCCTGAAAACGCTATAGCTGTAATGGGGCTGCACGCCCGAGATACAAAAAAAAAATGTGCAAAACTGCTCCCAGCAGCCACAACAGTAATGCACATGGTCAGATATGGCCCTAAGAAGGACTGTTGGGGTTCTTGTAGAGGCTAACATTATCTCTGAATGAGCGACAGCACCTGCCCTAATGTCTCTCAGTGTGTGACTGGGGCGAGCAGCGGGCGGGCCCACTTTATATACTCGGCGGTCACTTGATCTCACCAGCCACTCACTGCAGGGGGGTGTGATAGGGCTGGAACGTCACAGGAGGAAGTTGTAATGCCTTCCCTGCATTTCCATTGGCCAGAAAATGGCGCTAAACGTGCATGTGTTTCTATTTTATCAATATTTGTCATGCATGTTGATGAGAATTGCAGGTATTTAATATTTAGGAGCATGATATCCAAGGAGTAGCAGTTGGAAATGTTCTCAAATGTCCGACAAAACGCCTCATTGTAAGGCATTAATGTTGGACGCAGATGGGACCGCAACCCACGTGGTATGCGGTTAGACTTAAAGTACTCTGATAGTGTCACCATATGAAGATTAAGGGACGCATACCTTTTCTTCCCATTTTACCACTTACGGCGTAAGACATCAATCGTGGGGGTGTTGAGAAATGTGCCATCATATGTCATGCTTGCGAAGATTTGAGCCTTATCCGCATCGGAATACCATAGTGTTTGGGAGGACCCCGGTGCACCGATGTCCAAGTTACCTTGTTCCATTTCTGTTCAATAGCAGTGCACGCTGACGTGGATCAAAGCATAACAGACACGATTAGTTTGTCAGCAGCACTTCATATGCCCAAATGGGGCTGAACAGGTATCCTGCAGCGCCTACTGTGGTCTGGATCCAATTCAAACCATTGATGTAGATACTTCAATAAAAGATGGTGGAGGCAGCAGTTGCGGTGCAAAAACAAGTAGTCCTTTAATTCCTCCCAAAACATACACAACGTTTTGACTCAGCGAGTCTTTATGAAGTATACAAAACATGTGAACACTAGACATATATAAAGTGCTTAAAATACATAGTCATCCTATCACAGGACAACACATAATTGCCCAGTGAAAATCACCTGCATTCGTTACGTCATCATGGCACGCTAAAGAGTGATGGCTACTATCTTTCCATGTTGAGCGGCGCACATCCGGGTCACCAGCTGATCATGTGATCATGTGTCATCAACAGCGTTGTAACGCCATCGGCTTCAATGTTTGCATCAAACGGGGTCTGCATGGTCATACAGGCGTCCCGCATCATCACAGGCATCATCACGCCGGGCGGGGTGTAAGTGGTCACGTGATGTAGGCGTCCTGCATTATTGCCGGCGTCATCACGACGAATACAGGCTATCCGGAAACATTGGTTTTAGAAAAGATGGAGAAAGCTAAATTGGTACCAGGGGACACACTTTTAACATCACAAAAGAAAATTGCTAAGCGAGAACGTGTACCATTTGTATCCACATATAACCCCATGAGCAGGCGTATATCATCAATCCTGCATAAGCACTGGCCCATCATACAATTATCTTCCAATGTGGAAGATTTTCACGAACAACCCATTATGTCTTATAGACGGTGTCCAAGCCTGCGGGACAGGTTAGTCCATTCCACCTTTGAAAAAGGAGCACCAAGGGGAGGTAAAACGTTTCTTTCCACGAAGATGGGAAATTACCCATGTCTTGGTTGTTCCAGCTGTGCCAATCTGGTAAAAGGGGATACATTTTTCCACTCACAGACAGGAGAGTGTTATCATATTAAGGGTCGGTACACATGCTCTTCAGCATTTGTTAAATATTTACTTACCTGCCCCTGTGGTTTACAATATGTAGGGGAGACCACCCAGGAAGTAAGAAGTAGAATCTCCAGCCACAAAAGCTCAATTCGCAGTAAAAAACTCGATTTATCGGTACCGCGTCACTTTAATGACAAAGGCCATTCAGTTAGCCAACTAAGATTTTGCGTAATCGATTCAGTTCCAGAGATGACCAGGGGGGGTGATAGAATGAGAACGTTGATGAAAAAAGAACTACGTTGGATATATGTATTAGATACAATGGCCCCCAAAGGCTTGAATCATGATTACAATGCCACTATGTTCTTGTGAAGTATTCTTGTTGTTATCTACATCGGTTACGCCCTTTTCTCGTATTGTTTTTAATCTAATTTAAAAAAATTTTTACATACATCTTTCTGTTTTCACAGTGCATTCAGGGGGTCATCATGGCATCACATTCTATGTTGGTATTTACTTTTATGTATATCTGCTTGAATTATGGTTCAGTGTACCGAAATGTACATATATTTGTATCCACTATAGCTGTGAAAGTTTTCCAAATCAGGTCTTTTAGACTGTTTAAGTATACTGTGGATCTATCTCTCTATGCAATAGTATCACTGACCATTACTATAAATTATCTGTCATATTGGATTCATCTATGAGAACGATAGCCAATGCAGTTTAAAGAATATAGTCTGATAACCTGTTTTGCCTCCACCATCTTTTATTGAAGTATCTACATCAATGATTTGAATTGGATCCAGACCACGGTAGGCGCTGCAGGATACCTGTTCAGCCCCATTTGGGCATATGAAGTGCTGCTGAGAAACTAATCGTGTCTGTTATACACTTGCTACAGAAATCTTACAGGGGTCCGCCTATACTTTTGCTACAGAAATGTTACAGGGGTCCGCCTATACTCTTGTACTAAAAGGTTCGTGGGGTTCACCTATACTCTTGCTACAGAAATGTTACTGGGTTCCGTCCATAATCTTAGTTTCAAAGAGTTTTATTGAATTTTACAATCATACATTTGATAGGCTTGTAACATTCTAAATTCCCCTCGCAGAGGGCTAAATATTGCCAATAAAAGTAGTATTTGCCTACAGCGGCTAATAGATTGCAAAGTTATAGGGTTAAAACAAAACAAAGGGGTCAACATAGAAATTTAAACCAGTAGGTCGCCAAGAATCCACATCATCGGTCAGAAGTGTCTAAATAGCGTGTATATTTTTATTTGGTCACTAGAATAAAGGCTTAGCAGATGATATGATATGGCATAACTCTGGGATCTCTATACCTTCAATCCAAGGTTGCCAAATTCTCTGGAAGTTTATTATCCTATCTGTTCTGATAGCATGAATCCTTTCATATAGCATAATTGAGGATATTCTATCAACACCTCTGAGAAGGAGAGAGTAGGTGATTTGCAAGCGGAGGCGATGTGGATTCTTGTAGCCATACATGCATATTGTATCAATTTATCGGCTTGGTACTTATATCGTACAGGGCGATCCCCGAGCAAGAACACCGTAGAGGGTTTGGGAATCGGACCCACAAATATTTGGTTAAGAAGCCTGTGGACTTTCGACCAGACATGTCCACCGTGTATGGAGCATGTCTCCTCTTTCTTGGGATCACCTAAAACATAGCGGGGAAGAGGTTGGGTAGAGATGGTGTAATCTTTGTGGGACTAAATATGCCCTATGTAGAATTTTAATTGAAGTCTCCCTAAGGGAGACTTGGTGGCTACCCTTGGATATCGTGGTACAACAATGCTGCCATCTATCGGAGGTCATCTCAAGCTAAAGGTCTGCTTCCCATCTCCTCATAAACATAAGTTTCTCCTTTGTCAGGGGTTGGTTTAGCGTATTATATATATATGAAAGCATTCCTTTTTTTGAGAAGGGTTTTTGGCACAGGTGGCTTCAAATGCTGTGGGCAAGAGTGGCATGGAGGTGTGCACTATAGAGTGGATAAAGTGGAATATTTGATTAATTCTCATATATTCCTGAGGGGGCAGTTTAAATGTAGCAACAAATTGTTTTATGGTGTAAAGTTTAGTTTTAGCGTAAACATGTCGTAGGGTGGTTTTCTGATTACTTAGTCACCATTGAAAATGAGCTAGGTCTTGGCTTGGTGGAAAATGCGGGTTGTGAAGTACTGGTAGCATGGGGGAAATCTTAGAGGACAGATACTACTTAAACCAGGCGCTTCTTCACAAAAAGAGGAAGCGATATAATAACAGGCTCATTTTTTGTAGCCCCTGGAGGAGTGGCCCTGAAGACCAGATCAAATATGCTATATTGTGTGGATAAATACGGGTTTTCTCTATATCTAGCCATAGGCTACCTTTTGGGTCATTTGACCCCACTACCCATTGGGCTATTTGGGCCGTCTTGTAATATTTGATTATATTGGGTGTAGTAGACATGATGATTAGTTAGCGTAAAATGTCTATTGATTTGTAATAAACTAGATGTATTATGCAGCTGTAGTGATTTAACTCTGTAGAGGCTAATGGCTGCATAATTCCATTATGGTAATTACTGGACAATGGCATGGTGAAAGATGTGTTTTATAACTTTAGCCTAATGTAAAGCTCTGCTGCAGCTTCTTAAAGGGTTAAAGTCACATTCCTATACTGTATTACTTGTATCTAGGTTGGGCGTCTTCCCAGCCCTCCCGCACTCTCAACTGCTGAAACAAAGAAACTACTTTTGCCTAACCACATGTTGATGGGACAAAGACTGGCTCATACACTGGACTTGAGAGAGGTGGGGGGAGGGGGGCGGGGAGAATTCTATATGTTACTAATGTAATGTGTTATACACCCATAAAGGGCAGATATTATTTGTTTCAATAAACCTGAGGCTCTGAGAATTATATAGCTCAGATCCAGCTTAGACTTGAGACTTAGAGCTTGTGTCTGGCATGATGGTGTGGGCACACTATAGTACTAATTAAAAAGTTTCAATCTTTATTAGAAAATTATTAAAATTCAAAATGAGGGAGCAACAAACAAATAACAGATTTCCGGTATCTGAAATGTCATATACCTGGAAGTAGATATTTGGTATTAAAAATACCACAGGACACCACTTATGTGCATAATGTGTAAAGAAGAATGATTGTACGTTATATTTTGATAACAATGGGATCTTGACAGCCCGGTTATTGGTCGTACAATCGTATTCTATCTGCATGATGATGTGGATGCTCTCAGAAACTATACTGGGTTATAGATAGATAAATGGGCATAATAGCCTATAATTTGCCCTTGCTTTTGTGATATATACAAATGCCGGTAATACTATACTCGACGCGTTTCCCCGCTAATACCTAGCGGTTCATCAGGAGTATATTATACTTAACCCTCGATAGTTGGAACAGATTTATTTATATAGATTAGTCTCCTTTTAGACAGACTGGCTTTGTTTATTGCTAGATGAACAATTGTTGTATTACATTGTTGTATAAACAGGTGACTGTCTAAAGACTTGCTACAGGCTTGAGTTGTCACAATCGAGGCTCTCTATTGTTCACTCTGTGACTACTGTCGAGGCTTGGTCTGTGGGTGTAACAGTGAACTGATGCCCCATGCAGAAGTCTAAAGGACAGATATGTATCTCCTCAGACTTTGTTGCAGAGACAGCTCTCAATATATCCAGCACCTATACCTTGATAATATTTCATGGATCAAAATATTTGCTTGCAGGATAGGTAAGGTGCTGGGGCTCTGAACAGCTGCCTTGTAACTGGATTATCTAAACTGCTGCCAATCTTTATAGTAAGCGACACTTGTGCTCATTGGCATAAAAGAAGTTCATGAAATAAAAAGTGCCCAATATACTCAAGTGGCAATAGATAGAACCACTTTATTGCTCAGTGGAAAGATGAATCCAGTACTCCTTTAGCAGGAATACGTATTTGGTAGACAGCACATAGGTATAACCTCTGTCTATGAGCAAGTGTATTAGTGCTTATGCTGCAGTTCTATAACCAATACACTGTAGACCAAGTTAGCCATTAGTCTAAGCACTGATCGTGATCTCAATCATATGATACTAAGGACTAATCTATATTTGTGTAACAATAGCCCTGTACTTCCCTAATGGAGATACTTTCATTAGTGCAGGTGCTAGATCACAAGATGCATGGTCTGAGAAACATAGCCTCCAGCCTGGATGGTAGGACGGGGCAGTATGAGATTTACTAACTCGTCCTGTGTTAAATAGTCTCCAAGACTCCTCCCCTCCGGGGGAGTGTTAAAGTTGCAACCAATCACCATGTATCAATAAGCTGTCAAACAGACTATTTCTTGTCTGAATAGGTATCCTACCGCTAGATGCACAAGATATTATTCATGTGCGAGATGTAATTACTTGTCTGCAGTCTGATCTTTGACAGAACGCCCTCGATTGTAGATAGAAATCTACTCAGTGCTAAGGGCTGGCTGCCACCCATCATGGTAGCATCAATATGAACGCCTACCAGTGTCATGACGTTATGTCTGAAGGCACAAAGGGGCCCTAAATGAAAGGAGCAGCCGGTGGCTTTCAGGACAGAAATTTTGCTTGAAGGTGTTTTAGGCCCCGTTGCCCACTTGTAGAGCCCTTGAGCCACCAAACCAATGGAAAACTCCCACAAATAACCCCATTTTGAAAACTAGACCCCTTAACAAATTCATCTAGGGGTGTACTGTGTATTTTGACTCAACAGGTTTTGAATAAATATAAGCAAAGCAGAAGGAAATAATTACGATTTTAATTTTTTTGGCAATTGTGTCATTTTTAAAAAGTTTTTTGTACAGCACACACATGAATGAAGACTTGCATAACTTCAATAACTGGAAAAATATTCGAGGGGTTTCTGAGAGATGCCATCCTAGAATACCTCAAGGAGAACAACAGAATAACTCCTCACCAGCATAGGTTCATGAGGGGTCAATAACGTCAGATCAGCTTCTACGATGAAGTAAGTTCTAGGCTGGACCTGGGAGAGTCTATTGATCTCGTATATCTGGATTTCTCTAAAGCATTTGACACCGGGCCACATAATAGGCTGATCTATAAAATGAGACAGCTTGGTCTGTGAGAAAATGTGTGTATCTGGAGAAGGAACTGGCTCAGAAAGCAAAAGGTGGTAATAAATGGTTCATACTCTGATTGGGCCACCGTCGCTAGTGGGGTGCCACTGGACTCAGAACTAAGCCCTCTTCTGTTCAATATATTTATCAACGACCTGAGAGAGGGGCTGTGCAGTAAATAATATTTGTAGATGATACAAAATGATAGACAATTAATACAAAGGAGGAAAATGTACAGCTAGAAAAGGACGTAGATAAGCTTGGGGTTTGGGCAGAAAAATGGCAAATGAAGTTCAATGTCGATAAATGTAAGGTTATGCATATGGGCAGGAAAACCGGATGTCACCAATATACACTTAATGGGGTACAGTGATATGGAAAAAGACCTGGGGGTACTAGTGGATCATAGACTAAACTGGAGTAACCAATGCCAGTCAGCTGCTGCAAAAGCTAATAAAGTCTTGGGGTGCATTAAAAGAGGTATAGGGGCGAGGGATGAGAATATTATCCTCCCACTATATAAGGCACTTGTCAGGCCTCACATGGAATACTGTGTACAGTTCTGATCACCGGTACTCAGGAAAGATGTTGCAGTGCTGGAGGGGGTTCAAAGGAGGGCAACTAAACTGATACATGGAATGAGAGGACTGGAATATCCAGAGAGGCTATCAAAATTAGGATAATTCACCCTAGAAAAAAGATGGCTAAGGGGCGATCAAATAACTATGTATAAATACATCAGGGGACAATACAATGATCTCTCCCAGGATCTGTTTATACCCAGGACTGCGACAGTAACAAGAGAGCATCCACTAAGTCTAGAAGAAAGCAGGTTTCATCACCAACATAGAAGGGGGTTCTTTACTGTAAGAGCAGTGAGACTGTGGAACTCTCTGCCTGAGGACGCGGTGATGGCAAAATCCATTGAGAAGTTTAAAAGGGGACTAGACGTCTTTCTCGAGCGGAAGGATATTACAGGATTGGTAGCCGTGGGTATGGAGATTTTAAATTACCCAGCCAATCCTAGACTTTTCCGCATGCATCCGCCATTATGCTGATGGGTGCATGCGCCAAAGCCGGGGTAAGGTCTGCGGATAAAGATTCCATTAGAGGACAAATCTAAGGGACCTTAGTTGTGTAATTTCATCTCCCCTCTTGGATATGAGGAGAGATGAATTTTAAACTTTTTTTTAACTTTTTTCAATTTTCCGTGATTGCCGTTATCCTTCAGGAGCTGGAAGCCAGGAGACTTCAAGTTTGCTGAGTATCCCGTCCTTCTGTGCATGCATCTGATGAAATGATGCCTGGCGCGCATGCGCAGAAGGCCAGCGTTAGGTTCTGGAGGACCAGGGTGAGCAATCTCAACTGCCTCCATGGATCTAATCCATGAGGGCAGCTGAATCTTTAACTTTTAAAAACTTTTTTGCACTTTAATCTGATCGGCGCTATTCATCATCTAGTGCTGATCGCATTCCCGGGGAAGGGCTCCCCACAGCCCCGGATGACAGCTCCATGTTGTCAGCTACCTCTGGGCACCTGACAACATGGAGCTGTCACATCCATATCCCATGTGGCTTAAATCCCTGCAAGGTGCATGTTTTTACATCCTCAGGGATTAAACCCCACTTAGGCAGGACATAAAAACACTATGAGCTGGTCACTAAGAGGTTAACAAGAATGAATTGAATGCCATAACGTTCCCACATTCTAAACATGGATTAGCGAAAAATGAACAAAACGTAATGGGTGTAGGCGCAGCTGACCGAAATATACACACTATGCACATACCAATAGCCAACACAAGGTGTATCTCCAGCTATAACTGAGGAGGGGGCGTTGCCATGAAATGCGTCTTTTTATGCTGGTTTAAAATAAAACTGAGAAGCTGAGCTTACTTTCTGCATTATACTGAACTTTATATTTTGGTCAGCTGCGCCTACACACAGCGCATTTTTTCCCCTTCATTAATCTATGAGAATAGTCTCACCTGCCAGTGTGACTTTCATTGGGTTGACTGCACCTGAAGAACTAGGTCCTTTCCATGACCCACCATCTTAACGAGAAAGAAGAATCATATATTCTGCATGTTCCCCTGCTTATATTTACCCAAATCACTCACTCATTCAGGTAGCACCACCCCGGATTTTTTTCACCTTTCTACTTACATTCTGAACATGAAAAGATAAAACATTTCCCACATTCAGGACCTGAACCTGGCTCTGCGCCTGCGTGAGCCCTCTAATTTCTAATAAAATAAGTAAAATATTTCCAACATTCTGAACATAAATATATGACTTCTCTTGTGTGTGACTTCTCTGATGTGAAACCAGATTTGATTACGGAGTAAAACATTTCCCACATTGACGACATGAAAATGTTTACAAGTGAGATCTCTGATGTTTTACAAGATCTGTTTTCCGGGAAAAACATTTCCCACATTCTGAACATGGAGATGACTTCTCCCCTGTGTGAGTTCTCTGATGTGCAAGAAGGTGTGATTTCTGGCTAAAATATTTCCCACACTCAGAACATGAAAATGGCTTCTCCCCTGTGTGAGTTCTCTGATGTGTAACAAGAACTGTTTTCCGGGAAAAACATTTCCCACATTCTGAACATGGAAATGGCTTCTCCCCTGTGTGAGTTCTCTGATGTTTTACAAGATCTGTTTTCCAGGAAAAACATTTCCCACATTCTGAACATGAAAATGTTTTCTCCCCTGTGTGAGTTCTCTGATGTGTAAAAAGATTTGATTTCACAACAAAACATTTCCCACATTCTGAACATGAAAATGGTTTCTCCCCTGTGTGAGTTCTCTGATGTATAACAAGATTTGATTTCCGGATAAAACATTTCCCACATTCTGAACATGAAAATGGCTTCTCTCCTGTGTGAGTTCTCTGATGTGTAACAAGATTTGATTTAAAAGGAAAACATTTCCCACATTCTGAGCATGAAAATTGGTTCTCTTCTTTGTGAGTTCTCTGATGTCTAACAAAACGTAATTTGCGGATAAAACATTTCCCACACTCAGAACATGAAAATGGTTTCTCCCCTGTGTGACTTCTCTGATGTGTAACAAGACGTGATTTCACAAGAAAACATTTTCCACATTCTGAGCATGAAAATGGCTTCGCCCCTGTGTGGCTTCCCTCATGTGGAACAAGATCTAATTTATTTATAGAACATCTTCCACTTTCTGAATGTAAGAATGCCTTCTCCTCTGTGGGAGCTTTTTGATATTCAACATCCCTGCTATGGCTTTTATCTGGCTCAGTAGTCTGTGATGCATCAGAAAGCAGGACCTGTGTAGCAGGATCAGATGATAGATGTTTGCTGTGAAGGGCTGAGGGTTTATCTGGGATAATAGTGGGCTCTTCTAATGTATCCTGGACAATATTGCAGTCTTCTGTGTTAAGATCTGAAGACATCCGATATTCCCCTGAGCTCCTGGTACCGGCATCTGCCAACAATAAAATGTATTTTTGAACAAAATATATATTTCATATTTTATAATATTTACAAAGAAAATTTCTATACACAATTTGAAGGCTTGAAGCAAATTTCAATAATTAACCCGTTCCCCCTATGTGACTTGCATTTACATCATAGAGGTGCAGGGTGAATATGAAGTGTGCTCAGGAGATGTGCCCGCTGCTTACCCAGTGGGTGCTGGTTGTTTGAAGCATATGACACCTGCCAGCTACAATCACAGGGGTTTGACAGCTAAGGTGCCTTCACATGGGGCAATAATCACCCATGTTATTACTGATGTAAGAGTAATCTAGCAGTTGTTTCTGCACATTATCCCCCGGGGTTAATAACTAGAGATGAGCGAACGTACTCGTCCGAGCTTGATACTCGTTCGAGTATTAGCGTGTTCGAGATGCTCGTTACTCGTGACGAGTACCACGCGATGTTCGAGTTACTTTCACTTTCATCTCTGAGACGTTAGCGCGCTTTTCTGGCCAATAGAAAGACAGGGAAGGCATTACAACTTCCCCCTGCGACGTTCAAGCCCTATACCTCCCCCCCTGCAGTGAGTGGCTGGCGAGATCAGGTGGCACCCGAGTATATAAATCGTCCCCTCCCGCGGCTCGCCACAGATGCATTCTGACAGCTCAGGGAAAGTGCTGCTCATGGTGGAGCTGCTATAGGGAGAGTGTTAGGAGTGATTTTAGGCTTCAAGAACCCCAACGGTCCTTCTTAGGGCCACATCTGACTGTGTGCAGTACTGTTGAGGCTGCTTTTTGCAGTGTTGAACATTTTTTATTTTTTTTTGTATATCGGCCGTGCAGAGCATTGCGTCCTCAGTCTGCAGTAATTTTACATAGTCTAGGGCCAGTAGTGGTGAGGCAGGGACAGTGAAAGAGATATACTGTCTATATAGGCAGTGGGCTTTTCCAAAAAAATTTGGGAAAAAAACTTTCTATTTAAGCTGCCTGTGACCGTCCTCAGTGTACTGCGTCTGTGCTGGGGGTAGTAGTCCTAATTAATACGCAGCCAGCTAAGTGTTCCAGCAGGCTTGCGCAAAATTCTTTCCTGGCTCTGCTGTGCGTTCCGTAATCAAAGTCAGCCTTCAACCACAGGCCAATAAGCGGCACAGTTAATTACAGCGTTCTGTTTCTGCACTACTGGTAATACACCATGCTGAGGGGTAGGGGTAGGCCTAGAGGACGTGGACATGGACGCGGGCGAAGACGCGGAGGCCCAAGTCAGGGTGTGGGCACAGGCCGAGCTCCTGGTCCAGGTGTATCGCAGCCGACTGCTGCGGGATTAGGAGAGAGGCACGTTTCTGGCGTCCCCACATTCATCTCACAATTAATGGGTTCACGCGGTAGACCTTTATTAGAAAATGAGCAGTGTGAGCAGGTCCTGTCATGGATGGCAGAAAGTGCATCCAGCAATCTATCGACTACCCAGAGTTCTGCGCCGTCCACTGCTGCAACTCTGAATCCTCTGGCTGCTGCTCCTCCTTCCTCCCAGCCTCCTCACTCCATGAAAATGAGACATTCTGAGGAGCAGGCAGACTCCCAGGAACTGTTCTCGGGCCCCTGCCCAGAATGGGCAGCAATGGTTCCGAATCCTCTCCCACTGGAGGAGTTTGTCGTGACCGATGCCCAACCTTTGGAAAGTTCCCGGGGTCTGGGGGATGAGGCTGGGGACTTCCGGCAACTGTCTCAAGAGCTTTCAGTGGGTGAGGAGGACGATGACGATGAGACACAGTTGTCTATCACTCAGGTAGTAGTAATTGGAGTAAGTCCGAGGGAGGAGCGCATAGAGGATTCGGAGGAAGAGCAGCAGGACGATGAGGTGACTGACCCCACCTGGTTTGCTACGCCTACTGAGGACAGGTCTTCAGAGGGGGAGGCAAGTGCAGCAGCAGGTCAGGTTGGAAGAGGCAGTGCGGTGGCCAGGGGTAGAGGCAGGGCCAGACCGAATACTCCACCAACTGTTTCCCAAAGCGCCCCCTTGCGCCATGCCACCCTGCAGAGGCCGAGGTGCTCAAAGGTCTGGCAGTTTTTACTGAGAGTGCAGACGACCGACGAACAGTGGTGTGCAACCTTTGTCGCGCCAAGATCAGCCGGGGAGCCACAACCACCAGCATGCGCAGACATATGATGGCCAAGCACCCCACAAGGTGGGACGAAGGCCGTTCACCGCCTCCGGTTTGCACCGCTGCCTCTCCCCCTGTGCCCCAACCTGCCACTGAGATCCAACCCCTCTCTCAAGACACAGGCACTACCGTCTCCTGGCCTGCACCCACACCCTCACCTCCGCTGTCCTCGGCCCCATCCACCAATGTCTCTCAGCGCACCGTCCAGCCGCCGCTAGCGCAAGTGTTGGAGCGCAAGCGCAAGTACGCCGCCACTCACCCGCACGCTCAAGCGTTAAACGTGCACATAGCCAAATTTATCAGCCTGGAGATGCTGCCGTATAGGGTTGTGGAAACGGAGGCTTTCAAAAGGTATGATGGCGGCGGCGGCCCCGCGCTACTCAGTTCCCAGTCGCCACTACTTTTCCCGATGTGCCGTCCCAGCCCTGCACGACCACGTCTCCCGCAACATTGTACGCGCCCTCACCAACGCGGTTACTGCCAAGGTCCACTTAACAACGGACACGTGGACAAGCACAGGCGGGCAGGGCCACTATATCTCCCTGACGGCACATTGGGTGAATTTAGTGGAGGCTGGGACAGAGTCAGAGCCTGGGACCGCTCACGTCCTACCCACCCCCAGAATTGCGGGCCCCAGCTCGGTGGTGGTATGTTCGGCGGTGTATGCTTCCTCCACTAAACCACCCTCCTCCTCCTCCTACGCAACCTCTGTCTCGCAATCAAGATGTGTCAGCAGCAGCACGTCGCCAGCAGTCGGTGTCGCGCGGTACGGCAGCACAGCGGTGGGCAAGCGTCAGCAGGCCGTGCTGAAACTACTCAGCTTAGGAGAGAAGAGGCACACGGCCCACGAACTGCTGCAGGGTCTGACAGAGCAGACCGACCGCTGGCTTGCGCCGCTGAGCCTCCAACCGGGCATGGTCGTGTGTGACAACGGCCGTAACCTGGTGGCGGCTCTGCAGCCTCACGCACGTGCCATGCCTGGCCCACGTCTTTAATTTGGTGGTTCAGCAGTTTCTGAAGAGCTACCCACGCTTGTCAGACCTGCTCGGAAAGGTGCGCCAGCTCTGCGCACATTTCCGCAAGTCCCACACGGACGCTGCCACCCTGCAACATAGGTTTAATCTTCCAGTGCACCGACTGCTGTGCGACGTGCCCACACAGTGGAACTCTACGCTCCACATGTTGGCCAGGCTCTATGAGCAGCGTAGAGCTATAGTGGAATACCAACTCCAACATGGGCAGCGCAGTGAGAGTCAGCCTCCTCAATTCTTTACAGAAGAGTGGGCCTGGTTGGCAGACATCTGCCAGGTCCTTGGAAACTTTGAGGAGTCTACCCAGAGGGTGAGCGGCGATGCTGCAATCATTAGCGTCACCATTCCTCTGCTATGCCTCTTGAGAAGTTCCCTGCAAAGCATAAAGGCAGACGCTTTGCGCTCGTAAACGGAGGCGGGGGAAGACAGTATGTCGCTGGATAGTCAGAGCACCCTCCTCTCTATATCTCAGCGTGTTGAGGAGGAGGAGCATGAGGAGGATGAGGAGGAGGGGGAAGAGACAGCTTGGACCACTGCTGAGGGTACCCATGCTGCTTGCCTGTCATCCTTTCAGCAGAGTATGGCCTGAGGAGGAGGAGGATCCTGAAAGCGATCTTCCTAGTGAGGACAGCCATGTGTTGCGTACAGGTACCCTGGCACACATGGCTGACTTCATGTTAGGATGTCTTTCTCATGACCCTCGCGTTACACGCATTCTGGCCACTACGGATTACTGGGTGTGCACACTGCTCGACCCACGGTATAAGGAGAACCTTTCCACTCTCATACCCGAAGAGGAAAGGGGTTCGAGAATGATGCTATACCACAGGGTGCTGGTGGACAAACTGATGGTAAACTTCCCATCCGACAGCGCTAGTGGCCGAAGGCGCAGTTCCGAGGGCCAGGTAGCAGGGGAGGCGCGGAGATCAGGCAGCATGTACAGCACAGGCAGGGGAACACTCTATAAGGCCTTTGACAGCTTTCTGGCTCCCCAGCAAGACTGAGTCGGCGGGAGCACTGTAAAAGGATGGTGAGGGAGTACGTAGCCGATCGCACGACCGTCCTCCGTGACGCCTCTGCCCCCTACATCACTGGGTGTCGAAGCTGGACACGTGGCCTGAACTCGCGCTGTATGCCCTGGAGGTGCTTGCTTGTCCTGCGGCTAGCGTCTTGTCAGAGAGGGTGTTTAGTGCGGCTGGGGGAATCATCACGGATAAGCGTACCCACCTGTCAACCGACAGTGCCGACAGGCTTATACATCAAGATGAACAAAGCCTGGATTTCCCCAGACTTCTCTTCTCCACCAGCGGACAGCAGCGATACCTAAACAATATGTAGGCTGCACCCGCGGATGGAAGCATCGTTCTCTATCACCATCAAAAACGTGGACCTTTTAGCTTCATCAATCTGTGTATTCTATTCATCCTCCTCCTCCTGCTCCTCCTCCTGAAACCTCACGTAATCATGCCGAACGGGCAATTTTTCTTAGGCCCACAAGGCTCAGTCATATAATTTTTGTAAACAATTTTTATACGCTTCAATGCTCATTAAAGCGTTGAAACTTGCACCTGAACCAATTTTTATTTTAACTGGGCTGCCTCCAGGCCTAGTTACAAATTAAGCCACATTAACCAAAGCGATTAATGGGTTTCACCTGTCCTCTTGGTTGGGCATGGGCAATTTTTCTGAGGTACATTAGTACTGTTGGTACACCAATTTTGTGGGGCCCTCGCCTACAGTGTAATCCAATTAATTTTTTGCCCACCTGCATTAAAGCTGACGTTACATCAGCTGTGCTGGGCACTGCAATGGGATATATTTATGTACCGCCGGTGGCTTCCTGGGACCCACCCATGCTGTCGGTCCACATGGACTTCTCATTAGGGAGATGTACGTGCCTGTGTATACTTATAAAAAACTCGAGCCTGACTGGAGCATGCAGTTTGGGCCGAAGCCCACCTGTATTTAATCAGACGTTAGCTCTGCTGTCCAGGGCACTGCAATGGGATATATTTTTGTACCGCCAGTGGGTTCCAGGGAGCCACCCATGCTGTCGGTCCACACGGACCTCACATTAGGGAGTTGTACCTGCCTGTATCTATGTATTAAAAACCCCGGTCTGACTGGGGCATGCAGTGTGGGCCAAAGCCCACCTGTATTTTAACTGACGTTACCTCAGCTGTGCAGGGCAATGCAATGGGATATATTTATGTACTGCCGGTGGCTTCCTGGCACCCACCCATGCTGTCGGTCCACACGAAGTTGTAACTGCATGTGTCCACTTCTAAAGAACCCCAGTCTGACTGGGGCATGCAGTGTGGGCCGAAGCCCACCTGCATTAAACATGACATTACCTCAGCTGTGATGGGCAATGCAATGGGATATATTTATGTACCGCCGGTGGGTTCCAGAGAGCCACCCATGCTGTGGGTGCACACGGAATTCCCATTGCGGAGTTGTACCTGCCTGTGACTATGTATAAAAAAACGCGGTCTGACTGGGGCATGCAGACACCTTGACAGAATCAATAGTGTGTGTCACATAGGTTCCCCATTGCTATGCCCACGTGTGCAGCTCCTGATGGAGGTGGCACAGGATTGGATTTCTCATTGCTTCTGTACAGCATTGTGGGCTATCGCCCCACCACTTTTAAAGAGGGTCGCTGCCTAGCCGTGCCAACCCTCTGCAGTGTGTGCCTGCGGTTCCTCCTCATGGCAGACGCACTTATAAATAGACATGAGGGTGCTGTGGCATGAGGGCAGCTGAAAGCCGCGCAGTGACACTTTGGTGTGCGCTGTGGACACTGGGTCGTGCGGGGGTGGGGTGGGGGGGGTTGGGCAGGATGTAACCCAGGAGAAGTGGCAGCGGAGTGTCATGCAGGCAGTGATTGTGCTTTGTTGGAGGTAGTGTGGTGCTTAGCTAAGGTATGCCATGCTAATGAGGGCTTTTCAGAAGTAAAAATTGTTGGGGGGGGGGGGGGGCACTCTTGCCGCTATTGTGGCTTAATAGTGGGACCTGGGAACTTGAGATGCAGCCCAACATGTAGCCCCTCGCCTGCCCTATCCGTTGCTGTGTCGTTCCCATTACTTTCTTGAATTGCCCAGATTTTCACAAATGGAAACCTTAGCGAGCATCGGCGATATACAAAAATGCTCGGGTCGCCCATTGACTTCAATGGGGTTCGTTATTCGAAACGAACCCTCGAGCATCGCGAAATTTTCGTCCCGAGTAACGAGCACCCGAGCATTTTGGTGCTCGCTCATCTCTATTAATAACATTTACTTGACTTTTGGATATTATCCTCCAAGGCTATTATGGGTCACTTATAAAGATTCATGGAAATGGTGAAGAGTAGAACAGGCTGGCTAGAAGCAGTTTGTGGAGGGATGTGAAACAAACTAATATGTAGTCACAGAAGACCTTGTTTGCCTTTTGCAACAAAATGCTGCACTTGTGTGACTTTCAATAGTCGGACGATTATTATGACTGCTTATAATATTAAATTGCCCTAGGAATACTCCGGGTTATATAAACACAATTCTAATTGCCAAATTAAAAAAATCCCCATAGGTGATATTCCCTGAAATATAATCTAAATACTTTATTATTCAAAAAGACAACATTGAATGATATTTAAAATAAAGGGGCAAATGGTGGCAGTAATGGGATGGGACCAGCAGTCATCAGTTAGTATCATGTGTGTAACTGTGCATATACACACCAAAACATAGGCCTGGATGGCCAACTGCCAAAAGGCTATGTGGAAATTTATAAATCAGCACCACCAAACCCCTATTAAAATATAATCTATATCCACAACATGTGTCTCCTTACGGCGCCCTCAGGGGGAGCAAAAAAAGAGCTATAGTCCCCATGTGAGTGCCTTGCATCAGAAGTTAAGTGTCACTCGTAAACATGAATTTTCCTTGATTACAGATCCAGACTCACAAGAAAGGTCACATATTTTGTTTCCAGGACCAGGTTGTCCTCAAAAGACATCAAAAAAAGTTTTGAACCAACATTTGACAGTCCATACCAGATCCAGTTGACAACTGCCAATTCAGTCAAACTGGAAGGAAAGGACATCTGGATACATGCTAGTCATTGCAAAAAAGGTTTTAGCTCCAGAGCCGGAGGAATGCTTGGAAGGCTGTCTCTACGGTTATGGACAATCCTCAGTATAGAGGGAATCTATGATGTGCTAAATGAAGAGTTGGGGCAATAAGTTGTAAAGCATCATGAGATTATTGTTAAGGCTTTCCATAAATCAGGGACACATAAATATTGGTGGAGACGTACACATAGTCCCACAGCTGCAGAAACTATGTCATATATAGCCATTACCCTCAATGTGTTCGAATTGTAAGACCTGCCAACACCCCAAACATAGCGGTGAGCTCCAGCAAATTATCACAGGAGGAATATGTATCCTCAGGAGTTAGATGGTATGAGAACGCTTGGCTGATCCTTAACTGATCGTTGTCAACCGAGAAAGGCAGAAATGCACATTCACTTCAGCCGTCAGAAAATGACCGCAGCAACATGTCTACCCAACGGGATTAATTGCCCCAGACCCCAAGCAGCAGTGCAGCAGCCCCACTCTCTCCATAACTGCCACATGTGTGTGGGCAACGTATCACCCAACATCCAGTGTATAAGAGGAGGACCAGAAGTAAAAGCAATTCCCCCTGTAATTACTGCAGGTCAGCGATCTGTCTTGCAGTCATTACAACGATGAGACATCTAAATACAAGACAGTAGATATTGTTTCGGCCCGGTGGTTAGCTGTTGTCCCCAACCATACTGTCCTAGCACTTCCTCCAAGTATCTACATTGTATGCAGACATGAGGTCTATGAATGGCTTCCGTTTAACAAGACAGGGTTTTGTACCCTTGCTTGGCTTACAGCTGCCACCTTTGTACTTCCACACGATGATCTGTCATATATGGGAATCCCTAAACACACCCTTTAAAGAGATCAGCAGAGATCGGCATATATAAATCCTCATCACGGTTTATCTCCTGTAGCGATATCACATTTTCATCCACATTTAATTTGTGTTTCGGCTAAATGGATGAATACGCAGCTGAACAATCTGACAGAACGCAGAGCTTAAAAATGTAACACAAAAACATTGCAGGTGATGAAAGAGCAGAAGATGTGACTGTTCTCTGCATTACTCAGTGGTTACTACTCACCTGGACGGGTGTCTGTAGGGATCTCCTCCTTCCACCGCTCATCACCCCTCACATTTACCTCTTCTTTTACCACTATGGCTGCAGCATCAATATTCTTCAGATCATTACCCTGAGGGAAAAGCTGGGAAACAAATACTGTAAAAGTCAGACAGATGTAGAGGAACGTGTTAGATGAGCGGAGAAGATGGGTAATTAGCATAATGACCAGTAATGACAGGACAGCAGTAGTTATATGAGGGAGCCAGCTGCAGGTCTAACTTACATTTCCATACATAGTAGGAAGGAACAGCGAGATGAACGACTGTTGGAAACCTTTCATGTATCGGAAACCCCAGAATTCTCCAGACGGCCTCAGAACTGCTGATGTATCGACCACTTTCATATAATGTGATCTCATCGCTATCATTTACAAGACCAAATGAAGCCCGGCCGCTGCCTTTATTACCATATTTACATGTATTGTATAGATCTTACAGAACTCTCGATCCTGAGAGCCCGCTGGCACCTAATATCCACGAAAGCTTGTTAAACCACCCTGGGTTTCTGACCCGGATCATCGGAAAGTCGTCTGTGGGATGCAGCCCTCCCCTGGGCTGTGGTACAATGTAGCAGGCAAAAAAGCAAAAATCCCCGCGCTCACCGACTCCAAGGGATGAAACTGGGACTCGATGGTCCGTATTACATTCACTTTATTACAATGCAACGCGTTTCGGCAACATTTACTAGTCGCCCTTTTCAAGCATAAAACACTTCAGAAATAAACTTATCTATATATATAAAATTGAATGTCTGTCTGTCTGTGTGTATGTCTGTATGCGTGCATGTCTGTCTGTCTGTTTGTCCTTTATGCGCTACTACACCATTCATCCGATCGCCATGAAACTTTGGGAAGTTGTTGAGTACACTCCTGGGAAGATTATAGGCATAGTACAACTATCCTATGATAAATGGCGCGCGTGCGGGCGTCGTCGAAAGTTACGCCCCCCCCCCCCACGTAGATCGTTCGATTTCCATCACTGCCACTAATTCTCTCACTTCCCAATGTCATAGAAACGTGAAATTTGGCACGAGCATTGATTATGTCATAAATAGGAAAAGCTAATGGGTCCCAACTCGATTATTTAATTGTAAGCGCAAAAGAATTAGCGTCCAAATTTTACGTACGGAATCTAATTCTCTCACTTCCTGATGTCATCTATATATATAAAAAGTAATGTATGTCTGTCTGTCTGTCCTTTATGCGCTACTACACCATTCATCTAATCGCCATGAAACTTTGGGAAGTTGTTGAGTACACTCCTGGGAAGATTACTGGCATAGTACATCTATCCTACGATAGGTGGCACCGTGCGAGCATCGTCGACAGTTATGCCCCCCAGACAAAGATCGTTTGATTTCCATCTCAAGCACGAAAGCAAAAGGCATTACGAGCAACGGGATGAGTGTTCAACTACAAAATGATGCATCCGCCAAATGTATCACAAGACAATTCCTGGATATTGAGAATGCTGAGGTAAAATAAAAGCTGAGCTGTGATTAGTTGCTATATATTATACTGCTGAGGCAACATGAAAGCTGTGCTGTGATTAGTTGCTATTTCTTATACTGCTGAGGTAACATGAAAGCTGTGCTGTGATTGGTTGTTATATATTATACCGCTGAGGTAACATGAAAGCTGTGCTGTGATTGGTTGTTATATATTATACCGCTGAGGTAACATGAAAGCTGCTGTGCTGTGATTGGTTGTTATATATTATACCGCTGAGGTAACTTGAAAGTTGCGCTGTGATGGGTTGTTATCTAGATATATAAAAACAAATGTATGTCTGTCTTCGCAGCAACGCGCGACGGGTAAGCTAGTATGTATATAAAACATTTGGTCTCATTTCCGTTGCATTGTAATAAAGTGAATGTAATACGGACCATCGAGTCCCGGTTTCATCCCTTGGAGTCGGTGAGCGCGGGGATTTTTGCTTTTTTCGCCTGCTACTTATTTAACATAGATAACTGAATTGTCAGGAAACGTGATGTCTTATGACAAAACGGAGGTCATTTTCAGATTCAGTGTACCGAAAAATATATAGATTACGTGGAATAACTAAAACAGCTCTTTAAAAAAATTCTTTTTTGCAGACCTGTGTAATCGTTCCCTGTAAATCCCCTTTAGTCCTATTCTGTATTGTTATACTTGTTTTACGCGGGATGAGAACTGCACAATTCTTGTTTGCCCGACGAGCGAACGAGCCGCTAACGCCATCACCAGCACATCCGCACTCGGCAGCCTGTTTCTTGTTGACAATCGTGCAGTTCTCGTCCGCTAATCATTCATTGTTCCACATTCCTATGTCACACAGTGAACGATCAGGGGTTAAACTGCAGGATAAGCGCACAAGCCGCCGCTGATCCTTATGGTGGCTGAAACTGAACAACAAACGAGAAGCGCATGATTCTTGTTCGCCATTCAGTCATTTTCTGCATTTAAACTGAATGTTCGTCTCAAAGGGTTGGGGACAATTTGGTATTGAATGCTGAACCTTCAGAGCCTTCTACAGATTATAGGGAGGTTCTCCACGTACCGGATAATCCTGTGGATGGAGAGGACTGGGGCGGCTCTCTGGTGATGTCCTCTTACCGGATCTATCTGTAAGACACACATACAGTGACTGGACTCCATCTTCAAGTACTTAAGGTCATGTGTACTTCTATATGTCTATTACCTTGTGATGTGAGGGGCTGCTGATCCTCCATCATGACCTCCTTGTACAGATCCTTGTGTCCTTCTAAATACTCCCACTCCTCCATGGAGAAATAGACGGAGACGTCCCGACACCTTATAGGAACCTGATAACACAATATACAGTCATCCTCCACAGCCCTCCTGTTACTGTATAATGTCCCCCATTCCCCGCAGTGTTCACCTCTCCTGTCAGCAGCTCAGTCATCTTGTGGACATGTTCCAGGATCTTCTGCCCACTGAAGTCCTCATGTATCGGGTAGTGAGTTGTAGGCCCCGTTATTGGGCTCAGGGTTCTTCCATGACCTTCAGACACAAAGTTCTGCCAGCGCTCACTAGAGGTCTTCTGCACTGCTGTATAATCCTGATGAGAGATGGACTAATAAATGGTGTTACATACATTTACAGAGTCCCTCACCTTCTCAGTCATGTCTATCTGTTATGATAGAGAAGAATGATGTCATGTGACGTCATCAGAATCTCTCACCTCCCCAGTAAACTGATAGAGGATCTCTAGGGTGAGATGTAATAGACTCTCTGCCATCTCCTTCCTCTTCCCATCCATCCTCGGCAGGTTCATCAGAAAACCTCTCTCATATGGAAGATCCCAACAGACGATACTAGGATGCCGGAGCCTGAATGGGAAGGAGATGAACGGATGTAAAAACCACAAAAAATACCTTTTATGGAGATAATAATGAGAAGCCTTTTAGGAGACACTAAAGTGTAGATGTTGTATTCTATCTTTGTACAGATTTATGGGGTGATCACACCCTGCAGCGCTGTTACTTGGGGGGAAACACACAGAGGAGCCATTACTTTGTGGATATGGAAAAGGACCTTTAGTACTTGGGGGAGACATTCAAGGAGACGGCCATTACTTAGTAGGAGGAAGCACAGAGGGACGGCTATGACTTGGTGTAGATGTACAAAGGGTCTGCTGTTACTTAGCTGGAGGCACCATTACTTCAGGGGAGCACAGAGGGACCGCTGCTACTTGGGGAAGATGTACTAAGGGACGGCTATTACTTAGAAGGAAACACCAATACTTGGAAGCTACATGGAGAAAATGCTGTAGTTGGTGAGGGAAGCACCATTACTAGGGGGGGGGGGGGGGGGGGAGAGGAGCCGCTGTTACTTAGGGGAGGCACAGAGGGGCCGCTATCACCTTGTCAGGGTCACAAATAATGCTTATTACTTTGGGGTACAGAGGAGCCATTACGCAGTGAGGATTATTCCTGTGTGGGGGACTGAGTTGGGGGTTACACAAAAAAAGCAAACTTTAAAAAATAAAACCCTTTTGCCATATTTATTATAAAGACAAATACATATTTCTCATTGCTGTGCCTGTAAACGTCCGATCTATCAAAGTAACACATTATTTATCCCGCATGGTGAGCGTTGTCCGAAAAAAAAAAAGAATGCCAGAAATGCGTTTTGGCCGCCCGATCTCTAAAAAAACAATGCAATAAAAAGCAATCAAAAAGTCGTATGTATTCAAAGACTGAACCAACACAAACTACAGGACATCCTGCAGAAAATCAGCCTTCATATAACTGTGTCAACTGAGAAAAAACGTTTATGGCGGTCAGAAGACGGCGGCAGAAAATAGTAATAAAAATATGAAATATCTTTGAAAAAAATACAAGTAGAACAGCAAAAACCGAAACCACTATAGGTTCGGTATGTCGGACTGACCCATAGAATAAAGTGATCAGGTCATCTGTGTTGCAGTTTAGTTGCCGTAGAAACAAGAAGCACCGAAAGATGACAGAATTTCGTGTTTTTTTCACTTTACTCCACTTTAGCGTTTTTCAGTACATTATATGGCACCACTGAAAAATACAACTCGTCCCGCAGAAAACACCAACCAGCCCTCCGACAGCGACGGACAAATAGAATATATATTTTTCTTTATCAAGATGGTTTGAGTCAAACATTGTAATTTTAGAGTCCTGATGAATACGTCTGGCTTTATCTTCTGGATTGAATAACTTTTAAAAGTTCAATAAAAACATTGTTTACAAAAAAAGAAAAGAATTCCAATCATTTAATAGAGGGGGAGGAAAAAACGAAAATGGAAAAAAAAGGCCCTGTCCTGAAGGGGTTAAAACAACTTCGCAACTGCACACGATAAAAAGGGAAGCTCCATAGGGAAACACAGGCGATAAAAGATAAAACAAGTCTTACATCGCAGATAGATAGAGCGCGCCGCGATTTTTTATTCTCGCAACATCAGTGAAAACATCGCTAATCGGTTTCATAAATCTGCTATTTTTCCCACTCTGGCCTCGACCGATCTTATCTCCAATGTGAAGCCAGCCTTACCTTGTGCAGACGTGTGCTTACAGGACCTGTGGTGATGTCATAGTCATGTGAGCGGTCACATGGGTGGGAGGAGGAGTGGTTACAGATCAGCCCAGTGCATACAGGACCTGTGGTGATGTCATAGTCATGTGAGCGGTCACATGGGTGGGAGGAGGAGTGGTCACAGATCAGCCCAGTGCATACAGGATGCATATTTGGTATCGCGGGAATCGCTCACCGCCGCTTAAGTGCGGCTGAAATACCAAATATGCATCCTGTATGTACCTGGCTGATCATGTGACCCCTCACATGACTATGACATCACCACAGGTCCTGTATGCACTGGGCCGATCATGTGACCCTTCCTCCTCCCACCCATGTGACCGCTCACATGACTATGACATCACCACAGGTCCTGTAAGCACACGGCTGCACAAGGTAAGGCTGGTTTCACATTGGAGATAAGATCGTTCGAGGCCAGAGTGGGAAAAATAGCAGATTTATGAAAGCGATTAGCGATATTTTCACTGATGTTGCGAGAATAAAATATCGCGGCGCGCTCTATCTATCTGTGATGTAAGATTTGTTTTATCTTTTATCGCCTGTGTTTCCCTATGGAGCTTCCCTTTTTATCGTGTCGCAATTGCGTTGTGATGTTGTTTTAACCCCTTCAGGACATGGCTCTTTTTTTTCCATTTTCGTTTTTTCCTCCTCCCCTTTTTAAATGATTGGAATTCTTTTCTTTTTTGTAAACAATGTTTTTATTGAATTTTTAAAAGTTATTCAATCCAGAAGATAAAACAATAATAATAATATTATAATAATCTTTATTTGTATGGCGCCAACTTATTTTGCAGCTTTCAGGCATGGATAAATGCAAACTATACAACAATTACAGTGTGAGGTACATTGGGTTACACACAAATGGGTTGGGGTGATACAGGAAGGGCAAAGGGGGGGGGGCAAGGCATGGGGAACACGGGCAAAGGGGGGGAGCAAGGCATGGGGAACACGGGCAAAGGGGGGGAGCAAGGCATGGGGAACACGGGCAAAGGGGGGGAGCAAGGCATGGGGAACACAGGCAATAGGGGAATTCATGTGCAGATCAATTATTAAAAGGCAAACGGGGTGGGGCGACATAGGCAGGGGACTAGGTCAGGGGATTTGGTATGCTTCCCTGAAGAGGTGCGTTTTTAAGGCACGTCTGAAGTTTCGTGCATCGGGAATTGTCCGGATGCCTTGGGGTAGAGCATTCCAGAGGATGGGTGCTGCTCTGGTGAAGTCCTGTCGGCGAGCATGTGAGGTTCATATTACAGGGGTGTTAAAGGGGTTGTCCCGCAAATATAACTTAAGCTAATCACTTCTGTATGGCCATATACATACACTTTGTAATATACATCATGCATGAAATATGTGCCATACAGAAGTTATATATTTACCTACAGGGTAAATATAACCCCCCCCCAGTGTTGGCGTCCCCGTCTCCATGGCGCCGACCAAAGTCCTCTTCTCCTCGCTGGAACCGTCGCGCTTGCGCAGAGACGAATCTTCTCCAGGATGGTCCGTGTGCACGAGCTGCGTCCTGACTCCTCCCTCGGCCGTCCTCTGCATCATCGCATTGCTCCGCCTCCGCCATGTGGTGCCGATCAGCCAATGAGGTGGCTGGAATCGGCAGTGGAGCGCACACTGCAGAAGAACACCCGCGGTGTACTGTGAGAGAAGTCCAGCGGCGCCATCTTGGAGAGAAGATTTTTAAAAGTTGCTGAAAGGGGATCCAGGTAAGAGAGTTTGTTTTTTTTTAAAAAGTAACACATGGCTACGGTATTCCCTTTGAAGAACTGGGGGACTGGCCCAAAATTTTTTTTAAGGTTTTGGCGCGGGACAACCCCTTTAAAGGGGTTGTCCCGTGAAAGCAAGTGGGGTTATATACTTCTGTATGGCCATATTAATGCACTTTGTAATATACATCGTGCATTAAAGGGGTTGTCCCGTGCCGAAACGTTTTTTTTTTTTTTTCAACAGCCCCCCCCGTTCGGCGCGAGACAACCCCGATGCAGGGGTTAAACAAGAAAACCGCACAGTGCTTACCTGAATCCCCGCGCTCCGGTGACTTCTTACTTACCTGCTGAAGATGGCCGCCGGGACCTTCTCCCTCGGTGGACCGCAGGGCTTCTGTGTGGTCCATTGCCGATTCCAGCCTCCTGATTGGCTGGAATCGGCACATGTGACGGGGGCGGAGCTACGCAATGACGCGTACAAGGGGGCGGAGCCAGAACGCCGCTGCTGCTGGAGCGCATGAAGGCCTCCTGGAAGCACGATGCACCGTGGGATGGGACAACACAGGCGCCATCTTAGCTGCTGAACTTTATAAGTTATTATTTCATCTCAACAGTAAGTAGGAAGCGGTTTTTAAACGGTTTAAAGGGCTGCTTTATGCCGGGGGGTGACTGGGGGAATGTGCAGATTTAAAATTTTGCGGTTTTGGCTCGGGACAACCCCTTTAAGTCTGAGTGTGTTAGCCGATCGGAGTGAGCGGGCTGGGTGGTATACTGACAGGAGGGAGGCGATGTATGTTGGCACAGCACCATGCAGAGCTTTGTGGGTGAGGTAGAGGAGTTTAAATTTAGTTCTGCAGTGGATGGGCAGCCAATGCAGCGACTGGCATAATGCAGAGGCGTCTGAGTAACGACTGGATAGAAAAATGAGTCTAGCTGCCGCATTTAGTATGGATTGGAGTGGAGCAAGTCTACTGTGGGGGAGGCTGATGAGTAGCGAGTTGCAGTAGTCAAGTCGGGAGTGGATGAGGGCCACCAGGAGTGTCTTTAGCGTGTCCGTGGTGAGGAACGGCTGTATGTTCTGAGCAATATTTCTGAGGTGCAGGTGGCATGTTTGGGCCAAAGATTGGATATGGGGGTAAAGGAGAGGTCAGAGTCCAGTGTGACCCCCAAGGCACCGGGCATACTGTCTGGGGGTTATGAGGATGCCAGACACTGGAATGGAGATGTTGAGGGGAAGTCGGTTAGAAGGTGGAAAGACAAGGAGGTCAGTTTTAGAGAGGTTAGGTCTGAGAAAAAGGGAGGACATACTCTTAGAGACAGCGGACAGACAGTCGGTGATGTTTTTTGAGGAATGGTCCAGAGATCTCACGAGAGGAGGTGTATAGTTGGGTGTCGTCAGCGTAGAGATGGTATTGGAGGCCAAATTTGTGGATGGTTTGTCCAATTGGGGCAGTATAGATAGAGAAGAGAAGGGGATCGAGCCCTGGGGTACCCCGACAGCGAGAGGAAGTGGAGCGAAGATAGAACCAGCAAAGGAGACACTGAAAGAGCGGTCAGAGGGGTAGGAAGAGAACCAGGAGAGAGCATTGTCCTTTAACCCAATAGAGCGGAGCATAGTGAGAAGGAGGTCATGGTTGACAGTGTCAAAAGCAGCAGACAGGTCAAGGAGGATTAGTAGGGAGTAGTCACCTCTCGACTTTGCAGTCATCAGGTCATTTGTTACTTTTTTGAGGGCAGTTTCGGTCGAGTGTAGAGAGCGGAAATCAGACTGGAGGGGGTCAAGGAGTGAGTTGTCAGAGAGAAAGCGTGTAAGGCGAGAGTAGACCAGGCGCTCCAGTATTTTGGAGATGAAGGGAAGGTTTGAGACGGGTTGGTAGTTGGCAGCATCACTTGGGTCCAGGGTTGGTTTTTTTAAGCAGAGGGGATATGATGGAGTGTTTAAATGAGGAGGGGAAAGTGCCAGAGGTTAGGGAGAGGTTGCAGATTGTGGTGAGGTGAGTAATGAGAGCTGGGGAAAGGGACCGGAGGAGGTGAGAGGGTCGCTAGCACAGGTGGTGGGGCGGGCAGCGGAAAGGAGCCTGGAGACTTCTTCCTCTGTCGTTGGTTCTAACGTAGATAGTGAGTAGGTGCTGGATGTAGTGCTGATGAAACTGGGATCGGGGCTAACCATGCAGTTTTCAGAGATTTTTTTTTTGCGAATGTTGTCTTTTTTTAATTTTTTCTTTGAAATAGGCAGCTAGTTCTCCAGCAGTCAGGTCTGTCGCAGGGGCCTGTTCTTTGGGGCTGAGGAGGGAGTGGAAGGTCTCAAAGAGTTGTTTGGGGTTATGGGATAGTGAGGAGACAAGGGAGGTGAAATAAACTTGCTTGGCATGGTGAAGGGCTAGGTTATAAGTTTTAAGCATAAATTTGAAGTGGAGGAAGTCTGCTGGCAGCTTTGACTTTCTGCACAGCCGCTCGGCGCACCTAGAGCACCGCCCGATGAAGCGCATTTGGGGCGTGAGCCAAGGTTGCCGTGGTCTGCGTTTGACGGCTCGAGTCACAGGCAGTGCCGCTTCATCCAGGGCACGACTGAGGGTGGTGTGGTAGTATTCGGCTACCAGGTTAGGGCAGGGGAGGAGAGAAAGAGGGGATAGGGAGGACTGAATAGTCTCGGCAAACTGCTTAGTACAGACGGACTGGAGGTTCCTAGAGGTGCGATAGATAGGAGGATCAGGGGAGATGCTAGGGTGCCTGATGGAGAAGGTTGTGATCTGAGAGTGGAAGGGGGGAGTTAGTAAAGTGAGAGGCAGAGCAGAGACGGAGGAAAACTAAATCGAGAGTGTTGCCATCTCTGTGAGTGGGGAAGTCAGAGATTAGTGATAAGCCAAGGGAGGAGGTAAGCGTTAAAAGCCGGGAGGCAGATGAGCTGGGGTTGTTAGTAGGGATGTTGAAATCACCAAGGATGAGGGTTGGGATTTCACAGAAAAGGAAGTGGGGAGCCAGGCAGCAAAGTGGTCTAGGAACAGGCGGGTGGGACTTAGAGGGCAGTAAATAACTGCGACACGCAGAGGCAGTGGGCGGAAGAGTCGTGGACTTCGAAGGAGTGGAAGCTAAGCAAGGGAGCTGAGGCAATGACCTGGAAGGTACAGTTTGGCGAGAGGATGATGCCTACTCCTCCGCCGTGTCTGTCATCAGATCTGGGGGTGTTGGAGAACTGCAGGCCATCATAGGACAATGCAGCGGGGGAGGTAGAATCAGACTGCTGTATCCAGGTTTCTGTGAGGGCGAGCAGGTTCAATTGTTTACTGGTGAAGAGGTCATGGATAGTTGGGGGTTTGTTACATGCAGATTGGGAGTTCCATAGAGTGCATTTGAATGGGGCAGGGGGGCATTTTGGTAGGGAGCAGTACGGGGTGGGCCTGGGTTGAGGGATATGTCCCCTGCGGCTAGGAGTAGCAGGGTAGCAAGGGTGAGCGCATGATTAGGGGATTTGTGTGTGTGGCTTAGGTGTTTCTTGCCATATGTGGGGGCTGGACGTGTCTTAGGAAGTTGAAAAGTGCGAGGGAGCCATACATGGGTGAGGAGAGGAGGGAGGGGCTGATGTGGATGGAGTGTGTTGGGCCTGGGCATTAGAAGAAAAAGTTAAAGCCTGAAAAGAGGATAGTGATGGAGATCAGTGCAAAGAGGAGAGTATTTCCCTCCAGACTTTGGACAGTTGTGGATGTTACCTGTCTCCTGCTCTGTCGTACTGCGCTGTATAACTGCATCATTCGACAGCATAAGACAATTGTTTCTGGACACATCAGGTGCGGCATGGAGGATAGAACTGGATTTAAACTTCTGGCTACAGGACTTCAGCTGGGAGGGACTTGTTACATTTCACTAGTCAACCAGCTGACCCACCTTTGGATGGCTAATGAACAAATTGGGGGGGGGGGGAGAGGTTTATTACTCTCTTAGGCTGCATTCCCACGAACGTATATCAGCTCGGTTTTTCACGCCGAGCCGATATACGTTGTCCTCGTGTGCAGGGGGGGGGGGGGGAAGGATGGAAGAGCCAGGGGCAGGAACTGAGCTCCCGCCCCCTCTCTGCCTCCTCTCCGCCCCTCTGCACTATTTGCAATGAAGGGAGGCGGGACGGGGGTGGGGCTAAGTTCCGACAATTATCCCCTCTCCCGTCCTACCTCTCCCCATTGCAAATAGTGCAGAGGGGTGGCGAGGAGGCAGAGAGGGGGCGGGAGCTCAATTCCTGCTCCTGGCTCTTCCATCCTCCCCCCCCCCCCCCCCCCCTGCACACGAGGACGACATATATCGGCTCGGTGTGAAAAACATTTTTTGTTTAATTATTTTCTGCCGCCGACTTCTGACCGCCATAAACGTTTTTTCTCAGTTGACATAGTTATACGAAGGCTGATTTTCTGCAGGATGTCCTGTGGTTTGTGTTGGTTCAGTCTTTGAATACATACGACTTTTTGATTGCTTTTTATTGCATTCTTTTTTTTTAGAGATCGGGCGGCCAAAACGCATTTCTGGCACTCTTTTTTTTTTTTTTTTTTCGGACAACGCTCACCATGCGGGATAAATAATGTGTTACTTTGATAGATCGGACGTTTACAGGCACAGCAATGAGAAATATGTATTTGTCTTTATAATAAATATGGCAAAAGGGTTTTATTTTTTAAACTTTCCCTTTTTTTAATAATTAGTAAAACTCTTAACTTTATTCTTACTTCTTATTGTAGTGCCCATGGGGGACAACAACCTAAGGGGTTAACAGTGGAAAGTCCTATTGACTTATTCAATAAAAAAATCAATTTAAAATATTCTCAAAAAATGCGTTGCTGATGCCTTAAAAATCACTTGAACAAAATCGCGATCGCCAGTGTGGGGCTAGCCTAAGTACGATGTCCGGCTCCTGCTATGTGCGCCGTGTAGCTAATGCTGCGTGTCTTAAGTGAACGGGGGTCTGTACTAGGGTCCTATGAGATGAGGGACCCCAAGAAACGTGTAACCCCCCACACAGTAATAATCCCCCCTACATAGTAATGGCTCCTCTGTACCCCAAACTAATAAGCATTATCTGTGACCCTGACAAGGTGATAGCAGCCCCTCTGTACCTTCCCCAGTAATGGTGCTTCCCCCACCAACTACCAGCATTTTCTCCATGTAGCTCCCAAGTATTGGTGTTTCCTTCTAAGTAATAGCCGTCCCTTAGTACATCTTCCCCAAGTAGCAGCGGCCCCTCTGTGCCCCCCTGAAGTAATGGTGCCTCCAGCTAAGTAACAGCAGACCCTCTGTACATCTACACCAAGTCATAGCCGCCCTCTGTGCTTCCTTCTCTTAAGTAATGGCCGTCTCCTTGAATGTCCCCCCCAAGTACTAAAGGTCCTTTTCCATATCCACAAAGTAATGGCTCCTCTGTGTGTTCCCCCCAAGTAACAGCGCTGTAGGGTGTAATCACCCCATAAATCTGTACAAAGATAGAATACAACATCTACACTTTAGTGTCTCCTAAAAGGCTTCTCATTATTATCTCCATAAAAGGTATTTTTTGTGGTTTTTACATTCGTTCATCTTCTTCCCATTCAGGCTCCGGCATCCTAGTATAGTCTGTTGGGATCTTCCATATGAGAGAGTTTTTCTGATGAACCTTCCAAGGATGGATGGGAAGAGGAAGGAGATGGCAGAGAGTCTATTACATCTCACCCTAGAGATCCTCTATCAGCTTACTGGGGAGGTGAGAGATTCTGATGACGTCACATGACATCTTTCTTCTCTATGATAACAGATGGACATGACTGAGAAGGTGATGGACTCTGTAAATGTATGTAACACCATTTATTAGTCTGTCTCTCATCAGGATTACACAGCAGGGAAGAAGACCTCTAGTGAGTTCTGGCAGAACTTTGTGTCTGAAGGTTATGGAAGAACCCTGAGCCCAATAACGGGGCCTTCAACTCACTACCCGATACATGAGGACTTCAATGGGCAGAAGATCCTGGAACATGTCCACAAGATGACTGAGCTGCTGACAGGAGAGGTGACACTGCGGGGAATGGGGGACATTATACAGTAACAGGAGGGCTGTGGAGGATGACTGTATATTGTGTTGTCAGGTTCCTATAAGGTGTCGGGACGTCTCCGTCTATTTCTCCATGGAGGAGTGGGAGTATTTAGAAGGACACAAGGATCTGTACAAGGAGGTCATGATGGAGGATCAGCAGCCCCTCACATCACAAGGTAATCTATATATATAAAGACAAAAGCACTCACTGACTGACTCACTGACTCGCCAAAAGTTCTCCAACATCCCGATGTCGTAGAAACATGAAATTTGGCACAAGCATAGATTATCTCCAAAATAGGAAAAGTAATTGGGTCCCAACTCGATTATTCAATTCTAGCGCAAAATAATTGGCGTCGAAATTTTACGTACCTAATCTAAATCTCTCACTTCCCAATGTCATAGAAACTTAAAATTTGGCACGGGCATTGATTATGACATAAATACTAAAAGTTAATGGATCCCTATTCGATTATTCAATTCTATGTGCAAAAGAATTAGCGTCCAAATTTTACGTACAGAATCTAATTCTCTCACTTTCCGGTGTCATAGAAACATGAAATTTGGCACGAGCATTGATTATGTCATAAATAGGAAAAGCTAATGGGTCCAAACTCTATTATTCAATTCTAAGCGCAAAAGAATTAGCGTCCAAATTTTACGGACGGAATGTAATTTTCTCGCTTTCCGGTGTCATAGAAACGTGAAATTTGGCACGAGCATTGATTATGTCATAAATAGGAAAAGTTAATGAGTCCCAACTCGATTATTCAATTCTAAGTGCAAAAGAATTAGCGTCCAAATTTTAAGTATGGAATCTAATTTTCTCACTTCCTAATGTCATTTTATATAAAGAAAACGTCGCATGATTACCTCTACGTGGTGTTTGCTGGGTAACGCAGAGAACTATGCAAAATGGTGAACATATGTTTTTACGGTGTCTCTAAAGTAACCACGACTTCATAAGTAGGATTTTCCGTGTGAACACCAGATAAACACCAGTACCAAATTAACTCAGGCGAAGCCGGGTATATCAGCTAGTCTATACATATAATGAAACGTCCTGACTGACTGATTCATCAACGTTGAGTTAAACTACTAAAGTTAGAAACATAATTGGCCAGCAGCTTCTTTGTATAACATAGAGATCCCCTAAGAAAGGATTTTTTTTCAATTCTCCCCCTAAGAGGGTGACAAAGGGGGTCAAATTTGTATGGGAAAGCAATATCTAACGCACCTCTGAATGTGAGACTTGGCTAAAATAATCAATTGAACAAATAATTTTACACATATTTCACCGACTGTCAAACACTGACCTAAAGATTTGCTGAGCTGCTACTGATTTCCACAATCCACCATAACGGCGAGCCCGCGCCATATCCTCTAAATAGTCAGCTAAACTGTTATAATTAATCCCATCACTATCAGGAGATAAAATGGTGAAACCATCCCAGTGATTCTCCACGTGCTCCAATATCTCCTCCTGCTCAATGTTCTCTGTTGCTCCCTGACTGTCTGCTATTTTTTAGTTCCCATTTGTTCCTATGGAGGCTTATTTTTATTGCATCGCTACAAACACACAATGTGATTAACATTACTTAGTCCCATTGACTTTTGTGATAAAAAATATCACACGATTTTATTGCAGGTGGCAGTGATGTGATGCAAGATTTTTTCGTAAAAAAACAAACAAGAAAAAAAAAAAAGCATCGCTCTCGTTCACAGATCGCAGTGAATAAAGATGCAATTTTGCCACATTTTTCTTGTGGCAAAATCGCAATTGTCCGTGTTAATTAGCCTTATGAAGCTGTGTTGAACGCACTGCCCATTCCTCAGCTTGAAAGTACTTCTAATTCTGGGAAAAGTGCTAAAAAACGCCGAGCTAGATTTACTGATGCTAAAAGAAGAAGAACAATACGACTCTACGAAACCGCTACTAAGTACACAGAAATAAGGAAGTTCACCGCGCTGCAGCGACAGATTACCAGCAAACAAATCCACAGGTTCATAGAGCTGCAGCAGCTAAATACCAAGATAATAACCCCGAGGTCCATAGAACCTCATCAGCTGAGTGACCCCGAGGTCCATAGAACCTCATCAGCTGAATAACCCCGAGGTCCATAGAACATCATCAGCTGAGTGACCCCGAGGTCCATAGAACATCATCAGCTGAGTAACCCCGAGGTCCATAGAACATCATCAGCTGAGTGCCCCCGAGGTCCATAGAACATCATCAGCTGAGTGACCCCGAGGTCCATAGAACATCATCAGCTGAGTGACCCCGAGGTCCATAGAACATCATTAGCTGAGTGACCCCGAGGTCCATAGAACATCATCAGCTGAGTGACCCCGAGGTCCATAGAACATCATCAGCTGAGTGACCCCGAGGTCCATAGAACATCATCAGCTGAGTGACCCCGAGGTCCATAGAACATCATCAGCTGAGTGACCCCCGAGGTCCATAGAACATCATCAGCTGAGTGACCCCCGAGGTCCATAGAACATCAGCAGCTGAGTGACCCCGAGCTCCATAGAACATCAGCAGCTGAGTGACCCCGAGCTCCATAGAACATCAGCAGCTGAGTGACCCCGAGCTCCATAGAACATCATCAGCTGAGTGACCCCGAGGTCCATAGAACATCATCAGCTGAGTGACCCCCGAGGTCCATAGAACATCATCAGCTGAGTGACCCCGAGCTCCATAGAACATCAGCAGCTGAGTGACCCCGAGGTCCATAGAACATCATCAGCTGAGTGACCCCGAGGTCCATAGAACATCATCAGCTGAGTGACCCCCGAGGTCCATAGAACATCATCAGCTGAGTGACCCCGAGGTCCATAGAACATCATTAGCTGAGTGACCCCGAGGTCCATAGAACATCATCAGCTGAGTGACCCCGAGGTCCATAGAACATCATCAGCTGAGTGACCCCGAGGTCCATAGAACATCATCAGCTGAGTGACCCCGAGGTCCATAGAACATCATCAGCTGAGTGACCCCCGAGGTCCATAGAACATCATCAGCTGAGTGACCCCGAGCTCCATAGAACATCAGCAGCTGAGTGACCCCGAGCTCCATAGAACATCAGCAGCTGAGTGACCCCGAGCTCCATAGAACATCAGCAGCTGAGTGACCCCGAGCTCCATAGAACATCAGCAGCTGAGTGACCCCGAGCTCCATAGAACATCAGCAGCTGAGTGACCCCGAGGTCCATAGAACATCAGCAGCTGAGTGACCCCCGAGGTCCATAGAACATCAGCAGCTGAGTGACCCCCGAGGTCCATAGAACATCATCAGCTGAGTGACCCCCGAGGTCCATAGAACATCATCAGCTGAGTGACCCCGAGGTCCATAGAACATCATCAGCTGAGTGACCCCCGAGGTCCATAGAACATCATCAGCTGAGTGACCCCCGAGGTCCATAGAACATCATCAGCTGAGTGACCCCGAGCTCCATAGAACATCAGCAGCTGAGTGACCCCGAGCTCCATAGAACATCAGCAGCTGAGTGACCCCGAGCTCCATAGAACATCAGCAGCTGAGTGACCCCGAGCTCCATAGAACATCAGCAGCTGAGTGACCCCGAGCTCCATAGAACATCAGCAGCTGAGTGACCCCGAGCTCCATAGAACATCAGCAGCTGAGTGACCCCGAGCTCCATAGAACATCAGCAGCTGAGTGACCCCGAGCTCCATAGAACATCAGCAGCTGAGTGACCCCGAGCTCCATAGAACATCAGCAGCTGAGTGACCCCGAGCTCCATAGAACATCAGCAGCTGAGTGACCCCGAGCTCCATAGAACATCAGCAGCTGAGTGACCCCGAGCTCCATAGAACATCAGCAGCTGAGTGACCCCGAGCTCCATAGAACATCAGCAGCTGAGTGACCCCGAGCTCCATAGAACATCAGCAGCTGAGTGACCCCGAGCTCCATAGAACATCAGCAGCTGAGTGACCCCGAGCTCCATAGAACATCAGCAGCTGAGTGACCCCGAGCTCCATAGAACATCAGCAGCTGAGTGACCCCGAGCTCCTTAGAACTTCAGCAGCTGAGTGACCCCGAGCTCCATAGAACATCAGCAGCTGAGTGACCCCGAGCTCCATAGAACATCAGCAGCTGAGTGACCCCGAGCTCCATAGAACATCAGCAGCTGAGTGACCCCGAGCTCCATAGAACATCAGCAGCTGAGTGACCCCGAGCTCCATAGAACATCAGCAGCTGAGTGACCCCGAGCTCCATAGAACATCAGCAGCTGAGTGACCCCGAGCTCCATAGAACATCAGCAGCTGAGTGACCCCGAGCTCCATAGAACATCAGCAGCTGAGTGACCCCGAGCTCCATAGAACATCAGCAGCTGAGTGACCCCGAGCTCCATAGAACATCAGCAGCTGAGTGACCCCGAGCTCCATAGAACATCAGCAGCTGAGTGACCCCGAGCTCCATAGAACATCAGCAGCTGAGTGACCCCGAGCTCCATAGAACATCAGCAGCTGAGTGACCCCGAGCTCCATAGAACATCAGCAGCTGAGTGACCCCGAGCTCCATAGAACATCAGCAGCTGAGTGACCCCGAGCTCCATAGAACATCAGCAGCTGAGTGACCCCGAGCTCCATAGAACTGCAGCAGCTGAGTGACCCCGAGCTCCATAGAACTGCAGCAGCTGAATATCAACTAAACAATAGTAATCTTATTACTTTTGTAATAAGCGCTTTCAGGTAATTTATTTTTCATCCGCCACCTAGGTACTTATTTTACCTTAGAAGGATGGAAGGCCAAGTCAACCTTGAGCCAGCTTCCTTGAACTCACAACCTTTAGGTCACGAGCGAGAGCTTAAGACTGCATTTCTGCTGTCTTAATACTCTGTGCCACATAAGTCACTATTAACCCTGAGGTTCCTAGAGCTGCAGCAGCTAAATACTAAGATAATAACCCCGAGGTCCATAGAACATCATCAGCTGAATGAACCCGAGGTCCATAGAACATCATCAGCTGAATGAACCCGAGGTCCATAGAACATCATCATCTAAATAACCCCGAGGTCCATAGAACATTATCAGCTAAATATCAGCTTAATAACCCCAAAATTCACAGAGCAGCATAATACGCCACAGATACCAGCACCGAGGTAGGACCCGCTACTCTTGATGTGGGTAGCACGTGAGCGGTCCCAGGCTCTGACTCGGTCCCAGCCTCCACCATGTTCACCCAATGTGCCGCCAGGGAGATATAGTGGCCCTGCCCGCCAGTACTTGTCCACGTGTCTGTCGTTAAGTGGACCTTCCCAGTAACTGCATTGTTGAGGGCACGGGTAATGTTGCAGGAGACGTGCTTGTGTAGGGCGGGGACGGCACAACAGGAAAAATAGTGGCGACTGGAGACCGAATAGCGCGGGACCGCCGCCACCATCATGTTTTTGAAAGCCTCCGTTTCCACAAGCCTGTACGGCAGCATCTCCAGGCTGGTTAATTTGGCAATGTGCACGTTTAAAGCTTGCGCATGCAGGTGGGTGGTGGCGTATTTCTGCTTTCGCTCAAACTCTTGTGTTAGCGACAGCTGAACGCTGCGCTTGGAGACACTGCTAGAGGACCATGGAGGTGTGGGTGTGGGTGCAGGCAGAAGGCGCTTGTGCCTGCATCCTGGGAGCGGGATTGGATCTGTATGGCAGGTTGTGGCACAGGGGGAAGAGGCAGTGGTGTGACCCAGAGGCAGTGAATGGCCTTCGTCCCACCTTGTGGGGTCCTTGCCATCATATGCCTGCGCATGCAGGTGGTGGTGGCTCCCCGGCTTATCTTGATGCGGCACAGCTTTCACACCACTGTTCGTCGGTCGTCCGCGCTCTCACTAAAAAGCATCCACACCTTTGAACATCTAGCCCTCTGCACGGAGGCTTGCTGCAAGGGGTTGCTGTGGAAAACACTTGGTGGATTCTGGGCCTGCCTCTACCCCTGGCCACTCCACTGCCTCTTCCAACCTGTCCTGCTGCTGCACTTGCCTCCCCCTCTGAAGGCCTGTCCTCAGTAGGCTTAGCAAGCCAGGTGGGGTCAGTCACCTCATCGTCCAACAGCTCTTCCTCCGAATCCTCTGTACGCTCCACCCTCGGACTTAGTGCCCTTACTACTACCTCACTGACAGACAACTGTGTCTCATCATCCTCACGCAGAAAAAACTCTTGAAACAGTTGCCGGAGGTTCCCAGCCTCATCACCTGGACTCCGGGAACTTTCCAAAGGTTGGGCATCGGTCACGACAAACTTCTCAGGTGAGAGACGAACCGGTTTTTCCCACTCAGGGCAGGGACCAGAGAACAGTTCCTGGGAGTCTGCCTGCTCAGAATATGTCATTTTCATGGAGTGAGGAGGCTGGGAGGAAGGAGGAGCAGCAGCCAGAGGATTCAGAGTTGCAGTCCCTAGGCCAGGAGTAGTGGACTGCGTAGAAGACTGGGTTGTCGATACATTGCTGGATGTGTTTTCTACCATCCACGACAGGACCTGCTCACACTGCTCTGCTCATAATAAAGGTCTACCACGCGGACCCGCAAATTGTGATATGAACATATGGACAAAGTAAATTACCCCACCGTATAGCGCTGAGAACTGTGGCTAATTCACCGTACACAGAGACTTGTAGATAGCGGAGGCTCTATGCTGTGACCAGAAAAAATTAAACCGCTGTCTTGCGCTGATAACGGGGGGGTAATTTACCGCTCACGGAGACTTGTAGATAATAGAGAGGCTGTATGGAGTGGGAGAAAACTAGAAAGCCAGCTAGGAAGACTGGATCCTACTCTAACACTTTCCCTATATCAGCAGCACTATCCCTAACCTCTGCCAACCTCTGAGGCGAGCCGCGGGTGGGACCAGTTTAAGTACTCTGCGGTCACTTGATCCTGCCAGCCACTCACTGCTGTTGGCGGGCAGAGGGCTGGCATGTCACAGCAGGAAGTGTTAATGCCTTCCCCGCATGTTTATTGGCTAGAAATTGGAGCTAAACATGCGGAGAAGGAAATGAAATTGACTCGAGTACCGCGTGGTGTTCGTCTCTAGTAACGAGCATCTCGAGTACCCTAATGCTCAAACGAGTATCAAGCTCGGACGAGTGTGCTCGCTCATCTCTATTCATTACCATTGATCGATAAATCATAAACATAATATGAATACGGAAGATAAGGAATTTAACATCTAAAATACCAAACAAATGCGTGCAAGCATACTAGAATCACACATGATTGCTTCTCAAACGCTGGTACACAATAATCAAAAAAACAATAGAATGTTTATTATAATTATCTTGAAACATATGTGAACAGCGAGGAACATGTCATCTCGACATGGGGGCCAGTCTGGAGACTTATTCATCATCTTCTGGTATATTTGGCCTCAGCTGTTCACTCAAGGCTATTTGAACAACTATTTAATGCCTTTTTAGGCATTGTGAAGGAAAAAACATAATGTATGAAGGATCATACACAATGGAGTCACATCTTTGTATGTCTTCCCCAAGTAATGTCTGTCCCACTGTGTGTCTTTCCCAAGTACTAATACTCCCTTTTCGTCTCCTCAAAGTAATGATGGCTAATAAGCGCCCCCCACACCCCTAGAGAATCAGGGTAGGGGTTATTATCAGCATAGGTCTTATTTTCAGGGAAACACTGTGGTTTCTTTTTTTTCCATTTTTAGCGACACTGCGTATAAACTGCACACATATGTAATGTAATTGCGTATGTACAGCATTTATTACACTCACATAAAGAACAATAGGGCTCTACCGCACATAATACGTGGTAAAATAGAAAATGCTGCGTTATTTTTTACACACGTACTATACACAATAAAACAATTGCTAGTGTGAGTGAATCAATGAAAATGAATGTACTTTAATTGACTGGATTCACCGCCTATTATGTGCGCATAATCCACGAGGAATTTACTCTTGTGTGAGCCTTAGCATCTCCTGTTTCTCATTATTAGCTCAATAAAGGGTATTTTCCCCATGACATCATGACAGCATACGCTGGAGGTTGCTCACCTGCTGACCTGAAGGGACAGGAAGAGGCAGAATATAAAAAGCACCTCCCCTCCACCAACACCAGTGTTTTTCCTGTCCCTTCAGGACAGCAGCGGCAGAACTCCAGCAACGCTGTCCCATGCCGGAGGAGGACTTACCGGCGAAGCGGCGGCGTGGATCTTTCGGGCAGCCCCGGCAAACCCAGTGGGAAGGACCCCATCTGGGAGCTTTCCGGGGACTGCGTGGGCCGGGGCCCAAGTACGGGTTGCCGGCACCACTGCGGCCGTCATTTCGGGCGGCGGCCGCCATCTCTGGTGGGCCGGGGTCCAAGTACGGGCTGCCGGCACCACTGCGGCCGTCATTGCGGCGGCGGCCGCCATCTCCGGGTCCAGGGCCGACAGGAGCGCTCCAGGGGGCGTGGCTTCGACAGCGCGGTGACGTCGGACGCTCCGCAAAGGGGGCGTGGCCTGGCGCGGCCGGCGCCAAATTCAAAAATCCGCTGCCCCTGCATCAGCTGGTGGTGTTTCTCCACGCTAAGGAACGATCCTAAGCACAGGAAGCGTTCCTGCAAGGCGCAAGATGTCGACCAGAGAGGACCCAGAGACCCTCCTAACTGTAAGTGGTCCAGTGGACCAACCTACACCTGCACTACATACACTTCCCCACTAACAGAGTTTCCCTTGTCTTACAGGACAGGGATACTCAAAAACCAAGGGAGGCTAGACGCAAGAGTAAAAAATGTCCAGTATGTCTAACCAAACTTGACGACTCCTGCACCAAAACGCTATGCGCTACCTGCTCCGCGAAAATTATGCAGGAGGAAAAAACTTCCCTTATGGCCGAAATTCGGTCAGTCGTCCGAGAAGAAGTGCAGTCCTCCCTCTCGGACCTCCAACCTGGGCCTTCCGGGGTTACACGCAGGTCGGTTCCGGCGGTGTCTGAGTCTGACTCCGACATAGCGGAAAATGTGGATTTTGACGGGGAAGTGACGCAGGAGGACAAGAAATATCTTTTCTCTACCGCGGACATGGATCAACTGCTAAAAGCAGTACGCAGGACCATGCAGGTGGAGGAAGACGTGCAGCAACCCCGCACAGTCCAGGAGGATATGTTCGCGGGGTTACTCCCGCAACAAAAATCTTCATTCCCCGTAAACGCCACACTCAAGCAGCTGATTCTAAATGAGTGGGAGAGCGTGGATCAGGCTCCGCTAATCCCCAGGGAATTTAAAGAACGCCTGTTATTTCCGGGAGATGAAGTGTCCTTTTTGGACGAGATACCTAAAGTCGATACTGCAATTGCCATGGTATCCAGAAAGTCCGGGTTGCCCTTTGAGGATACATCCCACTTAAAGGACCCGTTGGACCATAAGGTGGACACATCCATGCGTAAAGCCTGGTCCACCTCCGGTCTCATCATGAAAGCTAACATCGCGGCCACTTCCGTGGCTCGTTCCATGGCAATCTGGTTGGACCAATTCGCAGCCCTAGTCGACCAAAAAGCCCCTAGGGAGGAGTTCGCAAGCGGCATCCCTCTGCTGCGAATGGCAACAGGGTTCCTGGCAGATGCTTCGATGGAAACAGTCCGCCTCGGAGCCCGCATGGCAGCCCTATCGAACACCGCCAGAAGGGCAGTGTGGGTGAAAGAGTGGTCAGGGGACGCTGCGTCCAAAAATAGGCTATGTACCCTACCGTTCCGGGGCGGGCGTATATTCGGACCAGACCTGGATCGTCTGCTGGAGAAAGCAGCTGACAAGAGTCACGGACTGCCTGCCACCAGACCACCCAAGAGACCCTTCACCCCTCATCCCTCGTCTACGTACGCCGGGAAGGGAAAGACCGGAAGATGGTCTTATCCAAAGGGCGGAAGGGGTAAGACTTTAACTTTTGTCCCTCAGCCCATACTTTCGGGCCCGGTAGGGGGTAGACTGGCTCGCTATTCCAATAGCTGGCGTAGTATTACAACTAATGAGTGGGTACTGCACCTAGTGGCGGAGGGGTACAGGATCGAGCTACTATCCCGCCCCCCGGACAGGTTTATGATAACCCCAACCCAGTCTCCAGGCCTAGAACAGGCTCTGTTGGAGGGCATACGGAACCTACAGGGTCTCGGCGCGATTATCCCAGTCCCTAAGAAGGAACAGGGAAAAGGCTTCTATTCCCCCCTCTTTCTGGTTCCCAAACCAGACGGCTCCCACCGCACCATTATCAATTTAAAACAACTGAATAAATTCATTGAATATAGGAGATTCAAAATGGAAACCATTAGAACTGCAACTCCTTTAATTGCCAGGGATAACGTAATGGCTACAATAGACCTTAAGGATGCCTATTTTCATATCCCTATTTACGCCAACTCACAAAAATTCCTGAGGTTTGCGCTGAGGGTGGAGGGGGAAATCCGCCACTTCCAGTTCGTCTGCCTACCATTTGGAATCTCCTCGGCTCCGCGAATTTTTTCCAAGGTCGTGATGGAAATGGTGGCCTTCTTACGAAACCAGGGTGTCATGATCATCCCCTACTTAGACGACTTCCTGTTGGTGGCAGATTCCCCATCTACTCTGAGATCACACTTGGAGTCCACATTGCAGTTATTTAAGGAGCTTGGCTGGATTGTTAACGAGTCAAAATCCAACATGGAGCCAGAAACCAGGAAGAAATTCCTGGGTGTCATTCTGGATTCCAGTCTACAAAATTCGTCCCTTCCTCCCCTAAGAAAACATCTTATCATAGAAGAATGTTCCAACCTATATAAAAAACATAGGGTAACGATAAGAGACGCAATGCGGATCCTGGGACTAATGACTTCGTGCATCGGCGTGGTCCCCTGGGCCCAATTCCACAGTCGCGGACTCCAGTCACTAATTCTCCGGAATTGGGACAAGTTGCAGGCTTCGCTTGATCAGACAATCCCTATTTCTGCGGAAGCCAGAGCTTCTCTCCGTTGGTGGGTGTCGTCGGACAACCTGTCTCAGGCATCCGATTGGAATTTGGACCCGGCCGTAATAATCACGACCGATGCCAGCGCCAAAGGGTGGGGGGCCCACTTTGAAGGCGGTTATGTACAGGGGGCCTGGGACGTTCACGAGAAAGCTAGCTCATCGAACTTTAGGGAGCTTAAAGCTGTATGGAAATCCCTGCGTAGCCTGCAAACACGATTAGTGGCGAAACATGTGAGGATCTTCTCAGACAATATGACAACAGTATCACTCATTCGCCACCAGGGTACCACCAGGAATCCTCCACTACAACGACTGGCGGGGCGGATCCTTCAATGGGCGGAAGGCACAACAAAGTCCCTATCGGCCTTTCATATAAGAGGAGCCGAGAACTCAGCCGCGGACTTTTTAAGCAGAAGGAAAGTGGACCCAGGAGAGTGGGAACTCCATCCAGAGGTGTTCAGCCTTCTTGTGGAGAAGTGGGGGGTACCAGAAGTAGACCTCTTTGCGTCAAGCGCAAACACCAAATGCCGGCTTTTCTTTTCCAGAGGCGCAGAGAAACAGGCCCTGGGCACGGACGCTCTCTCTCACCCCTGGGATTGGGACCTAGCGTATGCCTTTCCCCCTCTACCACTAATCCCGCTTCTGCTAAGGAAATTACTGCAGTCAACCCTAACACTAATTTTTGTAGCACCATATTGGCCCAAAAGACCGTGGTTCCCCCTCCTGAGATCCCTGTCAGTGGGAGAGCCCTTCCACCTTCCAACAAGACCGGACCTACTGTCGCAGGGCCCTCTTCTTTACCCGGAAGTTCACAAGTTCAGGCTTACGGCCTGGAGCTTGAGCGGGTAAAGTTCCTAGGAAAGGGTCTTTCCCCTAAGGTTATTTCCACCATTAGCGAGAGCCTTAAACCCTCGACACACAAAATCTACTCCAAAGTCTGGAAAAAATTTTCGGAGTGGTTAGGCCAGGACATCCAGCAGCTGGATCAGCCAGACGTCCGGAAAATCTTAGATTTTCTCCAGGCGGGCCTGGATAAAGGTTTGAGTCCGAATACACTCAAAGTCCAAATTGCGGCCTTGGGGGCATTCTTCGATCTCGCGCTGGCGGAGCACAGGTGGATTAGGAGATTTCTTAGAGGGGCGAGCAGATTACATCCATTCACACGGCCCACGGCACCACCCTGGGATCTAACCATAGTCCTTCAGGCCTTATGCGACCCCCCATTTGAACCGATTACGGATCTATCCATCGCCTGGCTGACATACAAGGTAGCCCTGCTTGTGGCAGTTACGTCAGCCAGACGCGTGGGGGAAATCCAGGCCCTCTCACGAAGGGCCCCATATATGACTATCCACCCGGATAAAATCGTTTTTTCTTTAGACCCATCCTTCCAGCCTAAAGTATTGTCAGATTTCCACAGGGGCCAACCAATAGTTATTCCAGCCTTTTGCCAAAATTTCAAAAATGCAAAAGAACAAAAGCTCCATAATATAGACGTCAAAAGAGCGGTACTAGCGTACCTCGAGGCAACAGAAAGTTTCAGGAAGTCTGACAAACTTTTCGTTCAATTTCAGGGGCAGGCCAAAGGAAAGGCCGCTTCTAAAGATGCGATCGCCAGGTGGCTCAGGAGAGCCATCCAGGAGGCTTACAAGGCCAAGGGCATCCCCCCTCCAGAAGGATTGAAGGCCCACTCAACGAGAGCGGTGGCATCCTCTTGGGCGGAGAGAGCGCACGCATCGATTGAGCAAATCTGTAACGCAGCCACATGGACTTCAGGCCATACTTTCATTAAACATTATAGGCTGGACTTTAAATATAGCCAGGACGCATCCTTCGGTAGGAAGGTGCTCCAAGCCGTAATCCCTCCCTAAAAAGCCCATGCCACTTATTTGGTATTCCTCCAGCGTATGCTGTCATGATGTCATGGGGAAAAGGGGAATTTTTTCTTACCGATAATTCCCTTTCTGGAAGACATCATGACAGCATACGGGCTTTTTTCCCCCCCTTACCAACATGGTTACCCTAGTTTGTCCAACACATGAGGTAATGTGTATGCTTTAACTTTGTTTTCTGAGGTGTGTGATGTCAATAAAAACACACCTTCTGGTTAAGTAACTGGTCACTGTGGTCATTTGGAACGCACTGGTGTTGGTGGAGGGGAGGTGCTTTTTATATTTTGCCTCTTCCTGTCCCTTCAGGTCAGCAGGTGAGCAACCTCCAGCGTATGCTGTCATGATGTCTTCCAGAAAGGGAATTATCGGTAAGAAAAAATTCCCCTTTTTTTCCACATGGTATTTTTTGTGTTTTTACATTCGTTCATCTTCTTTCCATTCAGGCTCCGGCATCCTAGTATCGTCTGTTGGGATCTTCAATATGAGAGAGTTTTCTTCTATTAACCTGCCAGGGATGGATGGAAAGAGGAAGGAGATGGCAGAGAGTCTATTACAGCTCACCCTAGAGATCCTCTATCAGCTTACTGGGGAGGTGAGAGATTCTGATGACGTCACATCATGACATCATCACTACGTATAATGAATTTTCCTAACTGACTGATTCATCAATACAGAGCCGAAACTACTGAAGTCAGAAACCTTAAATTTGGACAGACGCTTCTTTGTATAATGTAGAGATCCAATAAGAAAGGATTTTCTAAAATTCAACCCCTAAGAGCTCAGTCACACAGGCGTTTTAACGTCCCATTATTCGTGCGTTAGAAAAGATTGCACTATATAGAACCAATGCTTTCCAATGGCAGCGGTCACATAGGCGAATTTTACATGCGCAAAAACGTCTGTGACGAAAATTATAGGACACCGTTTGTTAAAACGCGGCTAGCTGTGTTCTGCGTTCGCAAAGTTTTTTTTCAAAAATGCAGAAATTGCCATTGCCTGCTATTCAGTTTTTTCGAGCATGCCGCACTGTACTTCCATCATCTAAACGAGTGCATAGGCTTCTATGCTGAAAGTGAAATCAATAGCAAGTGCTGACGATGTTGTCCTTATTGGGGTATCACAGAGACGGGAAGTCTATATGTAAATTTTTTCTTAAAAGCCCTTCACAGGTATAGACTAAAAGAATATAGTTTATTAGAAACTCTTAAAAACATATACGGGCTGACTAACAGTACTAACATACATTAACACAAAAAAGAGGAGAAGATATATTTCGGTGCAAGTTTGAATTATGCATCCAATGTCTCCAATGTAGATAATGGTCACAATAGCATGGTCAGTATAAGTGGATAACTTTAGTGCATATACAGAGTTCCTGCACTGAATGACTGGTGACAGTCGTATGTAGAGGTCGCAGAGAACTACGGCTCTGAATGACTGGTGAAGTCACAGAGAAATACGGCCGCATGCACAGACAGAGCATCTCTTAACAAACTCTCAGAACTCCCAAGACATGCCTGGCCACCAGTAGTGTCTAGAACAAAGATCCAGAGTACCCTGAACCCCCAGATGGCCTGTGAGAACAGATGAGTGAGACTCTTCAATGATTCGGAGACGCAAAGACTCTGGCACAAACCATCTGCCCTCCGGCACCCCCAAGGGAGCGTCCTGCTGACAACTCCGTAGACGAGGAACGAGATCAGATTCTACAGCTGCCACCACCACCCCAGGTGCCAAGATATTCTCAAATATATGTAATGACGAGGTTAAACCTGTCATAAGTCTGTACCCTTCTTGGTAAGATCGGTCAGGGGTTGAGTAATAACAGAATAATTCTTAATGAATCTACAGTAGAAGTTTGCGAAACCTAAGAAACGCTGGAGATCTTTGAGCTTATCTGGTCTGGCCCATTGGGAATTGCTGCCACTTTTTTATGACTCCATTTTGAATCTTCGTGGGTGAAATCACATAACCAAGGAAAGACATTTGTTTAGTACCAAAAATGCATTTCTCCAACTTGACAAAAAGTTGGTAGTCACGCAAACGGGTCAGAACCAGCCTTAGCTGCCGCACATGTGAATCCCAATCTGGGGAATACACCAGGATGTCATCGAGATATATGACCAAAAATACCCCCAGAAAGTCATGGAAGACCGCGTTCATAAATCCCTGGAACACAGCGGGGGCATTACAAAGCTCCTAACAGAACATAATAAAAAGGAGCTCGTGCATGCACGGCGCCGTGCGCCACCAGCACCACGCCGCCTAGGCACCCGTGCCCCTGGCAGCCAGACAAGTCAGGGGATGCGCCCTGACCTTGGGTCCCCGTATATCGCTGCCCCGGGAGGACCAGCAACTTCCGCATGGTAACAGGACACAGTCCATTCAACTAATAGAAGGGCAGCATGTAGAACACAATAGTCACTGTTAACAGATGCTTACAACGGTGGTCCAGGCGACAATACTTAAGCTTCTACATATGCAAGGTGTGGTTAGTTTGGGCATTTTACTTAGAAATCAACGATTTGTCTTTGCATAGCAAGCATACATGTTTGAAAAAAGCTGGCCAATATCTGTGAAATGTTCCAACATCTGAAGACCTGATTTTGGTTACACAACCAGTAAGCCAATGCAACACTGCGGTTAGACCTATGAAAATAAAATAGAATTCACAGAGGCAGAGGGATACTGAAGAGAGGACTATTTGACAAATTATTCACTGGGTGTATCCCCTAAAATATAACTTTCCCAGGTCGTCTCCACGACAGCACCACCTGAGATCGCCTTCCTCCTAATAGGACAGGAACACACCGAGAGGTTAAAATCCCCCCCCCCTTCCTCAGTGTTTTCCTGTCCTGCCAGGAGGCAGGATCACCGAGAGGGGTTGGTGGAGACGCCAGCCTGAAGTTCTTACCGGCGGATCGGAGGGCAGTGGTCCAGCCTGCCCTCCCTTCCTGCAGAACGACTCCCGGGACGCCACATGGGGTGGTTCCCCCGGGCCAGGTTCCTCCTGCGGCGGCCCATGGGGGGTTCAAAGCGGGGCTCCAGCTCTCCGCGGCGCTTCCTGCTTCCCCTTAACGAGCACGGAGGGGGGGGCAGGGCGCCACGTCACGTGACGAGCGCGATGACGTCATCGCGGCGGGCTTGGCCGGCGCTCGGAGAGGGCGGGGCTTAACCCCTTCCCGCTCCAGGACATACCGGTACGTCCTGGGAGCCTGGTACTTCCCGCAACAGGACGTACCGGTACGTCCTGGGGATAGCGCGGGATCACATAAGATCCCGCGCTATCCCGCAGCGGGAGCCGGCTGTCACTCACAGCCGGCGTCCCGCTGCAACAGCGGGGGGACATCGGAGATGCGCCCCCCGCTGTTAACCCCTTCCCTGCCGCGATCTAAGTAGATCGCTGCAGGGAAAGAGTTCACAGAGGGATCGCGATCCCTCTGTGTCTCCGGCCGGCTCTCATGATGTCATCGCGGGAGCCTGGCCTGTCGCCATGGCAACAGGATGCCAGAAACTGGCGTCCTGTATTGCCTGTGCCTATAATCGCTGTATAGGCGATAAGGCATGGGAGAGCAGTAGCTCTGCCATGCCTTATGACAGCGATCATAGGCATACTGCTGCAAGTCCCTCAGAGGGACTCAAATAGTGTAAAAAAAAGAAAAGAAAAATGTAAAAAAAAAAATGTAAAAAACCCCCTTTTTTTATGCTTTTTCTAATATTAGCATAAAAAAAGGGGAAAAAATGAAAACCCCACATATTTGGTATTGACGCATCCGTAACGACGTGTACAAAAAGTTGAACACACTTTTCATTTTGTACGACAAAAAGCGTAAAAAAAAAGCTAAAAAACAGAGGCAAAATGCTAATTTTTAGCATTTTGCCTCCCAAAAAGTGCAATAAAAGTGATCAAAAAAGCCGTACATTCACCAAAATGGTACTAATAAAAACTACAGCTTGTCTCGCAAAAAATAAGCCCTCACAGAGCTCCGTACATAGAAAAAAAAAAAGTTACAGGACTTTGAATGCAGCTATAGAGAAAAAAAAAAGATTTCCAAAAAAAAGGGGGTTTTATTGCAAAAAAGTGTAAAAACTAGAGATGAGCGAACACGTTCGGCCCCGCCCCTTTTTCGCCCGAACACCGAACTTTGAGAACACTTCAGTGTTCGGGCGAAAAAGTTCGGGGGCCGCCGTGGCAGCGCGGGGGGGGTGCGGCGGGGAGTGGGGGGGAGAGGGAGAGAGAGAGGGCTCCCCCCTGTTCTCCGCTACTGCCGCCCGCGCCGCCGCGCATCTCCCCGCCCCCCGGCGGCACCCGGACCTTTACGCGCGAACACTGCAGTGTTCGGCAAAGCCGGTGTTCAGGTGCGGATGTGTCCGTAACGGACACGTTCGCTCATCTTTAGTAAAAACCTAAAAAAATATAACAATTTTGGTATCGTTGTAACCGTACCGACCCGCAGAAAAAATTTTGTGTGTCATTTATGCTGCATGATTAACGCTGTAAAAAAAAGAAAAAGAAATCTATGGCAGAATTGATGCGGTTTATCTCCATGTTATCAAAAAAAAAAAATGTAAAAATGTTACGGTATTGTCTATGTACCCAAAAGTGGCACCGATAAAAGCTACAGCTCGCCACGCAAAAAACAAGCCCTTATACGGCCGCGTCCACGGAAAAATAAAAAAGTTATGGCTTTTGAAAAATGGAGATGGAAAAATACGAAAAAATCGCTTGGTCCTCAACGCCAAAATAGGCCATGTCATTAAGGGGTTAAAATGAAAGGCGCCAAATTCAAAAAAATTAAAAGGAACCTGAGAGAAGAGGGCGGCGAGCAACTAAAAGCCAATCTGTGAGTATATGGCTTACTGCCCCAAGAGTGTCTGCAGCACCAGTATTAAGACATGAGTGCTCCAGCACCAGAGGTTGCGGAATGTTCAGCCGCAGCAACCGTAAGTAGCCAGTGGGGCAAAACAAGGCATGCACATTCGTGTATGTTATTTGTGAATGTTGCATCCTTATACGCAAAAATTTTTTGTTTATCTGCCAGGGGGATAAAAAGGATGCCCCTCCCAGATCCAAGGCGAAAAAATGCGCAGAATGCGGCGCAAGACTACTGGCTTCGCATGTGAGGTCATTATGCAAAACATGCGTAGCCAAACGAGTCAAGGAGGAATTGGGGGGATTCCTCGAGGACATCAGGAAGCTTGTCCGAGAGGAAGTACGGTCAGCCCTCCAAATACGCCACCAACGGGGGCATCAGGGGCGAAACACCGGAGGAAGGCGTATAGCCCAGAGGAGTACTCAGACTCTGAAGAGAGTTCGGAATCAGAACCAGAAGAGCTGTTGCTCGAGGAGTCCTCAGAAGAAGAGGACTATAAAAAATACCTCTTCCACAGAGAAGACCTAACGGAGCTTATCAAATCCGTTAGAGCCACGTTAAAGATGGAAGAACCCAAGGAACCCCGCACCATACAAGATGAGGTCTTTGGGGGATTGGGGGAGAGGCGGAAACATACCTTCCCGGTCCACAACAATATATCCAAACTGATACATAAAGAGTGGAAAAAACCTGACACAGGATTCTTCTCCTCTAGGGGAGTTAAGAGACGCTACCCGTTTGAGGAGGGGGTATGCTCGAGCTGGGAAGAAATACCCAGGGTGGACGTCCCGGTGGCTAAGGTGGCTAAAAGGACAACCTTGCCCTTTGAAGACGCCACACAACTGAGAGATCCAATGGATCGGAAGGCAGAGGGCCTATTAAGAAGATCCTGGGAGGCAGCCGCCAGTACGCTCAGACCAGGGGTCGCAGCCACGTGTGTCGCTAGAACCCTGGGGGTATGGCTAGAGCAGCTGGAGCTGCATATCTCAAATAAAACACTGAGGGAACAAATTATAGATTCCCTCCCCATACTGAAAATGGCCACCAATTTTTTGGCAGACGCAGCGGCCGAGTCTGTGAAACTCTCAGCAAAAACAACGGCCCTAACCAACTCTGCCAGAAGAGTTCTGTGGCTGAAGTCCTGGTCAGGCGACCTGGCTTCAAAAAATAAATTATGCTCGCTCCCTTTTCACGGCCAGTTCCTCTTCGGTCCGGATCTGAACAAGATCCTAGAAGAGGCATCAGACAAAAGGAAAGGATTCCCGGAAGAGAAACAGTATAAAGGGAAGACCTTCTTCCGGGCCCCAGCCCAGCAGCCGGAACCATATAGAGGCAAGGGCAAGACGGGCCGCTGGAGTTACCCCAAGGGGGGCAGAGGGAGGAATTTCTTTTTTAACCCTCACCAGGGGGATCCAGCCAAGCAGAAGCCCTGACGCCATCCCAGTGGGGGCGAGGCTGCAGAGCTTCGTGAATCGGTGGGCCTCAGTGTGCAGGAGCCCATGGATCCCGGAGATCCTGCAGCAGGGATACCGAATCGAACTGGTGTCCCTCCCCAGGAGAAGATATGTCACTACCAGAGGTCCAGCGCAACAACTGCACCCGCTCCAGTAGGCGGTTTGGGACCTACAACGTCTAAAAGCAGTGTCCTTCGTGCCACAGAGAGAAGAGACCTGGGGGCATTACTCCAGACTCTTCCTAATAGAAAAACAGGGGGGGGGGGGCTCACGCATGATAATAAATCTAAAACCCCTGAACATCTTTGTCAAATACCGAAAGTTCAGGATGGAATCAATCACTTCAGCAGTGAGGTTGATCCCCAAGGGAGCCTATATGGCATCGATCGACTTGAAGGACGCCTATTTTCATGTACCAATCCACAAGGACTCACGAAAATACCTAAGGTTCGCGCTAGAAATGGGCACGAGGACAAGACATCTCCAATTCAGATGCCTGCCCTTCGGAATCTCCTCGGCACCCCGCATTTTCACGAAAATCATGGCGGAGGTCGCAGCCTACCTAAGGCAGAGGTCGATTCTCATAGTCCCCTACCTGGATGACATCTTAATTATAGCTGAGTCCAGAGAACTCCTAGCTGAAAACCTAACGACGGTGCTCAACCTACTACAATTTTTAGGATGGATAATAAATTGGGAGAAGTCCAGCCTAAACCCCAGCACGGAGAAGGTGTTTCTAGGCATAACACTAGATTCAGAAGCTCAATGCTCTTTTCTCCCCTAGTCAAAAGCGCACAAGATCCGACAGATGGTAGAATCCTTACGTCAAAGACGGTCATGCTCAATCCAGGAGGCTATGTACCTCCTGGGAAGCCTAACATCATGCATCCCGGGGGTGGCATGGGCTCAGGCACACACCAGATCTCTGCAAGCAGCAGTTCTCGCGGCATGGGACGGCAAGCAATCCTCGCTAGAGAGAAGAATGCAGATAAGGAACTCAGTGAAGGTATCCTTACGCTGGTGGACTTCCCCAGGGAATCTGCGAAGGGGGGTCCACTGGATGCAGAATCCGGCCACGCAGGTCACGACCGACGCAAGCTCCTAGGGATGGAGGGAACACGTCGGAGACAAGCTCCTACAGGGTCCATGGCCGCAGGGGATGAAACACGAGTCCTCGAACTACAGAGAGCTGCAGGTGATCTGGAAGGCCCTCCAGCACCTGGGGGAAGCGGTAAAAAACCAGCACATAAGAGTGCTATCTGACAATGTCACGGCATTCGCCCATATTCAGCATCAGGGGGGCACGAGGTCGCCAGCTCTACAAAGCATCTCACAAAGAATCTTTCGCTGGGCGGAAGGCCACATCCTCTCATTATCGGCAGTACACTTGAAGGGATCCCTGAATCAGAGGGCAGATTTCCTCAGCCAAAGGCGTATAGACCCAGGGGAATGGTCTCTATCCCAGGAGGCATTCCGGATCATGACGGACAGGTGGGGTCTCCCACAACTGGACCTGTTCGCATCCAGACAAAACGCCAAAGTAGAGAACAACTTCTCCCTCAGACCGGAGGACCGGCCAACAGCAGTGGACTCCCTGAGCCAGGATTGCGGAGGAGAACTGGTGTACGCTTTTCCCCCAATTCCACTAATCCCAAGGGTACTGCAGCACTTCAGGTCACAGGCATGCACCCTGATCCTAGTGGCTCCCTTTTGGCCAAGGAGGAGCTGGTTCAGCCTTCTAAAGAACCTGAGCATCCAGGAGCCTGTCACCCTTCAGGTAGTCAGAACGCTATTGGCAAGTAGAAAAGAGACAACAAACCGCATCTAACAAAAGATCTGGAAGAGGTTTATCTCTTGGAGACAGGGAAAGGACTCCTCGAGCAGCGGTGCTGACATCCCATTAATCCTGGACTTCCTGCAGGAGGGACTGGACATGGGCCTCTCCCCGAGCACCCTAAGGGTCCAGACGGAAGCCCTTAGCGCCCTTTTCGATACTAAGCTAGCGGGAGATAGGTGGATCAGTAGATTCCTGGCGGCGGCAGATAGGTTGCGACCTAGACCTACTAATATATGTCCAGACTGGAACTTAAATTTGGTCTTGGGGGCTATGTCGGCAGAACCCTTCGAACCAATTGAGGGGCTCTCAATAAGAACGCTCACAATTAAAACAATTTTTCCTAGTGGCCATTTCCTCAGCTAGACGGGTTAGCGAGCTACAAGCCCTATCCATCCGCCACCCGCTCCTCAAAATAACAGACACCAAATTAGTCTTAAAACGGACCCGACCTTCTTGCCTAAAGTAGTGTCTCCATTCCATAGGGCACAGAACATAGTAATCCCCTCGTTCTTTAATAACCTAAAAAATGAGAAGGAGAGAGACGTAAATTGCTTAGATGTCAGGAGAGCGGTCCTGAAGTATATCGAGGCCACAGGTCCATGGAGGCAGGACGACAACCTGTTCGTCCAATTCTCAGGCCCTAACGAGGGGAAAAAAGCAGCTAAAAGCTCTATAGCCCGGTGGATGCGCCTGGCCATTAGGGAATCATATAGGACCCTGGGGAAAGAGGCCCCCGCGGCTCTTAAAGCCCACTCCACGAGGGCAGTAGCGACTTCATGGGCCGAGCATAGCTCGGCATCCGTGGAACAAATATGCAAGGCAGCAGTGTGGAAGAAGCCACACACTTTTGTCAGACATTATAGGGTAAAAGTGCAACTTGATGAGGACATAACCTTCGGCCGTAAAGTCCTCTCGGCGGCAATCCCACCCTAAAAATAGCTTTAGCTGGTACATCTCAGGTGGTGCTGTCGTGGAGACGACCTGGGAAAAGGGTGATTATACCTACCCGATAATCGGGTTTCCAGGAGTCTCCACGACGGCACCCGTACATTCCCTCCCCTCCCCCCAAAAAATAAAATAAATAAAATTTTACATATACCAGATAGGTAAAGAAATTTAAGTTAGCTCCTACCCTGGCAGTTTCGTTAAAATACACTGAGGAAGGGGGGGGGGGGGGCGGGGAGATTTTAACCTCTCGGTGTGTTCCTGTCCTATCAGGAGGAAGGCGATCTCAGGTGGTGCTGTCGTGGAGACTCCTGGAAACCCGATTATCGGGTAGGTATAATCACCCTTTTTAATGATAAATACATTAAAAACGTATAGCGCCTCACAGTAATAAGACAAACAAGACAACCAAAGACAGAACAATAAGTTCTGTAGAGGAAAGGAACCGAGAGCAATGGGGTGAAGATGGCACCTCTGTTGTGGTCCAAAGGGGATAACTGATTGAACGACACTGCTGCCTATTCCTGATAGTCTGACAACATTGGAGGATGTAATTTATTCAGATATGACTCGAGTCCAGTGTCAGACCGTATGCCCTTGGACACATAGATTGAGGGCAACGATATCACCCAAAATCGGTGATTTGTAGATAGCGTCCAATAGATGACTATTTCGACCCAAGGTCAAATCCCTTATTCGGGATTGGGAGTCAAAAAAATAACCAACTTAACATGGGTCGAAGAGCACCGATCATATAATTGTAAAGATGTTTTGATAGGAGACAGGTTCAATTCCATCCGGGACAAAGCCCGATTAAATAAATAAAGGGCAAAAGCGTAACGTCTGGTCAGATGTGAACCAACGAACACCAGTCAATGATTGTACTGGTTTCTTTATACGTTATAAGGTTCAGACCAAATTCTGAGTGAGATGGCACCAGTCCAATAGTTTTGCTGAGTTCTTGTACAAGAATAAATACCTATCTGGTTTGGGAATTGATTAGATAGTGATAAAAAGAATAACAGCCAGAAGGTACGAATCCAGAATTATAATAAGTACTAATGTGCCCAATGGAGAGTCAGCCCAAGAACTACAATCGAGCGTTATGATGAGATTTCATGCATAACCTGACTCAGAACAAATAAATCCTAGACTGGCTCATCAGCACAGAATATTAATTGATAGTTATGCTGGGCTCTCTTAAGAAATAATTTCGGAACCGAGACCGAAAAACAGGTTCATGTAGAACAAACAACTGGTTCGTAGAAAAAACAACTAGTTCTGATATCGAAAAATAGGTTCATGTAGAACACACAGTTGTTTTTTCTACGTACCAACTTGAAAAAGACACGTTGTGTCGAAACGCGTTGTTTTAATAATAATAAAAAAGATTGGTTTTCTGCAAAGGCGCGGGATAGTCTTTACTTTTATTTTAACTTATAACCCAAAGGAACTAAAGGATATGCAAAGTGCCATATTCCAGTTCATCTGGGGAAACAAAAACCCAGAATCAAACAGAAGGTAATGCACTACCATGAGAGAATAGGAGGCCTATCGGTACCTAACCTAAAGAAATATTACCTGGCAGCCCAATTAACACAAATCCCTTCCATGCTGGCAGGCTCCAAAAAACCCTTATGGGTGGACATAGAAGCCTCTCTCATCAGACCGTTAGATCTAAGAACCATCTTTTGGGACAGAAACTGGAAACCCACAAATATAGCACATATAGCCCCATTAACACACCACCAATTCCTGATATGGAGAAAAAACAGATTCAAACACATGTCTCCCATCTCACCGCTGACACCAGTGATCCCCAACCATGCATTCTCACTACGTCTCCAAGAAGAAAACTTTAAATGGTGGCGATCCAAACATATCACACTCCTTCACCACTTTACAGCTTGCAACAAAATTCTCTCCCCACAACAGTTGGCTGAAAAATATTCGGTTCCAAGGGAAATATGGCTCGAGCTGCAACAAATACACAGCTTCATACGCTCATTACTAAGCACGACCAGTCCTCAGGCAACCCACACGCCACTCGAGGGAGTATGCCTTTGGTCCCCACTCCAACCAGGCATAATATCCTCGCTCTACTCCAGTATGAATAAACCCCCCGCAGAAGCTAAACTACCATTCATGCAATGCTGGGAGTCAGACCTAGGTGTCTCCCTGTACTTGCCCCGCTGGCACCATTGCTGCACATGTATTGCAAAAGGAAGCCACCAAGTAACCCTTGCAGAATCGGCAGTAAAAATCCTACACAGATCACATCTAGTCCCCACAACAATCCTCAAATATTCCCCATCCACTTCTCCAAACTGCTTCAGAGGTTGTGACAGTCTGGGAACAATAGCGCACACGTGGTGGACCTGCCCATTAGTCACCAGATTATGGAGAGAAGTAACTAATCTGATATCAAGAGTCCTGGGAAAGGCCTTTCCCCGCTCACCATCTGTCTATCTCCTGGCCGACAAACCTCTAGGATACAACAACCAACAGCATAAATTGTCACAACAGATTTGTATGGCGACCAAAACATACATAGCTTCACAGTGGCTATCACCCAACCTTTCTTTAGAACCAATTAAAGCTAGAGTATCTAGAATGATGCTCTATGAAAAGCTGTCGGCCATGAGAGAAGATAGTATGGACCTATTTCTCAAGACATGGAGACCCTGGGTGGAATTCCTAAATATACCGGGCCTAAATAGGCCACTTAGCGCATGAAACATCAAGTGGAGAAGAAGCTCCAGTAAAATACACTAACCAAGGAAAAATAAGACATCACTAGAACCATAAAACTAAGCACAAAATTAACAAAAGCTGAAAAAATAAAATACCATACACCTACAAGGGGGGGAGAGGAAAGGAGGATAAATTATAGGATATCCAGCTGCAGCTTTAAACCATGTGTGAAACATTACCTTCATCTTGTCACTATCACTTGTTGTATATGTTTAATGTTTGATGGATAAATATTGTTCTTTATGCCCCCTGCAAGGGGAAAAATCTCCTGCAATACTTCAAAATATTATGAAAACTAAAAAAAATGATACTATCTTGAGAAACCAGCTCACCGGCCTTCTTACACATGGTCCAACTGCCATGGAAGCGCTCCCCTTGGAGAGAGGAAGTACTCTGCGAAGAGTTCCCTGACTTGGATAGCAGAGTGTGCTGGCTGACCATACTGTACAGGATCCTACAAAACTTCGCCCCCAAAAGCAGTTGATAAAGCATCCACAGTATTCAAAACCGTATCATGTTGCCGACAAAGATGATGTAAACCCACACAGTTACTAATTATCGCAGATATGTTCTCAGGAGCCAGCTGAATGGCACCTAGTAACACTCGCCAACGATTAGCGAGAATCCCAAACGCACACTCAACATAACACCGGGCACGTGTGAGGTAATTAAACACCTAACTCCTGCTGTCAATGTTCCTGCGAGCAAAAGGACGCATAACATAATTAGACAGGCTAAATGCCTCATCCGCCACAAAGACAAATGGGGCTTCTGTACCTGATGAGCCAGGAAGGCTCTGGGGCGCAGGCACAGAAAGCTGCTCGTCCCTCAGCCATCTACCCATTCTGAAAGCTCTGAAAATGCAAGCAAATTTTTGCCTGGCTGCTAATTTGGTGCACATACTTCACTGCCTCTAGTCAGTTCAAAGGGCATGATTGTGAAAAGAAAAATTAAAAACAAAACAGCCTTCCGCCTCCATAAACACAGGCTCCATTGGGGGAGGAAGGGTGGGGGCGGGGGCAGCGCTGACAAAGGGCGTTAGCAGCAAAGTGGGGCTTATTATTAGGCATTAACGCCTGTAAAAAGGGAATCTTAACAGCTACAATTAGCCTTTTTAATTAATGAAAAACAAGACCATATGTGCCATGGCCATGGAGCCTGTGATGGTGCTTCAGGCATAGGTGTTAAGTTTGCTAATGTGCAGGCAAATCAAAGACGCACCTAATAACCAAACATGTCTAGTCAAAGATACAAAGCCTATGCAGGGAAGGGATCAAGCATAATTACATACATGATGTTACCTAGAGACAGATGTTAACTTACCGCAGAATGACCGGGAGTCTTTCCTTAGCAGAGACACACTCATGCATGTTGGAATCTCTGTGGGTAATTTCGGAATGCACCACCTCCAGAAGTTCACAGAACATGACAAACAACAAAAGGCAATGAACTTCTCAGGTAACACCTCAGGTCCGCGTACAGGGAATAAAACAGCCCAATATGTTTACGCTGTGACACCATCGGATGCACCCAGTACCTCCTAGTTCTCCTCCTCCTCCTGACCGGCCTAGGACTATTGCTAACACTAGTTCAGTCACTAGCAAGGTAGCCAAATGCATCCTTTGGCATGCAACAGGAAAGCCTACATACACGCAACATAAACCAGCCAAAGAAAATATCCCCCGACGACATGTCTCCAAGTCCAGTAATGTCTTGAACATCCAGAACGAAGCAGAATAAAGCAGAAGCCTCATTACAGCCAATTTATAACACCTAGTAGTGGGCTTGACCATGAATAGCTGCGCGGGGATCAAGTTCCGGATGCTCAAAGATTCAAACGCATTTTGCTGTGCATTGCGAATTTTTGCAGCAGAAAAACTCTGCTAGGTGCGTTTTTCACAGCGTGACGCACACTTCGGTCACACAAATTTTTGAACGCATGCATTCTGTGCACAAAAATTTGCACGTTAAAACGCCCGTGTGACTGAGCCCTATGGGGTGATAAGGAAGGAGGTCAAAGTTTGTATGGGAAAACTGCAATTATTCTTACAATTAATTCCTTTCCCAGGAGTCGATCATGACAGCACACATGGGGGTTGCCCCCTCTTGAGCTCAATGGGACAGGAAGAGGAGAGTTCTTAAGGTCACCTCCCACCACCATTCTCCAGTGGCTTCAAATTATCATAACGGATACTTGGCATAGTTTTTTATTGATGCTGAAAAATTAACATACTGTTGTTTACATGCACAATATGCAGCAATTTACAAGGGTGGGTAAGTATGTGCTGTCATGAGGGACTCATGGAAAAGGAATTAAGAATAATTCCAGTTTTACCATACCATCCATCCTGACAGGACACCTGGAGGAAATACCAGATTATGACTGTAACCTTAGGGGGGAACCACTGCCTAGAGGACCTTCTGCCCAAAGGCCAGTTCTTTACCAGGATAATGATCCAAGTGATAATGCTTAGAAAATGTATGGACACTAGAACACATCGTTGCCCTACAAATCTGCTCTGTCGATGCTCCACTGTGTTCGGCCCATGCAGAAGCAAGAGCCCTAGTAGAGTGAGCTCTTATCCTCTCTGGGGCCAACACATTTCTGGATTTATACACCACCTGTGTTACCATGAGGCCAGTCAGGGACCATGGGTGGCAATGGCGCGGTTTGCCGCGGCGTTCTGGGATAGTATTGCGCCCACGTTAGGTGCCGCGGTGCCGTGCTGCCATGCTCTGCTGTGCGGGCGTGGAGTGTCTGCTATGAGAGGCGGGCACGCTCTACCTCTGTGAGTTATAGTGGCTGGCTGGGAGCTCCAGTCAGCCGACTTGATTGGTCTCTGCCCAAGGGGCGGAGACTTCTGAATATAGTCTGGCAGCTGCTGATAGCAGTTGCCAGTTATTGGTTCTGTTTCCTGTATGTCTGACTTCGGTCCTGCTCCAGTGCAAGTTACCTTGTCTCGATCCAGTTCTGCTTGTGTTCTGTGGTTCTCCTGTCTTGTTGGTTTATTCTATCAGCCTAGCCTGTCGGTACTAGTAAGTTGTCATCTGCATAGGTACTGCGGTTCCTTCCTGTCCTGCCACTAGGCAGCATAGGGTCAGTGTTGGTGGCCTGGACCTGTCCACCTTGTGAGCTACCTCCGGGAAGGGACATTGGCGTGGGTGAGGGTCAGAGAGTCCTGCGCCATTCGTACCTGTGTGCACTACTAGTACTGTAACATAATAACGGGCCTAAAAAATATTTTCCTGTGGTTTTTTGAGGTGGGATTCACTGTGTGAATGGAGTCCTATACGATTACCAGTCAGATTTGTGACCTGGCCGGGATGGTTCAGGACCTGTTGGGGCGTCTCAGCCATCATAAGCAGTGATTGGTTGTGCCCGCTGATCCACTACCTGAACCTAAATGCCCATTACCCGAGGTGTTCTTGAGGTACCAGAAAAAATTCTTTGTCTTCCGGAAGGCTTGTAAGTCGTTTTTTCGCTTGCAGACTCGTTCCTCTGGGTCCGAGTCCCAACGGGGACATGTCTCTATTCAGAGAAGGGCCCCAGTCATGGGCCTATTCTTTACCGGCTGATTACGCTTGTGTGCAGTCGGTAGACTCTTTTTTTTCATTGAGCTCGGGAATATTTTTGATGAACCCGATCGTGCAGGTTATGCAGTCAGTAAGTTGTTGACCCTACGTCAGTATTCAGGTGAATCTGCATGGAACAACTGTGCGCTCAAAGATTTGTTTTTGGTAGGCCTGTTTGACGCAGTAAAAGATCTATTGCTGTTCCATCTGTCACCTTCTACTTTGAATAAGGCTATGGAATTGGCAGTCAGAGCTGATCATAGACTCGGGTCTAGAAGGTAAGCTAAGCTAGAGTACCGTCAAGAACGGGGTGCTAAGTCTCTGGCAACTTCTACAGCCTGTACCCCATTGTCAACCCCCGGAGCTGATGGTATGGAAGTGGACCGGTTGAATCCTAATGAACAGAGGCGGTTCCGGGTCTCAAACCATCTCTGTTTCTACTCTGGCAAGGCTGGTCATCGCATCGCGTCTTGCCAGGAACGGCAGATACGGAAGCAGCAGGAAAACTTCAGCTCCTAGGTGACTGTCGGGAGGGTCATCTAGTAGGTCAGGTACTCCCTAAATTTTTGGTGCCTTGTAGTGAGTCTTACAAGGCTTTTCACAGAGTGGGACAGACATTATTGATTCTGGGTCGGCCGCGAACCTTGTCCATTTTCAGTTCGCAAAACCACTGTTATCAAGTTTTACCGCGTTAGGTTTGTCGATCCACTTTACCAGTATCGATGCAACCCCTCTATCCTCAGGGGTAGTGCGCTTGAGGACACCAGAACTTTGGTTCGTGGTGGGCGCATTACATTCGAAGGTTATTTCCTTTCTGGTCATGGAGAAGATGTCCATGGATATCGTTCTGGGATTGCCGTGGCTAAGGACACACAATCCTCAGTTCGATTGGACTACTCTGGAGCTAGTTCCGTGGGGAGTGGGCTGTCAGTATCGGTGGAGCACAATGTAACAGGCACTAGATGATCCTGTTAGTATTCCGGACTATTTACGGGATTTTCAAGATGTGCTCTCTAAGAAGCTTTCTTAGATATTACCCCCACACCACGAATGGGATTGTAGGATTGATCTGGTCCCGGATAGTCCCATCCCTAAGGGAGCCATATTTAATCTGTCGGGTCGGGAGCATGAGGCTCTTAAATCCTATATTTCAGAGGCTTTAGCCACGGAACATATCAAACCATCAAAGTCACCAGCTGGAGCAGGCCTATTTTTTGTTGAAAAGAAAGATGGGTCTTTGCGGCCTTGTGTTGACTATCGGGCTTTAAACAAAATCACAATTAAAAATCAGTGCTCGCTACCTCTGATCCCTGATCTGTTGAATCAGGTGGTGGGAGCACGCTGGTTCTCTAAGCTTGACCTGCGGGGGGCTTATAATCTTATACGTATTAAGTCTGGTGACGAGTGGAAGATCGCGTTCAACACCCCGTTGGGGCACTTTCAGTGTCTGGTTATGCAACGCCCCTGCGGTTTTTCAGGGGTTTTTGAATGCGGTCTTCCACGATTATCTAGGGTTTTTATGGTTGTCTATTTGGGCGACATTTTGGTGTACTCGTCGGATTGGGACACACGTCAGACATCTCCATTTAGTGTTAGAGCGGCTACGGGAGTGCCAATTGTATGTTAAATTGGAGAAATGCTCATTTGGGGTCAAACGCGTGTCATTCCTTGGGTATATCGTTACTCCAACTGATGTGTGCATGGAGTCAGACAAGGTTGCGGCAATCACACAGTGGCCTAAACCAGATAATTTAAAGGCTCTTCAGCGCTTTCTTGGGTTTGCCAACTTTTACAGAAAATGTATCAGAAATTTTTCAGTGATTGCACAACCGCTGACTGATCTCACGAAAAAAAGAGGCCGACGTGACGCCGTGGTCTCCGGAAGCTTCAGAAGCGTTTGAGCAAGTTAAGAGGTCTTTTTCCACCGCGCTGGTGCTTGCTCAGCCTGACCCTCAGAAGCCCTTTTTTCGTGGAGGTAGACGCTTTGGAGGTTGGAGTGGGGGCAGTCCTCTCCCAGGAATTGGGAGGCCGTTCAGTGTATAGTCAGTGGGCCTTCTTTTCCCGTAAATTCAGTAGCGCCGAGCGCAGCTACAGTGTTGGGAACAGCGAACTATTGGCAATAAAATGGGCATTTGAGGAATGGCGTCATCTTCTGGAGGGGGCTCAACACCAGGTGACATTCTTCACCGATCACAAGAACTTAGTGTATCTTGAGAATGCTAAGCGTCTTGCTTCGCGGCAAGCCAGGTGGGCACTTTTCTTCTCGAGATTCAATTTTACAGTCACATACCTGCCGGGAGATAAAAATGTGAAAGTTGACGCTCTGTCCTGCAGTTTCGGAACTCCGGAGGTTAAGGGCTCTTCTCTGGAAGGCATCCTCCCGCCCGGTGTCGTGGTGGCAGCCCTGACACGGAACCTTATGGCCCAACTTCAGGTATATCAACAAGAAGCCCCGGAGTGGGTTCCGGCAGGGAAGTTATTTGTACCGATGTCTCTGCGGTTGTGGTTCTGGAAGAGTCTCATTCCTCCATTTTGCATGGCATCCGGGGGTCCAGGGGACTCTTGAGCTATGTTCCCGATTCTACTGGTGGCCCGGCATGGCACGGGACATCCGGGAGTTCGTAAATCTGTGTTTAGCTTGTGCACGCGGTAAGAGTCGCCGTAGGAGCCTTGAGAGACTGTTAGTGCCGCTGTCAGTACCTGGTAGTCCATGGTTGCACATGTCCATGGATTTTGTCACTGACCTGCCTCTGTCACAAGGTTGTTCCACCATTGTGGTAGTTGTTGACCGGTTTTCGAAAATGGCCCATTTTGTTGCTTTGAAAAAATCGCTGTCTGCCGCTGAATTAGCGAAGATTTTCATTAGAGAGATTATAAGTTTGCACAGAATACAGGTCAATATATTTTCGGATTGGGGGGTGCAATTCGTGGCCCAATTTTGGAGGGCCTTCTGTAAAAACTTGGGAACATCTCTGTTTTTCTCATCAGCGTTTCATCCGCAGATCAATGGCGTAACGGAACGTAAAAATCAAGACCTAGTACAATACTTTTCACCGTAGGGAACCACAAGAAGTATAAAATATAACTTTTATTAGATAAAAAGAAAATATTGTGCGATATAAAGTGATAGAGTAGATCTATGCTGATATAATGATAAGACTAGGAGGTCTCATATGTATACTGATTGTTTTCTTAAAGTCCAGATATTCCCTTTAAGAAAGAAATCTTATATGACCCATTGGGAACTCTATGTGATACATAAACTCTCTCTCCCTTCTAAGTTGGTGGGAATTGGTTTAAATCAATTCTCCTATTATCCAGTGTATCAGATAATATAGTCGAAGGGGAGATGTGTAGATGTTGACAGGGATTACTGAGTGCCCCAATCACAGATGGAAGTGTCAACTGGGATCCTATATCCCCAAATTCAATGGAGTATGTATTCACTTTGAGATATATAGAATCCTAGGGTCATATATCAGGCTGGAACAAATGAATAAGTCACCACAATAGATGATTTGTAAATCCTGGGTTCCTATTTTATGGTAACCCACATATACCTACAATCATCAAGGGATGGATACACATCCCAAAGTCCAATGGTGCATATTCAAAAGGATGGCTTATGAATTTATAGAGCAATGCGCGGTATGCCCTAGATGACAGGAATAGCCAAAAGGCAAAGTTCTGGCCATCCAAAGTCTATGTAACAAAGATCAAAGGTTTTTTCTTTGATTCATATAGAGAACTCCTTTCAGAGGAAAAATATATACTGATCTGAGATATAACTACAGATCATATATATTACTCTGAGATATAACTTCAGATCATTTTGCTGTTAGTATAAGTGACTTCTGTCATATTACTGCAGGGGTACACCCAAAGTTTTTTATGTGTGCCAAGCAGTAAAATACCTATGTGATTATTGTGGCAAAAAGCCAACTACTGATATTGATCACATTAGGCAAAAACCTTTTGCATCAAATCACTGCTGGGGTGCACTTTAAGATTTTTATATGTGCACAGCAGCAGAGTCCCTAAGTGATTAGTTTGGCACAAAGCCAACCACTGATAATAATCACTTTAGGCAGAAAGCTCTTTCTCCATCTACGCGTTTCTGCTGTCAGAGACTATCTGGCAGCGTCATCAGGATGGATTTTATGCTAGAGACAGGATATTAAAGCCACACAGCATCATGGCTGATGAAAGATCTGCACAGCACGGAGGTGCAGGGTCTCACAAATTACTTAACGAACAAAATCGTACCTCGGGGACTGAGAATTCAAGTGTTGCCATCTGAAAAACTACGCACACCTGAATTTATGAAAAAATGGGAGAGAGAAGCTCTAGATAGCTCCCTCCGTCTCATGAATCTCCTGTTGGAAGAGGAGAAAATTAATTTGGAAAAAAATAGTAAAAACCTTGAGGAGCTGATAAAAGAGGCTCAAAAATTCTCAGCAGATAGCGAATTTGAGAAAAAAGAAAATACACTCAAAGTGACTATTGAAAGATACACAGGCTTTCTAAAAGAACGAAAGCACTATCAGTATACAAGAGACCTCAAGGACTTTATGGAAAATAAAATCTATGATAATAGATCTGTTACAGAGTCCGAAATCAGCTCCTCTGAAGGCGAATATACCAACTCAGAACAAAACAGGAGAGGAAGGTACGGGGATAGACGCAAAAACAAGGCTTATGGCCGTACTAAAACCCGTGGAAGGGGTAGAGCTAATCCAAATATGAATGAGACCCATTTTTTAGGTCAAGCTATTTACCAGTACATGACCAGAAATCGGGCGGGACCATCTGCACCCCAACACTACTAGGCCCAAACTCAGAATATAATATTTTGGATGGCCAGATAATAAATAACTTTGTGACATCATCTTCGCCAGAAAACCAACTACAAATTATGAATCTATCATCAAGGATACTGACAAATAATGAAGAGGCAGTACTGAAAAAAGGTCTTTCTTTTATCCCAACAAATAAATACGATTCTTTTGGGTGGGTTAAAGACATCAATTTATTCTTAAGAAAACTCCGTTGGAAAAAGCATTTTATTATCCAAGGAAGAAAAAAGTGTAATGAATTAGGCCTGGATCCACAAGATCTAGACACAGTGACAATGCTTGAAGAACTTGAACGCGATGGGGAGAGGGATCCGGGGAAAGGTCCATTCACTGGGCTTAAACCCAAAACACCTCCTATCCTCCATCAGCGGATTCACCTTACTTGGAAATCTTCGAAACAATGGTGAATGATGAACTCACCAAAATATCTAAAATTCGGAGATTCACGCATCAAAATCTAACTGTCGCTGAAAAAAGAGCTTTGATAACTATTGAAAACGATGTTAATATAGTTATTAAGCCTTCAGATAAAGGTGGTAACATCGTCATTTTGGATTATAATCAGTACCGCGACATGTGTTTTAGGATTTTGCAAGATAAATCTAATTACGAAATTCTTCCGGCCGATCCAACGGATAAATTTAATGCTGAGCTCAAAGAAATCCTTTCACAAGCAAAGGAAAATTCATTAATCAGCGCAAATGAATTCAAATGTTTGTACTCTACAACCCCCCAAATAGCGACCTTTTATGGATTGCCAAAGATCCATAAGGGGCTGAGTCATCTGAAGGGATGCCCGATTGTGTCGGGGATCGATAATCTGACCCAAGGAATTAGTAGATATATTGATATCATTCTTAGACCTTTTGTGGAATCCCTCCCAGCCTTTGTTCAAGACACCACAGACGTCCTTAAAAAACTCGATGGTTTAACCCTCTCCCCCGACACCAAACTAGCTAGTTTGGATGTCGAATCATTGTACAGTTGCATACCACACAAAGGGGGCTTGGAAGCGGTTAGCTTTTTCCTCAAAGAGGAACCCAGTTTAGAGCACATGATTCCATGCTCCTGGAATTCCTCTCGTTTGTGCTCACCAAAAATTATTTTTTATTCGAGGGGAAGTACTTCCACCAGCTCAGGGGTACGGCTATGGGGAGCCCTTGTGCCCCCAGCTATGCCAACTTATACCTGGGCTGGTGGGAGGAAACGTTTTTTGTGAGACAAACGAAGAGTGGTTACCATCTATAGACTTATGGATTCGCTATATAGACGATATCCTCATTTTATGGACGGGCTCAGTGGAAGGCTTCCACAATTTTGTTCAACATCTGAACCAGAACAGTCTAAATCTATTCCTAACGGCAGAAATCAACCCTACGACAATTACCTTTCTTGATCTGAAAATCAGTAAAATGGAAGACGGCTCCCTGGAGACTACGGTCCATCGAAAAAGTACTGCAACCAACACATTACTGCATTGGGAGAGTCATCACCCGACAGCTCTGAAGCGTGGAATACCTAAGGGCCAAATGATTCGGGTCAAGAGAAATTGTTCCTCTGACATAGAATTCCAGTCTAAATCTAGAGAAATGTCCTTGCGCTTCAAAGACAGAGGTTACCCAAATTCAGTAATAACACAAGCTAACGAATTTGTGAAAAATAAGCGAAGAGAAGAACTCCTTCAAAAGAAACAGCTCTTACCGGGGGAAACAAAAGTCCGAATCATTGGTACCTTTGATGATCATGCCAGGGAGGTACGAATGATTCTGGAGAAATTCTGGCATATACTTCGACGTGATACAGACCTACTAGAAAATATACCGGAAAGACCTCTGATCACGTATAAAAGAGGAAGAAATCTAGGTGATCGCTTAGTGCACAGCCATCTTAGATCTAACCCACAGTCCCAGACCTGGTTAGCATCCGATTTACCTAAGGGTTGCTTTTCATGTGCTGGGTGCAAGGCATGTAAATTCATACAAAGAGGTAGCACCTTTAGAAGCGCATCAACTGGGAAGATATACACTATCCGTGATTTCATCAATTGTAGGTCTCAATGTGTTGTATACAAGGCAACTTGCCCATGTCCCCTCGACTACGTGGGCAAAACCACCCAACAGCTGCGTCGACGGCTGTTGGCCCATATTGGGAACGTAGATAGAGGGGAACAGACTAGCCTAGCAACACACGTCAAGGAATACCATCAAAATGACCCTAATGTTCTGAAATTTCAGGGCATTGAAATACTCAGAGACAATGGAAGACGAGGTAATCGAGACCGTAGATTACTACAAAAGGAAAGTCAATGGATCTACAGACTCGACTCCATTGTCCCAAGAGGTCTAAATTAATGCCAATCATTCTCATCATTTATTTGATGCGTTTCCCTCATTCTAACCAACTGAGATGCAAAGCTAATTCAAATACAGGCATAGAGTGTTTTCATATTTGGGCCATTACTACATAGAATGATGGACTGAGAGCAATGTTTTGCATTACAGCACTGTAAAAATAAGATTACAGTCCAGAGATCCAACATTGACCTATACCAGGGGTCGACTCTGTCGATTTCTGATATATGGTCCTCCAATATCTATTCAATCGACTGTGTAATGCTTTCTATTGTCATGACTGCTCGAAAAAATGTATCACGATTATCTGAAATTGCTGTGCGATTATCGTGCATCAAATAATTATATCTGTAATCATGACTTGATATACAAAATCCACGCAGGCAATAAGTGATGTGTATTTGATGAAAAATGCATTCAGTCCAATTATAGATCTCTGATATGTTTTTTTAATATCTAATCAATTGATCATGTAATACCTTCTATTGTTATAACTAATTGATCAAATATATCATGATTACTTTAATTGATGTATCAGTATTGTGCATCAAACAATACATCTATAATCATGACTTGATACATTGAATCACCATAGATGTGTAATGATGCATCTCTCAATGTATCTGATGAGAGATGCATTAATTTAATTATGTATCTCTACTGCCTGGACATGACCCTCATTTGATAGTTCCATTCACATCAGCCTGCACTGGTACTGGCAGATGCATCTCTCAGTGTATCTGATGAGAGATGCATTTAATTTAATTATGTATCTCTACTGCCTGGACATGACCCTCATTTGATAGTTCCATTCACATCAGCCTGCACTGGTACTGGCAGATGCATCTCTCAGTGTATCTGATGAGAGATGCATTTAATTTAATTATGTATCTCCACTGTCTGAATATGACCCTCTTTTGATAAGTCCATCTACATCAGCCTGCGCTGGTATTGGCATTTGCATCTTATAGAGCTGTTCCTGTCCTTGATAAAAGACATTGATCATCATTTAAACTGATTTGTCTCCATAAAACTTTGCTAACTAATCGCCCATCTGCATGAGGTAAAGGCACTGTGTCCTTCATGGCCGCTGCCTCTCCAGGAGGTGTGTGGCAATGCTGCTAGCTGATTTGAAGGCACTAGAGCCAATCCCCTTGCTTGGGAGGCGTGCCTTGGGTAATATAAACCTCAACTGGAGGTTCAGTTACCATCTATGCTCATTCTTTCCACAGCCACCGTGCTGTGCAGATCTTTCATCAGCCACGATGCTGTGTGGCTTTAATATCCTGTCTCTAGCATAAAATCCATCCTGATGACGCTGCCAGATAGTCTCTGACAGCAGAAACGCGTAGATGGAGAAAGAGCTTTCTGCCTAAAGTGATTATTATCAGTGGTTGGCTTTGTGCCAAACTAATCACTTAGGGACTCTGCTGCTGTGCACATATAAAAATCTTAAAGTGCACCCCAGCAGTGATTTGATGCAAAAGGTTTTTGCCTAATGTGATCAATATCAGTAGTTGGCTTTTTGCCACAATAATCACATAGGTATTTTACTGCTTGGCACACATAAAAAACTTTGGGTGTACCCCTGCAGTAATATGACAGAAGTCACTTATACTAACAGCAAAATGATCTGAAGTTATATCTCAGAGTAATATATATGATCTGTAGTTATATCTCAGATCAGTATATATTTTTCCTCTGAAAGGAGTTCTCTATATCAGTGTTCCCCAACTCCAGTCCTCAGGGACCACCAACAGGTCATGTTTTCAGGATTTCCTCAGTGTTGCACAGGTGATGTAATTATTGTCGGTGCCTTAGACATTGCCACAGGTGTTCTTACCATAGGAGATCCTGAAAACATGACCTGTTGGTGGTCCCTGAGGACTGGAGTTGGGGACCCCTGCTCTATATGAATCAAAGAAAAAACCTTTGATCTTTGTTACATAGACTTTGGATGGCCAGAGCTTTGCCTTTTGGCTATTCCTGTCATCTAGGGCATACCGCGCATTGCTCTATAAATTCATAAGCCATCCTTTTGAATATGCACCATTGGACTTTGGGATGTGTATCCATCCCTTGATGATTGTAGGTATATGTGGGTTACCATAAAATAGGAACCCAGGATTTACAAATCATCTATTGTGGTGACTTATTCATTTGTTCCAGCCTGATATATGACCCTAGGATTCTATATATCTAAAAGTGAATACATACCCCATTGAATTTGGGGATATAGGATCCCAGTTGACACTTCCATCTGTGATTGGGGCACTCAGTAATCCCTGTCAACATCTACACATCTCCCCTTCGACTATATTATCTGATACACTGGATAATAGGAGAATTGATTTAAACCAATTCCCACCAACTTAGAAGGGAGAGAGAGTTTATGTATCACATAGAGTTCCCAATGGGTCATATAAGATTTCTTTCTTAAAGGGAATATCTGGACTTTAAGAAAACAATCAGTATACATATGAGACCTCCTAGTCTTATCATTATATCAGCATAGATCTACTCTATCACTTTATATCGCACAATATTTTCTTTTTCTTTTTATCTAACTAATAAAAGTTATATTTTATATTTCTTGTGGTTCCCTACGGTGAAATATATTTCTTCAACGGGAACTTGGCTGCCTCGGTGATATACTAGTACAATACTTGCGTATTTTTGTGGGCGCAAGTGGTCAGTCGGGTAGCGTTTTTACCTTTGACCGAATTTGCCATAAATAATCATATCAGTTCTGTGACGGGGGTGTCACCTTTCTTCTGTGTGTTCGGTCGGCATCCCCGGTTGCTGACTTCCATTCCAGTACCTACAGCTTGTGGGAGGTCTGGAATGGTGTGCACAAGAATCTGGAGGAAGCAAGTGGTCTAATGCAACTACGTAGTTGTAAAAAGTCCACTGTGTCGGAGCTATTTGAGGTCGGTCAGAAAGTCTATCTGTCCACAAAGAATTTAAAATTAAAGCTCCCCTCGGTAAAGCTTGCGCCGTGTTTTATTGGTCCCTTTGCCATAACGCGAGTCATTAATCCTCTAGCTTATGAGTTGGATTTACCGAGTTCTTGGAGGGTGCATAGGGTGTTTCATAAATCCCTTTTGAAGTTGTTTATCCTTCTTGTCGTGTTGGTTTATTCTATCAGCCTAGCCTGTCGGTACTAGTAAGTTGTCATCTGCATAGGTACGGCAGTTCCTTCCTGTCCTGCCACTAGGCAGCGTAGGGTCAATGTTGGCGGCCTCGACCGGTCCACCTTTTGAGCTACCTCCAGGAAGGGACATAGGCTTGGGTGAGGGTCAGGAAACCTCCGTGCCGTGCGTACCTGTTCGCACTACTAGTACTATAACAACCTGAATCGCTGTCTTGATCCATCCAGAAATGGTGTCTTTTGACGCTGCTTTCCATTTATGTTCCTAAAATTGAAGAAATTATCTGATTTCCTAACGTCTGTGCGACTTGTAAATATGTCAGGACTGCACGACAGACATTTAGATTGTGTAAGTGCCGTTCTTTGTAGTTTTCAAAGTTTTGATAAACGGAGGGTAAAATGTGGACATCACTTTAGGGAAAAAGGATGGATCTAACCTCAACAGTATTTGATCTTTCCTCGTGTTAAATCCCCAGCCTGATTTAAAATCTCCCAGACTGCTCTAAGTTCTATATAATTCAAGGACTGAGAGCTAACATATGCTGACCAGGAGCGCTGTGGATCTGCTGAATGAGTTACATCCTAGGATACTAAAGGAAGCAACGGAGGTAATTGCAAAACCACTTGGCATAATCTTTGAAAATTCCCAAAGAACAGGAGAAGTCCCAGAATATTGGAAAAAGGCAAATATTATCTTCAAAAAAGGGAAGAAGGTGGATCCAGGAAACTATAGGCCTGTGAGCCTGACTTCTATACTGGGAAATATCTTTGAACAAATTATTAAACAGCATGTATGCAAGTACTTGGATGAAAATGGAGTAATTAACCTGAGCCATCATGGGTTTGTAATAAACAAGTCATGCCAGATGAATCTTAACTTCCTTCTATGACAGAATCACCGACTGGGTTGATCAGGGAAAGCAGGATGAGCGAGTTGGTGTCAAATGACGCTTGGGACCACATGTGGATAGTCAAATATGACCAGTGGTTAAAACTTGTATCACAGAGGTTATTTGCATGTGTTTCGCTGAAATTATTTATGCTGACTAGTGCGTTTGCTAAAAGCGGTCATGTTAAGGCTGCGGTTTCATGTATCTTGCTTGCTCTGCTAAAGTCTGCTAGGAATCGGGAAACAGAGTTTCACTGTATATTCTTGTATGAGGAAGTGGGTATATAAAGGTATAAAAAGATATATGTGTAACAGTAAACAAGGAATGGAAAAATACTGTCATAGGTATATAGAAGAATGTAGAGTATATAAAGGATATAGGAGAGTGTATGTCCACTACAGATATATGAAAGAGTATGTCCACTGTCTTGGACTGAAGACTGAACTATAGATATTGTGTATATCCATTACACCCTTGATATGATTAGCAGGTCATCAAGATAGGGAATTTTGTTAACACCCTTTCCTCTAAGGAAAGCAATTAGCTCAATCATTATTTTATTAAAAAAAGCTCTTGGAGCCGAGGGGACACCAAAAGGCAAAGAAATGAATTGAAAATGAAATATCTCCGTATCCATAATTACTGCAAATCTAAGACATTTCTGATATGCAGCATGAATGGGTACATGATATATGTGCGTTGGCCGTGAAGGACGGCTACTAACATTAGGCTGACCAATTGGAGGAATTGCCGATCTAATCATTACCATTTTAAAACAAAAAATGCTGATATATTCATTAACCCCTTAGTGACGGCCCCGTAGTGTTTTTTAATGTCCTGTCATTGCAGGACGTGTATGGAGGGAGATCACGTTGCTATCTCCCTTCATATATCGTGAGTGTTTATTACAACTGACACCCACAGGCAACACCCCTGACACACCGCGTGGCTGATCAAGGGCTGTTAACACTTTAAATGCCACTGTCCATTCTGACAGCGGCGTTTAAATCTCCCAAATGATGTTTGGGGGTCCTGTACGGCCACCCCGGAGTGAGATCGGGTGAGCCGTGTGGGTGTAATGGCAGCCAGGGGCCTTCTGAAAGGCCCCAGGGCTGTCTTGGCAGTATGCCTATCAAGCTATCTCCGTAGGGGGGCTTGATAGACTGCCTGTCAGAATGCAGTATGAGGTAAAGGTTTAGCATTACGTCATATTGCAGGAGCGATCAAAGCATCAATAGTTGTTGTCCCCCTGGGGGACTAAAAGAAAGTATAAAAATAAAAGCAATAAAGTTTTGCTAATTATTAAAAAAAGAAATTAAAGTTTAAAAAAAAAAACCTTTTGTCATTTTTACAATAAAAAAATCGAAATTTTGGTATCCCCGCATCCCTGAGTCTGATCAAAATAACTCATCATTTACATCGCACAATGAACGTTGCCAAAAAAAATAAATAAATAAAAGAACGACAGAAATGCACTTTTTTGGTCACCCTGTCTCCAAGAACAAATGTAATTTAAAGTGATCAAAAAGTTCAATATAATAAAAAAAAGTACCAACGGAAACGACAGGATGTACCGCACAAAATGAGCCCTCGCATAACTATGTTGGTGGAAAAATACAAAAGTTATTGTGCTCAGAAGATGATAGCAGAAAATGTTATGTGTATGTATGAATGTGTATATATATATATATATGTATATGTGTGTGTGTGTGTGTGTGTGTGTGTGTATATATATATATATATATATATATATCTTTAAAAAAAAAATACAAGTAGTATAGCCAAAAAAATCTATAAGCTTGGTATCCTAGTAATCATATGGTATCGTTCAGACCCATAGAATAAGGTTATCGTGTCATTTTTGTTGCAGTTTGTGTGCCGTAGAAACAAGACGCACTGAAAGATGGCGCAGTGTTGCTTTTTTTATATTTCTTTCCACTTAAAATTTTTAAAAAGGTTTTCAGCACATTATATGGTACATTAAATCATACCATAATAAAATACAACTCATCCCGCAAAAAAAAGCCCTCATACAGCTAGATCAATGAATAAATAAAGGAGTTACGATTTTTTAAAAGGGAAAAGGAAAAAACGAAAATGGGAAAAAGTAAAAAAGCTCCGTCACTAAGGGGTTAAGGGCCTTCAAAGTAAGTGTGGTTCTAAATAAGCCACCAAAAATAAAGCAGAATTATAACCACAACCCTGTTTCCTCATAGGGACTGGTATAATGGCTCCCATTAGCACTAAATTTCCAATCCCTTCCTCCAAATGCTCTTGATGAAGAGGGGTCTGTAACAATACTACCAAAAAATATAGATGCCGCAGCACTCCTCTGGAGTACACCTATAGGTGCAAGGCGTGGAACTGGGGTGTAAAAGCTCAGAGTCCCGACTCCTGGGACTGCAGAGTTCATCCAAATAAAGCATAAATCGAGCAGCACAACCAGTTATCCAAAATAGTGCTTCTTTATTAATCCATACAAAAAGGCAGAGCAGCGTTTCAACTCCCCTGGAGTTTTTGTCAAGCTAACTCAAAGTAAAAACAAGACACTATATACAGTGCACAGGTAATTAAAAATACAGGACCTCCACCCACTGTGTAACATACATACTACTCCATGGTGGCAGGTGTGGGACTGTGAGTGGCTACGGCGTGTACAGTGGTCCAATGCAGAGACATTCATGTCCGGTGCGCATGCGTGAGACTTAACAGTCATTGCAATATATGACTAGGAGCGGCTGTACCAAGTGTGCATGTCTCAGACCTTAATGTTTGGTGTGCGTTCTTATTTATTTATTTTTTCAGATGACGTTCACCGTGCGGGGTAAATAATGTACTTCTTTGATAGATCAGACTTTTACGGATGCGGCGATACCAAATATGTATTTTTGTTTTATGATTTAGTTTTTTTTATTATAGATATGGGGGTGGACTGAGGACTGCCAGGCCTTAGATGCTGAGCATCATGCGTCTCTTAGAACTGCCGAGACAATAGAGCAAACTCTCGTCCACCAGATTTTAGATGCTGAGCGTCACGCATCTAATGCTCAACTATATGTTCCATGCTCGCGTGTATACAGCCCGCAAAACCTTTATATCCTAGCAACAGATGACAGGACCAAAAACATACAGAACTGTGCTGACACGGCATATTGCAGTTACATTCCTTTCACCATTTCAACTTTTTACATTTTAATATACAGCAAAACACAGATTAGATAATATATATATATATGAATTCAACACGGACGAAGTTGCGGGTCACAAGCTAGAAGGTTAATAAAGGCAGCGGCCGGGCTTCATTTGGTCTTGTAAATGATAGTGGTGAGATCACATTATATGAAAGTGGTCGATACATCAGCAGTTCTGAGGCCGTCTGGAGAATTCTGGCGTTTCCCAAACAAAAAAGGTTTCTAACAATCGTTCACCTCGCTGTTCGTATGGATAATGGCCAGCATATCTATATTCATCCACATGCCAAGAATAATTTGCTACAGAAGATTAGCAGCCCCCTGAAAACTACACTTTTAACATTTTTTGATCTATGCAAAACAGGTGATTTGGCAAAAACTCTTCTTTAGGTGGAAGTTCCTTCCTAGTATTTATGGAAAAGTAACTGATTTGAGAGGAAAAACTGTGGAAATGATGTCACTGACTGGCCAGAAGTAAGTAAGCATGAAGCTTCTGGCACAGAGTACACTGTCTACCCTGACAATGCTGAGTGCTATTATCTTCATCTTCTGCTTCATGGAATTAGAGGTCCGACGTCATTCTTGAATTTGAAGGCTGTTACTGGTATTGTTCACCTGACATAACAATTAGAGATGAGCGAGCACGCTCGGTAAGGGCAGTTACTCGAGCAATCCTCGCTCATCTCGAGTAACTGCCTCCTCCGTATGGGATGAATATTCTATGGCTCATAAATATGGAGTTGTAGCGCTCACTAGAATGCTGAAAGATATAAGGGCAAATGATGGCTTAATGGGGATGTTAGGGTTCTCTTAGCTGGAGACTTTCCAGGCAAACTTTACCAGTCGTCTGGGAGAACAAGAGCTGATGAATTAAGAAAATGTTTAAAATCTTCATATTTATAGCCTCATATTCAGAATCTCTCCCTAATACCGTGTTCTCTGGAACTAAGACCTACCCCAAAAGTAAGCCCTACCCCTGTTTTGGGGGGAGGTTTGAATTATAAGCCGTCCCTTAAAAATAAGCCCTGGCTAGAGTACATGAAAAAAAACCCATCAATACTCACCTGGCCAGCGGCCTCTGAGTCCGTCGCAATGGTCCCCAGCGCTGCAGCAGGCTGCCGTGTCCTCTGTGCTGAGAAATCCTCTTCTTTCTGGTGACGGGGCTTTGAATACCCTGCCTCCAGCAAAGCTAGTGCTGTGATTGGATCAAGCGCCAGCTAATCAGAGCCGGCGCTTGAACTTTTACAGCCATTCAGTGAATGACATCACTGAATACTGTGATTGGCTCATTGAGCACCGGCTGTGATTGGTTGGCGCTCGATGCAATCGCAGTGCTCGCTTTGCTGGAGGCGGGGTATTCAAAGCTCCGTCACCAGAAACAAGATACCTCAGCGTGGAGGACACAGCAGAGTGCTGCATCGCCACCAGAGACCAGCAGTGCAAGGCACTGGAACGCTGTGGACCAGGTGAGTATAGACACCTGCCCCAATCCCCTGAAAATAAGACACTGCCTCTTTCTGGGAATTTTTTTTATAAGACAGTCTCTTATTTTGGGGGAAACGTGGTAACAAATGTGAAGGTTCTCTAAAGAGGTGACTCTTTTGATGGGCATTTTTCAGAGATTTTACTTAAAATGGGAGATGGAAAACTTTACACTTGAAGGTAAGATCATCATAACACCCAGCTTAGCCATAGTGGTGAGATCTCTTAGAGAATGTACTACTAAGGTGTACCCCGACATCTCTGACATCACAGCCTATAAACTTGTTATGCAACCGTGTGTTTTTCACTCCCAAATATGAGAAAGCAGCCGCCATTAATGATCTGCTGAAATCATTCAAAGAAGAAACGCAATATAATATAGATTCAGTACTACAAGCTGATGATGCAGTAAACTATCCTGTGGAATTCCTAAACACCCTCAACCCAACCAGTTCCCCTCCCATCGCCCGTATAACCTCATTTTTAAGGTTTTTTGCACCAGTTATGTTACTAAGCAACCCAAACCCTCCAAAATGTTGTAATGGCTGGGTGGTGCCTAATAATCCTGTGGTTTCACCTACATTTGCTGCCCGAATACAAATAAAAGTTCTCCATGGAAATTTTATTGAGGCCACAGTAATCACTGGATGTGCTGAAGAGAGGCAAGATGATCCGAGCCACCCAACATGGAAAGATGCATTGTAAAAAAATATATAGTCAAATGGACTTACCTGGTGCTCATCGGGAGCCCTCAAGAAGAATTGGGCAACCCGCCTGCACCGGAGCGGAGGTCCTAGTTACACAGAGAAAGGGGAGCAGCAGCAAATGTATGGTGCTTCACAACAACATACAAAAAGCAAGGACTTTATTGCTTCATCTTAAAATGGCAAGACAACATTTCCACCATTCAAGGATTTTTTTCAAGCCGCATAATAGGTGAAACCGGACATGCACTCCATGCTCCAGGCTGATTTTATACGTGGCTGGAAATTATAGGTCTTGTCCCATCTTTTGCCGATTAACACTGGCGGTTCCCATAGATTTCTAGGAGAGCTGCTAAAAAAGAGTGGAAAGGAGTTTAGCAGCATCTAATGCTGCGAACACAATACAAGACCCTTTATTTAGGCACTAGAAGACATTCCGAGGATGTAGGCCAAGTGAGGGATTTCTGGGCCGCAGCGTCTATATTTGCTAATACGCCACAGCTGGCTGTGGGAAATGATGAGGAAACGCAACTTTTGGCCACAACTGCTTTTTTATTTTTCACGTGTTTTTCGGCCATGATGAAGCCGGCGTGAAAATAAATTGCCCGTGTGAAAGAGGCCTTATGGTGGTTTGTGCGAATTAGCAGCAGACAGGCAAATATTTAGGTCAGTGTTTTCAACAATCAGTAAAATACATGTTTAATTACCTGTTCAATAAATTTTTGCAAAGCTTCAAGTTCATTGGTGCGTTAGATATTGTTTTCCCATACAAACTTTGACCCACCTTGAAAGTTAAATTAAATGAGATCCTTTCTTATTGGATTCCTACGTTATAGAAAGAAGCTACTGTCCAAATATCAGGCTTCTAACTTTAGTAGTTTCGGCTCTGCGTTGATGAATTAGCCAGGCCATTTCATAGCTGGAATAGACTTGAGGGAGGACGGCTTATGACCGATCAGTTCTATGCGGCTGTTCCAGAGGGAGTTCCGCTAGCAGTCTGGTTGTCCTTGTACCGGAAGGTAATACTACGAATGTAGTTTACAAAGAGGTCCTTCACTAATAGGATTATAATACAGGGATTATTAGAATGATTTATATAATAAACACAAAAGATATATGATAAAGAAAGAGGTTTATAACAAGTTAATTAGCGACAGGTTAGCAACACAGTAATTATAAAGATAGTTACGATTTGTAGCATCTAGAAAGTGTAATACGAATTTCACGAGGAAGAAGTTAAGGGGAAAAGCTGGTTCTTCTATATGCTAACAGATGGACATGACTGAGAAGCTGAGGGACTCTGTAGATGTATGTAATACCATTTATTACTCCGTCTCTCATCAGGATTACACAGCAGTGAAGAAGACCTCTAGTGAGCGCTGGCAGAACTTTGTGTCTGAAGGTCATGGAAGAACCCTGAACCCAATAACGGGGCCTTCAACTCACTACCCGATACATGAGGACTTCAATGGGCAGAAGATCCTAGAACATGTCCACAAGATGATTGAGCTGCTGACAGGAGAGGTGACACTGCGGGGAATGGGGGACATTATACAGTAACAGGAGGGCTGTGGAGGATGACTGTATATTGTGTTGTCAGGTTCCTATAAGGTCTCAGGACGTCTCCGTCTATTTCTCCATGGAGGAGTGGGAGTATTTAGAAGGACACAAGGATCTGTACAAGGAGGTCATGATGGAGGATCAGCAGCCCCTCACATCACAAGGTAATAGACATATAGTAGTATATATGACCTTAAGTACTTGAAGATGGATTCCAGTCACTATATGTGTGTCTTACAGATAGATCCGGTAAGAGGACATCACCAGAGAGCCGCCCCAGTCCTCTCCATCCACAGGATTATCCGGTACGTGGAGAAACTCCCTATAATCTGTAGAAGGCTCTGAAGGTTCTGCATTCAATACCAAATTGTCCCCAACCCTTTGAGACAAACGTTCAGATTAATCACAGAAAATGACTGAATGGCGAACAAGAATGATGCGCTTCTCGTTTGTTGTTCAGTTTCAGCCGGCATAAGGATCAGCGGCGTCTTGTGCGCTTATCCTGCAGTTTAACCCCTGATCGTTTACTGTGTGACATAGGAATGAGAAACCATGAATGATTAGTGGACAAGAACTGCTTGATTCTCACCGAGAAATAAGCTGCCCGTGTGCGGATGTGCTGGTGATGGCGTTCGCTCGTCGGGCAAACAAGAATTGTGCAGTTCTCATCCCGTGTAAAACAAGTTTAACCCTTTCCAATCCACTGTCTGACGTCTGAAGGCATTCTGATTGAAGGCTGTACAGCTCCGATGTCAGAAGACGTCCGGCAGGGTATTCTTACTGTATATTACTGGCAGCTCTGTTGTCGGGGGCCTCTCCAGCATGTCCCATACCACAGTACTGGCTCTAGCCAGCAGATAGCGCCATTGTATAATGGCAGGAAGAGAAAGCGTCCTAGGAAACCCTGAATCCAAAATTGGATTGCAAAGGGATAATAATACCAAATAGGTCTAGAGGTGGTTTCACATGGAACGATTACACAGGTCTGCAAAAAAAGAATTTTTTTTAAAGAGCTGCTTTGGTTATCTGTATTTTTTTTGGTATACTGAATCCGAAAATGACCTCCGTTTTGTCATAAGACATCACGTTTCCTGACAATTCAGTCATCTATATTAAATAAGGTAATACCTCAAAATAAATGAAAATAGATTTATAAAATTAATTTTTAGTTACAAATTTTACATGAAAATCATTTTTGAACTAAAATGTGGCACTAAAACACACTAAAATCGTTTCTTCTTCCCTGTGAGGCTCCTCTTGGTACATTTACGCTTGTGAGTAGCATCTGGAATGTCTCTCTGAAGCATCCAACAGTAGTCTGCCATCTGCTGTCTTATTTCCATGTCTTTAATGTCCTGGTGGAATCATTCACCTTGTTCTTCACTCACAGCTTCCAAATTTTCAGGAAAGTAGTCAAGGTTGGATTGGGGAAATGTACTTTCAAGCTCATCAGGCAACCTAAAGCTTGAAATGCTTTCAGCATTCATCCGACAATCTTTTTGTAGTCGGGATCTTTCTTATTGCCTAAACATTTCTCTACGACCTCTTTAAATGCAATCCACCCTTCTTTCTGAGAATCCATCATGGTATTGACAAACTCTTGATCAGCTATAAGCCTTCTAATGTCAGGTCTGACGAACACACCTTCCATCAATTTTGCCTCCGAAAGGCCTGGAAACTTGGTGACCAAATATTTGAAGCATTCTCCATCTCTTGGAAGTAATTTCATGAATTGCTTCATCAATCCTAATTTTATATGGAGAGGTGGTAGAAGAACTTTATGTGGAGGTACCAAAGTTTCTTGGAGGACATTTTTTGACCAACTGTGAGCTGCCAACTCTTCTTGTTTGTCGGTCTTGACTGTCCCATAGACACAGAATACAAGGCTATTTGGTATATCCAGCTAGTTGCTCGAGCAGCATGCACAAGACCTTTAATTTCCCACACACTTGCCAACTGTGGTCTTCATATTTAAGTTTACGAAAACCAATTTTAAGTTCTCGTAGGTTTCCTTCAAGTGTACGGAATGACCTACATGGATGAAAGCATAAAAACCGTTGTTGTGGAGTAAAACTGCTTTGAGACTTCTTTTTGAAGAATCTATGAAAAGACACCATTGCGTTGAATCATATTGGATTTTGATTTGACCCATCAAACCTTCGACATCGATGGAATAAACCAACTTGTCTTCCTGGGCAAAGTAAGGAACCAACTCCTTTTCACGATGTCTGAACCATGAAAAAGACACTCCTGGCAATAATAAGTTCCTGCCTTTGAGCCTTGAATAGAGATGAGTGACGTACTCGGAAAAGCACTACTCGCTTGAGTAATGTGCTTTATCCGAGTACCGCTGTGCTCGGGTCTGAAGATTCGGGTGCCGCTGCGGCTGACAGGTGAGTCGCAGCGGGGAGCAGGGGAGAGCGGGCGGGAGAGAGGGAGAGAAAGATCTCCCCTCCGTTCCTCCCCGCTCTCCCCTGCAGCTCCCCGCTCCGTGCCGGCACCCGAATCTTAAGGGACGAGCACAGCGATACTCGGATAAAGCAAATTACTCGAGCGAGTAGTGCTTTTCCGAGTACGCTCGCTCATCTCTAGCCTTGAACCGAGTAACTCAGCGGCATCTTTGGGAAGATTCAAGTCTCTTACCAAATCATTCATCTCCTCCTGGGAAAAAAATTTTGGTCTTGTATCATCTTCAAAGTCAGAACTTGATTCATCATCTGGTTCAGGTATGACTCCACCTTCATCAGAGCTAGGTATCTCTTCCAAGGTAGCAGGAGGCTTGGGTACTGGTATATCTGTGCAATGGGGGATGGGATGAATTGCTGAGTGAAGATTGGGGTATTAAATGGAATGCTTTGGAATTATACCCTTTCACATCACATGAACAAAAGTAACAGTCGTCACTATGGTTCTTTTGCTCTCGCCATACCACAGGAATCCCATAACAGAAAGCTTTTTTTCTTACCCTTGAACCAATTTCGGAGGTCCTCAACACACCGTTTGCATACTTTATGAGGCGACCAAACTTTATCTTCATCTCCAAGTTTTAGTCCGAAGTATTTCAGCATTTTTTCACAAAGTCTGTAATATTTAGCTGTTGCTTCAACACTGTATGATCACCACAAATGAAACAGAAACTGTCAGGTGAATTAATACACTTCCGCCGACCCATAATGCTAACTTGGGGAAACATGATTTAGGAATGACGAGCTAACACAAAGAGATTGTGGGAGTTACACCTTCTCTTTTTAGTTGTCAGCAGCCACAGCAGCAGAGAGTCAACATCACTGTCAGCGCCGGCAGACACTGAGTGGGGGAGCGAGCTGTCCGCGGCCACAGCAGCAGAGAGCTGGCGTCTGGGTCAGAGCCAAGAGGTGGCACAAAGGCACAGACATGTCTGCGGAGTGAGCTGTGAGGGAGCAGATGGCCAGGGGAGATGCTCTGCAGCTTTGTAAGTCACAGTGCAAGGGCTTTGCTAGGGGAGATGGGAGGGCACAGCCTCCTAGCAGGGGGATTCCTAGAAAGGCTGCAGTACCACACTGTCAGCGCAGGTGACTCTCTCGGTTCACCACGGGGAGAAGGAAGGGGGACGGCTTCTCCGGGGAGAGTGATTGCTGCGGCGTGCTAGGACCTTGCTCATGGCAGCCAATCATCTCCTGGGGGCATCCTGCCCTGTCAAGCACCCTGTATACTATCTCCACCCATACTTCCGGTGGCGTCAAGATGCAATAATACCACAGGCGAGAACCAAGAAAAAAAATTGAATCAAGCCCGTGCATTTCAGAGCCCTCGCGGTCAGCTTGCAACATGTTGATGCTGGTTTCCATTAGCTCACTCTGGAAGTTTTTTTCTTTGAAAGTTATATTTAATAATTTTGACTTTAACCCCTTAATGACATGGCCTATTTTGAGCTTAAGGACCAAGCCTTATTTTTCAAATCTGACATCTGCCACTTTCTGTGCTAATAACTTTTGAATGCTTTTACTTATCAAGGTGATTCTGAGATTGTTTTTTCGTGACATATTGTACTTTATGTTAGTGTAAAAATTTCATCAATAAATTTTGTCCTTATCAGGAAAAAAAATCCAAATTTACTGAAAATTTGGAAAAATTCACAATTTTCAAACTTTGAATTGTTTTCTTTGTAAGATAGAAAGTCAAACACCACAACATAGTTATTAATTAACATTTCCCATAGGCCTACTTTACACAGCAATCATTTTTTAAGTGTTATTTTACTTTTTGCAGACTCCACAAAGTATATAAATTTAGCAGTAATTTTTCCCATTTACTAGCAAATTTCAAAATCTTAATTTTTTAAGGACCAATGCAGTTCAGACATAGTTTTGCCGAGCCTGTATATCAGAATCCCCCATGAATTGCCCCATTTTAAAATCAGCACCCTTCAAAGTATTCAAAATGGCATTTAGAAAGTTTATTAACCCTTTAGATGTTTTACAGGAATTAAAGGAAAGTGCATCAAAAATTAGAACAGTTCCTTTTTTCTACTGATTTTCAATATAAAACCTTTTTTTTTATATAAAACAGTAGGAGTTAGCAAAGAAACAAAACTTGGAATGTATTACCCAGATTCCGCAGTTTTTAGAAATGCCCCATATGTGGACGTAGCCTGTTGTATGGGCACATGGTAGGTCTCAGAAGGAAAGGAGCGCTTCTTGTCTTTTTGAATGCAGATTTGGCAGGAATAATTTTCAGACCCCATGTAGTGTTTGCAGTGCCCCTGAGGTAGCAGTACATTTGAAACCCCCAATAACTGACCCCATTTTGGAAACTACACCCCTCAGGGAATTTATTAAGGGGTGTAGTGAGCGGTTTGAACCCACAGATGTTTGAGGAATTTTTTTTAACAGTTTGAGTTCAATACGAAAAAATCCAATTTTTCACATAATGTTCAGCTTTAGGCCCAGATTTATATTTTTTACCAGTGGCAGAAGGAAAAACGTACCCCATGATGCGTTACCCAGTTGCTCTCGAACACGGAAATGCCCCATATGTGGACGTAGCCTGTTGTATGGGCACATGGCAGGACTCAGAAGGATAGGAGCGCTTCTTGGCTTTTTGAATGCAGATTTTGCTGGAATAATTTTCAGACCCCATGTAGTGTTTACAGTGCCCCTGAGGTACCAGTGCATTTGAAACCCCCAACAACTGACCCCATTTTGGAAACTACACCCCTCAGGGAATTTTTTAAGGTGTGTAGTGAGCGGTTTGAACCCACAGGTATTTGAGGAATTTTTTTTAACAATTTGAGTTGAGAACGAAAAATTCACATTTTTCACATAATGTTCAGCTTTAGGCCCAGATTTATATTTTTTACCAGTGGCAGAAGGAAAAAACGTACCCCATGATGCGTTACCCAGTTGCTCTCGAACACGGAAATGCCCCATATGTGGACGTAGCCTGTTGTATGGGCACATGGCAGGACTCAGAAGGATAGGAGCGCTTCTTGGCTTTTTGAATGCAGATTTTGCTGGAATAATTTTCAGACCCCATGTAGTGTTTACAGTGCCCCTGAGGTACCAGTGCATTTGAAACCCCCAACAACCGACCCCATTTTGGAAACTACACCCCTCAGGGAATTTTTTAAGGGGTGTAGTGAGCGGTTTGAACCCACAGGTATTTGAGGAATTTTTTTTAACAATTTGAGTTGAGAACGAAAAATTCAGATTTTTCCAATAATGTTCAGCTTTAGGCCCAGATTTTCATTTTTTACCAGGGGCAGAAGGAGAAAACATAGTCCATAATGCATTACCCAATTACTCTCGAGCACGGAAATGCCCCATATGTGGATGTAAACTGTTATTTGGGCACATGGCAGGGCTCAGAAAGAAAGGAGCGCTTTTTTTGAATGCAGATTTTGCTGGAATAATTTTCAGACCCCATGTAGTGTTTGCAGTGCCCCTGAGGTACCAGTGCATTTGAGACCCCCAACAACTGACCCCATTTTGGAAACTACACCCCTCAGGGAATTTTTTAAGGGGTGTAGTGAGCGGTTTGAACCCACAGGTATTTGAGGAATTTTTTTTAACAATTTGAGTTGAGAACGAAAAATTCACATTTTTCCAATAATGCTCAGTTTAGGCCCAGATTTTTATTTTTTACCAGGGGCAGAAGGAGAAAACGTAACCCATGATGTTACCCAACAGGGAAATGCCCCATATGTGAATCTAAACTGTTTTTAGGGCGCAGGGCTCAGAAGGGAAGGACTTAGCATGTGGCTTTATGTACAAGCTGTGCGAAGTACATCAGGGTAAAACGTCAGGGCAATAAAAAAATTAAAATTTCAGGGACGTGTGGTAGATCTTAAAACTCTCATTTATACAGAGGCCGGGTTGTGTGGGGCACGTTTCACACTGGTATATGGTGTCTTTTCTTATCCCCTGTTTGTAGCACACTCTGCACCTCTTTTGGGTCCTTCCCTTCGTCGCAGTGGAGGGAATTTCACTGAGAAAATGCTGCCCTGGTACAATTCTTGTGGCCTCGCTTCCAGAAGTACTGGGCCTCTCCCCCACCTCCTGGTCCCCAAATATTAGGTCCTTGATAACTTCCTCTTGAAATTCAAGGAATGTCCCCCTGTGGCCTGCACCTTGGAACAGCACGTAGGCATTATACAGTGCCATCTGTATGAGGTGCATGGCCAGTTTTTTGTACCACACCCGTGTTTTCCGCATGGCTCTATAGGGCTCCAGTACCTGGTCTGATAGATCGACCCCTCCCATGTACTTATTATAGTCGAGGACGCAGTCTGGTTTGGGGGTCTCTGCACTGGTACCTCGTACTGGGCAGGGGGTACTGCTGTGGCCGTGTATTGTCGTCAACATAAGGACATCCCTCTTGTCCTTATATTTAACGCACAATACATTGTCGCTGCATTGGGCCCGGCTCTCACCCCTTCTGAGCAGTTGCCCAAGCAGCGTCTTAGGGAGGCTTTTTTGATTTTTCCGAACAGTGCCACATGCCACTGTTCCTCTGGAAGCGAGGCACTGAAACAGGGGGACACTGGTATAAAAGTTATCCAGGTACAGATGGTAACCCTGGTCTAATAGTGGGTGCACCAGTTCCCACACTATTTTCCCTGTTACTCCCAGCACGGGGGCGCATTCTGGGGGCTCAATTTTAGTGTCCTTCCCCTCGTAAATACGGAACTTGTGGGTGTACCCTGATGTACTTTCGCACAGCTTGTACAACTTCACACCATACCATGCCCGCTTACTGGGCAGGTACTGGCGGAATTTTAGCCTCCCCTTGAAGTGTACCAGGGACTCGTCTACTGCAATGTTTATCTGTGGGGCATACGCCTGGGCAAACTTGGCGTTAAAATGGTCTATTACGGGCCTGATCTTATACAACCGATCGTAATTGGGGTGATCGCTGGGGGGGCACAGCTGGTTGTCATTGTAGTGCAGAAATTTTAAAATACACTCAAAGCGCGTCCTCGACATCGCCATGCGGAACATTGGGGTGTGGTAAAAAATATCGGTAGACCAGTACGCCCTGATTGTTGGCTTCTTTATTAGCCCCATGGTTAGTATAAGCCCCCCAAATTTTTTTATCTCTGGTGCATCCACAGGGGTCCACTTATCGGGTCTGGCATAGCTGGAGGTGGGATTTTCTTCTATAAAATTCTGGGCGTACAAATTCGTCTGGGTAACAATATGGGCAATGAACTCTTCAGAAAAAAAAAACTTGAAGAAGTCCTTCCCTCTGAGCCCTTCCGTGTCAAATTGAATCCCTGGGTTCCCAATAAAATCAGGGATCTGGGGTCTGTAATCTTCCGGGGTACTCCAGTGAGCATCTGATGCATTGGGGTCAGTGGCGGTCCTTGGACGCCTTCTCGGGGGTGCAGGGAGCTCAGACTCGCTGGATGAGGATGAGGATGAGGAGTCGGAGAATGCCAAAAAAGTGGGGTCGTCATCACCACTACCTGAGTCCGAGTCTGATGCAATGATTGCATACAGTTCCTCTGAAGTGTACCTCCTGCGGGCCATATTTATATAAAATGGGGCACACGGGGAAAAAGTTTTATTAGATGGGACACTGCGGGATGGGGTGACCACGGGACGGGGGTCGGAAAGAACGCGGAAACTTATGTGGTGTATTCACGTAAGTGTGTTTTTTTTTTATTTATTTTTTTTTACACAGACGAATACACTGACACAACACGGACTAACGACACACTACACACTAGACGGACTAACGACACGCTACACTAACTAATGACGGGTGACGGGACAGGTAACGAAATGGGAACAACAGGAACTTTTTTTGTTTTTTTGTTTTTTTTTTTACACAGACGAATACACTGACAGTACACGGACTAACGACACGCTACACACTAGACGGACTAACGACACGCTACACTAACTAATAACGGGTGACGGGACAGGTAACGAAATGGGAACAACAGGAACTTTTTTTTTATTTTTTTATTTTTTTACACCAAGGGATACACTGACTACACGCTGCGCTACACTACACTGCTGATCGCACGCTACAGCTCACTCACTACTCTTCTGATCACACACTACAGATCCCTCACTCACTACACTACACTGCACTTCTGATCACTCACTCCACTCTGCTACACTACACTGCCTGATCAATCACTCACTACACTACACTGCCTGATCAATCACTCACTACACTCACTACACTACACCACACTGATCACTAACACTCACTCCACTACACCACACTGATGACTAACTCCTCTCCACTACACTGATCACTAACTCCACTACACTCCACTACACTCCACTACACTCCACTACACTCCACTCCACTGATGACTAACTCCTCTCCACTACACTGATGACTAACTCCTCTCCACTACACTGATCACTAACTCCACTCTGCTACACTACACTCCACTCCACTACACTACACTCCACTACACTCCACTACACCACACTGATGACTAACTCCTCTCCACTACACTGATCACTAACTCCACTCTGCTACACTCCACTCTGCTACACTCCACTCCACTACACTACACTACACTACACTACACTACACTACACTCACTCCCTGCCTAATCTACACACTAATCGCTCTTTTTTATCACAGTAGGTGCTCTATCTACAAGCACCGGATGCTTGCACATGGAGCCCCTACTGTAAACAGCGCGAAGTCCGCTGCTGCGCTGTGATTGGTCAGGGAGTTTTTCTCTGACCAATCACAGCGATCGTGGGGGAGGGACCGCTCTGATTGGTCCCCAGCCCGGACGCAGCACTTGTCTGCTGACTATATCAGCAGACATCACTGCTGTGTCGCCGCGATTGTCACCGCGGCGACACTTTAATGGCATGACGTACCAGGTACGTCATGTTGCGGGAAGTATCCCGCTACCATGACGTACCAGGTACGTCCAGGAGCGGGAAGGGGTTAAATTTAGTTAAAAACCCTAAGATAAAAAAAATCCAAAAATTTGCTAATTTGAAGAGAATTCAGCATTTTGTGATAAATCCTGACATCTAGGATTTATTTCCTTTTTTTTTTCATTTTCAGCACACCAAAATACATGAAAATTAGTTGAAAATCATCAAACAGTTTTTTAGTTGCCGATCTGTGTTATCGTTCAAAAAAATCAATGTATCGTTCGAATTCGAATGACCGTTCAGTATAAACATGGCCAACAACTGGACGACGCACAAGAATTTGTTTGCTTCTCATTTGTTAAATGCAAACATAAAAATCATCGTTCACTCATTTACACATTGTTGTGAGTAAACAGCGATTGTTTAATCATTCACATTCACTGTATATGCAAGCTGCACGTGAGCAAACCTTCTCATGCTCAGTCTATGAACTATTGGTATACTCAAGCACATGTGAAAAAGACTGGAGTATACTAATAGATCATAGACTGAACATGAGTCAACAATGTGATGCAGCAGCCAAAAAGGCAAACACAATTCTGGGATGTATTAAAAAAAGCATAGAGTCTAGATCTTGTGAGGTCATTATCCCCCTCTACTCTTCCTTAGTCAGACCTCATCTAGAATACTGTGTCCAGTTCTGGGCACCGTACTTTAAAAAAGACATATCCAAACTGGAGCAAGTTCAGAGAAGAGTCACCAAGATGGTGAGCGGTCTGCAAATCATGTCCTATGAGGAACGGTTAAAGGATCCGGTAATGTTTAGCTTGCAAAAAAGAAGGCTGAGAAGAGACTTAATAGCTGTCTACAAATATCTGAAGGTCTGTACTGTGCAGAGGGATCAGCCCTATTTTCATCTGCACAAGGAAAGACTAGAAGCAATGGGATGAAACTGAAAGGGAGGAAACACAGATTAGATATTAGAAAAAAACTTTCTGACGGTGAGGGTGATCAAATCTGGTTGGGATGATTTAGTGAATCCTGCACTGAACAGGGGGTTGGACCCGATGACCCTGGAAGTCCCTTCTAAATCTACCATTCTATGATTCTATGATTGTTCGCTTGTGTGAATGATAAATCAGTTATGGATATATGCATGAAAAATTCAAGATGCCATGACTTATGTCCGTTATTACGGTCATACTGACTTTTTGTTTTTTAATCACATTTACGTGTAATCCTAGATTACAGAGCTTAATTTGAAGGAAATGACATAGATATTACTGCCTGCTCCACGATCATCATGACATCATAGCTGGAGGATTTAAAAGTAAAGCATTAATGGTGTTGGTAACAAAGGGGCATTAGTTTGGAGGGTGCGCTGTTTTATGTATTCTGAATGGCAGAAGAGGTCTTCCTCATACATGTTGTTGGGGCTAGAGCAACGCATTTCTCCCAACAGAATAGATAATGTTATCTGTGCGGAGAAACCAAAACCTGAAGAAGATCCTTCCCTTCATGAAATTATCAAGGCCAATATGATCCATGGGCCTTGCGGTAATTTAACCCCTAATGCACCCTGTATGAAAGAAGGTCGCTGCAGCAAAAAGTATCCTCGAGCCTCCTGAAAGACACTCCCAGAGGAGACGACAGATACCCCAGTGCCGGCGAAGAGCCCCAAAGACGGTGGTTTCACCGGTGAGATCCATGTGTAACCCTGGATAACCGCTGGGGGGCCTAATAATCCTGTTCTTTCACCTACATTTGTTCCCATATATAATATAGAGTATTGCAGTTCTGTAAGATCTATACAATACATGTAAATATGGTAATAAAGGTTGCGGCCGGGCTTCATTTGGTCTTGTAAATGATAGCGATGAGATCACATTATATGAAAGTGGTCGATACATCAGCAGTTCTGAGGCCGTCTGGAGAATTCTGGGGTTTCCCATACATGAAAGGTTTCCAACAGTCGTTCATCTCGCTGTTCCTTCCTACTATGTATGGAAATGTAAGTTAGACCTGCAGCTGGCTCCCTCATATAACTACTGCTGTCCTGTCATTACTGGTCATTATGCTAATTACCCATCTTCTCCACTCATCTAACACGTTCCTCTACATCTGTCTGACTTTTACAGTATTTGTTTCCCAGCTTTTCCCTCGGGGTAATGATCTGAAGAATATTGATGCTGCAGCCATAGTGGTAAAAGAAGAGGTAAATGTGAGGGGTGATGAGCGGTGGAAGGAGGAGATCCCTACAGACACCCGTCCAGGTGAGTAGTAACCACGGAGTAATGCAGAGAACAGTCACATCTTCTGCTCTTTCATCACCTGCAATGTTTTTGTGTTACATTTTTAAGCTCTGCGTTCTGTCAGATTGTTCAGCTGCGTATTCATCCATTTAGCCGAAACACAAATTAAATGTGGATGAAAATGTGATATCGCTATAGGAGATAAACCGTGATGAGGATTTAAATATGCCGATCTCTGCTGATCTCTTTAAAGGATGTGTTTAGGGATTCCCATATATGACAGATCATTGTGTGGAAGTACAAAGGTGGCAGCTGTAAGCCAAGCAAGGGTACATAACCCTGTCTTGTTAAACGGAAGCCGTTCATAGGCCTCATGTCTGCATACAATGTAGATACTTGGAGGAAGTGCTAGGACAGTATGGTTGGGGACAACAGCTAACCACCGGGCCGAAACAATATCTACTGTCTTGTATTTAGATGTCTCATCGTTGTAATGACTGCAAGACAGATCACTAACCTACGGTAATTACAGGGGTAATTGCTTTTACTTCTGGTCCTCCTCTTATTATACACTGGGTGTTGGGTGATACGTTGCCCACACACATGTGGCAGGTGTGCAGAGAGTGGGGCTGCTGCAGCGCTGCTTGGGGTCTGGGGCAATTAATCCCGTTGGGTAGACATGTTGCTGCGGTCATTTTCTGAGGGCTGAAGTGAATGTGCATTTCTGCCTTTCTCGGTTGACAACGATCGGTTAAGGATCAGCCAAGTGTTCTCATACCATCTAACTCCTGAGGATACATATTCCTCCTGTGATAATTTGCTGGAGCTCACTGCTATGTTTGGGGTGTTGGCAGGTCTTACAATTCGAACATATTGAGGGTAATGGCTATATATGACATAGTTTCTGCAGCTATGGGACTATGTGTACGTCTCCAGCAATATTTATGTGTCCCTGATTTATGGAAAGCCTTAACAATAATCTCATGATGCTTTACAACTTCTTGTCCCAACTCTTCATTTAGCACATCATAGATTCCCTCTATACCGAGGATTGTCCATAACAGTAGAGACAGCCTTCCAAGCATTCCTCCGGCTCTGGAGCTTTTTGCAATGACTAGCTTGTATCCAGGTGTCCTTTCCTTCCAGTTTGACTGAATTGGCAGTTGTCAACTGGATCCGGTATGGACTGTCAAATGTTGGTTCAAAACTTTTTTTGATGTCTTTTGAGGACAACCCGGTCCTGGATACAAAATATGTGACCCTTTTTTTGAGTCTGGATCTGGAATCAAGGAAAATTCATGTTTACGAGTGACACTTAACTTCTGATGCAAGGCACTCACAGGGGGACTATAGCTCTTTTTTTGCTCCCCCTGAGGGCGCCGTAAGGCGACACATGTTGTGTATATGCATTAGATTTTAATAGGGGTTTGGTGGTGCTGATTTATAAATTTCCACATAGGCTTTTGGCAGTTGGCCATCCAGGCCTATGTTTTGGTGTGTATATGCACAGTTACACACATGATACTAACTGATGACTGCTGGCCCCATCCCATTACTGCCACCATTTGCCCCTTTATTTTAAATATCATTCAATGCTGTCTTTGTCTTTTTGAATAATAAAGTTTTTAGATTATATTTCAGGGAATATCACCTATGGGTATTTTTTGCCTTTGTCAATTAGAATTGTGTTTATCTAACCCGGAGTATTCCTAGGGCAATTTAATAATATAAGCAGTCATAATAATCGTCCAACTATTGAAAGTCACACAAGTGCAGCATTTTGTTGCGAAAGCCAAACAAGGTCTTCTGTGACTACATATTAGTTTGTTTCACATCCCCCCCCCCCCCCCCACACACAAACTGCTTCTAGCCAGTCTGTTCTACTCTTGACCATTTCCATGAAATTTTATGAGTGACCCATATTAGCCTTGGAGGATAATATCAAAAAGTCAAGTAAATATTTATTATTAACCCCGGGGTATAATGTGCAGAAACAACTGCTAGATTACTCTTACACCAGTGATAAGTTGGGCGATTATTGTCCCATGTAAAGGTACCTTAGCTGTCAAACACCTGTGATTTGTAGCTGGCAGGTGTCATATGCTTCAAACAACCAGCACCCACTGGGTAAGCAGCGGGCACATCTTCCAAGCACACTTCATATTCACCCTGCACCTCTATGATGTAAATGCAAGTCACAGAGGGGGAATGGGTTAAATATTGAAATTTGCTTCAAGCCTTCAAATTGTGTATAGAAATTTTCTTTGTAAATATTATAAAATATGAAATATATATTTTGTTCAAAAATATCAAAAATACATTTTATTGTTGGCAGATGCCGGTACCAGGAGCTCAGGGGAATATCAGATGTCTTCAGATCTTAACGCAGAAGACTGCAATATTGCCCAGGATACATTAGAAGAGCCCACTATTATCCCAGATATACCATCAGCCCTTCACAGCAAACATCTATCATCTGATCTTGCTACACAGGTCCTGCTTTCTGATGCATCACAGACTACTGAGCCAGATAAAAGTCACCGCAGGGATGTTGAATATCAAAAAGCTCCCACAGAAGAGAAGGCATTTTTACATTCAGAAAGTGGAAGATGTTTCATAGACAAATCAGATCTTGTTCCACATGAGGGAAGCCACACAGGGGCGAAGCCATTTTCATGCTCAGAATGTGGAAAATGTTTTCCTCTGAAATCACGTCTTGTTACACATCAGAGAAGTCACACAGGGGAGAAACCATTTTCATGTTCTGAGTGTGGGAAATGTTTTATCCGGAAATCACATTTTGTTAGACATCAGAGAACTCACACAGGAGAGAAGCCATTTTCATGCTCAGAATGTGAAAAATGTTTTGCTGTGAAATCATATCTTGTTACACATCAGAGAACTCACACAGGAGAGAAGCCTTTTTCATGTTCTGAGTGTGGGAAATATTTTACCTGGCAATCGGGTCTTGTTATGCATCAGAGAAGTCACACAGGGGAGAAACAATTTTCATGTTCTGAGTGTGGGAAATGTTTTAGCTGGCAATCAAGTCTTGTTATACATCAGAGAACTCACACAGGGGTGAAGCCATTTTCATGTTCTGAGTGTGGGAACTGTTTTATTCGGAAATCACATCTTATTAGACATCAGAGAAGTCACACAGGGGAGACGCCATTTTTATGTTCTGAGTGTGGGAAATGTTTTATCCGGAAATCACATCTTGTTAGACATCAGAGAACACACACAGGGGAGAAAACATTTTCATGTTCTGAGTGTGGGAAATCTTATATCCGGAAATTACATTTTGTTGCACATCAGAGAACGCACACAGGGGAGAAAACATTTTCATGTTCTGAGTGTGGGAAATCTTATATCCGGAAATTACATCTTGTTAGACATCAGAGGACTCACAAAGTAGAGAACCAATTTTCATGCTCAGAATGTGGGAAATGTTTTGCTTTGAAATCACATTTTGTTACACATCAGAGAACTCACACAGGGGAGAAACCATTTTCATGTTCAGAATGTGGGAAATGTTTTTCCCGGAAAGCAGTTCTTGTTACACATCAGAGATCTCACTTGTAAACATTTTCATGTCGTTAATGTGGGAAATGTTTTACGCTGGAATCAAATCTTGTTCTACATCAGAGAATTCACACACAAGAGAAGTCATATATTTATGTTCAGAATGTGGGAAATATTTTATCTATTTAGTTAGACATTAGAGGGTTCATGCAGGCGCAGAGCCAGGTTCAGGTCCTGAATGTGGGAAATATTTTACCTTGAAATCAGATCTGGTTAGACATCAGAGAATCCACATGGGACAAAGCCATTTTCATGTTCAGAATGTTAGTAGAAAGGTGAAAAAATCGGGTGGCGCTACCCGAATGAGTGAGTGATTTGGGTAAATATAAGCAGGGGAACATGCAGAATATATGATTCTTCTCTCTTGTTAAGATGGTGGGTCATGGAAAGGACCTAGTTCTTTGGGTGCAGTCAACCCAATGAAAGTCACACTGGCAGGTGAGACTATTCTGATGGATTAATGAAGGGGAAAAAATGCGCTGTGTGTAGGCGCAGCTGACCAAAATGTAAAGTTCAGTTCAATCAGAAAGTAAGCTCAGCTTCTCCGCTTTATTTTAAACCAGCATAAAAAGACGCATTTCATGGCAACGCCCCCTCCTCAGTTATAGCTGGAGATACACCTTGTGTTGGCTATTGGTATGTGCATGGTGTTTATATTTTGGCCAGCTGCGCCTATGCCCATTAGGTTTTTTTTTATTCCCGCTAACCCATGTTTAGAATGTGGGAACCTTATGGCATTCAATTCATTTTTGTTAACCTCTTAGTGACCAGTTTATAGTGTTTTTATGTCCTGCCTAAGTGGGGTTTAATCCCTGAGGATGTAAAAACATGCACCTTGCAGGGATTTAAGCCACATGGGATATGGATGTGACAGCTCCATGTTGTCGGTGCCCAGAGGTAGCTGACAACATGGAGCTGTCATCCCGGGCTGTGGGGAGTCCTTCCCCGGGAATGTGACCGGCGCTATATGATGAATAGCGCCGATCGGATTAAAGTTTGTCCTCTAATCGGATCTTTATCTGCAGACCTTACCCTGGCTTTGGCGCATGCACCCGTCAGCATAATGGCGGATGCATGCGCAAAAGTCTAGGATTGGCCAGGTAATTTAAAATCTCCATACTTCCGGCTACCAAAGGTAGCCGAGAGTCTGGAGATGTCACAGGGGCCCATGGTATGTGGCTTCTAGTAACATGATCGCTGTTATCCAATGGATAATGGCGATCATGTAAAAGTTTTTATAAAGTTGAAGTCTCAGCTTCCCTCACTAATGCGATCGGTGAGAGGAGATGAAACATCTTCCTAGAGGCCTCCACATTTGAACCCCGATGTGATCATCCTCCATGGACCTTTCCGGCTTCTGCGCATGCGCCTGCTGGCAAAATGTCGGACACATGCACAGGAGCCGAGGAGCCCAGGAAATTTTAAATCACCTTGCTCCCGGCTACCAAAAGTCACCGAGAGCCTGGAGTGTTGGGCAGTCCCTGGTCACATTATAAAAAGGTAGGGAATAGAGATGAGCAAGTATACTTGCTAAAGGCAATTGCTCGAGCGAGCATTGCCTTTAGCGAGTACCTGCCCGCTCGAGACAGAAGGTTCGGGTGCTGGCGGCGGGCAAGGCGCTGCGGGGGAGAGCAGGGCGGAACGGAGGGGAGATCTCTCTCTCCCTCTCTCCCCCCCACTCCCTCCTGCTGACAGCTGCTACTCACCACTCCCCCACCCCGACACCCGAACCTTCTGTCTCGAGCGGGCAGGTACTCGCTAAAGGCAATCCTCGTTCGAGCAATTGCCTTTAGCGAGTATACTCGCTTATCTCTAGTAGCGAACTGCCTTAAGCTGTTCTCACACGACCGGATAGGAATTGCGGATTCCATAGTAACATAGTATGTTAGGCTGAATGAAGACAATGTCCATCTAGTTCAGCCTGTTTCAACCCCCTAATTGATCCAGAGGAAAGCAAAAACCAATTAGCCCATTTAGGGGAAAACTCCTTCCCGACTCGATAATGGCAATCAGAATAGTCCCTGGATCCACCTTTGATAGTTCCTACCTGAATGTAAGACCGGGAACTACAACCCCGCTGGTCACCTAATGTCTATATACTGTAATATCCTTCCGCTCGAGAAAGACATCTAGTCCCCTCTTAAACGTCTCAATAGATTTTACCATCACCGCGTCCTCAGGCAGAGAGTTCCACAGTCTCACTGCTCTTACAGTAAAGAACCCCCTTCTATGTTGGTGATGAAACCTTCTTTCTTCTAGACTTAGTGGATGCCCTCTTGTTACCGTCGCAGTCCTGGGTATAAACAGATCATGGGAGAGATCCTTGTATAGTCCCCTCATGTATTTATACATAGTTATTTGATCGCCCCTTAGCCGTCTTTTTTCCAGGCTGAATTATCCTAATTTTGATAGCCTCTCTGGGTATTGCAGTCCTCTCATTCCATTTATTAATTTAGTTGCTCTTCTTTGAACCCCCTCAAGCACTGCAACATCTTTCCTGAGCACCGGTGACCAGAACTGTATGCAGTATTCCATGTGGGGCCTGACAAGTGCCTTATATAGTGGGAGGATAATGTTCTCGTCCCTCGCCCCTATACCTCTTTTAATGCACCCCAAGACTTGATTAGCTTTTGCAGCAGCTGACTGGCATTGGTTACTCCAGTTTAGTCTAGTCCACTAGTACCCCCAGGTCTTTTTCCATATCACTTTTCCCTAGCAGTACCCCATTTAGTGTATATTGGTGACATCCATTTCTCCTGCCCATGTGCATAACCTTACATTTATCAACATTGAACTTCATTTGCCATTTTTCTGCCCAAGCCCCCAGCTTATCTACGTCCGTTTGTAGGCGTACATTGTCCTCCGTTGCATTAATTGTCTTATATCATTTTGTATCATCTGCAAATATTGATATTTTACTGTGCAGTCCCTCTATCAGGTCGTTGATAAATATATTGAACAGAAGAGGGCTTAGTTCTGAGCCCTGTGGCACCCCATTAGCAACAGTGTCCCAATCAGAGTATGAACCATTTATTGCCACCCTCTGCTTTCTATCTCTGAGCCAGTTCTTTACCCAGATACACACGTTTTCACCCAGTCCGAGCTGCCTCAATTTTATATATCAGCCTATTATGCGGCACGGTGTCAAATGCTTTAGAGAAATCCAGATATACGAGATCAATAGACTCTCCCAGTTCCAGCCTAGAACTTACTTCATCGTAGAAGCTGATCTGATTGGTCTGACATGATTGACCCCTCATGAACCCATGCTGGTGAGGAGTTATTCTGTTGTTCTCCTTGAGGTAGTGTTCGATGGCATCTCTTAGAAACCACTCAAATATTTTTCCAGTTATTGAAGTGGGACTTACTAGCTTTTGGACTCCTATTTGTAAATTGGAACCAGGTTGGCAATGCGCCAATCCAATGGTACAACCCAGTCTTTGAATAGTGTGTGTGTGTATATATATATATATATATATATATATATATGTGTGTGTGTATATATGTATATTATATATATATACAAATTTTGTATATGTGTGTAAAAAAGAAATAGTGGTCTAGCTATCACATCACTTAGTTCCCTTAGAACCCTGGGGTGTAAGAATGCTTGCCTTCCTGCAGTTCCAGGAGCAGCTTGTTGAGTGCCTTCTGTGTGAGACCGCCGCACCTCAGCAAGCTTACAAAGCCTCACAGAGCACCACATTTTACACCCCATTGCTGCCACTGGGATCAAAAAATACCCCCCAAAAAGCATGGGAGGAAGAGGCATACCAGATTTTATTGCCCCATTTGCCCATCCGAACCAGCCTTTATAATTACTCCTATCTTCAGACATACTACACAGTTTACATTATTACTTTTATCTAAGATTCAGGGAATGCCAAAAAGGGCACAGGAGGGGGCGGGTTTTTTTTTAAGGGAGTTAATTTTTATTCAGCACAATTGGGCAATGGGGCCTAGAATTTATTCAGTTGTACCCTGAAACCCAATTGGTGTTCCCTTCATTATAGTCCTAGCCATGTATGCTATAAGTAGATTGGGGCTACAGTGAGTATGTCTCTGGACACAGGACAAACAGGGGATCCGTTTTGGGGTGCAAGTCTTCATTCATGTGTGTGTTGTACAAAAAAAACTATTTTTAAAAGTGACACAATTGCCAAAAAAATGAAAACGGTAATTATTTCCTTCTGCTTTGCTTAGATTCATTCAAGTACTGGGGGGTCAAAATACGCAATACACCCCTAGATGAATTCACTAAGGGGTTTAGTTTTCAAAATTGGGTCATTTGTTGGGGTTCTATATCGTTTTGGCCGCTCAAGGGCTCTACAAGTGGGCAATGGGGCCGGAAACACCTTCAAGCAAAATCTTCTGAAAGCCACCGGCTGCTCCTTTCGGTTTGGGCCCCGTTGTACATACAGACATAACATTAGGGACACAATAGGTATGTTTCTGAACACAGGACAAACAGGGTGGGCCATTTTGGGGTGTAAATTCTCTTTTTCATGTGCATTCTAGAAAAAAAATACTGCCTTTAAAATGACATATTTGTCAAATATGAAATTTTTGTTTTTCTCCTCTAAATTGCACAAACTCCTGAAAAATAACTGTGGGGTCAAAATACTCACGACCCGACTCAGTGAATACTTTAAGGGGTGTCGTTTATTAAAATAGGGTCCTATGTGGGGGTATATATCATTCTGACACTTATGAGCCTTTGCAATCTTGGCTTGGTGCAGGAAAACAAAGTGTTCCTCCAAATGTTAAATTTGTACGTCTCCTAAATGATTAAAGAAAAATGAAAGCTTTTCAAATGTGCGTCCAGAATAAAGTAAACCGATAGAAAAATATATCTTATGAAAAATGTGTAACGTATGTTTGCACATATTTGATATTTTATAATTGAATATGTGAAAAAATAGCAATTTTTTTTAAAAAGTTCCCAATTTTAGCGCTTTTAATAAATATACACAAGTTCTATCGGACTATTTTTACTACCTAAATGAAGTACAACATGTGGTGAAAAAACAACAACATGTCAGAATCGCTTGGAGATGCAAACCCTTTACGGAGATATTCTATGTTAAACTCCCATGAAAAAAATACCCAGACAGCGCCTCAGGAGCGATTCAGTTGACCAAAACCATGCAATTCTAATCCTCCAATGGGGCAGAGCTGCGGAAATAATTGGGGTCTCTCATAAGAGAGTGGTCCCAAAAGAAAAACAATAGGAAACCACTATTAGCATTAAAAATATTCTGCGCTCATAGAATTGTGGGTTTCGGTAACTAGTAATTGTCAATTCCAGAAAGGAGTCACACTTACTCGGGAGGAGGGGGGTATGGTGGACAATAATCCCCCTCCTTGAAGTAATGTCTCCTCACTGTCCAAACACACGTCACGTCCCAGTCGTATAAGTACAGTATCACCTTTATTCCAATAGACTATAATATAGGCAACGCGTTTCTGTGCTCACAGGCACCTTTCTCAAGCCATAATTGTATAATAGATAAACATGTATATATAGTCATAAGTTACCTTACATTGAGAATCATCTGTGCATACCGGCAGTAGCGGTGACATTGAGGGCGTGTCAGCTTGTCAGACGTCATCACAGCCGTCAGGTGATCGGCGTGTGACGCTCATGTGACCAGGACGTTTGGGACGGTGTCGGGGGTGTGGCTACATCGTCATCACGACCGTCACGTGATCGGTGTGTGACGCTCATGTGACCAGGACGTTTGGGACGGTGTCGGGGGTGTGGCTACATCGTCATCACGACCGTCACGTGATCGGCGTGTGACGCTCATGAATCTCAAGCGTGAGGCAACACCGGAGGTGTGGCCAAGACATCACTACGGCCGTCACATGATCTGCATGTGACGTACATACCATGGATGGAGCGCTGAATGTGTTCCATCCATATTATACAAGCGTACTTGCGCTGGTCATCTGGTATGGGATCATGGCTGGTGACGTAATGCTATTAGTCACGTGATCAAAATTTCATTACATTGTATCCCATATAAGCACTGTTCAATATAATGAACAGTGTGTTCTATCATTGTTGTACAGGCATATTTGTACTGTTCCCATGGTATGGCATCAAAACTGCCGGCATAAGTGTGTTAATCACATGATTAATATCTCAATATGTTCCATTATGTCACATATAAAAACTTATCAATAAAATTATATATAAATATTATCAATAAAACCTATTATTTATATAAAACCTATTTTGTGTATACATCTCATTATCAAATGGTTTTTAATGTTAATAGATAATATTTATAAATCTATAAAAATTATTTAAATATTTAAAAAAGTTTTTACAGAAAATATTTAAAAAAAAATATATATATATATAAAACGCTTAAATATTAATTTCTTAAGGGTACTTTTTCGCTCAAAAATTTTTTCCCAGAGTTTCGTTCAGCCCGTTTGGGTTTAATGTTTGCATACGAAAGATCCAATACATTTCTCGTTTTTTGAGTAAAGAGAAGAGTTCTGGTTTTACTTTCTCTAATGGTGTTACTCTTAGACCTCTAGCGTCTTTATTATGTACCTTCGCAAAGTGTCTTGAAATGCTACGTTTGTCAAAACCATTCACTATATTCTTACGATGCTTATTAATTCGTATTCGTCATGGATTGATTGTACGTCCTATATATCTTAACCCACAAGGGCATTGCAGAAGGTAGATTACATATTTCGTACTGCATGTCAAGAGAGAAAGGATCTTGTGAATTTTATTTGGAGGTATGGGTATTTCCTTTTTGCCGTGTGTGATTATGTGTACAACATTTGCATCTAGATATGCCACACTTGTATGTACCTTGAATGGGTCGTAAAAATTGATTCGCAATATTTACATTCCTATTTTGTTTATTTTTCTGTCGTTTGAAGGGGCAAGAAGGCGCTATAAAGGTTACTACTGGTCTCTCTAGTAGGCTTTTCTGTAGAAAAGGATCATCTTTCAATATACTCCAATGTTTTTGTAGGATTCTTCGTATTTCTCCATGCTTTACATTATACTTTGTTATGAATCTTGATTGGGGGATGTTCGTTTCTTCTCTGCTTGTTTTCTTTCTTTGTTCTAGTACTTGTGTAGTATTCTCAGTTCTTCTCATCAAGGCTTTTTTAAAAGCAGATTCGACTAGTTGGGTAGGATATTGTTTCTCCTGGAATCTTTGTTTCAGTAATGATGATTGTGCAATGAAATCTTCAGTCTTTGTGCAATTGCGGCGCATACGTACAAATTGCCCAAAAGGAATATTATTTTTCCAGGATTTTGCGTGACAGCTGGTAAATTTCAAGTAACTATTGGTGTCAGTTTGTTTTAAAAAATTGTTTGTATTTATTGTATTCTCATCGATAAAAAATTCTACATCTAAAAAAACTGTGGGTTTTTTTTGACTACAGTTTCCTGTGAACTCAAGACCCCAACTACTCGAATTTAAATCCCTTTATAAAAATTTTTATTTTAAATTCTTCTCCTCCCCATAATAAAAAGACATCGTTCGTCAATATAGCGACAATAAAACCTAATAATCTTTTCCTGAATTTCCTCTTCCAGAGCCTCCATGAATAAGTTTGCGTATGCCGGCGCAAATTTTGTGCCCATCGCTGTTCCTTTCTTTTGAATACAATATTGTACTTTATATGTGAAATAATTGTTATTTAGAATGAATCTAATAGCCCTAAGGATAAATTCTTTTTGATGGTGGGGCATCAGTGTATTTTTTGTCAAAAAATGATTTACTGCTTCTATTCCTTTCTGGTATGGAATATTCGAATAGAAGGATGTTACATCCAAGGTACATAGAAAGTAATTATCTTGCCAATCAACAGTTTTCAAGGCTTTCAGAAAATCACTTGTGTCACGTGTATAGGCTGGCAAATTTACTACTATTCTCTGTAGCTGGTGATCTACATATTCAGACAGTGAGCATGTTATAGAATTCATTCCTGCGATGATTGGACGTCCTGGAGGAGTTTCTTTGTTTTTGTGCATTTTTGGCAAAAAATAAAAATAAGGAGACTCAGGTTCTTTTTTGCAGATGTAGTTCCTTTCTTCTTTTGTGAGGCATTTTTCTTCTAAGGCTTCATCTATCAATTCATACAGTTCGTTAGATATTCTCTTCAAGGGTTTTCATATAGTCTAGTATAGTATTCAGTATTACTTAAAATTCTGTTGGCCTCCTTTTCATAATAGCTTACATCCATTATTACTGTTGCTCCTCCCTTGTCCGCTCTTTTGATTACAATTTGGTCATTATTTGCCAGACCTAAAAGTATGCTCTTTTGTTTTATATTCTTATATCTAGGAAATGGTTCTTTCACATTACATATTGTATTGAGATCTTTCAATACTTTTTGATAGAAGGTTTCGATGTAACACCCTTTACTCTCTAAAGGATAGAAGCGGCTCTTAGGTTTGAGTGTTGTTTTTATAAGTTCAGATGGAAAATCTTGAAATGCCTCTTGTGTTGTGATATTACCTGTCAGATTTTTAATTTCAAAGTGACGATTGATTGTTAATTTTCTAATAAATTAATTCAAAAAGATCAAAAAGATTAGCTTTTATAGGGGGGCTAAAGGACAGACCTTCTGCAAGGGCTTCTAGTTCTTTTCTCTTCAATATATATTTTGAGATATTCATGAGCGTCACACGCCGATCACGTGACGGTCGTGATGACGATGTAGCCACACCCCCGATGCCGTCCCAAACGTCCTGGTCACATGAGCGTCACACGCCGATCACGTGACGGCCGTGATGACGTCTGACAAGCTGACACGCCCTCAATGTCACCGCTACTGCCGGTATGCACAGATGATTCTCAATGTAAGGTAACTGTTAGGACTATATATACATGTTTATCTATTATACAATTTATGGCTTGAGAAAGGTGCCTGTGAGCACAGAAACGCGTTGCCCATATTATCATCTATTGGAATAAAGGTGATACTGTACTTATACGACTAGGACGTGACGTGTGTTTGGACAGTGAGGAGACATCACTTCAAGGAGGGGGATTATTGTCCACCATACCCCCCTCCTCCCGAGTAAGTGTGACTCCTTTCTGGAATTGACAATTACTAGTTACCGAAACCCACAATTCTATGAGCGCAGAATATTCTATGTTAGGGCGAGCACCCACTGGCGTTTTTTTACCTGCGTTTTGCGTTTTGCGTTTTTCCTGCACAGGCATAGAGATAACATGTGTTCCTGTCCACTGGCGTTTTTTTTGCATTGCGTTTGCGTTTTTAACATAGGAACTGTCAGTTGCATACGTGTCCTTATTTTTCTCCATGGAAATTAATGGCAAAGCCGCGAAAACGCCGCTAAAAACGCCGCGGAAAACGCGCGGAAAAAACGCGGGACACGCGGCGAAAACGCTGCGTTTTTTTCCCGCGGGAAACGCAAACGCCAGTGGGTGCTCGCCCTTAAAGTGACACATGTCAGATTTATAAAATTTGGCCTGGTCATTAGGGCACAAATAGGCTTGTTCTCTAAGGGGTTAAACATTAATATCTTGGTGATCGCCATAAAAAGTGATTAACAAAATCTGGAATTCTGATGTTTTTTAAATAAAGTCTCCAGTAAAAATGGCATAAAAAGTGATCAAAATGTTATTTGTTCCCAAAAATGGAATCCATCAAGACTAGAACTCTTTTGCAAAAAGAAAACATAAAGCGCTCATAGACCGTTGTTGGGAAAATAAAATTGCTATGGCTCTTGGAATGCGGTGACACAAAATTAATTTTTTTTGTTTGTAGTTTACTAGCAAAGTGTCCCCGACCATATATGTGTTGTGATGGATGGAAGGGATACTCCAGTGGCAGGACAGATCTATCAAGAACATGGGGGAAATCCAGATTGCTTAAGGTTTCTAGCATTAGAGATACTATGTTGTCCTGGTGGGGAGGTGGATATAAATCGATTTTGCACAGAGAGAGTTAGTGGAACTTTAGATTAAGGGCACGTTTACATAGAACAACCTGTTGGCTGCAGATGCTCGACAGGTCGTCCCAGCAATAGTCGTTCCTGTGCTTTTACAACATGATGTTCAGGTCTGCTGCCTGTGCTGGCTAGGGAAGATGCTGAACCCCATCTTCACAGTCCTGAAACCACACCTGGACCCTGCAAGCTGCATGGATAGGGGTATTACCATCATGGAAAATAGCATCTCTGTGAGAAGACCATGCCTGCACTGTGCGCCATTGGTTGGACCTGATCAGCCAGAATGTCACTATAGTCCTCGGCAATTGCCCTCCCTTTTTAAGGTGATGAAGGGCGCTGTAGTAAACCATGAGATAGCTCCCCAAACCATGTCCGATCCACCACCATGTTTGACTATGGGAAGCAAACGGGTGGGATAACAGGCTTCCTTTGATGTTTGCCAGGCATAAACCCATTTTATGGAGGGAAATACCATAAGGGAGTATTCATTGGACCAACCACATCAGCAGAGCAGGAGTTGTGCTCATGGCACCACTGTAGTTGTCTTCGTGTATTCATTTATGTATTGCTGCTCTGCTATAATAACTCAGTTTGTGGCGTTCTCTCCTCGCTGTAATGGTCGAGAGGATGCTGGAAATAATGACCAAGCTCAGCAGTCACTCTGGCTGCAGGTGTCTCCCTATTAGAAGTCACAATCCGCTTCACCGCCTTCTGTCTCTTTCACTAAGTCTACACTTTCAGCCATTATTGTGGTCATCAGATGATGTTTTGCCTTCAGGGGTGGATTCTGGCACCACTTTTGATACTGTACCTCCTGGCATACCAAGTAAACTGCTGGTTATGCTGACAGATGCAACGGCTAGCTGTGAGGGCACGTGTATGTGTGTGTGTGTGTATATATATATATGTTTTTTTTTTATCTTTATACCTGCGTTCATATTCTATGCAATGCTTTGCGACAAAAACCTTAATATTCAATATGTATTCTTAAAAAATCAAATCACATATGACAAGGCTTTTTGCAAGGCAGACAAGGAAGTGTCTTGGAAACCATAAAGAGGAACAAGATGCGATGGCTATTAGCTTGGCAGTCTTCACAGACAGGAAATTTGCGACATCTCGCTCAAAGGACTGAGGAGAAAAGCAGAAGTGTCTGATAAGAACATGTGATTAATGCAGCTGCTTGTGTGATTAAAATCTGCTCTGAATAATGTAATGGACATATATAGCTATGATATATATATCTGGACCAATGAGATGCTATATGCTTTGTGTTGCAACAGGAGGGTATAAAGCCCTGTGTAAGCCAGTAAAGCGCCATTACTCCCGTACAGGGAAGCATACCAGACCTGTGTGTGGTGTTTTTCCTTTACCGTCGACAGCGGGACATTTTAGGGTGGGCTTTGATTGATGCTGTACTGATTGATTACCCTGACATAGCCTGGCACCATAATCCCTAATATATGGCATCAAATGGGTTGCTGATCACACAACTGGATGTGCGAACGTCTGCCTTTGCTTGGATTACTATGTGATGCTGGGTGGGGGTCGACCCAGTTGCCAGTTAATCATCAATTTACACCTCGTTCTCCCATGATATTTGCCGCACAAATGTAAAAAAAAAACAAGGACCTAAAAGGAGGGTTTTTTTCTGCAAAACTTGGCATGCAGTTACATTTCAGACAGATATGCAATCGATTAGCGTTGTGGCGTGATTAGATGAACGGTCTTCCCTCCGCATTCTGCAGCACGCAGAGCCATGTTTTTATTTGCCTCCATGCGCTTTTACTGCATTTTTTGCTCAGTAACAATGCAGACAAGCAGCTGATGTCATGTTTTCCCTCCCGGTGGCACAATAACCTGCGTGTAAAATGCCGTATTATGCAAGCAATGGCATATTTACTGCGTTTTTCACGCACCCCCTTAATTTCAAAGGGCGATAAAGTGCGTGAAATATGTGCGGCAATGTAGGATATAGGATCGGCAGGGAGATTCTGTGTGCCTGAAATATGTGGCACAAAAATGCTCATTATGATACATGGAGCTATAGGGGTGCGTATTAAGCGCTCGTAATACACAGTGAAACAACACTTGTCTGAGAGAGGCCCAAACAGAGTGGGAGAGGGGAGTATTATTGGCATGCGAGTAGCTCAACGGTCAGATCAACAAACTACCCACCACCTGCGCCGTTCTGACCAGGCGTTTGGCTGAAGGACATTTGGTCTTTTCCAGCAGGATAATGCCCGGCCGCAACACAAGGGTATCATAGGAATGCCTTCACAACATTGCCACACTGCCATGGCTGCCTGGTTGCCAGATTTATTGGCATTAGAACATGTATGGGACCATCTGGGGGTGACAACTTACACAGTGTATGAGTTTGCGCAATCTAGATGTTGTGATGGTCTGGGCAAACAATCGCATAAGACAGTCGGTCCCCCCTAGTAGTGGTACAAGGGACAATGACAGCTCAGTGAAATGTTCAGGACATCCTGCAGCCACATGAGTTCCTCTCATGGCAAGGCTTCCAAGGAGCATTTCTCAGCCTAAATGCTCCCCCCCCCCCCCCCCCACCGTATCACTTCTTGATTCCAAGCTAGAGGTGTCCCAACATGGTACTAGAGCCTCCCTTCAGTGGTTAGTTTTCTACAATAAATTAAGCTTTTCCTCTGATATTAATCACACACAAAGTTTCATACAATTCTGACAACTCCGAGGTTACATTTTCTTGACGAGTGTATATGTTACGGGGGAACCGTGAGCAGTCCAGATGATTGGTGGCAACACTGGTCACAACTTACTTTAGAAGATCTCATCATGGTTTCTTTAGTGATTGTTACATTGAAGGCAATGAGCTGCCCTCTATCAGTTCTCCTAATCCAGTTAAGGCGAACCTTTTAGAGACCGAGTGCCCAAACTGCAACCCAAAACCCACTTATTTATGGCAAAGTGCCAACACATCAGGGGGCGGGGCTTATCACAACGTATGACTTTACCCCCGTCATTCTAAAAAGGACAGGGCCGCTTCACAATAGACAGGGTGCAGATTTTGACTGCTTTTTAGATGCAGAAATTTCTGTGGAAAATTCTGCAGCATTTCCGCATCCAAAAAGCAGTCAAAATCTACACACTGTCTATTTTGAAACAGCCCTGCCTATTTCCGCCACATTTAAACATACCCCAGCGGTAATAGTGACCCCCCCCCGACAGTGGGCCCCAGTGTAACAGCAACACTCCACAGCGGCCCCAGTAGTAATTGCGACACCCCACTGCGGCCCCAGTAGTAATAGCGACACCCGACGGTGGCCCCCAGTACTAACAACGACACCCCACAGCGGCCCCCAGTACTAACAGCGACACCCCACAGCGGCCCCAGTAGTAATAGTGACACCCCGCAGCGGATCCAGTAGTAATAGCCACACCCCACAGCGGCTCCAAGTGTAATAGTGATATCTCACAGCAGACCCCAACCCCAGGGTCACACCCCTAGCTCGCGATAGGCTAAATTAGCACATGGAAGGGGTATGCCTGCTGCAGGACCCTATTGCTTTTAACTTGGCCTTCAGGGTCCCCCTTGCATCAACGCTGGTCAACCACTACCCCGCCACTTCTGGCCCGCGCCATTGCCGATAGGATGGCACTTGAAGATGCCCTGCCGCTGCCGCTTACATTTCCAGGACGGACCTTCATTAGGGGCCACAGGCGGCAATGCAATCTGTGGCGGCTGGGCTGCTGCCGCTCCCAGGACGGAAAATAAATAGGAGCTGCCGCAGTCTCTGCCGCCCGTACCAGTGCCGCTGCCCAGATTCGTCCTCTCCTCCAGGAGCAGGGTAGCACTGGAATTGGCCCCATTGCTGACGCTTCCGCTGCTCCCGGAATAAACACGCCCCAAGCCAATTAGAAGCTGGATGCGTTAACAAATGTCAAAGCTGGTGTATTATGTTGCCCCCCCTAACTTCCGGTGGCGACATTATACACCAGTACCCAGCGCTGCTAGCAGCACAGCTCAGGAAAACCCGGCAGGGGCCGTGGCCCCTGACAGTATTCCACAAGTGGTGAGTGGCCGATGATGGCCAGTAGGGAGGGCTGTGCGTGCCGCCTCTGGCATGCATGCCATAATTTCACCACCACTGTCCTAATCGGTAATGCCTTTCGTCATAACAGTTTACAATTAGAGATGAGCGAGCACCCAAATGCTCGGGTGCTCGGTACTCGAGTCAAATTTTTCGTAGTGCTCAATGGACGGCTGAAGCATTTGTGTATGGGACCGATGCTCCGCATAGGGGATGATTTGTGAAACACCTGAAAACATCAAAAAGTCATGGAAACACCACAGAAACAGATAGGGAATGGCAGGGGCAGCATGCATGGCTGCATCTGAGGCTCCCAGGTCCCACTATTAAGCCAAAATGGGGGCAGGAGCCTGGCGTCACCCCCCTAACAATTTACTTGGGACAGACCCTCATTAGCAAGGCACACACGCTGGCACATCTTAGCTAAGCATCACACTAGCTGCACCCAAGGACAATCACTGCCTGCGGGTGATGCCGCTGCCTCTTCTCCTGGGTTACATGCTGGCATTGCTGTCCAACCCCCCGCACGACCCTGCGTCCACAGTGCACACAAAACTTTCCCTGCGCAGTGTTCAGCTGCCCTCATGCCACACGCTCGCTTCATAGCCACACCACCCTCATGTCTATTTATAAGTGCGTCTGCGATGAGGAGGAACCGGAGGCACACACTGCAGAGGGTTGGCAGGGCTAGGCAGTGACCCTCTTTGAAAGTGTGGGCGATAGCCCACAATACTGATGAGAATTGATGATAAATTGATGTATGATCATCATTCCAATCCCGTGCCACCTCCGTCACAAAATTTTCGGGATCCGCAAAGGTTGCCCTAAAGGGGACTCAGGTGCCAGCACTTCTACACATCCCCACAATGCAGCAGCGCATACTAACACCAAAGATTAGTTTGAAGCCAGGGGTGTCGTAAAACTAGCCACCACACGTATACAGTGACCCTGTGAAAGTCTCATAAAATCTGTTTCGCTTCCTGTGAACGCTCCAATCCAGTATCTCGGATAACTGTCGTAATTTGTAGGACGAGAGATAATACATGTCGCCCAGCGTTGATCCCCTGACCCCAAGCAGGAAAAGGAGGTGGCATAATAAGCCCGAGAAACCATGACCGAGGTAGGACCCACAATACTCTGTGTGGGAAGCACGTGAGCGGGCCCCGGGTCAGGCTCGGTCCCAGCCTCCACCTTGTGTGAACCAAGGTGCCGCGAGATACATAGCAATGGGAATCCATGTGTCCCCACACATTTCATTCTGTGTAAATGTCAGATAGCTGCACACCGCAATAGGAAAGCCTTCTGCGCCCTACCCAAGTCAGTCAGTGTATTTGTGCCAGGTAAAACACCGCAATGGGAAATCTTTGCACCTACAGCATAGGCGAGCCCATGAAACTCAAAGATAGTATTACACATAAAAAAATCAGAGTGCCCCCACATGGCAGAGTTTCACCCTGCCAAGGACCTCGGCCCACACTTCTGCCCTAGTCATTCAGTGTATTTGTGCCAGATAAGCAAACCACCGCAATGGGAAAGCCTTCTGCACCCTAGCCAAGTCAGTCAAGTTATTTGTACCTGACAGGTAAAGGAACGCAATAGGAAGTCTTCGTGCACCCACAGTATAGGCGAACCCATGAAACTCAAAGATGGTATTACACATAAAGAAATCAGAGTGCCCAAACATGGCAGAGTTTCAACCCGCCAAGGACCTCGGCCCACACTTCTGCCTTAGTCATTCAGTGTTTTTGTGCCAGATAGGTAAAACACCGCAATGGGAAGTCTTTGTGCAGCCACAGCATAGGCGAGCCCATGAAATTCAAAGACGGTATTACACATGAAGAAATCAGAGTGCCCACACATGGCAGAGTTTCACCCCTCCAAGGACCTCGGCCTCGTCCAACACCCTCAGTAATCTTGGTTGTAAAGGGGACTCGGATGCTAGTACAGCTGTGAACGTCTCATTAAATCATTTACAGTTGCTTTCATCGCTCCAAAGACTGGATAAACCACCAAGAAGTTCCACAGACCAAACCTTGCGCAGTTGATTCTTCCCCCCCAGGACCTTGGCCTCTGCCCACACCCTCAATAATCGTAGGCCTAAAGCGGATTCGGATGCTAGTACAGCTGTAAATGTCGCATTAATTCAGTAACGCTCCAGGTAACACAAGAGCAAATACATGTTGCCCAGTGCTGATCCCCAGACCCCAATCAGAAGGAGGAGGTGGCATAATAAGGCCAAGAAACCATGACAGAGGTAGGGCCCGCAATACTCTGTGTCAGAAGTACGTGAGCGGGCCCTGGGTCAGGCTCAGGCCCAGCCTCCACCTTGTGTAACCCAAGGTGCTGTGAGTTACATAGCTATGGGAAATCCATGTGTCCCCACACACTTCATTCTGTGTAGGTGTCAGGCAGCTGAACACCGCTATGGGAAACCTTTGTGCACCCACAATATAGGCGGACTCCTGAAACTTTTCTTTTGCAAGAGTATAGGCGAACCCCTTAAGCCATTCAGTAGGAAGTGTATAGGCGGACCCCTGAAACTTTTCTGGTGCAAGTGTATAGGCGAACCCCTCAAACCTCTTAGTTGCAAGTGTATAGGCGGACCCCAGTAACATTTATGTAGCAAGAGTATATACGGACCCCTGTAACATTTCTGCAGCAAGCGTATAGGCGGACCCCAGTAACATTTATGGAGCAAGAGTATAGGTGAACCCCTCAAACCTTTCAGGGGAAAGTGTATAGGCGGACCCCAGTAACATTTCTGTAGCAAGAGTATATGCGGACCCCAGTTACATTTCTGTAGCAAGAGTATAGGCAGACCCCAGTAACATTTCTGTAGCAAGTGTATAGTTGGACCCCTGTAACATTTTTGTAGCAAGAGTATAGGCGAACCCCTCAAACCTTTCAGTTGCAAGTGTATAGGCGGACCCCAGTGACATTTATGTAGCAAGACTATATGCGGACCACTGTAGCATTTCTGCAGCAAGAGTATAGGTGGACCCCCGAAATATTTCTGTAGCAAGAATATAGGCAGACCACTGTAACATTTCAGTAGCAAGTGTACAGACGGACCCCAGTAACATTTATGTAGCAAGAGTATATGCGGACCCCTGTAACATTTCTGTAGCAACTGTCTAGGCGGACCCCTGTAACATTTCTGTAGCAAGGGTATAGGCAGACCGCAGTAACATTTCTGTAGCAAGAGTTTAGGAGGACCCCTGTAACATTTCTATAGCAAGAGTATAGGCGAACCCCTCAAATCTTTCAATAGAAAGTGTATGTGCTATACATGCTGCAGGGCTCAGTGTGTAATGTGTCCTTCTCCAGGACCTGCTATATGTGCTATGCATGCTGCAGGGCTCAGTGTGCAATGTGTCCTCCAGGACCTGCTATATGTGCTATAGATGCTGCAGGGCTCAGTGTGTAATGTGTCCTTCTTTAGGACCTGCTATATGTGCTATACATACTGCAGGGCTCAGTGTGTAATGTGTCCTTCTCCAGGACCTGCTATATGTGCTATACATACTGCAGGGCTCAGTGTGTAATGTGTCCTTCTCCAGGACCTGCTATATGTGCTATACATGCTGCAGGGCTCAGTGTGTAATGTGTTCTTCTCCAGGACCTGCTATATGTGCTATACATGCTGCAGGGCTCAGTGTGTAATGTGTCCTTCTCCAGGACCTGCTATATCTGTTATACATTCTGCAGGGCTCAGTGTGTAATGTGTCCTTCTCCAGGACCTGCTATATGTGCTATACATGCTGCAGGGCTCGGTGTGTAATGTGTCCTTCTCCAGGACCTGCTGTATGTGGTATACATGCTGCAGGGCTCAGTGTGTAATGTGTCCTTCTCCAGGACCTGCTATATGTGCTATACATGCTGCAGGGCTCAGTGTGTAATGTGTCCTTCTCCAGGACCTGCTATATGTGCTATACATGCTACAGGGCTCAGTGTGTAATGTGTCCTTCCACAGAACCTGCTATATGTGCTATACATGCTGCAGGGCTCAGTGTTTAATGTGTCCTTCTCCGGGACCTGCTATATGTGCTATACATGCTACAGGGCTCAGTGTGTAATGTGTCCTTCTCCAGGACCTGCTATATGTGCTATACATGCTGCAGGGCTCAGTGGGTAATGTGTCCTTCCCCAGGACCTGCTATATGTGCTATACATGCTGCAGGGCTCAGTGTGTAATGTGTCCTTCTCCAGGACCTGCTATATGTGCTATACATGCTGCAGGGCTCAGTGTGTAATGTGTCCTTCTCCAGGACCTGCTATATGTGCTATACATGCTGCAGGGCTCAGTGTGTAATGTGTCCTTCTCCAGGACCTGCTATATGTGCTATACATGCTGCAGGGCCCTTAAACTCTAATTGTCCTCACTGCTTCCCCTCTGTGTGAGAAGCATGTCACCACTCCAGCAGGGAAAGGGTTACAGCTGGTAACTTACAGGGGCGCATATATCTGCAGCCAGAAAGTGTACCTCCGCCCACCCAGCAGTCCTGGATACACTGAGATGATCATGTGACTGGTCAGATGACTATGACATCACCACAGGTCCTGTAAGTACACGGCTGCTCCAGGTAAGTACAATGTCCGGCTCCTGTAATGTGCGCCGTGTAGTTAATGCTCCGTCTCTGCAGTGAGCGGGGTCTGTACTAGGGTCCTATGAGATGAGGGGCCCCAAGACACGTGTAACCCCCAACCCAGTCCCCCACACAGTAATAATCCCCCCCCCCCCCACATAGTAATGGCTCCTCTGTACCCCAAAGTAATAAGCATCATTTGTGACCATGACAAGGTTATAGCGGCTCCTCTGTCCCCTCCCCCAGTAATGGTGCTTCCCCCAACCAGCATTTTCTCTGTGTAGCTTCCAAGTATTGGTGTTTCCTTCTAAGTAATAGCCGTCCCTCAGTACATCTTTCCCAAGTAGCAGCGGCCCCTCTGTGCCCCCCTGAAGTAATGGTGCCTCCAGCTAAGTAACAGCAGACCCTCTGTACATCTACACCAAGTCGTAGTCGTCCCTCTGTGCTTCCTCCTACTAAGTAATGGCCGTCTCCTTGAATGTCTCCCCCAAGTACTAAAGGTCCTTTTCCATATCCACAAAGTAATGGCTCCTCTGTGTGTTCCCCCCAAGTAACAGCGCTGTAGGGTGTGATCACCCCATAAATCTGTACAAAGATAGAATACAACATCTACACTTCAGCGTCTCCTGAAAGGCTTCTCATTATTATCTCCATAAAAGGTATTTTTGTGGTTTTTACATCCGTTCATCTTCTTTCCATTCAGGCTCCGGCATCCTAGTATCGTCTGTTGGGATCTTCCATATGAGAGAGTTCTTCTGATGAACCTGCCAAGGATGGATGGGAAGAGGAAGGAGATGGCAGAGAGTCTATTACATCTCACCCTAGAGATCCTCTATCAGCTTACTGGAGAGGTGAGAGATTCTGATGACGTCACATGACATCATTCTTCTCTATGATAACAGATGGACATGACTGAGAAGCTGAGGGACTCTGTAGATGTATGTAACACCATTTATTACTCCGTCTCTCATCAGGATTATACAGCAGTGAAGAAGACCTCTAGTCAGCGCTGGCCGAACTTTGTGTCTGAAGGTCATGGAAGAACCCTGAGCCCAATAACAGGGAATTCAACTCACTACCCGATACATGAGGACTTCAATGGCCAGAAGATCCTAGAACATGTCTACAAGATGACTGAGCTGCTGACAGGAGAGGTGACACTGCGGGGAATGGGGGACATTATACAGTAACAGGAGGGCTGTGGAGGATGACTGTATATTGTGTTGTCAGGTTCCTATAAGGTGTCAGGACGTCTCCATCTATTTCTCCATGGAGGAGTGGGAGTATTTAGAAGGCCACAAGGATCTGTACAAGGAGGTCATGATGGAGGATCAGCAGCCCCTCACATCACAAGGTAATCTATATATATATAAAGACGAAAGCCCTCACTGACTGACTCGCCAAAAGTTCTCCAACTTCCCGATGTCGTAGAAACATGAAATTTGGCACAAGCATAGATTATCTCCAAAATAGGAAAAGTAATTGGGTCCCAACTCGATTATTCAATTCTAGCACAAAAGAATTGGCGTCGAAATTTCAAGTACATAAACTAAATCTCTCACTTCCCAATGTCATAGAAACTTAAAATTTGGCACTCGGATTGATTATGTCATAAATAGGAAAAGTTAATGGGTCGCAACTCGATTATTCAATTCTATGCGCAAAAGAATTTGCGTTTAAATTTTACGTACGGAATCTAATTCACTTCCCGATGTCATAGAAACTCGAAATTTGGCACGAGCATTGAATATGTCATAAATAGGAAAAGTTAATGGGTCCCAACTCGATTATTCAATTCTAAGTGCAAAAGAATTAGCGTCCAAATTTTACGTATGGAATCTAATTCTCTCACTTCCTGATGTTATTTTATATAAAGGAAACGTCGCATGGTTACCTCCCCGTGGTATTTCCTGGGTAACGCAGAGAACTATGCAAAATGGTGAACATATGTTTTTCCGGTATCCCTAAAGTAACCACGACTTCATAAGATTTTCCGTGTGAACACCAGATAAACACCAGTACCAAATTAACTCGGGCGAAGCCGGGTATATCAGCTAGTCTATACATATAATGAAATGTCCTAATTGACTGATTCATCAACGCTGAGCGAAACGACTAAAGTTAGAAACATAATTGGCCAGCAGCTTCTTTGTATAACATAGAGATCCCCTAAGAAAGGATTTTTTTTCAATTCTCCCCCTAAGAGGGTGACAAAGGGGGTCGAGTTTGAATGGGAAAGCAATATCTAACGCACCTGTGAATGTGAGACTTGGCTAAAATAATCAATAGAACAAATAATTTTACACATATTTCACCGACTGTCAAACACTGACCTAAATATTTGCTGAGCTTCTACTGATTTCCACAATCCACCATAACGGCGAGCCCGCGCCATATCCTCTAAATAGTCAGCTAAACTGTTATAATTACTCCCATCACTATCAGGAGATAAAATGGTGAAACCATCCCAGTGATTCCCCACGTGCTCCAATATCTCCTCCTGCTCAATGTTATCTGTTGCTCCCTAACTGTCTGCTGTTTTTTATTTCCCATTTGTTCCTATGGAGGCTTCTTTTTATCGCATCGCTACAAACACACAATGTGATTAACATTACTTAGTCCCATTGACTTTTGTGATTAAAAATATCACACGATTTTATCGCAGGCGGCAGTGATGTGATGCAAGATTTTTCGTTTAAAAAAAAAAAAAAAAAAGCATCGCTCTCGTTCACAGATCGCAGTGAATAAAGATGCAATTTTGCCACGATTTTCTTGTGGGAAAATCGCAATTGGCCGTGTTAATTAGCCTTATGAAGCTGTGTTGAACGCACTGCCCATTCCTCAGCTTGAAAGTACGTCTAATTCTGGGAAAACAACTAAAAAACGACGAGCTAGATTTACTGATGCTAAAAGAAGAAGAAGAATACAACTCAATGAAATTACTACTAAGTACACAGAAATAAGTAAGTTCACCGCGCCGCAGCTACAGATTACCAGCAAACAAATCCACAGGTTCATAGAGCTGCAGCAGCTAAATACCAAGGTAATAATCCCGAGGTCGATAGAACATCATCAGCTGAGTAACCCCGAGGTGCATAGAACATCATCATCCGAATAACCCCGAGGTGCATAGAACATCATCATCCGAATAACCCCGAGGTGCATAGAGCATCATCATCCGAATAACCCCGAGGTGCATAGAGCATCATCATCCGAATAACCCCGAGGTGCATAGAGCATCATCATCCGAATAACCCCGAGGTGCATAGAACATCATCATCCGAATAACCACGAGGTGCATAGAACATCATCATCCGAATAACCCCGAGGTGCATAGAACATCATCATCCGAATAACCCCGAGGTGCATAGAACATCATCATCCGAATAACCCCGAGGTGCATAGAACATCATCATCCGAATAACCCCGAGGTGCATAGAACATCATCATCCGAATAACCCCGAGGTGCATAGAACATCATCATCCGAATAACCCCGAGGTGCATAGAACATCATCATCCGAATAACCCCGAGGTGCATAGAACATCATCAGCCGAGTAACCCCGAGGTCCATAGAACATCATCAGCCGAGTAACCCCGAGGTCCATAGAACATCATCAGCCGAGTAACCCCGAGGTCCATAGAACATCATCAGCCGAGTAACCCCGAGGTCCATAGAACATCATCAGCCGAGTAACCCCGAGGTGTGGAGGAGGCGGCATAATACGCCACAGATACCAGCACCGAGGTAGGACCCGCTATTCTTGATGCGGGTAGCTTGTGAGTGGTCCCTGGCTCTGACTCGGTCCCAGCCTCCACCAAGTTCACCCAATGTGCCGCCAGGGAGATATAGTGGCCCTGCCCGCCAGTACTTGCCCACGTGTCTGTCGTTGAGTGGACCTTCCCAGTAACTGCATTGTTGAGGGCACGGGTAATGTTGCGGGAGACATGCTTGTGTAGGGCGGGGACGGCACACCAGGAAAAATAGTGGCGACTGGGGACCGAATAGCGCGGGACCACCGCCACCATCATGTTTTTGAAAGCCTCCGTTTCCACAAACCTGTACGGCAGCATCTCCAGGCTGATTAATTTGGCAATGTGCACGTTTAAAGCTTGCGCATGCGGGTGGGTGGTGGCGTATTTCTGCTTTCGCTCCAACTCTTGTGTTAGCGACAGCTGAACGCTGCGCTGAGAGACATTGCTAGAGGCTGTAGAGGACCGTGGAGGTGTGGGTGCAGGCAGAAGGCGCTTGTGCCTGCATCCTGGGAGCGGGATTGGATCTGTGTGGCAGGTTGTGGCACAGGGGAAGAGGCAGTAGTGTGACCCGGAGGCAGTGAATGGCCTTCATCCCACCTTGTGGGGTGCTTGCCATCATATGCCTGCGCTTGCAGGTGGTGGTGGCTCCCCGGCTGATCTTGATGCGGCACAGCTTGCACACCACTATTTGTCGGTCGTCCGAGCTCTCACTAAAAAGCATCCACACCTTTGAACATCTAGCCCTCTGCACGGAGGCTTGCCTCAAGGGGTTGCTGTGGAAAACACTTGGTGGATTCTGAGCCTGCCTCTACCCCTGGCCACTCCACTGCCTCTTCCAACCTGTCCTGCTGCTGCAGTTGCCTCCCCCTCTGAAGCCCTGTCCTCAGTAGGCTTAGAAAGCCAGGTGGGGTCAGTCACCTCCTCGTCCAGCAGCTCTTCCTCCGAATCCCCTGTACGCTCCTCCCTCGGACTTCCCTTACTACTACCTCACTGACAGACAACTGTGTCTCATCATCCTCACGCACAAAAAGCTCTTGAGACAGTTGCCGGAGGTTCCCAGCCTCATCACACGGACTCCGGGAACTTTCCAAAGGTTGGGCATCGGTCACGACAAACTCCTCAGGTAAGAGAGGAACCAGTTTTTCCCACTCAGGGCAGGGACCCGAGAACAGTTCCTGGGAATCTGCCTGCTGAGAATATGTCATTTTCATGTAGTGAGGAGGCTGGGAGGAAGGAGGAGCAGCAGCCAGAGGATTCAGAGTTGCAGTCCCTAGGCCAGGAGTAGTGGACTCCGTAGAAGACTGGGTTGTCGATACATTGCTGGACGTGTTTTCTACCATCCACGACAGGACCTGCTCGCACTGCTCTGCTCATAATAAAGGTCTACCACGTGGACCCGCAAATTGTGATATGAACCTGGGGACCTATGGACTTGACGCTCTCCTAATCCCTCAGCAGCCGGCTGTGATGCACCCCACCCAGGACCTCGGTCCTCATCATGTTGGATTAAGAATGGAGCAGGGCCAAAATAAATGACCCCACCGTATAACGCTGTGAGAACTGTGGGTAATTCACCGCACACAGAAACTTGTAGATAGCGGAGGCTCTATGCTGTGACCGGAAAAAATTAAACCGCTGTCTTGCACTGATAACGAGCGGTAATTTACCGCTCACGGAGACTTGTAGATAATAGAGAAGCTGTATGGAGTGGGAGAAAACTAGAAAGCCAGTGGATAGTGCTGATAACTGTATCTACTTCACCCAACACAGAGAATGGCATCTGTGAAATGCTGTTCTGCAGTGGCCCAGGAAATATTAGAGTACTATTTAGCGATGAGAGTGAGCCCTTTGCCTAACGCACTGCTCACATAGAATGGTATAGCTGCAATGATCTGCAGTGGCCTAGGAAATATTAGAGTACTGTTTAGCATTGAGTCCTCTGCCTAATGCACTGCACACACAGAAGAGTATAGCTGAAATGGCCTGCACAGTCCTAGATGCTTAAAAAAAAAAATTGGTGCACTACTGCTCCCAGCCAGCCACAACAGTAATGCACACTATGAAGAGTAGCCCTAAGAAGGACCGTTGAGGTTCTTGAATACTGGATCCTGCTCTAACACTTTCCCTATATCAGCAGCAGCACTTTCCCTAACCTCTGCCAACCTCTGAGGCGAGCCGCGGGCGGGACCATTTTAAGTACTCTGCGGTCACTTGATCCTGCCAGCCACTCACTGCTGTTGGCGGGCAGAGGGCTGGCACGTCACAGCAGGAAGTGTTAATGCCTTCCCCACATGTTTATTGGCTAGAAAATGGCGCTAAAACATTCCGGGAAGGGAAATGAAATTGACTTGATTACCGCGTGGTGTTCGTTTCAAGTAACGAGCATCTTGAGTACCCTAATGCTCGAATTACCATTGGTTGATAAATCATAAACACAATATGAATACGCAAGATAAGGAATTTAACATCTAAAATGCCAAACAAATGCGTGCAAGCATACTAGAATCACCCATGATTGGCTTCTCAAACGCTGGTACACAAAAAAACAATAGAATGTTTTATTATAAATATCTTGAAACCTATGCGAACAGCGAGGAACATGTCATCGCGACATGGGGGCCAGTCTGGAGACCTATTCATCATCTTCTGGTATCTTTGGCCTCGGCTGTTCACTCAAGGCTATTTGAACAACTATTTAATGCCTTTTTAGGCATTGTGAAGGAAAAAAGATAATGTATGAAGGATCATACATGATGGAGTCACATCTTTGTATGTCTCCCCCAAGTAATGTCTGTCCCTCTGTGTGTCTTACCCAAGTACTAATAGTCCCTTTTCGTCTCCTCAAAGTAATAACTGCTAATAAGCACCCCCCCCTAGAAAATCAGGGTAGGGCTTATTGTCGGCATAGGTTTTATTTTCAGAGAAACACTGTAGTTTCCCCATTCTTAGCGACATTGCGTATAAACTGCACACATATGCGATGTAATTGCATATGTACAGCATTTATTACACTCACATAAAGAACAATAGGGCTCTATCGCACATAATACGTGGTAAAATAGAACATGCTGCGTTATTTTTTTACACGTGTATTATACACAATAAAACAATTGCTAGTGTGAGTGAATCAATGAAAATGAATGTACTTTGGGGGGGACGTGGCTAGCCATGGAAGAGTAAGGTCGCAGGCTCCGGAGCTCCGCCAGCCTCCAAAACGGGGAAATAAACCAGCTACCAAGACCCACGAATGATGACCAGGGTGGGGAAGAGAAGGGTGAGCCAGCCGCAGTCCCGCGGATCCCCCATCAGCAGATTCCTCAACGGAGCAAGCACCGGGACAGAGCGAAGTCCCGCCGGCGCACACGTGGTGCCAGCCCCGCAGCCCCGCAGGGAAGCAGAGGTGTCCTTACCCACAATAGCAGAGGACACGAAGAAGACGCCGACGCCGGGTAACCAGGGGCAGCAGAAGGAAGCGGTACAGCTGCGGAGTAAGGAGAAGGGCCCCCCGATGCCGAGCGCTGCAGGAGCGCTGACAAACTCCACCATCATGGCGCCGGGTCCCCACAGAAAGCTCGCCAGCGACGCAGAGGCGCCGGACCCGGCAGAAAATGGGACAGAGAACGGCGCAGCCACCTCTATACCCCTGCACAGGGAAGCGGAACATACCCCACAGCAAGACCGGGGAGCAGAGGCTCCACATGCAGACTCTGTGGATGGGAGAAGATCCCCCCCCCCTCCCCTAAGCAACGTGGCACCGAGACACCACGAGGTGAAGGGACCCCGGTATGCAGTAAACGCGGCAACACTACTCCCAGGAGGGACAACCACGAAGGTCAGTAAGGGGAAGGGGGCAGCAAACCCTGGGACACCACAGGAGGACCACTCTAGCCCAACACACCGCACAGGGAGAAAGGGAGATGCTGCAACATCCAATCTGGGGCAGGACAGTATGGGACAGCCTCATTCCAGAGGCGCTGAGGCAGACATCACCACACGACCCACAAAAGAAACGGCAGCCCCCACTACAGGAGAAGAAGAGGGCCCCCGACCCCCCCGCATTAGCCAGTCACCACCCGGCCCTTACCTCACACAGTCACCTGCAAAGATGACCCCCGACAACCTAATAACACCGCCTGCAGATGATTCTCAAACACTGCAAGCCCTGTGGGTCATGATTCGTGCGTTACCCACTAAGACAGACCTCGAGATGCAACTGCGACGCATTGAAGAAAAGCATGACAAAGCCATCCCGACAGTCAGTCACTCAGTACAGGCACTCACAGAGCGGGTGGCGGCCCTTGAGGAAAAACCCAGAGGTCTCGACTACGGACTTTCAACAACTTTCTCTAACAATAGAAAGACAGCAAAGACAGATTAGAGAGCTGACCTTTCATCTCGATGACATCGAGAACAGGGGGCGCCGCAACAACCTAAAACTGCGAGGCCTACCAGAAGACGTACCCCCAGATGCGCTGCATGACTGTGTAACGGCCATCTTCAATAAACTAATGCAGCGGCCGGACGACCGAATAATAGAACTGGACAGGGTCCACAGGACGCTAGGAGGCAGAACACGGAACGCCAACTTACCGAGGGATGTAATATGTCGGGTGCACTTCTATAGGCAAAAAGAGGAAATCCAAAGGCTGGCGTGGGAAAGGGGCCCAGTCAAATTCAAGGGAGCGGAAATCACCATTCTGCCCGACGTCTCTAGGCTGTCTCTCAACAGTGGCCCTCTGCTCGAGGCAGCGCACAGAGCAGATGCCACATATAAATGGGGTCACCCTTTCCATCTGATCCTCTGGAAAAGAGGGCGCATCTTTACGGTCAGATCCCCGTCAGACCTGGAAGGAGCGTTTAGGTTCCTGGAGGTCCCAGCGGTGCCAATACCGGACTGGACCGAACCGATGGCCTTTGCCCCCACAATCCCCTGAACAAAAGAGTCTCCCAAGATGAGGAAACCAACACCCCAGCCCTGGAATTAGAGTTACACACCATATATACAGAACATGGGACTCACTGACTATGTTTTCATTTGTTTTCACCGTTGATAGTTCGTCAGAAAGTACCAACAAGCGAAGATGGACACACAAAAAGTGGACAATAACAACAGCAGTCCCGCAATTGTTCCCCCGCACAGCAGATCCCTCATTGGCGGCGGCCTGGAGCTCCCAGGCAAGATCGTAAAAGAAAGGAACCCACGCAAGAAAAGACAGCGGTCATATTGCCTCCAGATTCTGTTAACAGACTTGAGAGCCCGGAGGTGGCCTTGCTGATTCGGTGCACTTCCACGCTTTCCCCGAGTAGGGTATCAGGGGACCTGGTCCGGCCTCACGGTTTTGGAGGCACCAGGCTCCCTGATTAAGTTGTAGCGGCCAACCACCAGGCTGGTTAGAGGTTAACCTTCTAGTTATTGTGTTTACCCTATTGTGTCGTGTGTTCCCCCAGCTGACCCCCACCATCCTGCCCCATCCTCCCCCACCTATTCCCTCTGCATACCACGTCCTCCCTCCCATCCCGGAGCTAATCTTCTAGTAACAACCCCAAAGGTCAGAGGTGCCATGTCATCGGATCCTATTTCAATTAACGCACAGGGCTTAAACGTCCCAGAGAAGAGGTCCTCCATCCTCCATCTACTCCAGAAGAAGAGGGCGCAGGTGGCCTTCGTTCTGGAAACCCACTTCCGTACGAACGCCTGCCCGAGGTTCGCGGGCGCCAGATTCCCAAAGGCATACCACAGTACGAATGCGGAGTCCAAGTCCAAAGGGGTCTCAATTCTCCTGGCCAACTCCGATCCATGGGAGCACGGGGAGACGCGCTACGACCCGGGAGGCAGGTACCTGTTCATCAAAGGTAAGCTCGCCAGCACACCACTCACATTTGCCGCAATTTATTCCCCCAACTCCGACCAGGTGGCCTTTCTCGAGAGGCTCCTGGAGGACTTGGACGAATTCAGAGAGGGCACCCTGGTGCTAGGAGGAGACTTCAATGTCCCCCTGGACCCACGGATAGACACATCTAAGGGATCTGACAGCCACTCCGCCTCCGTACACCGTAGGATCAAGCGTACACTACACAGTCACCAATTGGTAGATCCATGGAGAATACTGCATCCCACGACCAAAGATTACACATTCTTCTCACACCCACACAACACGTATTCCAGAATCGACTACTTCCTCCTCCAACATTCCACACTATCGTCCCTAGTATCAGCAACAATAGACAACATTACCTTTTCAGACCACGCCATGATCACACTAACAGTAAAATTACCATCCCTACACAACAGGACATGGCATTGGCGATTCAATGAGTCCTTCCTTCAAGACCCGGTAATCTCGGACGAAATCCACAAAACGATTACAGACTATTTCACTCTCAACACAACGCCGGACGTAGACCCACTAACGATCTGGGAGGCGCACAAATGCGTAATCCGCGGACAATGCGTCAATATAGGCTCCCGCATTAAAAAGGAAAGGTCCGCGCACCTTAAAAAGCTACTGGACCGGATCCAGGAGCTAGAGACTACCCATAAATCTACACACGACAGCGCTAGCGGGGCAGAACTGCTCCAACTGAGGGAAAAGGTCCGCTCTTATTGCCTGGGGAGGGCCAAAGCAGGCATAGCGAAATGCAGGCGGCATTTCTATGAGTTTGGAGATAAACCCAGTCGCACACTGGCACGAGCATTGCGGTCCACTAGAGCCAACACATACGTCCCGCACATCAATAACTCCAAAGGCCACGTACAACACTCACCGCAACAAATAGCCAGTGCCTTTCGGGAATACTACCACTCTCTTTACAACTTATCTCCCCCACAGTCTACCCAGGCGAGAGAGCAAAAGAGAGCCTCAATTCGAGAATACCTGCAGCAGGCGAACCTATGTAAACTCCCGCAGGAGGCAATAGACAGGATGGAAGCACCTATCTCACCAAGCGAGCTGGCAGAAGCGCTCGCAGCCTCACGGCCCGGAAAAGCCCCGGGACCTGACGGGATTACTTTAACGTACTATAAGAAATACGCGGAAACGCTGGCCCCCCATTTTATCCAGGCATTTAACTCCATAACCAACGGGAGCAAAATCCCCAGAGACACCCTAACTGCTAATATCTCGGTCATCCCTAAAGAGGGCAAAGATCCCTCACAGTGCCAAAGCTACCGCCCAATATCCCTGCTAAATGCGGACCTGAAATTATTCGCCAAAATTCTTGCAAACAGGATCTCCCCCTACCTACAAACCATAATCCACACAGACCAAGTGGGCTTCGTCCCAATGAGAGAGGCAAGGGATAATACAACTAAAGCCATTAACCTTATCCAGGCAGCGCGCAAACTCCCACTGCCAACATGCCTACTGTCCACAGACGCAGATAAGGCTTTTGACAGGGTAGAGTGGGATTTCCTGTTTACAACTTTGACGTACATAGGGATGGGACCAAACATGCTGCAATGGATCATGAGCCTATACTCTCACCCAACAGCATCAGTAAGAGTAAATGGCCAGCTCTCAGAACCATTCCCCATTACGAACGGTACGAGACAGGGGGGCCCTCTGTCTCCACTGATTTTCATCCTATGCCTTGAGCCATTGCTGACCAAAATCCGCGCCAACCCAAATATACACGGGATCACAGCAGGCGACACCGAACACAAGATAGCGGCCTATGCAGACGATCTTCTATTCTTTATCTCAGACCCACGAATTACTCTACCAAACCTTATGGCCGAGTTCAAACATTACTTAGCTTTATCTAATTTCAAAATCAACTACCATAAGTCAGCTGCGCTCAACGTTTCACTCACACAATCCCTAGTAGAGGAACTCAAGGACCACATTAAATATCTAGGAACTAACTTAACGCCGAGAAGCGAGGACTTATACGCGGCTAACTTCCCAGCGCTCCTAAACAGGGTCAGACAAGACCTCAGCCAGTGGACCAAAGGCACGTTCTCTTGGTTTGGCAGAGGATCAATTATTAAAATGAATATCCTCCCCAGAGTCCTTTACCTAATCCAAGCCCCCCCCATACATGTCCCAAAGAGCTTCTTCCAACACCTCCTCTCTCTCACCACCACATTTATATGGGCAGGAAAGACATCCCGGATAGCACGTAATACGCTGACAAGACCAAAAAAGAGGGCGGCCTAGGGCTACCGGACTTTGTGAAATACCACCAAGCGGCTCATCTGGTACGCATCATAGACTGGCATCGGCACGCTGCACTCAAGCAGTGGATAGCCATCGAACAAACGGCGTCACTTGCACCGTTGGTGACCCTCCCCTGGTCGGACGGTCCCAGCCTAGGAGATGTGATGCGACACCCCACCATCGGCCCCACACTGTCAACTGCTGCCAAAATACTAGAGAGGATAGACTTATCCCCCAGGCCATCCCCACTGTTCCCGATCCTGGGTAACCCAAACTTCCACCCGGGAGGGGAGAAGGGAGTATTCCGCACTTGGCTAACAGAAGGCAGATATAGGGCGGAACACTTCATACAAAATGGCCAGTGGCTTTCGGTGGACACGTTGAGAGGGCCCACCGTTCCGACCCCTCTCCCACTCTGGCAGATACTACAGCTAAGACATTTTTTACAGTCCCTACCTCAGGCAAATAGGTTCTCCCGTCCAAAAACACAATTTGAAGCAATCTGCACTGAAGAAGGCCCCGCGAGACACACGCTATCTAGAATCTACAACATCCTTGCCTCACAACCAGGAACCGCCCCCCCAAGATACATTGAAAAATGGGAAGGGGAATTGGGAATCAACCTCACCACCGAGGAAACAGACAAAATATACACTATCACACACTCTGCATCCATCTCCAGCAGAATACAAGAATCCGGCTTTAAGATCCTCTCTAGATGGTACAGGGTGCCCTCCCATCTGAATAAGATATTCCCGTCTTTCTCCCCCACGTGCTGGAGATGCGGATCGGAGCAGGGGACCATGCTGCACGTCTTTTGGGAATGTCCGGTGCTGGCGGGCTACTGGTCAGAGGTCTGGCGGGTCACCTCTAAATTTACCCACTACACCCTCCCGAGGACGCCTGCGTTCTTCTTCCTACATCATAGTGACATCCCACTGGCTTCCTATAAAAAATCGGTGGTCTGCTTCTTGGTGAACGCGGCGAGGTCATGTATAGCCAGGCGGTGGAGACAGACAGCCCCGCCTTCGCTGGCATTATGGCTAAATACAGTCAACTGGATTAAGGAGATGGAGGACCTCTCTGCGCACTAAAGGGTACGCAAGAAAGGTTCCGGAAAACATGGTACCTTCTGGATAGACTTCCAAAACACGGAAGAATACCGCCAGCTACTGAACCCCCAAACTAACTAAACTACCCCCCCACCCCCACCCAACCACACACCCCCCTGCCCTAACCCCATCAGCTATACGCTCAGTCGCAACCTTGTACGCACCCCTCATGTGTCTAGTCTGTTTCATTAGTTACTTTTGAATGTGTTATACAATGCATAAAGCCACGAAGTTCGGCATAGTGTATTGTGGAAAGTGCTACAGGCGGAGCCAGGAAGTTAGGCGAGATCTGATATATTATACCATTTGACATGTTTTCTACGTTTACATGGAAATTTTTTCTATTTAACTTTTTTAATACTGAGACACACAGGCAATGGGAATGAGACTGAACCTCAAAGTTGTTACTCAGTTGTCATTGAATAACTACCTGAAATAAATAAAGAATTTATAAAAAAAGAAAATGAATGTACTTTAATTGACTTGATTCACCGCCTATTATGTGCACATAATCCACAAGGAATCTACTCTTGTGTGAGCCTTAGCATCTCCTGTTTCTCATCATTAGCTCAATAAAGGATATTTTTTTGTGGTTTTTGCATTTGTTCATCTTCTTTCCATTCAGGCTCCGGCACCCTAGTATCGTCTGTTGGGATCTTCCATACGAGAGAGTTTTCTTCTATTAACTTGCCAAGAATGGATGGGAAGAGGAAGGGGATGGCAGAGAGTCTATTACATCTCACCCTAGAGATCATCAGTCAGCTTACTGGAGAGGTGAGAGATTCTGATGATGTCAGACATGACATCATCTATAGATATAATGAAATGTCCTGACTGACTGATTCATCAACGCAGAGCAGAAACTACTAAAGTCAGAAACTTTAAATTTGGACAGATGCTTCTTTGTATAATGTAGAGATCCAATAAGAAAGCATTTTCTAAAATTCAACCACTAAGAGCTCAGTCACACAGGCGGTTTAACGTCCCATTATTCATGTGTTAGAAAAGATTGCACAATATAGAACCAATGCTTTCCAATGGCAGCGGTCACATGTGCGAATTTTACATGCGCAAGAACGTCTGTGTCAAAAATGATAGGACACCGTTTGTTACAACGCGGCTAGCTGCGTTCTGCGTTCACAAAGTATTTTCTCAAAAATGCAGAAATTGCCATTGCCTTCTATTCAGTTTTTTCAAGCATGCTGCACTGTACTTCCATCATCTGAACGAGTGCATAGGCTTCTATGCTGAAAGTGAAATCAATAGCAAGTGCTGACGATGTTGTCCTTATTGGGGCTACTTTGTAATTTCTGGGCAAATGGGTTGTGTGAATTGAGACATTTAAAGAACTTTTGCATTGTCTGCGCCCCTCCTGGCGAAGGCACATAGACGCAACACACATCAGGTGAAGTACACGTATTTGACGGGGAGCATGTTGGCCCTGGTGAACTACATTACTAAAATAACAAAATAAAATACAATATGCTGAGTTTCACTGCTAGACACAAATTGTGTACCTCGTTTGACTCTTTTTTTTTTTTATTTCCCGGAAAGGTACTATGGCTTATTATTCTTTTATGGTGGGTGAGTGCTTAGAGCTGCAAAGCTTTTTTGGCATGGAACTATAATGTACTCAGGTCAATACATGTAGTTCACATAGAAATAAAAACATAGTTTAGAGGGGACATGTTATGGTATACTACCCTTGATACGCCAGCCTGGGTGCCCTAGATCTCACCCACAACACCTGCCGACTTGCCTCTACTCCTGGCTAACCCCAGGCGGGCAACTGGGCTTAGCCAGGAGTAGAGGCAAGTCGGGCGATCCCTACTCTCACTAGGGGCCAAAAGGACGCTGGCGAAGGGACAAAAGGTTTCAATAATGACTTATGAAAAACCCTGTGAACTCTCCATGTAGCTGGCAAATCAAGTTCATAAGCAAGCGGATTTACTACACGCGTGATGACAAAGGGACCCATGTAACGCGGCACCAGTTTCAAAGATGGAACCTTTAATTTGAGATTTCTAGAAGACAAATATACCTTCTGTCCCCTCCTGTAAGGTTCAGATACTGACAGACTCTTCTTACTACGCAACTGCATACGAGCCCCCATTGCTTCCAGGTTCTTCTGTACTTCTTTCCATACCCCCTGCAGCGCATCTGTGGCGACATCAGCTGCAGGACGGGCAGATGGAGTAGAAATAGCTGTAAGGAAGCGAGGATGCTGACCACATAAGCACAGTAATGAAGATACCCCAGTGGAAGAACAAGTAATGTTGTTTAGCGCAAACTCTACCAACGGCAGGAACTCTGCCCACTGATGAGCCTTTTCACTAGCAAACAACTGTAAATATTGAACTAAATCCTGGTTCTTCCGTTCAGTCTGACCATTAGTTTGCGGGTAGAATGCTGACGAGAAGGAAAGTGACGTTCCCGGGTTCCTACAGAAGGCTCGCCAGAATTGCGCAACAGACTGAACACCACGTAGACGAATGATTTCTTTTACAAAAATCTCTTGTAAAATCGCAGAAAGTAGCTTCTTTAACGCCACGAAATGTGCCATTTTTGAGAAACGGTCTACAACAACTAGGATAGTGGTGAACTTCCGAGGCTCAGGTAGATCGGTGATAAAATCTACCTATAAATGCGACCACGGATGAGAAAGCATCGGTAACGGTCTCAGATGCCCCTCCACGACGACTTTTACTGCATGCACAGACAGAGCATCTCTTAACAAACTCTCAGAACTCCCAAGACATGCCTGGCCACCAGTAGTGCCTAGAACAAAGATCCAAAGTACCCTGAACCCCCGGATGGCCTGTGAGAACAGATGAGTGAGACTCTTTAATGACTCTGAGACGCAAAGACTCTGGCACAAACCATCTGCCCTCCGGCACCCCCAAGGGAGCGTCCTGCAGACAACTCCATAGACGAGGAACGAGATCAGATTCTACAGCTGCCACCACCACCCCAGGTGCCAATATATTCTCAAATATACGTAATGACGAGGTTAAACCTGTCATAAGTCTGTACCCTTCTTGGTAAGATCGGTCAGGGGTTGAGCAATAACAGAATAATTCTTAATGAATCTACTGTAGAAGTTTGCGAAATCTAAAAAACGCTGGAGATCTTTGAGCTTATCTGGTCTGGCCCATTAGGAATTGCTGCCACTTTTTTAAGACTCCATTTTGAATCTTCGTGGGTGAAATCACATAACCAAGGGAAGGCACTTGTTTAGTACCAAAAATGCATTTCTCCAACTTGACAAAAAGTTGGTACTCACGCAAACGGGTCAGAACCAGCCTTAGCTGCCGCACATGTGAATCCCAATCTGGGGAATACACCAGGATGTCATCGAGATATATGACCAAAAATACCCCCAGAAAGTCATGGAAGACCGCGTTCATAAATCCCTGGAACACAGCGGGGGCATTACAAAGCTCCTAACAGAACATAATAAAAAGGAGCTCGTGCATGGCAGATGCACTCACAGGTGCATGCACGGTGCCGTGCGCCACCAGCACCATGCTGCCTAGGCACCCGTGCCCCTGGCAGCCAGACAAGTCAGGGGGATGCGCCCTGACCTTGGGTCCCCGTATATCGCTGCCCCGGGAGGACCAGCAACTTCCGCATGGTAACAGGAAACAGTCCATTCATCTAATAGAAGGGCAGCATGTAGAACACAATAGTCACTGTTAACACATGCTTACAACAGTGGTCCAGGCGACAATACTTGAGATTCTACATATGCAAGGTGTGGTTAGTTTGGGCATTTTACTTAGAAATCAACGATTTGTCTTTGCATAGCAAGCATACATGTTTGAAAAAAGGTGGCTAATATCTGTGAAATGTTCCAACATCTGAAGACCTGATTTTGGTTACACAACTAGTAAGCCAATGCAACACTGCGGTTAGACCTATGAAAATAAAATAGAATTCACAGAGGCAGAGGGATACTGAAGAGAGGACTATTTGACAAATTATTCACTGGGTGTATCCCCTAAAATATAACTTTTAATGATAAATACATTAAAAACTTATAGCGCCTCACAGTAATAAGACAAACAAGACAACCAAAGACAGAACAATAAGTTCTGTAGAGGAAAGGAACCGAGAGCAATGGGGTGAAGATGGCACCTCTGTTGTGGTCCAAAGAGGATAACTGATTGAACGACACTGCTGCCTATTCCTGATAGTCTGACAACATTGGAGGATGTAATTTATTCAGATATGACTCGAGGCCAGTGTCAGACCGTATGCCCTTGGACACACAGATTGAGGGCAACGATATCACCCAAAATTGGTGATTTGTAGATAGCATCCAATAGATGACTATTTCGACCCAAGGTCAAATCCCTTACGCGGGATTGGGAGTCAAAAAAATAACCAACTTAATATGGGTCGAAGAGCACTGATCATATAATTGTAAAGATGTTTTGATAGGAGACAGGTTCAATTCCATCCGGGACAAAGCCCGATTAAATGAATAAAGGGCAAAAGCGTAACATCCGGTCAGATGTGAACCAACGAACACCAGTCAATGATTGTACTGGTTTCTTTATACGTTATAAGGTTCAGACCCAATTCTGAGTGAGATGGCACCAGTCCAATAGTTTTGCTGAGTTCTTGTACAAGAATAAATACCTATCTGGTTTGGGAATTGATTAGATAGTGATAAAAAGAATAACAGCCAGAAGGTACGAAACCAGAATTATAATAAGTACTAATGTGCCCAATGGAGAGTCAGCCCGAGAACTACAATCGAGCGTTATGATGAGATTTCATGCATAACCCGACTCAGAACAAATAAATCCTAGACTGGTTCATCAGCACAGAATATTAATTGATGGTTATGCTGGGCTCTCTTAAGAAATAATTTCAGAACCGAGACCGAAAAACAGGTTCATGTAGAACAAACAACTGGTTCGTAGAAAAAACAACTAGTTCTGATATCGAAAAATAGGTTCATGTAGAACACACAGTTGTTTTTTCCACGAACCAACTTGAAAAAGACACATGTTGTGTCGAAACGCGTTGTTTTAATAATAATAAAAAAGATTGGTTTTCTGCAAAGGCGCGGGATAGTCTTTACTTTTATTTTAACTTATAACCCAAAGGAACTAAAGGATATGCAAAGTGCCATATTCCAGTTCATCTGGGGAAACAAAAAACCCAGAATCAAACAGAAGGTAATGCACTACCATGAGAGAATAGGAGGCCTATCGGTACCTAACCTAAAGAAATATTACCTGGCAGCCCAATTAACACAAATCCCTTCCATGCTGGCAGGCTCCAAAAAACCCTTATGGGTGGACATAGAAGCCTCACTCATCAGACCGTTAGATCTAAGAACCATCTTTTGGGACAGAAACTGGAAACCCACAAATATAGCACATATAGCCCCATTAACACACCACCAATTCCTGATATGGAGAAAAAACAGATTCAAACACAACATGTCTTCCATCTCACCGCTGACACCAGTGATCCCCAACCATGCATTCTCACTACGTCTCCAAGAAGAAAACTTTAAATGGTGGTGATCCAAACATATCACACTCCTTCACCACTTTACAGCTTGCAACAAAATTCTCTCCCCACAACAGTTGGCTGAAAAATATTCGGTTCCAAGGGAAATATGGCTCGAGCTGCAACAAATACACAGCTTCATACGCTCATTACTAAGCACGACCAGTCCTCAGGCAACCCACACGCCACTCGAGGGAGTATGCCTTTGGTCCCCACTCCAACCAGGCATAATATCCTCGCTCTACTCCAGTATGAATAAACCCCCCGCAGAAGCTAAACTACCATTCATGCAATGCTGGGAGTCAGACCTATGTGTCTCCCTGTACTTGCCCCGCTGGCACCATTGCTGCACATGTATTGCAAAAGGAAGCCACCAAGTAACCCTTGCAGAATCGGCAGTAAAAATCCTACACAGATCACATCTAGTCTCCACAAATATTCCCCATCCACTTCTCCAAACTGCTTCAGAGGTTGTGACAGTCTGGGAACAATAGCGCACACGTGGTGGACCTGCCCATTAGTCACCAGATTATGGAGAGAAGTAACTAATCTGATATCAAGAGTCCTGGGAAAGGCCTTTCCGCGCTCACCATCTGTCTGTCTCCTGGCCGACAAACCTCTAGGATACAACAACCAACAGCATAAATTGTCACAACAGATTTGTATGGCGACCAAAACATACATAGCTTCACAGTGGCTATCGCCCAACCTTTCTTTAGAACCAATTAAAGCTAGAGTATCTAGAATGATGCTCTATGAAAAGCTGTCGGCCATGAGAGAAGATAGTATGGACCTATTTCTCAAGACATGGAGACCCTGGGTGGAATTCCTAAATATACCGGGCCTAAATAGGCCACTTAGCGCATGAAACATCAAGTGGAGAAGAAGCTCCAGTAAAATACACTAACCAAGGAAAAATAAGACATCACTAGAACCATAAAACTAAGCACAAAATTAACAAAAGCTGAAAAAATAAAATACCATACACCTACAAGGGGGAGAGGAAAGGAGGAGAGAAAGATCTCATAAATATAGGATATCCAGCTGCAGCTTTAAACCATGTGTGAAACATTACCTTCATCTTGTCACTTTTTCTTTATGTTTGATAGATAACTATTGTTTCTTTATGCCCCCTGCGAGGGGAAAAATCTCCTACAACACTTCAAAATATTGTGAAAACTAAATAAAATTATCTTGAAACTAAAAAAAATGATACTATCTTGAGAAACCAGCTCACTGGCCTTCTCGCACATGGTCCAACTGCCATGGAAGCGCTCCCCTTGGAGAGAGGCAGTACTCTGCGAAGAGTTCCCTGACTTGGAGAGCAGAGTGTGCTGGCTGACCATACTGTACAGGCTCCTCCAAAACTTCGCCCCCAAAAGCAGTGAGTAAAGCATCCACAGTATTCAAAACCATAGCATGTTGCCGGCAAAAATTATGTAGAACCACACAGTTGCTAATTATCGCAGATATGTTATCAGGAGCCAGCTGAATGGCACCTAGTAACACTCGCCAACGATCAGCGAGAATCCCAAACGCACACTCAACATAACACCGGGCACGTGTGAGGCGGTAATTAAACACCTGACTCCTGCTGTCAATGTTCCTGCGAGCAAAAGGACGCATAACATAATTAGACAGGCCAAATGCCTCATCCGCCACAAAGACAAATGGGGCTTCTGTACCTGATGAGCCAGGAAGGCTCTCGGGCGCAGGCACAGAAAGCTGCTCGTCCCTCAGTCACCTACCCATTCTGAAAGCTCTGAAAATGCGAGCAAATTTTTGCCTGGCTGCTAATTTGGTGCACATACATGATGTGGTTTCCACCCTCCCCCCCCCCCCCCCCTCACACAAAAAAAATAAATTAAAAACAAAACAGCCTTCCCCCTCCATTAATATAGGCTCCATTGGGGGAGGAAGGGTGGGGGCAGGGGCAGCGCTGACAAAGGGCGTTCGCAACAAAGTGTGGCTTCTTATTAGGCATTAATGCCTGTAAAAAGGGAATCTTAACAGATTACAATTAGCCTTTTTAATTAATGAAAAACAAGACCATATGTGCCATGGCCATGGAGCCTGTGATGGTGTTTCAGGCATAGGTGTTAAGTTTGCTAATGTGCAGGCAAATCAAAGATGCACCTGATAACCAAACATGTCTAGTCAAAGATACAAAACCTACGCAGGGAAGGGATCAAACATAATTACATACATGATGTTACCTAGAGACAGATGTTAACTTACCGCAGAATGACCGGGAGTCTTTCCTCAGCAGAGACACACTCATGCATGTTGGAATGTCTGTGGGTAATCCCGGAAGGCACCAACTCCAGAAGTTCACAGAACATGACAAACAACAAAAGGCGATGAACTTGTCGGGTAACGCCTCAGGTCCGCGTACAGGGAATAAAACAGCCCAATATGTTTACGCTGTGACACCATCGGATGCACCCAGTACCTCCTAGTTCTCCTCCTCCTGACCGGCCTAGGACTATTGCTAACACTAGTTCAGTCTATAGCAAGGAAGCAAACGCATCCCCTGGCATGCAACATAAAAAAGCCTACATACACGCAACATAAACCAGCCAAAGAAAATATCCCTCGACGACATGTCTCCAAGTTCAGTAATATCTTGCACATCCAGAATGAAGCAGAATAAAGGAGAAGCCTCATTACAGCCAATTAATAACACCTTGTAGTGGGCTGGACCACGAATAGATGCGCGAGAATCAAGTTCCGGACGCTCAAATATTCAAACGCATTTTGCTGTGCATTGCGAATTTATGCAGCGGAAAAACTCTGCTAGGTGCGTTTTTACAGCATGACGCACGCTTCGGTCACACAAATTTTTGAACGCATGTGTTCTGTGCACATAAATTTGCACGTTAAAACGCCCGTGTGACTGAGCCCTAGGGGGTGATCAGGAAGGGGGGTCAAAGTTTGTGTGGGAAAACTGTAATTATTCTTACCATTAATTCCTTTTCAAGGAGTCCATCATGACAGCACACATGGAGGTTGCCCCCTCTTGAGCTCATTGGGACAGGAAGAGGAGAGTTCTTAAGGTCACCTCCCACCACCATTCTCCAGTGGCTTCAAATTATCATAACGGATACGTGGCATAGTTTTTTATTGATGCTGAAAAATTAACATACTGTTATGTTTACATGTACAATATGCAGCAATTTACAAGGGTGGGTAAGTATGTGCTGTCATGATGGACTCATGGAAAAGGAATTAAGAATAATTCCAGTTTTACCATACCATCCATCCTGACAGGACACATGGAGGCAATAGCAGATTATGACTGTAACCTTAGGGGGGAACCACTGCCTAGAGGACCTTCCGCCCAAAGGCCAGTTCTTTGCCAGGATAATGATCCAAGTGATAATGCTTAGAAAATGTATGGACACTGGAACACATCGTTGCCCTACAAATCTGCTCTGTCGATGCTCCACTGTGTTTGGCCCATGCAGAAGCAAGAGCCCTAGTAGAGTGAGCTCTTATCCTCTCTGGGGCCAACACATTTCTGGAATTATACGCCTCCTGTGTTACCATGAGGCCGGTCAGGGACCATGGGTGGCAATGGCGCAGTTTGCCGTGGCGTTCTGGGATAGTATTGCGCCCACGTTGGGTGCTGTGCTGCCGTGCTCTGCTGTGCGGGCGTGAAGTGTCTGCTATGAGAGGCCCGCACGCTCTACCTCTGTGAGTTATAGTGGCTGGCTGGGAGCTCCAGTAAGCCGACTTGATTGGTCTCTGCCCAAGGGGCGGAGACTCCTGAATATAGTCTGGCAGCTGCTGATAGCAGTTGCCAGTTATTGGTTCTGTTCCTTGTATGTCTGACTTCGGTCCTGCTCCAGTGCAAGTTACCTTGTCTCAATCCAGTTCTGCCTGTGTTCTGTGGTTCTCCTGTCGTGTTGGTTTATTCTATCAGCCTAGCCTGTCGGTACTAGTAAGTTGTCATCTGCATAAGTACGGCGGTTTCTTCCTGTCCTGCCACTAGGCAGCGTAGGGTCAGTGTTGGTGGCCTGGACCTGTCCACCTTGTGAGCTACCTCCGGGAAGGGACATTGGCGTGGGTAAGGGTCAGAGAGTCCCGCGCCGTTCGTACCTGTGTGCACTACTAGTACTGTAACATAATAACTGGCCTAAAAAATATTTCCCTGTGGTTTTTTGAGGTGGGATTCACTGTGTGAATGGAGTCCTATACGATTACCAGTCAGATTTGTGACCTGGCCGGGATGGTTCAGGACCTCTTGGGGCGTCTCAGCCATCATAAGCAGTGATTGGTTGTGCCCGCTGATCCACTACCTGAACCTAAATGCCCATTACCCGAGGTGTTCTTGGGGTACAAGAAAAAATTCTTTGTCTTCCGGAAGGCTTGTAAGTTGTTTATTCACATGCAGACTCGTTCCTCTGGGTCCAAGTCCCAACGGGTGGGGCTTGTTATGTCTCTATTCAGAGAAGGGCCCCAGTCATGGGCCTATTCTTTACCGGCTGATTACGCTTGTCTGCAGTCGGTAGACTCTTTTTTTTCATTGAGCTCGGAAATATTTTTGATGAACGCGATCGTGCAGATAATGCAGTCAGTAAGTTGTTGGCCCTACGTCAGTATTCAGGTGAATCTGCATGGAACAACTGTGTGCTCAAAGATTTGTTTTTGGTAGGCCTGTTTGACGCAGTAAAAGATCTATTGCTGTTCCATCTGTCACCTTCTACTTTGAATCAGGCTATGGAATTGGCAGTCAGAGCTGATCATAGACTCAGGTCTAGAAGTTAAGCTAAGCTAGAGTACCATCAAGAACGGGGTGCTAAGTCTCTGGCAACTTCTACAGCCTGTACCCCATTGTCAACCCTTGGAGCTGATGCTATGGAAGTGGACCGGTTGAATCCTAATGAACGGAGGCAGTTCCGGGTCTCAAACCAACGCTGTTTCTACTCTGGCAAGGCTGGTCATCGCATCGCGTCCTGCCAGGAACGGCAGATACGGAAGCAGCAGGAAAACTTCAGCTCCTAGGTGACTGTCGGGAGGGTCATCTAGTAGGTCAGGTACTCCCTAAATTTTTGGTGCCTTGTAGTGTGTCTTACAAGGCTTTTCACAGAGTGGGACAGGCATTTATTGATTCTGGGTCAGCCGCGAACCTTATCCATTTCCAGTTCGCAAAACCACTGTTATCAAGTTTTACCACGTTACGTTTGTCGATCCACTTTACCAGTATCGATGCAACCCCTCTATCCTCAGGGGTAGTGCGCTTGAGGACACCAGAACTTTGGTTCATGGTGGGCGCATTACATTCGAAGGTTATTTCCTTTCTGGTCATGGAGAAGATGTCCATGGATATCGTTCTGGGATTGCCGTGGCTAAGGACGCACAATCCTCAGTTCGATTGGACTACTCTGGAGCTAGTTCCGTGGGGAGTGGGCTGTCAGTATCGGTGGAGCACAATGTAACAGGCACTAGATGATCCTATTAGTATTCCGGACTATTTACGGGATTTTCAAGATGTGCTCTCTAAGAAGCTTTCTTAGATATTACCCCCACACCACAAATGGGATTGTAGGATTGATCTGGTCCCGGATAGTCCCATCCCTAAGGGAGCCATATTTAATCTGTCGGGTCGGGAGCATGAGGCTCTTAAATCATATATTTCAGAGGCTTTAGCAATGGAACATATCAAACCATCAAAGTCACCAGCTGGAGCAGGCCTATTTTTTGTTGAAAAGAAAGATGGGTCTTTGCGGCCTTGTGTTGACTATCGGGCTTTAAACAAAATCACAATTAAAAATCAGTGCTCGCTACCTCTGATCCCTGATCTGTTGAATCAGGTGGTGGGAGCACGCTGGTTCTCTAAGCTTGACCTGCAGGGGGCTTATAATCTTATACGTATTAAGTCTAGTGACGAGTGGAATATCGCGTTCAACACCCCGTTGGGGCACTTCGAGTGTCTGGTTATGCTCTTCAGGTTATGCAACGCCCCTGCAGTTTTTCAGGGGTTTTTGAATGCGGTCTTCCACGATTATCTAGGTTTTTTTATGGTTGTCTATTTGTGCGACATTTTGGTGTACTCGTCGGATTGGGACACATATGTCAGACATCTCCATTTAGTGTTAGAGCGGCTACGGGAGTACCAATTGTATGTTAAATTGGAGAAGTGCTCATTTAGGGTCAAACGCGTGTCATTCCTTGGGTATATCATTACTCCAACTGATGTGTGCATGGAGTCAGACAAGGTTGCGGCAATCACACAATGGCCTAAACCAGATAATTTAAAGGCGCTTTCTTGGGTTTGCCAACTTTTACAGAAAATTTATCAGAAATTTTTTTAGTGATTGCACAACTGCTGACTGATCTCACGAAAAAAGGAGCGGACGTGACGCCGTGGTCTCCGGAAGCTTCAGAAGCGTTTGAGCAAGTTAAGAGGTCTTTTTCCACTGCACTGGTGCTTGCTCAGCCTGACCCTCAGAAGCCCTTTTTCGTGGAGGTAGACGCTTTGGAGGTTGGGGTGGGGTCAGTCCTCTCCCAGGAATTGGGAGATCGTTCAGTGTATAGTCCGTGTGCCTTCTTTTCCCGTAAATTCAGTAGAGCCGAGCGCAGCTACGATGTTGGGAACAGGGAACTGTTGGCAATAAAATGGGCATTTGAGGATTGGCGTCATCTTCTGGAGGGGGTTCGACACCAGGTGACAGTCTTCACCGATCACAAGAACTTAGTGTATCTTGAGAATGCTAAGCGTCTTGATGCGCGACAAGCCAGGTGGGCTCTTTTCTTCTCGAGATTCAATTTTACAGTCACGTACCTGCCGGGAGATAAAAATGTGAAAGTTGACGCTCTGTCCTGCAGTTTTGGGACTCCGGAGGTTAAGGGCTCTTCTCTGGAAGGCATCCTCCCGCCCGGTGTCGTGGTGGCAGCTCTGACACGGAACCTTACGGCCCAACTTAATTTAAAATTTCCCAGACTGCTCTAAGTTCTATATAATTCAAGGACTGAGCTAACATATGCTGACCAGGAGCGCTGTGGATCTGCTGAATGAATTACATCCTAGGATACTAAAGGAAGCAACGGAGGTAATTGCAAAACCACTTGCCATAATCTTTGAAAATTCCCAAAGAACAGGAGAAGTCCCAGAATATTGGAAAAAGGCAAATGTTATCTTCAAAAAAGGGAAGAAGGTGGATCCAGGAAACTATAGGCCTGTGAGCCTGACTTCTACACTGGGAAATATCTTTGAACAAATTATTAAACAGCATGTATGCAAGTACTTGGATAAAAATGGAGTAATTAACCTGAGCCATCATGAGTTTGTAACAAACAAGTCATGCCAGATGAATCTAACTTCCTTCTATGATAGAATCACCGACTGGGTTGATCAGGGAAATGCGGTGGATACAGTATATCTTGACTTTAGTAAAGCATTTGAAAAAGTATCTCATACCATACGTATTAAAAAAAAAAAGACCTAATATGAGATTGACAAGGCAACTGTTAGGTGGAATCACAACTGGCTGAGTGATCGTAGTCCAAGAGTGGTCATAAATGGCTGCACATCCAAGTGGAAGAATGTATCAAGTGGGTACCACAAGGCTCTGTCCTAGGCCCAGTGTTGTTCAATATTTTTATAAATGATCTGGAGGAGGGAATTGATGGGAAATTGATCAAATTTGCTGACGGCACAAAGCTAGGAGGGATAGCTAACACTAGGGAAGAGAGAGAGAGTATTCAAAAAGCGCTAAAAAAGCTTGAACAGTGTCCGCGACTAACAGAATGGTATTTAACAAGGAGAAATGCAAAGTCCTACATCTGGGCAAGAAAAAACAAAAGCACATACAGAATAGAAAGAATAGGGTTAGCAGTAGCACATGTGAAAAAGACCTGGGTATACTAATAGATCATAGACTGAACATGAGTCAACAATGTGATGCAGCAGCCAAAAAGGCAAACACAATTCTGGGATGTATTAAGAGAAGAATAGAGTCTAGATCATGTAAGGTAATTATCATCTTCTATTCTTCCTTAGTCAGACCTTATCTGGAATACTTTGTCCAGTTTTGTGCACCCCACTTTAAAAAGACATAGACAAACTAGAGCAAGTTTAGAAAAAAGTTACTAAGATGGTGAGTGGTCTGCAAATCATGTCCTATGAAGAATGATTAAAGGATCTGGGAATGTTTAGCTTGCAAAAAAGAAGGCTGAGAAGAGACCTAATAGCTGTCTACAAATATCTGAAGGGCTGTCGCACTGCAGAGGGATCAGCCCCCATTATCATTTGCACATGGAAAGACTAGAAGCAATGGGATGAAACTGAAAGGGAGGAGACACAAATTAGATATTAGAAAAAAACTTTCTGACAGTGAGGGTGATCAATGAGTGGAACAGGTTACCATGGGAGATGGTGAGTTCCGCTTCAATGGAAGTGTTCAAACAAAGGCTGGACAAATATCTGTCTTGGATGATTTAGTGAATCCTACATTTAGCTGGGGGTTGGACCCGATGACCCTGGAGGTCCCATCCAACTCTACCGTTCTATAATTCTTTGCTACCTGAGCTCCCCAGCCTAATTCACTAGCATCGGTGTTTACTGATATGCACTGGGACAGGGATCACTGGACTCCATTTTCAAAGATTAGCAGGCGACAACCACCAAATTAGGGATTTATTTCACTGAGGATGATAGTTTAAATTTCCTACCTATGAATTTTTTTTTTTCCCCAGTAGAGTATTTTTTGCTGCAAGGGTCTACAAGAGAACTGAGTCCATAGAACCATTGGCAAACAAGCTGTCATTTGCCCCAGGATCCTCATAGCCTCTCTTATAGAAACCCAGTTCTTTTTAAATTTATCAATCGAGAGGATATGTTTTATTTTAGGTTCTGGTTAAAAAAAAAGAATAGCCTTTTTGGAAGTCTAAAAGAACCCCCAGGAAGATTTTCCGAATGTATGGATTTAGGCAGCGTTTTTTCATAATTGATAAGCCAACCTAAATGCAAAAGGAGTTTGTGTTTTCTCCTGGTGAAGTTCCATATAACTTAAATCCCTTGTCGTGGATGACCTTTCGGGGTCCCCAGCGTGATCAATAGGAATGTTTGCACCCTTCCAAATTAATGTTAAGAGGCTGTGCGCACAGAGGCTAGAAATCACACGGACACAAGTTCAGCATATAAAAAACCTCCTCATTATTCTGCTTTATTAGTGGGCATGTGGCTTCTTTTATAGCATTAAACATATCTGCCCTTTATGGGCAGGCCAAAGAATGCATAGATAAGACTTACGGATAGATTATTAGATAAGCTTTTTAAGGTTCTTCCTGCATTCGGTCATCTGTGGTTTTCGGCGTTGCCCATCTCAGGGTATCAGTCAGGAAATGGGAGGCATCTTTTAAGAACTCTATGGAGGGGGCAAAAGCAGGATGAGCGAGTTGGTGTCAAATGACGCTTGGGACCACATGTGGATAGTCAAATATGACCAGAGGTTAAAACTTGTATCGCAGAGGTTATTTGCATGTGTTTCGCTGAAACTGTTTATGCTGACTAGTGTGTTTGATAAAAGCAGTGATGTTAAGGCTGCGGTTTCATGTATCTTGCTTGCTTCTGCTAAAGTCTGCTAGGAATCGGGAAACAGAGTTTCACTGTATATTCTTGTATGAGGAAGTGGGTATATAAAGGTATAAAAAGATATATGTGTAACAGTAAACAAGGAATGGAAAAATACTGTCATAGGTATATAGAAGAATGTAGAGTATATAAAGGATATAGGAGAGTGTATGTCCACTACAGATATATGAAAGAGTATGTTCACTGTCTTGGACTGAAGACTGAGCTATAGATATTGTGTATATCCACTACACCCTTGATATGATTAGCAGGTCATCAAGATAGGGAATTATGTTAACATCCATTGCTCTAAGGAAAGTGATTAGCTCAATCATTATTTTATTAAAAAAACCTCTTGGAGCCGAGGGGACACCAAAAGGCAAAGAAATGAATTGAAAATGAAATATCTCCGTATCCATAATTACTGCAAATCTAAGACATTTCTGATATGCAGTATGAATGGGTACATGATATGTGTGCGTTGGCCCTGAAGGACGGCTACTAACATTAGGTTGACCAATTAGAGGAATTGTCGATCTAATCATTACCATTTTAAAACAAAAAATGCTGATATGTTCATTAACCCCTTAGTGACAGCCCCATAGTGTTTTTTATGTCCTGTCATTGTAGGACGTATATGGAGGGAAATCACGCTGCTATCTCCCTCCATATATCGTGTGTCAGCTGTTTATTACAGCTGACACCCGCAGGCAACAGCCCTGACACACCGCGTGGCTGATCGAGGGCTGTTAACACTTTAAATGCCACAGTCAATTCTGACAGCGGCGTTTGGATATCCCAAATGATGTTTGGGGGTCCTGTACGGCCACCCCGGAGTGAGATCTGGTGAGCTGTGTGGGTGTAATGGCAGCCAGGGGCCTTCTGAAAGGCCCCAGGGCTGTCTTTGCAGTATGCCTATTAAGCTGTCCCCGTAGGGGGGCTTGGCAGATTGCCTATCAGAATGCAGTATGATGTAAAGCTATAGCATTACATCATACTACATAAGCTAACTAAGCATCGCTAGTTGTTGTCCCCCTGGGCACTAAAAGAAAGTATAGAAATAAAAGCAATAAAGTTTTGCTAATTATTAAAAAAAAGAAATTAAAGATAAAAAAAAAACCTTTTGCCATATTTACAATAAAAGAATCAAAATAGTAAAACAATCAATTTTTGATATCGCCGCATTCCTAAAATTCTGATCAAAATAACTCATTATTTACATCACACAATGAACGTTGCCAAAAAATAAATAAAAGAACGCCAGAAATGCACTTTTTTGGTCACCCTGTCTCCAAGAACAAATGTAATAAAAAGTGATCAAAAAGTTCAATATAATAAAAAATGGTACCAACATAAACGACAGGACGTACCGCACAAAATGAGCCCTCGCATAACTATGTTGGTGGAAAAATAAAAAAGTTATTGTGCTCAGAAAATGATAGCAGAAAATTTTATATATGTGTGTGTATATGTGTGTGTGTATGTATATATATATATATGTATGTGTGTGTGTATATATAGATAGATAGATAGATAGATAGATAGATAGATAGATAGATAGATAGATATAGCCTTAAAAAAATTGTATATAAAAGTAGTATAGCCAAAAAAAAACCTATAAGCTTGGTATCATAGCAATCATATGGTATTCGTACTGACCCATAGAATAAGGTTATCGTGTCATCTTTGTTGCAGTTTGTGTGCCGTAGAAACAGGACGCACCAAAAGATGGCGCAATGTTGCTTTTTTTTATATTTCTCCCCACTTAGAATTTTTTAACAGTTTTTCAGTACATTATATGGTACATTAAATCATACCATTATAAAATACAACTCATCCCGCAAAAAACAAGCCCTCATACAGCTAGATCAATGAATAAATAAAGGAGTTACGATTTTGTAAAAGGGAAAAGGAAAAAACGAAAATGGGGTAAAAAAGCAAAAAAGCTCCGTCACTCAGGGGTCAAGGGCTTTCAAATTAAGTATGGTTCTAAATAAGCCACAAAAAGTAAAGCAGAATAATAACCACAACCCTGTTTCCTCATAGGGACTGGTATAATGGCTCCCATTAGCACTAAATTTCCAATCCCTTCCTTCAAATGCTCTTGAAGAAGAGGGGTCTGTAACGATACTACCAAAAAATATAGATGCAGCAGCACTCCGCTGGAGTACACCTATAGGTGCAAGGTGTGGAACTGGGGTGTAAAAGCTCAAAGAGTCCCGACTCCTGGGACTGCAGAGTTCATCCAAATAAAGCATAAATCGAGCAGCACAACCAGTTATCCAAAATAGTGCTTCTTTATTAATCCATACAAAAAGGCAGAGCAGCGTTTCAACTCCCTTCGGAGTTTTTGTCAAGCTAACTCCAAGTAAAAACAACAGACACTATATACAGTGCACAGGTAATTAAAAACACAGGACCTCCACCCATTGTGTAACATACTTACTCCTCCATGGTGGCAGGTGTGGGACTGGGAGTGGCTACAGCATGTACAATGGTCCAATGCAGAGACATTCATGTCCGGTGCGCATGCGTGAGACTTAATAGTCATTGCAATATATGACTAGGAGCGGCTGTACCAAGTGTGCATGTCTCAGACCTTAATTTTTGGTGTGCGTTCTTATTTATTTATTTTTTCAGATGACGTTCACTGTGCGGGGTAAATAATGCACTACTTTGATAGATCAGACTTTTACGGATGCGGCGATACCAAATATGTATTTTTGTTTTATGATTTAGTTTTTTTTATTATAGATATGGGGGTGGACTGAGGACTGCCGGACCTTAGATGCTGAGCATCATGCGTCTCTTAGAACTGCCGAGACAATAGAGCAAACTCTCGCCCGCCAGATTTTAGATGCTGAGCATCACGCATCTAATGCCCAACTGTATGTTGCGTGCTCGCATGTATACAGCCCGCAAAACCTTTATATCCTAGCAACAGATGACAAGACCAAAAACATACATAACTGTGCTGACATGGCATATTGCAGTTACATTCCTTTCATTATTTCAACTTTTTACAGTTCAATATACAGCAAAACACAGATTAGATAATATATATATGTACTCAACACGGACGAAGTCGCGGGTCACAAGCTAGAAGGCTAATAAAGGCAGCGGCCGGGCTTCCTTTGGTCTTGTAAATGATGGTGATCAAATTATATGAAAGTGGTCGATACATCAGCAGTTCTGAGGCCGTCTGGAGAATTCTGGCGTTTCCCAAACAAAAAAGGTTTCTAACAATCGTTCATCTCTCTGTTCGTATGGAAAATGTCCAGCATATCTATATTAATCCACATGCCAAGAATAATTTGCTACAGAAGATTAGCAGCCCCAAGAAAACTACACTTTTAACATTTTTTGATCTATGCAAAACAGGTGATTTTGCAAAAGCTCTTCTTTAGGTGGAAGTTCCTTCCTAGTATTTATGGAAAAGTAACTGATTTGAGAGGAAAAACTGTGGAAATGATGTCACTGACTGGCCAGAAGTAAGTAAGGATGAAGCTTCTGGCACAGTGTACACTGTCTACCCTGACAATGCTGAGTGCTATTATCTTCATCTTCTGCTTCATGAAATTAGAGGTCCGACGTCATTCTTGGATTTGAAGACTGTTACTGGTATTGTTCACCTGACATAACAATTAGAGATGAGCGAGCATGCTCGGTAAGGGCAGTTACTCGAGCGAGCCTCGCTCAGCTCGAGTAACTGCCTCCTCCGTATGGGATGAATATTCTATGGCTCATAAAGATGGAGTTGCAGCGCTCACTAGAATGCTGAAATATATAAGGGCAAATGATGGCTTAATGGTGATGCAACGGTTCTCTTAGCTGGAGACTTTCCAGGCAAACTTTACCAGTCGTCTGGGAGAACAAGAGCTGATGAAGTAAGAAAATGTTTAAAATCTTCATATTTATAGCCTTATATTCAGAAGCTCTCCCTAATACCGTGTTCTCTGAAATTAAGACTTACACCAAAAGTAAGCCCTACCCCTGTTTTTGGGGGAGGTTTGAATTATAAGCCGTCCCTTAAAAATAAGCCCTGGCTAGGCTCTCCCCTCACCCTGCATAGAAGAAAACTGCATGTAAAACAGCAGGGCTCTCAGCAAGACTTAGAACCCACAGCAGCAGTGAGCAAACAGGCCTGTTGCACAGACCCACCACAGCACCTAGGCCCCCCTGTCCACGGTCGGAGGACTTTTAGAGCAATAAAAAGGTGCAGAAACAAAACAAAAAAAATCTCAACGTTAACAGAAGAACGCACCAAAGTCGCTGACCATAACCTGCACAGAAGCATTGCAACGCAGAACTACCTACATACACGAAAAAAACAGCCGCGGCATTAGCGCAGTTAAAGAGTCGCCCCACAAGCGGCAGCAGAAGCATACATATACTTAAGAATACAAGCAACAACAAACCAGGCCACCCGCACTCGGTCACCCCCCACCACATAGGGCAAGGCTCATACGCAGTAAGCGGAATGACTACGGTCTAGCCGTGAGCTGCGCTCTACCCCGGTCCCAGCCAAGAGAACAGAAGTCGCATCCAGCACAGAACTAGACGACCTTACGACACCGAAAACCTAATATGTCCAGAAGGATCAGCAGACAGAACAAGGGACAAACAGCAGCTTCCCAGTGTACGCTACCAGAGCTGTTCTCAAGCAATCAATTCTCCCAGCTAGCGGAAATGGAGCGGTCGCCCCACAATTCAGAAAACGGGGAGCCGCTCAACAACGGACTGAACATTGAACCCTCCGCTTCACCGCAAATGGCCGACCTAGCCGCCTCAGATTCCACGCTCCTCACTCATATAAAAAAAATGTTCAGAGAAGAACTCCAGACAGCGATGCAAGATATATCTAAACAGATCAACGAACTTGGCCAATGCACTAATGATCTTGAGCACAAAACTGATGACATAATAGACGCACTAGACCAGGAAAGGACAAGATGGGAAGACTACGCGGAAAGAGTGGAAGCTCTCGAACTAAAATGCGAAGATCTCGAAAATCGGAGCAGAAGAGCAAACATTCGCATCCGAGGTTTACCAGAAACTATCATCAACCTGAAAGAAGCAGCCATAAACCTGTTCACCGCCCTCCTCCCCCAAGTATCACATGAATCTTTCCGCATAGACAGAATTCATCGGGCTCTCTCAAGACCGAGCAACACCGATCTCCCAAGAGACACAATCCTAAAATTGCATTATTCTGAGATGCGAGATCAATTATTGTTGGCGGCCCGCAACCTGGACGCTTTACCGGGGGTCCCTTCCTCCGTGCAAATCTTCGCCGATATCGCACCATCCACCCTGGCTAAAAGGCGGACCCTGAGACCAGTCACCCTAACTCTACAGCAAGCAAATATAAGATATCGCTGGAACTTCCCTTCGCCCTTCTGGTCCGCATCAACCAAAGATCATATTCGGTCAGATCGCTGGAGGAGGGAAAACGCATGCTGGAAGACGAACGCATCCCCTTCGTGAACAAAGCGACCAGGTCCCCCAGGCCACTGCGACCAACCCGTTCGTGGACAACAGTGGGGAACCCACGCCGCAGAACGACCACCTCAGAAAACTGATTCCTGAACGTCAGAGACAGATATGTATCACCCACGTTTTCTTGTTTAACATTGTCAAAGAACTGGGGACATCCCGGACTCCCTTCGGGGAGCCAGGGATAGTTCACAGCCTTATCGCTTAACTTTCCGGCACCCCTGGACTTTACTTCCTCAAACTTAACCCTTTAAGGGCAACATGGACAGATTTTCACAGGGTTAACACTCGATAACACAAGAGAACATGTTGATGGCGACGTAACGCCGAGCGGTGACCTGCACCCACAAATGTCGGTCCGGTTGTGGCCTGGTGACAAATATCCCACAATAATTTGACCCCCAGGATAGTAGACTAAGAGACACCATAGTGTCATACTCGCGGGCACTGCCTGGGCCACATACGGACAGACATAGTATGCAATATTACTAAGGTCACACGAAATGTTAAAGTTATATAGGTTTACTGGACACTAAGGTTGATCTATGTTATTTCTGTTATTACTCAGCAATTGTGTTGCACCGGGACGGTGCAGAGTGACTTGATGCCCACTCCCTACCAGACTCCGAGTGCCATCCCTCTATAGACGTAGAGGGACAGAGTCAGTTTGGGATTTTTTGGGGGGTCATAGAACCCAAATTGGTTCACTTATATTACTTTTGTTATAGTACTATTTGCACACAATGTTACATTACACACGGAAATTCAATGCCACACACTACAAGCGGAATCTCTGCCACCAAACGAGCCTCCAACGATCACACCAAAAAACTAGTATCATTCGGCACCCTCTCCCCTACTCACAATGGCCATCATAATTTCACATAATGTCAGAGGATTTAACTCCCCACTAAAAAGAAAAAAAACATTCTCCCAATACCTTAAGTTAAAACCCGATGTCATATGTCTGCAAGAAACACACTTCTCCTCCTCCTCCATACCCAATTACTTACACCCACAATACTCAAGGTTCTACTCCTCAACAGCTACCAAAAAACACCAAGGGGTCACGATCCTCATTCACAATTCCTTTCCCCTGGCAGTGGATAAAACAGAAATAGATCCCAAAGGCAGATTCATCATATTACAAGGCTCGATGCGGGAACAAAAAATGGTGATAATAAACTCCTATGCACCGGTGAATAACCCCCACAAGTTATTTATACTGATATCCAGAAAACTTAAAGCGCTACCCAAAGCTTCCATTTATTGGATGGGTGACTTTAACATGACCATTTCACCCACCCTGGATCGCTCGACACACACCATGGACAAAATTAGCCCATCGCAAAGAGTATCAATCTCAACCACACTAAAAGAACTAGCATTAGCAGATTGCTGGAGAGAGACCCATGGAACAAATAGGGGATACACCTTCTATTCAGCCCCGCATAAATCATATTCCCGAATTGACTGGGCATTGATCTCAACTCACCTACTCCCCGCACTTGCACAGTCAAGACACATCCCCTGTGCATGGTCGGACCATGACATTGTCCTCACACACCTTATAAGCTCATCTCCCGAATCTATCCCCAGAAGATGGAGACTTAATGAATCACTGTTAAAAGATCCCACAACGCTTGCCCAGATAACAGACAACTTAAACGAATATATAGCAACAAATGACAATGAAGCCTCCACACCAGTCTGGATCTGGCTAGTGCACAAGGCCTTCATGTGAGGCCAAATATCCAAAATAGCTTCCATCAAAAGGAAAGAAAAATCGCAGGCCCTACAAGCCTTGGAGAGACGACTCACACTACTTGAAATAGCCAACCAACACCGCCCCAATATAGCCTTAACCAAAAATATAAGAGACACAAAACTTCAAATAAACTTATTATACACATCCCAGGCAGAAAAAGCCCTTCACTGAACACAAGCAACCTACTTCAAGCTAGCTAATAAACCAGATAGACTATTGGCAGCCCGCCTCAGAGCAAAAGAAAAAATTAACATAGTACACTCTATTAGAACAGAAAGCGGGACCTGCACTTCAAACCCCGACAAAATTGCACGCACATTCTCCGACTTCTATAATAAATTATATACATACAAGCCCCAGAAATCCCCCTCCGCCCCCCAGAAATACCTAGAAAACATACAACTCCCACAGATCTCAGAACACCAGAATGACCACCTCAATCAACATATCACGGTGCAAGAAGTAGAAGAGACCATCAAGACCCTAAAACCGGGGAAAGCGCCCGGCCCGGACGGCCTAATGGCCTTATACTATAAAAAATTTATCACCACCCTCTCCCTCCCGTTAACACGCTTCTACAATAATATCATACTAGGAGAGTCAACTCTGGAGGAATTTCGAAAAGCGCATATAACGGTTATTCCTAAGCCCAATAAGGATCATACCTCCACTAAGAACTACAGGCCCATATCTCTATTAAATTTAGACTACAAAATTTTAACCAGCATACTAGCCAAACGATTGAACTCCCTTCCTCCCCACTTTAATTAAAAAAGACCAAGTAGGCTTTATACCGTCCCGACAGGCACCAGATAACATTAGAAAAGTTCTTAACTTAATACACATCTCAAAGTCACATAAAACCCCACAAGTAACCCTGGCCCTAGACATTGAAAAGGCCTTTGATAGCCTCTCGTGGGATTATCTATTTGCAGTTCTGAAGAAAGCAGGGATAAAGGAGAACTTCATTACAGCACTTCATACCCTCTACTCGACTCCCTCAGCCAAATTAAAACTGCCCTCGTCCACACTAAACAAAATAGAGGTACAGAGAGGAACGAGACAGGGCTGCCCATTATCACCAGCCCACTTCACAATGGCGATGGAGCCCCTAGCTCAGCTGATTAGAGAGAACACAAATATATCTGGGGTGAAGGCAGGAGATAAAGAATATAAAATCACTCTCTTTGCAGATGATATTTTACTTACTCTAATCAAACCACTCACCTCACTACCAAACCTGATAAAAACCCTGGACTCCTTTGCAGAAGTCTCAGGACTGGTAGTCAATATGGACAAAACAGAAGCTCTATTCCACAACACCCCTACACACCTCCAGAAACTCATAGAACTAAACTTTGGATTCAAGGCAAGTCCACACTACATTACTTACTTAGGTGTTAAATTAACTTCAAATATAGACGCATTATATAAATGGAACTACCCTCCCCTATTTAACACCCTAAAAGCAGACCTGAAGAAATGGAGCCAACCTACTATCTCATGGATAGTCCGCATTAATTCGATAAAGATGAATGTACTACCACGCCTTCTATATCCATTTAGGTGCCTTCCTATAAATATCCCCTCAAAAGAATTAAAGGATATGCAAAGTGCCATATTCCAATTCATTTGGGGAAACAAAAAACCTAGAATCAAAAAGAAAGTAATGCACTACCACAAGAGAATAGGACGACTATCGGTACCTAATTTAAAGAAATACTATCTAGCAGCCCAACTAACGCAAATCCCCTCCATGCTGGCGGGCTCCAAGAAACCCTTATGGGTGGACATAGAGGCGGCTCTCATCAGACCGCTAGACCTGAGAACCATCTTCTGGGACAGAAAATGGAAACCTGTAACTATATTAAGCGCTGCGGAATAAGTTGGCGCTATACAAATAAAGATTATTATTATATCACATATAGCCCCACTAACACACCACCAATTCCTGATATGGAGGAAAAATAGGTTCAAACACAATTTGATGTCCCCTATATCACCGCTGACACCAGTGATTCCCAACCATGCATTCTCACTAAGTCTCCAGGAAAAGAACTTTAAATGGTGGCGATCCAACCATATCACACTCCTTCACCACTTCACATCTCACAACAAAATTCTCTCCCTGCATCAATTGGCTGAAAAATACTCGGTCCCAAAAGACCTATGGCTCGAGATGCAACAAATACACAGCTTTATACGCTCATTACTAAGCACAACCAGTCCTCAGACTACCCTCACACCGCTCGAAAGAATGTGCCTCCGGTCCCCACTCCAACCAGGCATAATCTCCTCGCTCTACTCCAGCATGAATAAACCCCCCGCAGAAGCTAAACTACCATTCATGCAAAGATGGGAATCAGACCTAGGTATCTCCCTGTCCTTGCCGCGCTGGCACCACTGTTGCACATTCATTGCAAAAGGAAGCCACCAAGTAACCCTTGCTGAATCGGCAGTAAAAATACTGCACAGAACGCATCTAGTCCCTACAACAATCCACAAATACTCCCCAACCACCTCCCCAAACTGCTTCAGAGGATGTGACAGTCTGGGAACAATAGCGCATACATGGTGGACCTGCCCCTTAGTCGCCAAACTATGGAGAGAAGTAACTAAACTGATATCAAGAGTCTTGAAAGGGGCCTTCCCCCTCTCACCATCTGTCTGTCTCCTGGCCGACAAACCTCTAGGATACAACAATCAACAACATAAATTGTCACAACAGATTTGTATGGCGACCAAAATATACATAGCGTCGCAGTGGCTATCACCTAACCTCCCCCTGGATCCAATCAAAGCTAGGGTATCTAGAATGATGCTTTATGAAAAACTGTCGGCCATGAGAGATGACAGTATGGACCTATTTCTCAAGACAAGGAAACCTTGGGCGGAATTTTCCAAAAAAAAATGTGTATGTGTACGTGTTTGCAGGTATATATGTGTACATATGTGTATGTATGCATGTATGCCAACAGAAACACAAAGCTTAAAATAAAACAAACAACAACGAAAGACATAAAACAACACATGCCCACAAAGGGAGGAGATGGAAAGAATAAGATCACATTAATACAGGCTATCAAGCAGAGGCTCTAAACAGTGTGTGGAACAATACTTTTACTACACTTATAGTTTCAATATCTTTTGTTATACTTGTTCTATGATGGAAAAATAAAAGCTATCTATACATGCCCCCTGCGTGGGGAACAATGTTGCATAAAGTTTTCAAATATTGTGAAAACCTAATAAAATCTTTTGAAACTAAAAATAAGCCCTGGCTAGAGTACATGAAAAAAAACACACATCAATACTCACCTGGCCAGCGGCGTCAGAGTCCGTCGCAATGGTCCCCATCGCTGCGGCAGGTTGCCGTGTCCTCTGTGCTGAGAAATCCTCTTCTTTCTGGTGACGGGGCTTTGAATACCCTGCCTCCAGCAAAGCTAGTGCTGTGATTGGATCAAGCGCCAGCCAATCAGAGCCGGCGCTTGAACTTTCACAGCCATTCAGTGAATGACATCACTGAATGCTGTGATTGGCTCATTGAGCACCGGCTGTGATTGGCTGGCGCTCGATGCAATCGCAGTGCTCGCTTTGCTGGAGGCGGGGTATTCAGAGCCCCATCACCAGAAAGAAGATACCTCAGCGTGGAGGACACAGCAGAGTGCTGCATCGCCACCAGAGACCAGCAGTGCGAGGCGCTGGAATGCTGTGGAACAGGTGAGTATTATCTGCCGAAAATAAGACACTGCCTCTTTCTGGGCAAATTTTTTTATAAGACAGTGTCTTATTTTGGGGAAAACATGGTAACAAATGTGAGGGTTCTCTAAAGAGGTGACGCTTCCGATGGGCATTTTTCAGAGATATTACTTAAAATGGGAGATGGAAAACTCTACACTTGAAAGTAAGATCATCATAACACCAAGCTTAGCCATAGTGGTGACATCTCTTACAGAATGTACTACTAAAGTATACCCCGACATCTCTCACATCACAGCCTATAAATATGTTATGCAACCGTGTGTTTTTCACTCCCAAATATGAGAGAGCAGCCGCCATTAATGATCTGCTGAAATCATTCAAAGAAGAAACGCAATATAATATAGATTCAGTACTACAAACTGATGATGCAGTAAATTATCCTGTGGAATTCCTAAACACCCTCAACCCAACCAGTTCCCCTATCTCCCACCGCCCGTATAACCTCATTTTTAAGGTTCTTGCACCAGTTATGTTACTAAGCAACCCAAACCCTCCAAAAAATTTTAATGGCTGGGTGGTGCCTAATAATCCTGTTGTTTCACCTACATTTGTTGCCCGAATACATATAAAAGTTCTCCATGGAAATGTTATTGAGGCCACAGTAATCACTGGATGTGCTGAAGGGGAAACTGTATTCGTACCACGAATACCACTAATACCCACTAAGTACCCGTTTGAGTTGGAAAGCCTGCCGTTCCCCCTCAAGGTCTGCTTTGTAATGAAGATCAATAAATCGCAGGGACAATCGTTGAAGGTAGCCGGAATAGACTTGAGGGAGAACTGTTTTTTACCTGGTCAGTTCTATGTGGTTGTTCCAGAGTGAGTTCCGCTAGCAGTCTGGTGGCCCTTGTACCTGAAGGTGATACTACGAATGTAGTTTACAAGAGGTCCTTTGCTAATCAAGTCATGGCCAGAGAGGTGCGTGAGGAGATATTAGAGGACATGGTGAATCACTGGGATGATTTTGCCATTTTATCTCATGATAGTGATTGGAATAATTATAACAATTCTGCTGACTATTTTGCTGACTTGTCACGGCCTCACATTTAGGCCTTATTCACACAAGTGTTTTTTTTTTAATCGTGACCATCTGAAGCGTTGTATTCCAATGCATTTGTGCAGATGACCGCTTTTTAGCCACATATAAACGTCGCTCTGGGAAAGATAAGACATTGATGACTGAATTCTGTGGCCGATTTTATACGTGGCTGGAAATGATAGGTCTTGCCCTATCTTTTGCCGATTTACACTGGCGGTTTCCATAGACTTCTAGGAGAGCTGCTAAAAAAGAGAGTGGGAAGGAGTTTAGCAGCATCTAATGCTGCGAACACAATACAAGACCCTTTATTTAGGCACTAGAAGACATTCCGAGGATGTAGGCCAAGTGAGGGATTTCTGGGCTGCAGCGTCTATATTTGCTAATACGCCACAGCTGGCTGTGTGAAATGACGAGGAAACGCAACTTTTGGCAAAAACTCCTTTACCTTTTCACATGTTTTTCGGCCATGATGCAGCCGGCATGAAAATAAATTGCCCGTCTGAAAGAGGCCTTATGGTGGTTTGTGCGAATTAGCAGCAGACAGGCAAATATTTAGGTCAGTGTTTTCAACAATCGGTAAAATACATGTTTAATTACCTGTTCAATAGATTTTTGCATAGCTTCAAGTTCATAGGTGCGTTAGATATTGTTTTCCCATACAAACTTTGACCCAGCTTGGAAGTTAAATTTAATAAGATCCTTTCTTATTAGATCTCTACGTTATAGAAAGAAGCTACTGTCCAAATGTCAGGCTTCTAACTTTAGTAGTTTCAGCTCTGCGTTGATGAATCAGTCAGGCCATTACATAGCTGGAATAGACTTGAGGGAGGACGGTTTATCACCCAATCAGTTCTATGTGGCTGTTCCAGAGTGAGTTCCGCTGGCAGTCTGGTTGTCCTTGTATCTGAAGGTAATACTACGAATGTAGTTTACAAAGAGGTCCTTCACTAACTAGGATTATAATACAGGGATTATCAGAAAGGTTTATATAATAAGCACCGAAGATATATGATAAAGAAAGATAAAGGTTTGTAACAACATAAGTTAATTAGCGATGGGTTAGCAACATAAGAATTATGAAGATAGTTACAATTTGTAGCATCTAGAAAGTGTAATACAAATTTCACGAGGAAAAAGTTAAGGGTAAAAGCTGGTTCTTCTATATGATAACAGATGGACATGACTGAGAAGCTGAGGGACTCTGTAGATGTATGTAACACCATTTATTAGTCCATCTCTCATCAGGATTATACAGCAGTGAAGAAGACCTCTAGTGAGCGCTGGCAGAACTTTGTGTCTGAAGGTCATGGAAGAACCCTGAACCCAATAACGGGGCCTTCAACTCACTACCCGATACATGAGGACTTCAATGGGCAGAAGAACCTAGAACATGTTCACAAGATGACTGAGCTGCTGACAGGAGAGGTGACACTGCGGGGAATGGAGGACATTATACAGTAACAGGAGGGCTGTGGAGGATGACTGTATATTGTATTGTCAGGTTCCTATAAGGTCTCAGGACGTCTCCGTCTATTTCTCCATGGAGGAGTGGGAGTATTTAGAAGGACACAAGGATCTGTACAAGGAGGTCATAATGGAGGATCAGCAGCCCCTCACATCACAAGGTAATAGACATATAGAAGTGCACATGACCTTAAGTACTTGAAGATGGAGTCCAGTCACTGTATGTGTGTCTTACAGATAGATCCGGTAAGAGGACATCACCAGAGAGCCGCCCCAGTCCTCTCCATCCACAGGATTATCCGGTACGTGGAGAAATTCCCTATAATCTGTAGAAGGCTCTGAAGGTTCTGCATTCAATACCAAATTGTCCCCAACCCTTTGAGACAAACGTTCAGATTAATCACAGAAAACGACTGAATGGCGAACAAGAATCGTGCGCTTCTCGTTTGTTGTTCAGTTTCAGCCAGCATAGGGATCAGCGGCGGCTTGTGCGCTTATCCTGCAGTTTAACCCCTGATCGTTCACTGTGTGACATAGGAATGAGAAACAATGAATGATTAGTGGACGAGAACTGCATGATTCTCACCGAGAAATAAGCTGCACGTGTGCGGATGTGCTGGTGATGGCGTTCGCTCGTCGGACAAACAAGAATTGTGCAGTTCTCATCCCGTGTAAAACAAGTTTAACCCTTTCCAATCCACTGTCTGACGTCTGAAGGCATTCTGATTGAAGGCTGTACAGCTCTGATGTCAGAAGACGTCCGGCAGGGTATTCTTACTGTATATTACTGGCATCTCTGTTGTCAGGGGCCTCTCCAGCATGTCCCATACCACAGTACTGGCTCTAGCCAGCAGTTAGCGCCATTGTATAATGGCAGGAAGAGAAAGCCCCCTAGGAAACCCTGAATCCAAAATTGGATTGCAAAGGGATAATAATACCAAATAGGTCTAGAGGTGGTTTTACATGGAACGATTACACAGGTCTGCAAAAAAAGAATTTTTTAAAGAGCTGCTTTGATTATTCCACGTAATCTGTATATTTTTCGGTACACTGAATCTGAAAATGACCTCTGTTTTGTCATAAGACATCATGTTTCCTGATAATTCAGTCATCTATATTAAATAAGACAATACCTCAAAATAAATGAAAATAGATTTATAAAATTAATTTTTAGTTACAAATTTTACATGAAAATCATTTTTGAACTAAAATGAGGCACTAAAACACACTATAATCGTTTCTTCTTCCCTGTGAGGCTCCTCTTGGTACATTTACGCTTGTGAGTAGCATCTGGAATGTCTCTCTGAAGCATCCAACCGTAGTCTGCCATCATTGGTATGCTCCATTTTCCCTGCTATCTTCTTTCCATCTCTTTAATGTCCTGGTGGAATCATTCGCCTTGTTCTTCACTCACAGCTTCCAAATTTTCAGGAAAGTAGTCAAGGTGGGATTGGGGAAATGCACTTTCAAACTCATCAGGCAACCTAAAGCTTCAAATGCTTTCAGCATTCATCCGACAATCTTTTTGTAGTCAGGATCTTTCTTATTGCCTAAACATTTCTCTATGACCTCTTTAAATGCAATCCACCCTCCTTTCTGAGAATCCATCATGGTATTGACAAACTCTTGATCAGCTATAAGCCTTCTAATGTCAGGTCTGACGAACACACCTTCCATCAATTTTGCCTCCAAAAGGCCTGGAAACTTGGTGACCAAATATTTGAAGCATTCTCCATCTCTTGGAAGTGATTTCATGAATTGCTTCATCAATCCTAATTTTATATGGAGAGGTGGTATAAGAACTTTATGTGGAGGTACCAAAGTTTCTTGGAGGACATTTTTTGACCAACTGTGAGCTGCCAACTCTTCTTGTTTGTCGGTCTTGACTGTCCCATAGACACAGAATACAAGGCTATTTGGTATATCCAGCTTGTTGCTCGAGCAGCATGCACAAGACCTTTAATTTCCCACACACTTGCCAACTGTGGTCTTCATATTTAAGTTTACGAAGAACCAATTCCAAGTTCTCGTAGGTTTCCTTCAAGTGTACGGAATGACCTACATGGATGGAAGCATAAAAACCGCTGTTGTGGAGCAAAACTGCTTTGAGACTTCTTTTTGAAGAATCTATGAAAAGACACCATTGGGTTGAATCATATTGGATTTTGAATTGACCCATCAAACCTTCGACATCGATGGAATAAACCAACTTGTCTTCCTGGGTAAAGTAAGGAACCAACTCCTTTTCACGATATCTGAACCATGAAAAAGACACTCCTGGCAATAATAAATTCCTGCTTTTGAGCCTTGAACTGAGTAACTCAGCGGTATCTTTGGGAAGATTCAAGTCTCTTACCAAATCATTCATCTCCTGCTGGGAAAAAATTTTTGGTCTTGTATCATCTTCAAAGTCAGAACTTGATTCATCATCTGGTTCAGGTATGACTCCACCTTCATCAGAGCTAGGTATCTCTTCCAAGGTAGCAGGAGGCTTGGGTACTGGTATATCTGTGCAATGGGGGATGGGATGAATTGCTGAGTGAAGATTGCGGTGTTAAATGGAATGCTTTGGAACTATACCCTTTCACATCACATGAACAAAAGTAACAGTCGTCACTATGGTTTTTTTGCTCTCGCCATACCACAGGAATCCCATAACAGAAAGCTTTTTTTCTTACCCTTGAACTAATTTCGGAGGTTCTCAACACACCATTTGCATACTTTATGAGGCGACCAAACTTTATCTTGATCTCCAAGTTTTAGTCCGAAGTATTTCAGCGGTTTTTCAAAAAGTCTGAAATATTTAGCTGTTGCTTCAACACTGTATGATCACCACAAATGAAACAGAAACTGTCAGGTGAATTAATACACTTCCGCCGACCCATAATGCTAACTTGGGGAAACATGATTTAAGAATGATGAGCTAACACAAAGAGATTGTGGGAGTTACTCCCTCTCTTTTTAGTTGTCAGCAGCCACAGCAGCAGAGAGTCAGCGTCACTGGCAGCGCCGGCAGACACTGAGCGGGGGAGCGAGCTGTCAGTGGCCACAGCAGCAGAGAGCTGGCGTCTGGGTCAGAGCCGAGAGGTGGCACAAAGGCACAGACATGTCTGCGGAGTAAGCTGTGAGGGAGCAGATGGCCAGGGGAGATGCTCTGCAGCTTTGTAAGTCACAGTGCAAGGGCTTTGCTAGGGGAGATAGGAGGGCACAGCCTCACAGCAGGGGGATTCCTAGAGAGGCTGCAGTACCACACTGTCAGCGCAGGTGACTCTTAGCGGTTCACCACAGGGAGAAGGAAGGGGGACGGCTGCTCCGGGGAGAGTGATTGCTGCGGCGTGCTAGGACCTTGCTCATGGCAGCCAATCATCTCCTGGGGGCATCACTGTCCTGTCAAGCACCCTGTATACTATCTCCACCCATACTTCCGGTGGCGTCAAGATACAATAATACCACAGGCGAGAACCAAGAAAAAAAATTGAATCAAGCCCGTGCATTTTGGAGCCCTCGCGGTTACCTTGCAACATGTTGATGCTGGTTTCCATTAGCTCACTCTGGAAGTTCTTTTCTTTGAAAGTTATGTTTTTTTGACATTGTATATCTTAAATGCGTTGATGTGAATTAATAATAATTTTGACTTTAAATTTAGTTAAAAACCCTAAGATAAAAAAATACCAAAAATTTGCTAATTTGAAGAGAATACAGCATTTTGTGGTAAATCCTGACATCTAGGATTTATTTCCTTTTTTTTTTCATTTTCAGCACACCAAAATACATGAAAATTAGTTGAAAATTATCAAACAGTTTTTTAGTTGCAGATCTGTGTTATCGTTCAAAAAATCAATGTATCGTTCGAATTCGAATGATAATCGTTCAGAATAAACATGGCCAACAACTGGACGACGCACAAGAATTTGTGTGCTTTCCTTTTGTTAAATGCAAGCATAAAAATCATTGTTTGCTCATTTACACATTGTTGTGAGTAAACAGCGATTGTTTAATCATTCACATTCACTGTATATGCAAGCTGCACGTGAGCAAACCTTCTCATGCTCAGTCTATGAACTATTGGTATACTCAAGCACATGTGAAAAAGACTGGAGTATAGTAATAGATCATAGACTGAACATGAGTCAGCAATGTGATGCAGCAGCCAAAAAGGCAAACACAATTCTGGGATGTATTAAAAGAAGCATAGAGTCTAGATCTTGTGAGGTCATTATCCCTCTCTACTCTTCCTTAGTCAGACCTCATCTGTAATACTGTGTCCAGTTCTGGGCACCGCACTTTAAAAAAGACATATCCAAACTGGAGCAAGTTCAGAGAAGAGTCACCAAGATGGTAATCGGTCTGCAAATCATGTCCTATGAGGAACAGTTAAAGGATCCGGAAATGTTTAGCTTGCAAAAAAGAAGGCTGAGAAGAGACTTAATAGCTGTCTACAAATATCTGAAGGTCTGTCACACTGCAGAGGGATCAGCCCTATTTTCATCTGCACAAAGAAAGACTAGAAGCAATGGGATGAAACTGAAAGGGAGGAGACACAGATTAGATATTAGAAAAAAACTTTCTGACGGTGAGGGTGATCAATGAGTGGAACAGGTTACCATGGGAGGTGGTGAGTTCTCCTTCAATGGAAGTGTTCAAACAAAGGCTGGACAGATATCTGTCTGGGATGATTTAGTGAATTCTGCACTGAGCAGGGGGTTGGACCCGATGACCCCGGAGGTCCCTTCCAACTCTACCATTCTATGATTCTATGATTGTTCGCTTGTGTGAATGATAAATCACTTATGGATATATGCATGAAAACTTCAAGATGCCATGACGTATGTCCGTTATTACGGTCATACTGACTTTTTGTTTTTTAATCACATTTACGTGTAATCCTGGATGGAAGAAAATGACATAGATATTACTGCCTGCTCCACGATCGTTATGACATCATAGCTGGAGAATTTAAAAGTAAAGCATTAATGGCGTTGGTAACAAAGGGGCATTAGTTTGGAGGGTGCGTTGTTTTATGTATTCTGTGGAATGGCAGAAGAGAGGTCTTCCTCATACATGTTGTTGGGGCTAGAGCAACGCATTTCTCCCAACAGAATAGATTATGTTATCTGTACGGAGATCCCAAAACCTGAAGAAGATCCTTTCTTTTATGAAATCATCAAGGCCGATATGATCCATGGGCCTTGCGGTAATTTAACCCCCAATGTACCATGTATGAAAGAAGGTCGCTGCAGCAAAAAGTATCCTCAAGCCTCCTGAGAGACACACAGGAGACGACAGATACCCCAGTGCCGGCGAAGAGATCCGAAGGACGGTGATTTCACCGGTGAGATCCATGTGTAACCCTGGATAACCGCTGGGGGACCTAATAATCCTGTTCCTTCACCTACATTTGTTCCCATATTAACAGAGAGTATTGCAGTTCTGTAAGATCTATACAATACATGTAAATATGGTAATAAAGGCAGCGGCCGGGCTTCATTTGGTCTTGTAAATGATAGTGATGAGATCACATTATATGAAGTGGTCGATACATCAGCAGTTCTGAGGCCGTCTGGAGAATTCTGGCGTTTCCCATACATGAAAGGTTTCCAGCAGTTGTTCATCTCGCTGTTCCTTCCTACTATGTATGGAAATGTAAGTTAGACCTGCAGCTGGCTCCCTCATATAACTACTGCTGTCCTGTCATTACTGGTCATTCTGCTAATTACCCATCTTCTCCGCTCCTCTAACACGTTCCTCTACATCTGTCTGACTTTTACAGTATTTGTTTCCCAGCTTTTCCCTCAGGGTAATGATCTGAAGAATATTGATGCTGCAGCCATAGTGGTAAAAGAAGAGGTAAATGTGAGGGGTGATGAGCGGTGGAAGGAGGAGATTCCTACAGACACCCGCCCAGGTGAGTAGTAACCACGGAGTAATGCAGAGAACAGTCACATCTTCTGCTCTTTCATCACCTGCAATGTTTTTGTGTTACATTTTTAAGCTCTGCGTTCTGTCAGATTGTTCAGCTGCGTATTCATCCATTTAGCCAAAACACAAATTAAATGTGCATGAAAATGTGATATCGCTACAGGAGATAACCCGTGACGAGCATTTAAATATGCCGATCTCTGCTGATCTCTTAAAAGGGTGTGTTTAGGGATTCCCATATATGACAGACCATCGTGTGGAAGTGCAAAGGTGTCAGCTGTAAGCCAAGCAAGGGTACAAAACCCTGTCTTGTTAAACGGAAGCCATTCATAGGCCTTATGTCTGCATACAATGTAGATACTTGGAGGAAGTGCTAGGACAGTATGGTTGGGGACAACAGCTAACCACCGGGCCAAAACAATATCTACTGTCTTTTATTGCAATGACTGCAAGACAGATCACTGACCTGCAGTAATTACAGGGGTAATTGCTTTTACTTCTGGTTCTCCTCTTGTACACTGGGTGTTGTGGGATAAGTCGCCCACACACATGTGGCAGGTGTGCAGAGAGTGGGGCTGCTGCACTGCTGCTTCGGATCTGGGGCAATTAATCCCGTTGGGTAGACATGTTGCTGTGGTCATTTTCTGAGGGCTAAAGTGAATGTGCATTTCTGCCTTTCTTGGTTGACAACGATCGGTTAAGGATCAGACAAGGGTTCTCATACCATCTAACTCCTGAGGATACATATTCCTCCTGTGATAATTTGCTGGAGCTCATCACTATGTTTGGGTTGTTGGTAGGTCTTACAATTCGAACATATTGAGGGTAATGGCTATATATGACATAGTTTCTGCAGCTATAGGACTATGTGTACATCTCCAGCAATATTTATGTGTCCCTGATTTATGGAAAGCCTTAACAATAATCTTATGATGCTTTACAACTTATTGTCCCAACTCTTCATTTAGCACATCATACATTCCCTCTATACCGAGGATTGTCCATAACCGTAGAAACAGCCTTCCAAGCATTCCTCCGGCTCTGGAGCGAAGACCTTTTTTGCAATGACTAGCATGTATCCAGGTGTCCTTTCCTTCCAGTTTGACTGAAATGGCAGTTGTCAACTGGATTTGGTATGGACTATAAAATGTTGCTTTAAAACTTTTTTTGATGTCTTTTGAGGACAACCCAGTCCTGGAAACAAAATATGTGACCCTTTTTTGGAGTCTGGATCTGGAATCAAGGAAAATTCAGGTTTATGAGTGACACTTAACTTCTGATGCAAGGCACTCACATGGGGACTATAGCCCTTTTTTTTTGCTCCCACTGAAGGCCCCGTAAGGCGACACATGTTGTGTATATGCATTAGATTATGATAGGGGTTAGGTGGTGCTGATTTATAAATTTCCACATAGGCTTTTGGCAGTTGGCCATCCAGGCTTATGTTTTGGTGTGTATATGCACAGTTACACATGTTGGAGGTCTGTCAACGAAGACCAGTGCTGATGTTGCCTGAGTCCAAATTCAAAGGAAAGTTATAATGAGTACTTATAGGAGAGAACCATAATAAGCCACTACACACACAGTCTAGTGAATCAGAATGAATTCTACTTTATTGTTGAACATTACCAGTTTTTATACAAGAGGAAAAGAAGGTGTATCCAAATGTTGTCTGATATTAAGTTTCAAACTACTTTACATTCTAATATTGCTGACCAAGTCCTCATTCCAACAGATTACAATATGGCTGTAAACCAAGGCCTTCTAAACAAAAGGTATCAGCACACTCCTGTGTGAAGTGAACATCAAACAGTTGCATATGATCATAAAGATTGACTCCACACTGTCTGAGCACAAACTTAATTACACCTCTTCCCAGACCAGAATGTAATCTTAAATTCCCATCATGTTAAGTTCAACCTTGTCTCCAAGTCAATCGAATTTGCACATCAAAAGAGGGGGCATTGTTTCTGATTTGCACATAGAACTGGTTTAGCCACCTACTCAGTATATTCAGTACATTCTGGTCAAAGGTTCAGAATTGTGATCAAAATGGCTGAATGAAATCTAATTAAGCATACATTTAGGATTTTAAAATCATCATCCAATTAAATGCTTGAATATACCTTTTGACATATGATTCTATATCCAAGTTCTATTAGCAACTTCCGGAATGTTTTACATATTTTTCATTTCCATAATACATAACATATACAACCAAATAACTAATGTCACATTTATTACACTGTTTCCTTATCTTTCTTATGTTGGGTTATTTAGAAATAGGATTAACCCCTAACATAATCCCCCATTTGGACATCAGAGCCACCATTATCTCCTGGTTCTGTCACCCGTTGGTGCCGGCTTCAGCCGGGTTCCCAGGTAGGAATGGTGCACTCTATGTCCATCTAGGGTATCAAGACATTTAAATGGGTGCAGAAAATCGGCATTCAGTACATTTAGCTACACATGAAATTATTACCTTCATTTGTTGACATTTCCCGATTTCATTAGGGTCACCAGTAAAATTATAACACTCTTCAGCCAACGCAACATTTCTCACCTAAAACCGAGTCATATTCGTCCAATGTGTATGTTCAGCGGCATCGCAATGGGGACAATATTCATATATATATTAAGGAAGGTGTTTTCCTGAACAACATTGTCATCTACTACATAACTATCATTGTGTACTTTTGAGTATATGTCTCGAAGAGTCTCTACAGGAGTGGGGACAGATAATAGACAAGTCCGCAAAATGTCCTCTCCACTCCTGAGGTTGGGCATACACATGTGGGAAATATTTGCCCATCCAGTCCATCGCTTCTCAATGTGGATCGTTTGTAGTGGTGTTTCCCAACAAGAGGACAGTCCAATAAGACAAAATGCAGATGTCAAAGTCAAATTGTCTCTAGTACCCCAAATCTACATACAAGTTCTGACACTAGTTTAGTCGCTGTACATTGTGCGGTGGCTTTGGATAGGTCCACGCACACAAGGACGTACTCATACCTGCCTGATTTGGGAAGCTGGATGTAATCAATTTGTAATCTCTGAAAAGAATACAGTGGTCTGGGTGTGCACTTCCGGGGGGGCTCCTTACCACTCAACCTGAATTGTGCAGGGTGCACACTTCACATGCCTTCACATATGCCTTTGCCAACCTGTCAAACCCTGGGGCATACCATACCTTGTCCACAATAGAAACCATGGTATTCCGAGAGGCATGCACTTTCCCGTGAGCTAGGACGGCGAGGTGGGGGTAGGCAGCCGCTGGTAAACACACTCTGTCTCCTAATTTCCATACATCATCTACGTACCTGGCTCCTGCCTTGGTCCACTGCTCTACTTCATCCTGTAGGACGTCAAATCCCACATTAACAAGAGTGGTGGGACCAAGATCCAACTTACAGCACAAGGGGTCTTGCGTCCTGTCCAGGAGAGCTGCAGCCTTGCCTGCCCTATCTGCTCTATCATTTCCCTTGCTCTCCGGTGACTGCCCCTGCGTGTGTGCTTTAACCTTCATTATGGCCACCTGTTCTGACAACATGATGGCCTGCATTAATCTACCTACTGATACACCATTCTTAATGGGCTTGCCTTGTGCCGTGAAAAGCTCCTGGACCGCCAGATGGGTCCATTATCGTGTGCAGTACCAAAGGCGTACCTGGAATCAGTGTAGATGTTAGCAGTGGTACCTTTTTCAATCGTACAGGCCTCAGTTAGAGCACAGAGCTCAGCCTCCTGCACTGACGTGTGGCGGCAGTGGTTTTTGTACAAGCATCTCATTCAGTGTGACTACTTCAAAACCTGTTACAAACCTTCCTTCGTCATTCAGGTATCTGGATCTATCCACAAACATTTCAAGGTGGGGGTTTAGGAGGGGTTTGTCAGTGACATGTGCGAACCCAGCTGTCTCCTGCTCCATGAGTGCTGCACAATCATGCTGGTGTTCTGCGTCAAAGGCCTCCTCCTCCTCATCAGTCAGGGAATTTGCAAAAAGCTGGTCCCCTGTACTTACTCCCCCATTTGAATCAGTGTCACCTAATGGTAATAAGGTGGCCGGATTCAAAGTGGTGCAACGTTGAAATGAGACATTGGATGAAGAGTGTACTGCAAGTTCTAGCAAGGGACAGATGTGTACGGCTTACCTGTGTCAGGATACCATGTATGTCATGTGGGGTGTAGATCACCATGGTGTGATCTAAGACAACGTCAGAACTTTTGTCCCGTACCGCTTGAACTGCTAGAACCGCTCGGACGCATGATGGAGACCCTCTAGCCACCGCGTCAAGATGGGCACTGTAGTATGCTACAAGTCGTTTTTTTTTTTACCATGCATTTGTGTCAGTACAGCGGTGGCGTGTCCCGCCATCTCAGTGACGTACATTTGGAAAGGTTTGTCATAGTCTGGCAGCCCCAGTGTGGGTGCACTGGTTATCTGTACTTTCAGCTGATAGAAGGCTGACTCGGCTTGCGGGGTCAGGGCAAATGGCCGTGAACCCAAACAGTCGTACAGAGGCTGCATGGTCATGGAGGCAGAGCGTCCATGGCCAACAGTATGAGACCAGTCCCAAGAAGGTACTCAACTGGGCATGGGAGGTGGGAAGTTGCATGTCACTTACCACCTTCGTGCGCTCCGGCGTCAGGTGTTTAGTACCTGGACCTAGGCAGTGGCCCAGGAACACTACGTGAGATTTGCAGAACTGAAGTTTCTCTTTGCTGGCTTTGCAGCCATTCTACTCTGATGGAGGAAACACAAAAGGCTTAGTGATGCATTGAGGTAACTATTTGTGTCAGGAGTACATAAAAAAAAAAAAATCATCAACATATTACAAGAGGGTGATGCCCTCGGGAATTGGCCAGGCGTCTAATACCAGCTTCATGCATTTGGTGAACTGGTTTGGGGCTATTCTGAGCCCCTTGTGACAGCACTGTCCAACAGTACTGCTTTCCTCTGAAAGTAAATGCAAACAAATCCTGACAGTCTGGCTGGCCCTTTATACCCTTTTTCTTGACGGGGAACAAAGGGGTATTGGCTGGGGAGATACATTCCTTAGGGGCTTTAAGTTGACATTAAAAAAAAACAACAAAACAAAAAAAATGGTGTCTGCAATTGCATCTTCCTTGGCATGTGCCAGGGGGTGCTGACGGACCATGGGGGGCTTTTTCCCCTTCTTTTAGGTAAACCATTACCGGTGGGACTGACAGTCTGTCGAGGTCCGTCTGACTGGTAGCCCAAAGGCTCGAAGGGACGACACTAAGAACTTGTTCCTCTGCGTGCGTAAGAGTGAAGACAGGGAAAGGTGTCGCTAGGTCTGCTGCCATCCGACAGAAGGTCCGGTGACTTTCAGACCCGGGGTGTATACGAGCCTCACTGGACGGGTGAAGTTCGATACAACATCCCAAGGGTCCCATCACATCGGTTCCCAATATGCTTTCAGGACTTTCCAGCACAAGGAAGCGCTTGTGGCATCGTGACCCTTTAAACATTACCTCTAGCGGTTCAGTTTCTGCCAGCTGAATCAGCACTCCTGAAACCCCTTGCACCGATTAATGCTAGGCAATCAGGCTGGTATTCTATTTAAAATAGATCGGAACCTTGTTGCAAAAAAATAAAAAATAAAAAAATTGCTGACCTGCAATACCTAGATCACCTATGTCAGATGTCCAGTTCCTTGGGCTAAGCAATGACCCAGGAGAACAACCTTTGTTTTGCAGACTTGGAGTTTGTCTTGGAGGTGGCTTACTATTTGTCAGGACCTGCGGAAAGCTGAGTTTCTGCAGTAGCTATCAAGACAAACACATGAGCCGGATCTACCAAGAGAGCAGTTAGTTTACAAAACTCTTCTGAACTGTCACCTGAGGTCTCAACCCGTACCGATCCATCTGGTGAGAATTTGATGGATGCAGATAAGGCTTGTAAGATATTAGTACAAATAACAGAGACATGAATTACAACAAGGCAGAATAATCCACAAACATCTATCCACATTGGAATATTATATTCTTTAAGCAAATTCATTATTAATCTGATCCTGCCTGCAATGTCTCATCAAATTTGAGAAGAAAAAAAAAACTTTTCCTAACTGCCCAAGCTTCTCACCCCCTCCTCTCCTTTGTAGACAAAAGAGGGATGAAACATTACGTACTTTTACATCATCTAGCTCCACCCCTTCGATACTGGTCATTTGCATGTCTCTCCTACAGAACATTCTCTCAGAGACCGTACAATACTAACAGCATTTAGCAGTGATACAGACGTCCAACCAATCACAGAACTGACATTTACACAAAAAGCAAAAATATACCTTAAAATCCCTATATGTTTTCCATTTTTAAGACCGTATAATTCACGTAATTCATTACAAGTTTCTTATTTCATCAGCGTTTGTCCCTCTCTCTATGACCCTGAATTTTATCTCTCTATGAAACAGAACAATAGCTAAAATATTAATAAGCAGCTAGAACATTCAGACTTTAAACAACATTAATCATTAGTAATTACAAAAGGTATATTTCTCTGAGAATATGAAAAACACAGACGGCAGGAAATGGTTAAACACATAGAAAAGACAACATGCTAAGCGCTTCTAACAGCGCAACATTTTCTGCATTTTTTAACCCTTGTATCCTTAAAAGCCCCCACAGATGTGAGTGGGGTATAACTTTCTTACATTTATATGAAGAAGACTAAGACGTACAACAAAGATTAGTTTACATAACATCAAGACATACAAGACAAACAATAATGGTTATTTGTCACATAATTGTCCACAGATTTTGCATGAACTTGCTTTATGTCCCAGAGGAACACAAACTATAAGAGGATTCCCTTTCTCTGATAACCCCTTCCTGCCGTATCTACACTTGCCTCAATCCATCTGTCTAACATACTTTTATCCAACCTTTTGACTATCTCTGAATCTTTCCCAAACTTGCTGGTCTAAGACTCCCAAAATTCTAAACACCTGCTTTTCTCAACAACTTACTACATTCTCTCCCCACGGCTAACTTGCTTTCTCTGTCTTTTGCCATTTCTCTAGCTGTTTTCCATATAGGCATACTCCTTGCCCTGTACGTTTCCCATCTGTTTGTATATTTTATAAGCTTGTCTGCATACATCTCCCCCTTCCCTCTTTTTATTTGTCCCACAGACCCCTATTTTATTCTCTATGGGAGTCAGATAAGTTTTTTAGACTGTTCAGACCCCATTTTGATTTGTCCCACAGACCTTATTTTTATTTATTTTTTTTTTTTCTCAACCACGAGGGTAATTTATTTCCCACTATTCATCACTAAGTATACAGGACCTTATTTCACACAGTATACTAAGGACACTTAGTCCCTGGTCCTGGAATAGTTTTACGGACTCACTACAGCAGTCTCTTAGACTACTTAGGGGGGGGGGTTCAGGGGAGACCAGACCTCTCTTGTAAGGGAGATTTTTTGGTGATATTATAACAGATCCAGTAAAAGCAAATTATGGCTAACATGACACAGACTATCAACGTACAGATTTCAACAATTACTACAGGCAAAATGGCAATATACACACAAGGGTTCTTCCGTCTAGCACTGTTACTAAGAACATTGTAAATAACAGGCAGAAGCGTCCTATTTAACATGCAGCGACTCGCCTCCTGTCAACACGGGACTGAAGTCAGGGGAGCCCAGAGTGGGAGTGGCAAGTCAAGGGCTTACCTTACACCGGTGTTTTGTAGATCTGGGGTCCTGTGGCCTCTGGTCCGGCTGGTCGGCAGGTAGGGTCATCAGGTATCGGCTGCAGGTAAGGAGTTAGCCTCTGCCCCACGTTGGGCGCCAAATAAACTGTTGGGGGTCTGTCAACGGAGACCAGTGCTGATGTTGCCTGAGTCCAAATTCAAAGGAAAGTTATAATGAGTACTCATAGGAGAGAACCATAATAAGCCACTACACACACAGTCTAGTGAATCAGAATGAATTCTACTTTATTGTTGAACATTACCAGTTTTTATACAAGAGGAAAAGAAGGTGTATCCAAATGTCTGATATTAAGTTTCAAACTACTTTACATTCTAATATTGCTGACCAAGTCCTCATTCCAACAGATTACAATATGGCTGTAAACCAAGGCCTTCTAAACAAAAGGTATCAGCACACTCCTGTGTGAAGTGAACATCAAACAGTTGCATATGATCATAAAGATTGACTCCACACTGTCTGAGTACAAACTTAATTACACCTCTTCCCAGACCAGAATGTAATCTTAAATTCCCATCATGTTAAGTTCAACCTTGTCTCCAAGTCAATCGAATTTGCACATCAAAAGAGGGGGCATTGTTTCTGATTTGCACATAGAACTGGTTTAGCCACCTACTCAGTATATTCAGTACATTCTGGTCAAAGGTTCAGAATTGTGATCAAAATGGCTGAATGAAATCTAATTAATCATACATTTAGGATTTTAAAATCATCATCCAATTAAACGCTTGAATATACCTTTTGACATATGATTCTATATCCAAGTTCTATTAGCAACTTCCAGAATGTTTTACATATTTTTCATTTCCATAATACATAACATATACAACCAAATAACTAATGTCACATTTATTACACTGTTTCCTTATCTTTCTTATGTTGGGTTATTTAGAAATAGGATTAACCCCTAACACACAAATGATACTAACTGATGACTGCTGGCCCCATCCCATTACTGCCACCATTTGCCCCTTTATTTTAAATATCATTCAATGTTGTCTTTGTCTTTTTGAATAATAAAGTATTTAGATTATATTTTAGGGAATATCACCTATGGGTAGTTTTTGCCTTTGTCAATTAGAATTGTGTTTATATAACCCGGAGTATTCCTAGGGCAATTTAATATTATAAGCAGTTATAATAATCGTCCCACTATTGAAAGTCACACAAGTCCAGCATTTTGTTGCAAAAGGCAAACAAGGTCTTCTGTGACTACATATTAGTTTGTTTCACATCCCCCGCCCCACAAACTGCTTCTAGCCAGCCTGTTCTACTCTTGACCATTTCCATGAAATTTTATGAGTGACCCATATTAGCCTTGGAGGATAATATCCAAAATTCAAGTACATGTTATTAACCCCGGGGGATAATGTGCAGAAACAACTGCTAGATTACTCTTACATCAGTAATAACTTGTGCGATTATTGCCCCATGTGAAGGTACCCTAGCTTTCAAACCCTCTGTGATTGTAGCTGGCAGGTGTCATCTGCTTCAAACAACCAGCACCCACTGGGTATGCGGCGGGCACATCTCTCAAGAACACTTAATATTCACCCTGCACCTCTGTGATATACATGTACAAAACGAAAATATATCTCACCAGCAGCACTTTAAAATATCCCCATAGGAGTGGGACACATTGAGATGCAGCAGCCACCAAGACGTGGATCCAGTCCCAAAGTTTCAGTAAAAAAGATTAGGTAGCAGCGTCAATTGGTGCAAAAAAATCCAAATGCGTTTATTTTCCCATAACCAATGTAGCCAGTACATCGACGTTTTGACCAGCAGTTTGGTCTTGAGCTTGATAAAGGTCAAAACGTCGCTGTACTGTCTACATTGGTTATGAGAAAATAAACGCATTTGGATTTTTTGCACCAATTGATACCTAATTTTATTTACTGTGATCTACATGTAAGTTACAGAGGGGGAAAGGGTTAATTATTGAAATTTGCTTTAAGCCTTCAAATTTAGTATAGAAATTTTCTTTGTAAATATTATAAAATATCAAATATATATTTTGTTTTATTCAAAAATAACAAAAATACATTTTATTGTTGGCAGATGCCGGTACCAGGAGCTCAGGAGAATATCAGATGTCTTCAGATCTTAACACAGAAGACTGCAATATTGCACAAGATACATTAGAAGAGCCCACTATTATCCCAGATAAACCCTCAGCCCTTCACAGCAAACATCTATCATCTGATCCTGCTACACAGGTCCTGCTTTCTGATGCATCACAGACTACTGAGCCAGATAAAAGCCACAGCAGGGATGTTGAATATCAAAAAGCTCCCACGGCGGAGAAGGCATTTTTACATTCAGAAAGTGGAAGATGTTTTATAGATAAATCAGATCTTGTTCCACATGAGGGAAGCCACACAGGGGCGAAGCCATTTTCATGCTCAGAATGTGGAAAATGTTTTCCTCTGAAATCACGTCTTGTTAAACATCAGAGAAGTCACACAGGAGAGAAACCATTTTCATGTTCTGAGTGTGGGAAATGTTTTATCCGGAAATCACATCTTGTTACACATCAGATAACTCACACAGGGCAGAAAACATTTTCATGCTCAGAATGTGAAAAATGTTTTGCTGTGAAATCATATCTTGTTATACATCAAAGAACTCACACAGGGGAGAAGCCTTTTTCATGTTCTGAGTGTGGTAAATGTTTTACCTGGCAATCAGGTCTTGTTATACATCAGAGAAGTCACACAGAAGAGACACCATTTTCATGTTCTGAGTGTGGGAAATGTTTTACCTGGCAATCAAGTCTTGTTATACATCAGAGAACTCACACAGGGGAGAAACCATTTTCATGTTCTGAGTGTGGGAACTGTTTTATTCAGAAATCACATCTTGTTAGACATCAGAGAAGTCACACAGGGGAGACACCATTTTTATGTTCTGAGTGTGGGAAAAGTTTTATCCGGAAATCACATCTTGTTAGACATCAGAGAACAACTCACACAGGGGAGAAAACATTTTCATGTTCTGAGTGTGGGAAATCTTATATCCGGAAATTACATTTTCTTACACATCAGAGAACGCACACAGGGGAGAAAACATTTTCATGTTCTGAGTGTGGCAAATCTTATATCCGGAAATTACATCTTGTTAGACATCAGAGGACTCACAAAGTAGAGAACCAATTTTCATGCTCAGAATGTGGAAAATGTTTTCCTTTGAAATCAAGTCTTGTTACACATCAGAAAACTCACACAGGAGAGAAGCCATTTTCCTGTTCTGAGTGTGGGAAATGCTTTATCTGGAAATCAAATCTTGTTACACATCAGAGAACGCACACAAGAGAGAAGCCATTTTCATGTTCAGAATGTGGAAAATGTTTTACCGGCAAATCAAATCTTGTTACACATCAGAGAACTCACACTGGGGAGCAAACATTTTCATGCTCAGAATGTGGAAAATATTTTGCTGTGAAATCATGTCTTGTTAAACATCAGAGAACTCACACAGGGGAGAAGCCATTTTCATGCTCAGAATGTGGTAAATGTTTTGCTTTGAAATCAAATCTTGTTTCACATCAGAGAACTCACACAGGAGAGAAGCCGTTTTCATGTTCAGAATGTGGGAAATGTTTTATCCAGAAATCACATCTAGTTACACATCAGAGAACTCACACAGGGAAGAAAACATTTTCATGTTCAGAATGTGGGAAATGTTTTTCCCGGAAAACAGATCTTGTAAGACATCAGAGATCTCACTTGTAAACATTTTCATGTCGTAATTTGTGGGAAATGTTTTACTCTGGAATCAAATCTTGTTCTACAGCAGAAAAGTCACACACAAGAGAAGTCACATATTTATGTTCAGAATGTTGGAAATATTTTATCTATTTAGTTAGAAATTAGAGGGCTCACGCAGGTGCAGAGCCAGGTTCAGGTCCTCAATGTGGGAAGTATTTTACCTTGAAATCGTATTTGGTTAGACATCAGAGAATCCACATGGGACAAAGCCATTTTCATGTTCAGAATGTAAGTGGAAAGGTGAAAAAATCAGGGTGGCGCTACCCGAATGAGTGAGTGATTTGGATAAATATAAGCAGGGGAACATGCAGAATATATGATTCTTCTCTTTGTTAAGATGGTGGGTCAGGGAAAAGACCTAGTTGTTCGGGTGCAGTCAACCCAATGAAAGTCATACTGGCAGGTGAGACTATTCTGATGGATTAGTGAAGGGGAAAAATTACGCTGTGTGTAGGCGCAGCTGACCAAAATATAAAGTTCAGTACAATGCAGAAAGTAAGCTCAGCTTCACAGTTTTATTTTAAACCAGCATAAAAAGACGCATTTCATGGCAACACCCTCCTCAGTTATATCTGGGGATACACCTTGTGTTGGCTATTGGTATGTGCATGGTGTATATATTTTGGCCAGCTGCGCCTACACCCATTACGTTTTTGTGTTTTTTTCCCCGCTAATCCATGTTTAGAATGTGGGAACGTTATGGCATTCAATTTATTCTTGTTAACCCCTTAGTGACCAGTTTATAGTGTTTTTATGTCCTGCCTAAGTGGGGTTTAATCCCTGAGGATGTAAAAACATGCATCCTGCAGGGATTTAAGCCACATGGGATATGGATGTGACAGCTCCATGTTGTTGGTGCTGAGAGGTAGCTGACAACATGGAGCTGTCATCCCAGGCTGTGGGGAGTCCTTCCCTGGGAATGCGACCGGCGCTATATGATGAATAGTGCCGATCGGATTAAAGTTTGTCCTCTAATGGGATCTTTATCTGCAGACCTTACCCTGGCTTTGGCGCATGCACCCATCAGCATAATGGCGGATGCATGCGCAAAATTCTAGGATTGGCCAGGTAATTTAAAATCTCCATACTCCCGGCTACCGGTAGCCGAGAGCCTGCAGATGTCACAGGGGCCCGTGTTATGTGGCTACTGGTAACATGATCGCTGTTTTTCAATGGATAATGGCGATCACATAAAAGTTTTTAAAAAGTTGAAGTCTCAGCTTCCCTCACTGATGCGATCAGTGAGAGTAGATGAAACATCTTCCTAGAGGCCTCCACATTTGAACCCCGATCTGATCATCCTCCATGGACCTTTCCGGCTTCTGCGCATGCGCCTGCTGGCAAAATGTCAGACACATGCACAGTAGCCGAGGAGCCCAGGAAATTTAAAATCACCTTGCTCCCGGCTACCAAAAGTCACCGAGAGCCTGGAGCGGTGACCAGTGGCCTCGTTGGGCAGTCCCCGGTCACATTATAAAAAGGTAGCGAATAGAGATGAGCAAGTATGCTTGCTAAAGGCAATTGCTTGAGCGAGCATTGCCTTTAGCGAGTACCTGCCCGCTCGAGACAGAAGGTCCGGGTGCCGGCGGCAGGCAGGGAGCTGCGGGGGAGAGTGGGGCGGAATGGAGGGGAGATCTCTCTCTCCCTCTCTCCCCCCGCTCCCTCCTGCTGACAGCCGCTACTCACCGCTCCCCCGTGCCGGCACCCAAACCTTCTGTCTCAAGCGGGCAGGTACTCGCTAAAGGCAATGCTCGCTCGAGCAATTGCCTTTAGCAAATATACTCGCTCATCTCTAGTAGCGAACTGCCTTAAGCTGTTCTCACACGACCGGATAGGAATTGCGGATTCCATAGTAACATAGTATGTTAGGCTGAATTAAGACAATGTCCATCTAGTGCAGCCTGTTTCAACTCCCTAATTGATCCAGATTAAGGCAAAAACCCCAAGAGGCAAATGCCAATTAGCCCATTAGGGGGAAACTTCCTTCCTGGCTCCATAATGGCAATCAGAATAATTCCTGGATCCACCTTTGATAGTTTTTACCTGAATGTAAGACGGGGAACTACAACCCCGCTGGTCACCTAATGTCTATATACTGTAATATCCTTCCGCTCGAGAAAGATGTCTAGTCCCCTCTTAAACTCCTCTATGGATTTTGCCATCACCGCGTCCTCAGGCGAGAGTTCCACAGTCTCACTGCTCTTACAGTAAAGAACCCCCTTCTATGTTGGTGAAGAAACCTTCTTTCTTCTAGACTTAGTGGATGCCCTCTTGTTACCGTCGCAGTCCTGGGTATAAACCAATCATGGGAGAGATCCTTGTATTGTCCCCTCATGTATTTATACATAGTTATTTGATCGGCCCTTAGCTGTCTTTTTTCCAGGATGAATTATCCTAATTTTGATAGCCTGTCTGGGTATTGCAGTCCTCTCATTCCATTTATTAATTTAGTTGCTCTTCTTTGAACCCCCTCAAGCACTGCAACATCTTTCCTGAGCACCGGTGACCAGAACTGTATGCAGTATTCCATGTGAGGCCTGACAAGTGCCTTATATAGTGGAAGAATAATGTTCTCGTCCTTCGCCCTTATACCTCTTCTAATGCACCCCAAGACTTTATTAGCTTTTGCAGCAGCTGACTGGCATTGGTTACTCCTGTTTAGTCTACAGCCCACTAGTACCCCCAAGTCTTTTTCCATATCACTTGTCCCTAGCAGTACCCCATTTAGTGTATATTGGTGACATCCGTTTCTCCTGCTCATATGCATAACCTTACATTTATCAACATTGAACTTCATTTGCCATTTTTCTGCCCAACCCCCCGGCTTATCTACGTCCGTTTGTAGCCGTACATTGTCCTCCGTTTTATTAATTGTCATATCATTTTGTATCATCTGCAAATATAGATATTCCCCTCTATCAGGTTGTTGATAAATATATTGAACAGAAGAGGGCTTAGTTCTGAGCCCTGTGGCACCCCATTAGCAACAGTGGCCCAATCAGAGTGTGAACCATTTATTACCACCCTCTGCTTTCTATCTCTGAGCCAGTTCTTTACCCAGATACACACGTTTTCACCCAATCCGAGCTGCCTCATTTTGTATAGCAACCTATTATGTGGCGTGGTGTCAAATGCTTTAGAGAAATCCAGATAAATGAGATCAATAGACTCTCCCAGGACCAGCCTAGAACTTACTTCATCGTAGAAGCTGATCTGATTGGTCTGACATGATCGACCCCTCATGAACCCATGCTGGTGAGGAGTTATTCTGTTGTTCTCATTGAAGTATACTTCGATGGTATCACTCAGAAACCCCTCAAATATTTTTCCAGTTATTGAAGTGAGACTTACTAGCCTATAGTTACTCTTTTTTGTAAATTGGAACCAGGCTGGCAATGCACCAATCCAATAGTACAACCCCATCTTCAAAGAGTGTGTGTGTGTATATATATTGTGAGGGATTAGCGTCAGGATAAAGTAGTAGCCGGGGCGGCCATGGCCAGAGACAGTGACACCAGGAAATAAAGTTCTTTAGTCCAGGCTTTGCAAAAGTAGAAAGTAATTATCTTGCCAATCGACAGTTTTCAAGGCTTTCAGAAAATCACTTGTGTCACGTGTATAGGCTGGCAAATTTACTACTATTCTTTGTAGCTGGTGATCTACATATTCAGACAGTGAGCATGTTATAGAATTCATTCCTGCGATGATTGGACGTCCTGGAGGAGTTTCTTTGTTTTTGTGCGTTTTTGGCAAAAAATAAAAATAAGGAGACTCAGGTTCTTTTTTGCAGATGTAGTTCCTTTCTTCTTTTGTGAGGCATTTTTCTTCTAAGGCTTCATCTATCAATTCATACAGTTCGTTAGATATTCTCTTCAAGGGTTTTCATATAGTCTAGTATAGTATTCAGTATTACTTAAAATTCTATTGGCCTCCTTTTCATAATAGCTTACATCCATTATTACTGTTGCTCCTCCCTTGTCCGCTCTTTTGATTACCATTTGGTCATTATTTGCCAGACCTAAAAGTATGCTCTTTTGTTTTATATTCTTATATCTAGGAAATGGTTCTTTCACATTACATATTGTATTGAGATCTTTCAATACTTTTTGATAGAAGGTTTCGATGTAACACCCTTTACTCTCTAAAGGATAGAAGCGGCTCTTAGGTTTGAGTGTTGTTTTTATAAGGTCAGATGGAAAATCTTGAAATGCCTCTTGTGTTGTGATATTCCCTGTCAGATTTTTAATTTCAAAGTGACGATTGATTGTTAATTTGCTAATAAATGAATTCAGAAAGATCAAAAAGATTAGCTTTTATAGGGGGGCTAAAGGACAGACCTTCTGCAAGGGCTTCTAGTTCTTTTCTCTTCAATATATATTTTGAGATATTCATGAGCGTCACACGCCGATCACGTGACAGTCGTGATGACGATGTAGCGCCACACCCGACGCCGTCCCAAACGTCCTGGTCACATGAGCGTCACACGCCGATCACCTGACGGCTGTGATGACGTCTGACAAGCTGACACGCCCTCAATGTCACCGCTACTGCCGGTATGCACAGATGATTCTCAATGTAAGGTAACTGTTAGGACTATATATACATGTTGATCTATTATACAATTATGGCTTGAGAAAGGTGCCTGTGAGCACAGAAACGCGTTGTCTATATTATCATCTATTGGAATAAAGGTGATACTGTACTTATACGACTGGGACGTGACGTGTGTTTGGACAGTGAGGAGACATCACTTCAAGGAGGGGGATTATTGTCCACCATACCCCCCTCCTCCCGAGTAAGTGTGACTCCTTTCTGGAATTGACAATTACTAGTTACCGAAACCCACAATTCTATGAGCGCAGAATATTCTATGTTAAAGTGACACATGTCAGATTTCCAAAGTTTGGCCTGGTCATTAGGGCACAAATAGGCGTGTTCTCTAAGGGGTTAAACATTAATATCTTGGTGATCACCATAAAAAGTGATTAACAAAATCTGGAATTCTGATGTTTTTTAAATCAAGTCTCCAGTAAAAATGGCATAAAAAGTGATCAAAATGTTATGTGTTCCCAAAAATGGAATCCATCAAGGCTAGAACTCTTTTGCAAACAGAAAACATAAAGCGCTCATAGACCGTTGTTGGGGAAATAAAATTGCTATGGCTCTTGAAATGCGGTGACAAAATCACTTTTTTTTTTGTTTGTAGTTTACTAGCAAAGTGCCCCCGACCATATATGTGTTGTGGTGGATGGAAGGGATACTCCAGTGGCACGACAGATCTATCAAGAACATGAGGGAAATCCAGATTGCTTAAGGTTTCTAGCATTAGAGATACTGTGTAGTCCTGGTGGGGAGGTGGATCTAAATTGATTTTGCACAGAGAGAGTTAGTGGGACTTTGGATTAAGGGCATGTTTACATAGAACAACCTGTTGGCTGCAGATGCTCGACAGGTCGTCCCAGCAATAGTCGTTCCTGTGCTTTTACAACATGATGTTCAGGTCTGGTGACTGTGCTGGCTAGGGAAGATGCTGAACCCCATCTTCATAGTCCTGAAACCACACCAGGACATAGCAAGCTGCATGGATAGGAGTATTACCATCATGGAAAATAGAATCTCTGTGAGGAGACCATGCCTGCACTGTCTGCACCAGTGGTTGGGCCTGATCAGCCAGAATGTCACTATAGTCCTCAGCAATCGCCCTCCCTTTTTAAGGTGATGAAGGGCGCTGTAGAAAACCATGAGATAGGTCCCCAAACCATGACCGATCCACCACCATGCTTGACTATGGGAAGCAGACAGATGGGATGACGGGCTTCCCTCGACATTCACCAGGCATAAACACATTCTATGGTGGGAAATAACATAAGGGCGTATTCATTGGACCAACCACATCAGCAGAGCAGGAGTTGTGCTCATGGCACCACTGTAGTTGTCTTCGTGTATTCATTTATGTATTGCTGCTCTGCTATAATAACTCTGTTTGTGGCGTTCTCTCCTCGCTGTAATGGTCGAGAGGATGCTGGAAATAATGACCAAGCTCAGCAGTCACTCTGGCTGCAGGTGTCTTCCTATTAGAAGTTACAATCCGCTTCACCGCCCTTCTGTCTCTTTCACTAAGTCTACACTTTACGCCATTATTATGGTCAACAGATGATGTTTTGCCTTCAGGGGTGGATTCTGTCACCACTTTTGATACTTTACCTCCTGGCATACCAAGTAAACTGGTGGTTATGCTGACAGATGCAACGGCTAGCTGTGAGGGCACATGTGTGTATATATATATATATATTGCTATATGTTTTTTTTTCTTTATACCTGCGTACATATGCAATGCTTTGTGACAAAAAACCTTAATATTTAATATGTATTCTTAAAAAATCAAATCACATATGACAAGGCTTTTTGCAAGGCAGACAAGGAAGTGTCTTGGAAACCATAAAGAGGAACAAGATGCGATGGCTATTAGCTTGGCAGTCTTCACAGACAGGAAATTTCCGACATCTCGCTCAAAGGACTGAGGAGAAACGCAGAAATGTCTGATAAGAACATGTGATTAATGCAGCTGCTTGTGTGATTAAAATCTGCTTTGAATAATGTAACAGACATATATAGCTATGATATATATATATATATCTGGACCAATGAGATGCTATATGCTTTGTGTTGCAACAGGAGGGTATAAAGCCCTGTGTAAGCCAGTAAAGCGCCATTACTCCCGTACAGGGAAGCATACCAGACCTGTGTGTGGTGTTTTTCCTTTACCGTCGACAGCGGGACATTTTAGGGTGGGCTTTGATTGATGCTGTACTGATTAATTACCCTGACATAGCCTGGCACCATAATCCCTAATATATGGCATCAAATGGGTTGCTGGTCACACAACTGGATGTGCCAACGTCTGCCTTTGCTTGGATTACTATATGATGCTGGGTGGGGGTCGACCCAGTTGCCAGTTAATCATCAATTTACACCTCGTTCTCCCATGATATTTGCCGCACAAATGTAAAAAAAAAAACAAGGACCTAAAAGGAGGGTTTTTTTCTGCAAAACTTGGCATGCAGTTACATTTCAGAGAGATATGCCATCGATTAGCGTTGTGGCGTGATTAGATGAACGGTCTTCCCTCCGCATTCTGCAGCACGCAGAGCTATGCTTTTATTTGCCTCCATGCACTTTTACTGCATTTTTTGCTCAGTAACAATGCAGACAAGCCCGCTGATGCCATTTTTTCCCTCCCGGCGGCACAATAACCTGCGTGTAAAATGCCGTATTATGCAAGCAATGGCATATTTACTACGTTTTTCACGCAGCCCCTTAATTTCAATGGGCGATTAAAGGGGTTGTCCCGCGCCAAAACGTGTTTTTTTTTTCAATAGCCCCCCCGTTCAGCGCGAGACAAACCCGATGCAGGGATAAAAAAAAACAACTGGGTAGTACTTACCCGAATCCCCGCGCTCCGGTGACTTCTTACTTACCTTGTGAAGATGGCCGCCGGGATCTTCACCCTCGGTGGACCGCAGGTCTTCTGTGCGGTCCATTGCCAATTCCAGCCTCCTGATTGGCTGGAATCGGCACACGTGACGGGGCGGAGCTACGAGGAGCAGCTCTCCAGCATGAGCGGCCCCATTCAGAAGGGAGAAGACCGGACTGCGCAAGCGCGTCTAATCGGGAGATTAGACGCTGAAAATTAGACGGCACCATGGAGACGAGCACGCTAGCAACGGAACAGGTAAGTGAATAACTTCTGTATGGCTCATATTTAATGCACGATGTACATTACAAAGTGCATTAATATGGCCATACAGAAGTGTATACCCCCACTTTGTTTCGCGGGACAACCCCTTTAAGTGCGTGAAATATGTGCGGCAATGTAGGAAATAGGACCGGCAGGGAGATTCTGTGTGCCTGAAATATGTGGCACAAAAATGCTCATTATATTACATGGAGCTATAGGGGTGCGTATTAAGCGCTCGTAATACACAGTGAAACAACACTTGTCTGAGAGAGGCCCAAACAGAGTGGGAGAGGGGAGTATTATTGGAGTGCGAGTAGCTCTACGGTCAGATCAACAAATTGCCCACCACCTGACCAGGCGTTTGGCTGAAGGACATTTGGTCTCGTGGCGCCCATTAGCTGTATTTGCAGAATGTCATGAACTACGGAGTGAAACCAGGTTGTCTTTAGTGATGAATTCAGGTTTAGTTTGCGCAAGGACAATGGTCATGTTCATGTCTAAAGACCTAGGTGTGAGCGCCTAAATCCTGCCTTTGCTGTGGTGCGGCACTTTGCCACCACAGCCGCTGTGATGGTCTGGGGGCCCATCACTTAAGACAGTTGGTCCCCCCTAGTAGCGGTACAAGGGACAATGGCTGCAGGATGTCCTGAACATATGTGTTTCTCTCATGGCAGCTTCTAAGAGGTATTTTCCAGTAGGATAATGCCCGGCCGCAACACAAGGGTGTCATAGGAATGCCTTCACAGCATTGCCACACTGCCATGGCTGCCTGGTTGCCAGATTTATTGGCATTAGAACATGTATGGGACCATCTGGGGTGACAACTTCCACAGCCTATGAGTTTGCACAAACTAGATGCTGTGAAGGTCTGGGCGAACAATCGCATAAAACAGTCAGTGACCCCTAGTAGTGGTACAAGGGACAATGGCAGCTCAGAGAAATGTTAAGGACATCCTGCAGCCACATGTTCCTCTCATGGCAAGGCTTCCAAGGAGCATTTCCCAGCCTAAATGCCCCCCCCCCCACCTCCGTATCACTTCTTGATTCCAAGCTAGAGGTGTCCCAACATGGTACTAGAGCCTCCCTTCAATGGTTAGTTTTCTACAATAAATTAAGCTTTTCCTCTGATATTAATCACACACAAAGTTTCATTCAATCCTGACAACTCCTAGGTTACATTTTCTTGACGAATGTATATGTTACGGGGGAACCGTGAGCAATCCAGATGATTGGAGGCAACACTAGTCACAACTTACTTTAGAAGATCTCATCATGGATTCTTTAGTGATTGATACATTAAAGCCAATGAGCTGCCCTCTATCAGTTCTCCTAATCCAGTTAAGGCGAACCTTTTAGAGACAGAGTGCCCAAACTGCAACCCAAAACCCACTTATTTATGGCAAAGTGCCAACACATCAGGGGGCGGGGCTTATCACGACATATGATTTTACCCCCGTCGTTCTAAAAAGAACAGGGCCGTTTCGAAATAGACAGGGTGCAGATTTTGACTGCTTTTTAGATGCAGAAATTTCGAAGAAAAATTCTGCAGCATTTCCGCATCCAAAAAGCAGTCAAAATCTACACGCTGTCTATTTTGAAACAGCCCTGCCTATTTCCGCCACATGTAAACATACCCCAGCGGTAATAGTGACCCCCCCCCCGCCCCCACAGCGGGCCCCAGTGTAACAGTGACACTCCACAGCGGCCGCAGTAGTAATAGCGACACCTTACTGTGGCCCCAGTAGTAATAGCGACACCCGACGGCGGCCCCAGCAGTAATAGCGACACCCGACGGCGGCCCCAGTAGGAACAGCGACACCCCACAGCGGCCCCCAGTAGTAACAGCGACACCCCACAGCGGCTCCAGTAGTAACAGCGACACCGCACAGCGGCCCCAAGTGTAATAGTGATGTCTCACAGCAGACCCCATCCCCAGGGTCACACCCCTAGCTCCCGATAGGCTAAATTGGCACATGGAAGGGGTACGCCTGCTGCAGGACCCTATTGCTTTTTACCTGGCCTTGAGGGTCCCCCTTGCATCAACGCTGGTCAACCGTTCCCCCGCCACTTCTGGCCCGCGCCATTGCCAATAGGATGGCACTTGAAGATCCCCTACCTCTGACGCTTACGTTCCCAGGACGGATCTTCAATAGGGGCCACAGGCGGCAATGCCATCTGTGGCGGCTGTGCTGCTGCCGCTCCTAGGACGGAAAATAAATAGGGGCCACCGCAGTCTCTGCCGCCCGTACCGATGCCGCTGCCGAGATTCGGCCTCTCCTCCAGGAGCAGGACGGCACTGGAATTGGCCCCGCTGCTGACGCTTCCGCTGCTCCTAAAATAAACACGCCCCAAGCCAATCAGAAGCTGGAGGCGTTAACAAATGTCAATGCTGGTGTATTCTGTTGCCACCCCTAACTTCCAGTGGTGACATTATACACCAGTACCCAGCACTGCTAGCAGCACAGTTCAGGAAAAGCCGGCAGGGGACCGCGGCCCCTGACAGAATGCCACAAGTGGTGAGCGGCCGATGATGGCCAGTAGGGAGGGCTGTGCGTGCCGCCTCTGGCATGCATGCCATAAGTTCACCACCACTGTCCTAATCGGTAATGCCTTTGCAATTAGAGATGAGCGAGCACCAAAATGCTCGGTACTCAAGTCGAATGTTTTGTAGTGCTCAATGGACGACTGAAGCATTTTTGTATGGGACCGATGCTCCGCATAGGGGATGATTTGTGAAACACCTGAAAACATCAAAAAGTCATGGAAACACCACAGAAACAGATAGGGAACGGCAGGGGCAGCATGCATGGCTGCATCTGAGGCTCCCAGGTCCCACTATTAAGCCAAAATGGGGTCAGGAGCCTGGCGGTCATCCCCCTAACAATTTACTTGGGACAGACCCTCATTAGCAAGGCACACACGCTGGCACATCTTAGCTAAGCATCACACTAGCTGCAACCAAGGACAATCACTGCCTGCGGGTGAGGCCGCTGCCTCTTCTCCTGGGTTACATGCTGGCATTGCTGTCCAACCCCACACGACCCTGCGTCCACAGTGCACACAAAAGTTTCAGTGTTCAGCTGGCCTCATGCCACACGCTCGCTTCATAGCCACACCACCCTCATGTCTATTTTTAAGTGCGTCTGCGATGAGGAGGAACCGGAGGCACACGCTGCAGAGGGTTGGCAGGGCTAGGAAGCGACCCTCTTTGAAAGTGTGGACGATAGCCCACAATACTGATGAGAATTGATGATAAATTGACATTCGATCATCATTCCAATCCTGTGCCACCTCCGTCACAAAATTTTCAGGATCCGCAAATGTTGCCCTAAAGCCGACTCAGGTGCCAGCACTTCTACACATCCCCACAATGCAGCAGCACATACTAACACCAAAGATTGGTTTGAAGCCGGAGGTGTCGTAAAACTAGCCACCACACATATACAGTGAACCTATGAAAGTCTCATAAAATCCGTTTCGCTTCCTGTGAACGCTCCAATCCAGTATCTCGGATAACTGTCGTAGTTTGTAGGACGAGAGATAATACATGTCACCCAGCTTTGATCACCAGACCCCAAGCAGGAAAAGGAGGTGGCATAATAAGCCCGAGAAACCATGATCGAGGTAGGACCCACAATACTCTGTGTGGGAAGCACGCGAGCGGGCCCAGGGTCAGGCTCGGTCCCAGCCTCCACCTTGTGTGAACCAAGGTGCCGCGAGTTACAAAGCAATGGGAAATCCATGTGTCCCCACACAATTCATTCTGTGTATGTGTCAGACAGCAGAATACCACTATGGGAAACCTTTGTGCACCTATAGTATAGGCCGACCCCTGAAACTTTTCTTTTGCAAGAGTATAGGCGAACCTCTCAAGCCTTTCAGTAGGAAGTGTATAGGCGGACCCCTGAAACTTTTCTGGCGCAAGAGTATAGGTGAACCCCTCAAACCTCTTAGTTGCAAGTGTATAGGCGGACCCCAGTAACATTTATGTAGCAAGAGTATAGGCGGACCCCTGTAACATTTCTGTAGCAAGAGTATAGGCGGACCCCAGTAGCATTTATGTAGCAAGAGTATAGGTGAACCCCTCAAACCTTTCAGTAGCAAGTGTATAGGCGGATCCCAGTAACATTTATGTAGCAAGACTATATGCGGACCGCTGTAGCATTTCTATACCAAGAGTATAGGCGGACCACTGTAACATTTCTGTAGCAAGTGTATAGGCGGACCCCAGTAACATTTATGTAGCAAGACTATATGCGGACCGCTGTAGCATTTCTATACCAAGAGTATAGGCGGACCACTGTAACATTTATGTAACAAGAGTATATATGGACCCCAATAACATTTCTGTAGCAAGAATATAGGTGAACCCCACAAACCTTTCAGTAGCAAGTGTATATGCGGACCCCTGTAACATTTCTGTAGCAACTGTATAGGCGGACCCCTGTACAATTTCTGTAGCAACTGTCTAGGCAGCCCCTTGTAACTTTTCTGTAGCAAGAGTTTAGGCGGACCCCTGTAATATTTCTGTAGCAAGAATATAGGCGGACCCCTCAATTATTTCAGTAGCAAGTGTAGGTGCTAAACATGCTGCAGGGCTCAGTGTGTAATGTGTCCTTCTCCAGGACCTGCTATATGTGCTATACATGCTGCAGGGCTCAGTGTGTAATGTGCCCTTCCCCAGGACCTGCTATATGTGCTATACATGCTGCAGGGCTCAGTGTGTAATGTGTCCTTCTCCATGACCTGCTATATGTGCTATACATGCTGCAGGGCTCAGTGTGTAATGTGTCCTTCTCCAGGACCTGCTATATGTCCTATACATGCTGCAGGGCTAGTGTGTAATGTGTCCTCCTCCAGGACCTGCTATATGTGTTATACATGCTGCAGGGCTCAGTGTGTAATGTGTCCTTCTCCAGGACCTGCTATATGTGCTATACATGCTGCAGGGCTCAGTGTGTAATGTGTCCTCCTCCAGGACCTGCTATATGTGTTATACATGCTGCAGGGCTCAGTGTGTAATGTGTCCTTCTCCAGGACCTGCTATATGTGCTATACATGCTGCAGGGCTCAGTGTGTAATGTGTCCTTCTCCAGGACCTGCTATATGTGCTATACATGCTGCAGGGCTCAGTGTGTAATGTGTCCTTCTCCAGGACCTGCTATATGTGCTATACATACTGCAGGGCTCAGTGTGTAATGTGTCCTTCTCCAGGACCTGCTATATGGGCTATACATGCTGCAGGGCTCAGTGTGTAATGTGTCCTTCTCCAGGACCTGCTATATATGCTATACATGCTGCAGGGCTCAGTGTGTAATGTGTCCTTCTCCAGGACCTGCTATATGTGCTATACATGCTGCAGGGCTCAGTGTATAATGTGTCCTTCTCCAGGACCTGCTATATGTGCTATACATGCTGCAGGGCTCAGTGTGTAATGTGTCCTTCTCCAGGACCTGCTATATGTACTATACATGCTGCAGGGCTCAGTGTGTAATGTGTCCTTCCCCAGGACCTGCTATATGTGCTATACATGCTGCAGGGCTCGGTGTGTAATGTGTCCTTCTCCAGGACCTGCTATATGTGCTATACATGCTGCAGGGCTCGGTGTGTAATGTGTCCTTCTCCAGGACCTGCTATATGTGCTATACATGCTGCAGGGCTCAGTGTGTAATGTGTCCTTCTCCAGGACCTGCTATATGTGCTATACATGCTGCAGGGCTCAGTGTGTAATGTGTCCTTCTCCAGGACCTGCTATATGTGTTATACATGCTGCAGGGCTCAGTGTGTAATGTGTCCTTCTCCAGGACCTGCTATATGTGCTATACATGCTGCAGGGCTCAGTTTGTAATGTGTCCTTCTCCAGGACCTGCTATATATGCTATACATGCTGCAGGGCTCAGTGTGTAATGTGTCCTTCTCCAGGACCTGCTATATGTGCTATATATGCTGCAGGGCCCTTAAACTCTAATTGTCCTCACTGCCTCCCCTCTGTGTGAGGAGCATGTCACCACTACAGCAGGGAAAGGGTTACAGCAGGTAACGTACAGGAGCGCATATATATATAGTTACCCCCTATATTATATTAGTTCAGCGCTATAAAACAAGCGATAAACATTAAGTAATACTAAACACAACGCCGTCCTGATCCGCAGACCGAAACTGCACCTCCTCCAACAGTCCTGGATGCACTGAGCTGATCATGTGACTCCTCCTCCCACCCATGTGACCGCTCACATGACTATGACATCACCACAGGTCCTGTAAGTACACGGCTGCTCCAGGTAAGTACGATGTCCGGCTCCTGTAATGTGCGCCGTGTAGCTAATGCTGCGTGTCTGCAGTGAGCGGGGTCTGTACTAGGGTCCTATAAGATACATGTAACCCCTAATTCAGTCCCCTACATAGTAATAATCCCCCCTACAAAGTAATAAGCATTATTTGTGCCCCTGACAGGGTGATAGCAGCCCTTCTGTATCTCCCCTAAGTATCAATGGCCGCCCTCTGCCCCCCCCCCCCCCCTAAGTAACAGCGGCTCCTCTGCCCCCCTCCCCCAGTAATGGTGCTTCCCCCCCACCAACTACCAGCATTTTCTCCGTGTAGCTTCCAAGTATTGGTCTTTCCTTCTAACTAATAGCCGTCCCTTAGTACATCTTCCCCAAGTAGCAGCGGTCCCTCTGTGCCCCCCTGAAGTAATGGTGCCTCCAGCTAAGTAACAGCAGACCCTCTGTACATCTACCCCAAGTCATAGCCGCCCTCTGTGCTTCCTCCTACTAAGTAATGGCCGTCTCCTTGAATGTCTCCCCCAAGTACTAAAGGTCCTTTTCCATATCCATAAAGTAATGGCTCCTCTGTGTGTTCCCCCAAGTAACAGCGCTCTAGGGTGTGATCACCCCATAAATCTGTACAAGTCTTAGGCCTCCAGTCCAGGGGCGTTGCGTTCTCCTTCAGCAGCCTTGCGCCGCGGGAGAACACTAAAGTCACTGCGATTTTCCATGTCATTATGATAGGTACATCGCGGTATGCCGTGATTTTAATACACAACGGAAAATTGTGGCGGATTTCCGCTCTTGTACAGCGTGTCGCTTATTATTTTTATATACAAAACAATAAAAAAAACAATAGAGGCGCCTTCACACTGGCAACACAATTGCACAATTTCCACGCGATGCAAGAGGGAATGAAAGCGCAGAATTATGAAACCAATATTTCCTGGTCGTCATCCTGATGGCCCCATTTACAATGGAGGTTGCCCTCTGACCTCGGTAGGAACAGGAAGAGCCCTTAAAAGCACCTCCCTTTCCATCATATCTCAGTGTCTTCCTGTCCCTACGGTGGAACAGAGGCAAGCTTCGGGGGAGGTCACTCACCAAGGGCACGTAGTGCCCAAGAATCCCATGTAGGGGAGAGGTTGGGGCAGCATACCTAGGGTACCTGCATCCCCAGCCTGCACTGCCATGGAGCCGTCAGTCACTGAGCAGCGAAGGCCACCATGAGCGGGTCAGCACCTTCCGATGCTGCTGCCGCGATCGGGTAGTTCCTCCTGGCAGGGGAACGGCGGCGGTGGCTTCCTAGGACCAGCGGTCGCATACTTGTGATGTCATCCGTCGCGGTGACATCACACGCATGACGTAGGGGGCATGGCTACGGGCGCAGACCCGGAAATGGCACTAGATTTAAAATCTGCTTCTCAGGACAGGCTCTACTCCTGCATGGAAGTTATCCTGCAAACTGCCAGAAGGGCCTCAGCATATCTACATGCGACAGCTCAGCACGTAAAGGAGAAGCAGATGCCCTACCAACCGTGAGTGGCTGTATGCCAAAAAAAGAGGAGTATGCAAACTTGTTTCTGTGATTGATTAAGATGCATATATGTCCCCTTTTTCCCCCCATTCTTGTATATGGGTTAGACTGATAAGGAAGGTCCGAAGACTAAAGCGGACCCAAGAAAAAAATCCAAAAACTGTGTTATCTGTAGCAAGAGACTTGAAGATAGTTCAAAAAGTCTCTATGTGAAGAATTCACTGGGAAGATCCTAGCGGAGGAAAGGGCGGCATTTAAAACTGATATTAGGTCAATGATTAAGGAGGAATTGCAGGCCTCTAAGGCGTCCTTCTCTCATCCTCAGTCTGGACCATCAAGGCCTCCTAAAAGATCAAGGCAGGCAGAATCGGCAAGTTCTATCTCCAGGGAGTCCCTGGAACCCCTATCAGAGGGGAAAGTAGAAGATCCAATAGCTGAGGATGAGAAAAAATACTACTTTTCCTCAGATGACATGGGACACCTCATCAAGGCGGTGACGGAAATGATGCAAATCGAGGAGGATTGTCCACCCAGAACTGTCCAGGATGAGATGTTCAGGGGATTACGGTCAAGAAAGAAAATTTTATTTCCTGTTAACCAGACCCTGCAGCAGATTATCGCAGACGAGTGGCAGGAACCGGAAAGAATACTATCCGTCTCAAGAGAGATTAGAAATCGTCTAGCTTTTTCTCCGGAAGATGTCAGTCTGTATAGGGAGACCCCAAAAGTTGACATGCAGATTGCCAAAGTAGCCAAAAAAACTTTGCTACCTTTCGAAGGTGCGTCCCAGCTCTCAGATCCTATGGACAAAAAAGTTGACAGACTGATGAAAAAGACCTGGGAAGCAACCGCCTTCACTATTGAGGCTAATTAAGCGGCAACATCCGTAGCCAGGTCTATGGTCCTGCGGCCGAATAGGATGGAAAATTAAAGAACAGGCTCCCAGGGAAAAATTAGCCAGCTGCCTTCCCCTTCTGAAAATGGCCACCGACTTTCTTGCAGATGCGTCAGCAGAATCTGTTAGATATGGCGCAAGATCAGCGGTCCTCAGCAACACCGCAAGAAGGGCATTGTGGTTAAAATCATGGTCAGCCGACGTGACGTCTAAAAATGAGCTCTGTGGAATCCCGTTCCAAGGGGAATATATGTTCGGACCTGTCTTGGACAAAATCCTTGAAAAAGCGGGAGACAAAAACAAGATCGTTCCAGACAGCCATCTTTTCCAAGGAGGACATGGGGGCCACCTGCAGAAACTAAAGGGAAAGGAAAAACGGGCAGATGGTCGTACCCCAAAGGTGGTCGGGATAAGGAAGTCCAATCCATTTCTGACCCAACAGGGAGTAGATTAACACAATACCTAGACCCGTGGAGGGGGATAACATCCAACCCCTGGGTACTCCAGATAATTGAAACAGGGTATTGAATTAAATTTAACTCATTACCCCCTAGAACGTTCTTCCTAGCCTCCCCAGGGTCTCCGCAGGAACAGAAAAATCTGTTAAAAGGCATCCAGAAACTTAAAGACTTAGGAGTCATTATACTGGTTTCCGAACATGAAAGGGGTGAGGGATTTTATTCCCCCCTTTTCTTGATAAAGAAACCAAACGGCTCTATTAGAACCATCTTTAAGCTTAAAGCATCAAACAACTTTATTTCTTACAAGAAATGTAAAATGGAAACCGTGAGGTCTATCGTACCTCTGATAGATCCTGACATCGTCCTGTGCACCATAGATCTTAAAGACGCGTACTATCACATCCCGATAGCCGCAACCCATCACAAATATCTGTGGTTTGCTCTGCAGGATGGCGACATAGTCTATCACTACCAATTTGTGGCTCTACCCATCAGTATCTCTACTGCCCCTCGAATCTTCACGAGGGTAGTGATAGAAATGATTGATTACTTTAGGCGAAATCAAATTCTTATTTTCCCCTATCTGGACGATTTCCTGCTTTGTATCAAGAAAAACAGAGGCCATACGTGCAGACTTGTCCGTAGTCCTATCCACCCTGGATGACTTAGGGTGGATAATAAACAAACCAAAATTAGATCTAAGCCCAGGTATGCAGAAGATATACCTAGGAGTACTCCTAGATTCCCACACCCAGGAATCACGGCTTCCCCTGTTTAAGAGCAAGGCTCTTATTCAATCCGTATCATCTCTTTGTCAGGCCACAACAGAGTCTATCAGGGAAGCTATGAAAGTGCTGGGCCTGTTGACAGCCTGCATACAAATAGTTCCATGGGCGCAAGCTCATACCTGCCAGCTACAGCAGTTCATCCTCGCCTGGTGGGACAAACAACAGACTTCCCTAGACAGCAAAGTCAGCCTGTCCATCCAGGTTAAACAGTCCCTGCATCGGTGGACTTTACAGAGTAACCTAAGCAAGGGTACCTCTTGGTCACGAGAACTCTCCATATCCGTCAGAACGGATGCTAGCATGACCGGGTGGGGAGCACAGGTAGCAGACATGACCCTGCAGGGAACCTGGGATTCCCGAATAGCCACACGTTCATCTAACTATAGAGAACTAAGAGCGATATGGGAGACCCTTCGTGCAGCAGAACCCCACCTAAAAAGAAGGCATGTCAAAATCTTAACCGATAACATGACAGCCTTGTCGTTTGTTTGTCACAGGGGGGGGGGACACACAACACCCGCACCTCCAAAAACTGTGTCAGGAAGGATACTTCACTGGGGGGAATCCACGGTGCTATCCCTTTCAGCCATCCACCTGAAGGGATCCTCAAACATCATCGCAGACTACCTCAGCATACAAAGAGTCCTTCCAGGAGAATGGTGTCTGAACCAACAAGTCTTTGATCATCTAACACGCCAGTGGGGACAACCACAGATTGATTTGTTTGCCACAAAGGCAGATACAAAATGCCGGGACTTCTATTCCCTCAACCCAAGGGACAACCCATGCGGGGTAGACGCCCTGTCTCAAAAATGGGACCTGGACTTGGCTTACACGCTCCCTCTCTTCCCGCTGATCCCATACATCCTCAAAAAGATTCAGGTCAGCCGGGCAGCCGTAATCTTAGTCGTCCCCATGTAGAACAAGAGACCCTGGTATCCCTTATTGAAGGCCCTAGTAATCCAGGGTCCATTCCAACTGCCGGCCAAGCAAAATCTCCTTGTTCAGGGCCCACTAATGTACTCGGGGGTCAAAAAAACGGAAGCTAGCAGCCTGGATGCTGAAATCGTACTTCTTCGGGGGAAGGGACTTTCACAAAAAGTAATCACCACCTTGTCTAAAAGTTGCAAACCCGTAACCACAGCCATTTTACAGTAAAGTGTTGAAGAAGTTTTCAGAGTTCCGTAACATAGACCCACGCAAAGTTCCAAGTGTAGATATACCTGTAATCTTGGAATTCTAGCAGGCGGGCCTAGAAAAAGGCCTTAGCCCGAGAACTCTTAGGGTTCAGGGTTCTTAGTGGCAGCTTCAGGATCCTATTTGGATTTTCCCTTAGCGGAGCACCGCTAGGTCCGTAGGTTCCTTAAGGGAGCAGACAGACTTCGGCCCTTCATTGGGAAACTTTTCCCACATGGGACCTAAACTTAGTCTTAAATAGCTTCTGCAAGCCACCCTTCGAACCTCTCTCCCAACTTCCCGTAAGGTTGCTTACGTTAAAAGTTTCCCTCCTAGTCGCCATAACTTCAGCTCGAAGAGTAAAAGAACTACAGGCCTTATGCTGTGTCGAGCCACACATGCAGGTAAAAGATGATAGAATCACCTTTCATCTAGATCCAGCTTTTCTCCCAAAAGTGGTGTCAAAATTCCACAGAGAGCAAACAATCACCCTACCCTCTTTTTTTGCCAGAACCCCTGCAATGACAGAGAGAGAGAGTTCCATAGCTTAGATGTTAGGAGAGCTGTTTTAACATACCTAGAGGCTACTCGTTCCTTTCAAAAACATAACCTCTTTGTCCAATTTCATGGGCCGGGCAAAGGAAAGACTGCATCTAAAAGTACCATTGTCAGATGGATCCGGATGGCCATCCAGGAGGCGTACAAAGCTAGGGATCTCGATCCTACGGGGAAAATTAAAGGCCATTCCACTCGATCCCTCTCCTCCTCATGGGCAGAGAAAGCCCAGGCCTCCGCTGAGCAGATCTGCAAAGCGGCTACCTTGTCCAGTCTGCATACTTTCATAAAACATTATTGGGTTAATGTACAGTCGGACAAGGACCTGGGATATGGACGGAAAGTTCTCCAGGCAGTAGTCTCGCCCTAAGTCACCTATAATTTGGTATTGTAAATGGGGCCTTCAGGATGTCGACCAGGAAAGATACGGATTACTTACCGGTAGTCCTTTTTTCGGGAGTCATCACGACAGTCCATAGTTCTTTCCCTTATAGAATATTTGTGTTCTTTTCAATGTAAATATGACTGAATAAAGGTAAATTTGGGTTCAGTAAACATTGTCCACCGTAATAATTTGAAAGTCACTGAGGAATGGTGGAAAGGGAGGTGCTTTTAAGGGCTCTTCCTGTCCCTACCGAGGTCAGAGGGCAACCTCCATTGTAAATGGGGCCGTCAGGATGACTCCCAGAAAAAGGATTACCGGTAAGTAATCCGTATATATTTTTTATTGGTTTCCTTCACATTTGCGATGTTTTCACTCATGCTATGCCGCAAGAAACACAAATCGCGGCATGTCTTATGTTTCTGTGTTTTGCGCTTTTTTTTAATCTCCCATTTTTCCCTATGAAGCCTCCTTTTTATTATATCGCAAACCAGGAACTGGCAATTTAAGTGATAATTTTTTAACATTAGAAATGCCTCTTGACTTTCGCACTAAAAAAATTGTAGCAAATACACGTGAGAAAATCGCAAGTGGCAGCGATGTTTTTGTGAGAAAATAATCACGGGGGAAAAAGTCATGATTTTTGCCACGATTTTCTTATGACTATATCACGATCGTCAGTGTGAAGGAGCCCTAAACCTTTGATTCTGTGTATTTCGAGTTCCGCGAGTGTCATGAAAAAGTCGTGGAATTTATTTATTTTTTAAAACCTATATGACCCCGTAGTGTCTCCTAAAAGGCTTCTCATTATCTCCACAAAAGGTATTTTTTGTGGTTTTTACATTCGTTCCTCTTCTTTCCATTCAGGCTCCGGCATCCTAGTATCGTCTGTTGGGATCTTTCATATGAGAGAAGTTTTCTGATGAACCCACCAAGGATGGATGGGAAGAGGAAGGAGATGGCAGAGAGTCTATTACATCTCACCCTAGAGATCCTCTATCAGCTTACTGGAGAGGTGAGAGATTCTGATGACGTCACATGACATCATTCTTCTATATGATGACAGATGGACATGACTGAGAAGGTGAGGGACTCTGTAGATGTATGTAACACCATTTATTAGTACGTCTCTCCTCAGGATTATACAGCAGTGAAGAAGATCTCTAGTGAGCGCTGGCAGAACTTTGTGTCTGAAGGTCATGGAAGAACCCTGAGCCCAATAACGGGGCCTTCAACTCACTACCCGATACATGAGGACTTCAATGGGCAGAAGATCCTGGAACATGTCCTCAAGATGACTGAGCTGCTGACAGGAGAGGTGACACTGTGGGGCATGGGGGACATTATACAGTAACAGGAGGGCTGTGGAGGATGACTGTATATTGTGTTGTCAGGTTCCTATAAGGTGTCGGGACGTCTCTGTCTATTTCTCCATGGAGGAGTGGGAGTATTTAGAAGGACACAAGGATCTGTACAAGGAGGTCATGATGGTGGATCAGCAGCCCCTCACATCACAAGGTAATAGACACATAGAAGTACACATGACCTTAAGTACTTGAAGATGGAGTCCAGTCACTGTATGTGTGTCTTACAGATAGATCCGGTAAGAGGACATCACCAGAGAGCCACCCCAGTCCTCTCCATCCACAGGATTATCCGGTACGTGGAGAAACTCCCTATAATCTGTAGAAGGCTCTGAAGGTTCTGCATTCAATACCAAATTGTCCCCAACCCTTTGAGAACGTTCAGTTTAAGCGCAGGAAACGACTGAATGGCGAACAAGAATCATGCGCTTCTCGTTTGTTGCTCAGTTTCAGCCACCATAAGGATCAGCGGCGGCTTGTGCGCTTATCCTGCAATTTAACCCCTGATCGTTCACTGTGTGAAATAAGAATGGGGAACAATGAACGATTAGCGGACAAGAACTGCACGATTGTCACGAGAAACAGGCTGCCGAGTGCGGATGTGCTGGCGATGGCGTTAGCAGCTCATTTGCTCGTCGGGCAAACAAGAATTGTATAACAATACTGAATAGGACTAAAGGGGGTTTTACATGGAACGATTATTGTTCAGTGTAAACCTGACCAACGACTGGAAGACAAAGGAGAATTTATTTGCTTCTCATTTGTTATACTCAGGCATAAAACTCATATTTTTACTCATTTAAACATTGTTGCGTGTAAACAGCGCTTATTTAGTCTTTTTGTTGTGGCTAGAGCAACGCATTTCTGCCAACAGAATAGATGTTGTTATCTGTGCGGAGAAACCAAAAGCTGAAGAAGATCCTTCCCTTCATGAAATTATCAAGGCCAGTATGATCCCTGGGCCTCGCAGTAATTTAACCCCCAATGCACCCTGTATGAAAGAAGGTCGCTGCAGCAAAAAGTATCCTCAACCCTCCGTAAGGGTACGTCATGGTAGCGGGATACTTCCCGCAAAATGACGTACCCTTACATCATAGGGATAGCACGAAATCATAGCATATCTCGCGCTATCCCGCAGCGGGAGCCGGCTGTCAGTAATAGCCGACCTCCCGCTGCGACAGCGGGGGGCATCAGAGTTGTGCCCACCTGCCGTTAACCCCTTCCCTACCGCGATCTAAGTAGATTGCGGCAGAGAAGGGTTCACAGAGGGAGTGCGCTCCCTCTGTGACTCCAGCCCGCTCTCGCGATAACATGGCGAGAGCCCGACTGGTTGCTATGGCAACAGGATGCCAGATCGCCTTATCGTAGCGATCTGCAGTGCTGTAGTAAAAGTCCCCCAGAGGGACACAGAATGTGTAAGTATAAGAGGAAAATAAAAATGTTAAAACCCTTTTTTTTTATGCTTTTTCTTATATTAGCAGAAATTTTTTTTTTTAAATCACACATATTTGGTATCCACACGTCCGTAACAACACGTACAATACATTGAACATGCTTTTTATCCTGCACGGCAAAAAGTGTTAAAAAAACGCTAAAAAACTCATGCAAAATGCTAATTTTTAGCATTTTTGCCTCCCATAAAACGCAATAAAAGTGCTCAAAAAAAAAGTATGTACCTTAAAATGGTACCAATAAAAACTACAGCTTGTCTTGCAAAAAATAAGCCCTCATAGAGCTTCGTCGATGGGAAAATAAAAAAGTTATAGGACTTTGAATGCAGTGAGTTTAGAAAAAAATTATAATTTCCCAAGTTGTCTCCACGATAGCACCACCTGAGATCGCCTCCTCCTAATAGGACAGGAACACACCGAGAGGTTAAAAGCTCCCCCCTTCCCCACCTTCCTCAGTGTCTTCCTGTCCTGCCAGGAGGCAGGATCACCGAGAGGAGCTGGAGGAGACGCCAGCTCGAAGATCCTTACCGGCGGATCGGAGGGCAATGGGTCAGCCTGCCCTCCCTTCCTGATGAGCGGCCCCCGGGACGGCCCCTTGGGGGTTCAAAGCGGGGCTCCGGCTCTCCTCCTGCGCCGGCTTAGGACCGGGAGCGGCGCTTCCGGGGTCCCTTTGACGTGCGTCGGAGGGGGCGGGGCGCCGCGTCAGCTGATCGACGTGATGACGTCATCGCGGGGGGTGTCACCGGCGCCGCGGGGGGCTTGGCACAGAAGGCGCCAATTTCAAAAAAAGGAACCCGAGAGAAGACTTTTTACAAGGTAAAGCCATTGCTATTAGCACTGGTGTTAAGATGAGTGCTCCAGCACCAGAGGTCGCTGAATCTTCAGCTACAGCGGGAACCGTAGTAGCCAGTGGGGCAAAAAAGGTTTATGCAAATCCAATGTATAGTTATGTGGAATGTTGCATCCTTATCTGCAAAACTCTGTTTGTCTGCCAGGGGGATACAAGAGACGCCCCTCCCAGAACAAAACCAAAAAAATGCGCAGAATGCGGCGCAAGGCTGCCGGCTACATATGAGAGGTCTCTATGCAAAACGTGTATCTAGGCTGGTTAAGGAGGAATCGGGAGGATTCCTAGAGGATGTCAGGAAGCTGGTCAGGGAGGAAGTGCGGTCAGCTTTGACATCACAAAAAACGCCACCAACAGGGGCATCCAGGGTGAAGCGCCGGAGAAGGGCGTATAGCCTGGAAGAATATTCAGATTCTCAAAGGAGCTCGATTGGGTCAGACTCGGAAGATCCAGCGCTTGGAGTGTCCTCAGAGGAGGAGGAGGATTATAAAAAAAATACCTATTCCATCAAGAGGACATAAATTGGTCAGAGCCACGCTTAAGATGGAGGAACCCGGGGCGGAGCCAAGCCGGGGATGTGAGCAGGAGTGTGAGGCAGAAGCTCCATTACAGATATCCTGTTTAAACATCCTGAAACAGGGACATCTAAATAAAACCCCTGCCACAGAGCTCTCTCAGGTGACCAGGAGTCTGGAGGAAGCGTCTGGCAGACAAAACTCGCCATGACCCACAGAAAAGACAAGGAGAACGGCGGAGAGGTGAGCGGTCAGAGCGGGCAAGATAGCGCCGACACATACTCAGAGCGGGAACATGTGCAGGGAGGAGAGAGGATACTTCAGCCGGAGCACAGCCGAGACACCGCTGCTAAACTGGCTCACTATGCCAGGGAAGAGCCGCTACCAGCAGCTGCACTAAGCGGTCACAAGGAAACAGGAGGAAGCCGTGGAACTCCGGTAGGACACTCTATGCACAATATAATACAGGAGACGGAGGAGGAGGGGGAGGGAGCACTAACATGCAGTGGAGGGAGAAACAAGCTCAGATGTGGCAGAGCCCGCACTGCAGGACATTCTAGGGGCGGTCACCAAATGCACAAATGCTTCACCAACAGTTTGGCACACTGCAAGAGCCCATGAGCCTGTTCAGACAAGATGTGCAAAAAATATCTGAAAAGTTAACTGCTGTAGAGGGGAGGATCAGCGATATAGAAGACAGAGCGACCCCTATGCAACATGCAGTAAATAATAATGCGCAAAAAATTGCATCTCTCTGCGCCAAAATCGATTATCTGGAGAACCGCTCCTGTAGAAATAATATACGTATAGTGGGACTGCCAGAAAAAATGGAGGGCAACAACCCATGTGAGTACTTTGAGAACTGGCTTACTGACCTGTTTGGCAAAGAAGCTTTTTCGACAATGTTTGCAATAGAGCGTGCCCACCATGTCCTGACAAGAACCCCTCCCCCAGGGACCCCTCCGAGACCAGTTCTTATGAAGCTCCTCCATTTTAGAGACCGCGACATTGTTCTAAGAGGGGCCAGAGACAAAGGCGATATTAAAGTTAATGGCGCCAGAATATCCTTCTTCCCAGATGTTTCAGCACAAATACAAAAGAAAAGAGGGACTTTCATGGAAATCAAAAAATGACTAAGAGACCTACATGTGCCTTATGCCATGCTATACCTGGCCAGACTGAGAGTAGTAGCAATGGGGGAGACGCAATTCTTTGATAACCCGAAAACTGCATCGCTCTGGCTGGAACGAAATGAATCCGCAATCCGCGCGCTCGCCGCACGGAGAGACCCAATATCGACGGCTGACCTGGGGAAAATTAACGGAGCAAAATGACAGAAGAGCAAAGATCAACAATGAAGAAACATCTACTCAAGAGCACAGCTTTAAGTTCTTTGTTAGCAACACCCACCTTTGTTCTAAGTGTTGCTTCTCCAAGCTTAACTCTATCTGCTCTACTAACAGAGGACACACCGCCATATCCGGCGACTTGGTGGACTGCTACCTGATCGGCGACGATTTGGACAGATCTGTGAGATTTATGTGGGGAATGTTTGTTGGGTTTGTTTGTTGTCTCTCATGTGCTGATGGGGAGGGGAATGCGGTTATACATAATTGTAACGTGATTGTGGTGGTCTGGAGTGTCGACAGGCTCAAGAATATCGTGACATCCTATATCCATATTCAACCAAAGGAAAATGGCTGATAGATTCACGATTGTATCGTGGAATGTACGGGGGATGGGAGACCCGGTTAAACGCCTGGCAATATTCCAGACAATCAAAGAATACCATCCACTAATACTGTGCCTGCAGGAGACGCACCTCTCTAAAGATTCATTAGCTTCGTTCAAAATCCAATGGGCTGCACATAGCTACCACTCAGTATACACCACATGCTCTTGAGGGGTCAGTGTCTTGGTACATTATTCTATACCCTTTACGGTAATTGCACAAAAGATAGACTCAGAAGGCCGATATGTCTCCCTGCATTGCAAGATATACAATTATATCTGTTTGTTGATCTCAATATACTCTCTACCCCCCTATAGTAGCACGGTCATAAAGCAGATACTGAATTTTATTGTGGATACACCAGACATCCCAGTGTTAATAATAGGAGATTTCAATTCAGTAATAGACCCACACTGGGACAGAATGGGCACACAGAAAACACCGAACAAAGAGGGGTTAACTGTGCTGGGGTGACTGTTAACAGAGACGAATCTACTAGATTTATGGCGAGCCAAAAACCCGGGCACTAGACAATATTCATGCCCCTCTAGTACATACCAGGCTATGTCACGCATAGATCTAGCGATTGGTAATGTACAGCTATATAGCAAGATAGTGCTGATCAAATATCTACCCAGAATTTTGTCAGACCACTCTCCTATACAACTAGTCATAAAACACTCAGAAATAGGAACACCCAGATGGCCACTATGGAAATTCAATGCATACTGGCTTAGTCTCATAGAGAATCAAGGTATGGGGGAAACTCTAAAAGAATACTTCGAACTGAATGCGGGATCCACAACCAAGGGCGTGCAGTGGGAGGCTATGAAAGCCTATCTCAGAGGTATTCTAATACAGCGGATTACGCAGGCCAAAAGAATGCATAGAGAAAAAGGTCAAGAACTAAAGGGAAAATTAATGGCTAGTGAAAATAGACATGTGGAAGTAGGCACAGCGGAAACACTTAGGCAGTGGCAGGGAGACCAGGAGGTCCTAAACCTGTATACTTTAGAAACCGCAGCGCACAAAAACAAATTTAGAAAACAATCCTTCCTCGAGGAAGGTGAAAGGGTAGGACACATGCTAGCCATAATATCAAGAGCACAAAGGGGTACCACATATATTGTCGGGATAAAAAACAATCAGGACATCATAGAGACAAACCCAGATGTAATTAGGGAAATAATAAAGCAATATTACAAATCGCTATACTCCTCTAACCTCTCCAAAACAAAAGAACAAATCAATATCTGGCAAATATTAAGCTACCAAAATGAACAAATGAACAAAAAGAATACCCAGATGCCCCGATAGATGTAGAAGAAATGGTAAAAGCTCTAGAATCCCTAAATAACAATAAAGCGCCAGGAGATGATGGACTCCCAGTGGAGATATACAAACAACATGCAGACATACTACTACCAAAACTGCTTGAGGTACATTCAGAGACGTTACAACGGACAGAACTACCACCGTCTATGCGGAACGCGGTAATCACAATAATCCCGAAACCAGGGAAAGACCCCCTATCACCAGATTCATACAGACCCATTTCACTACTAAACACAGACATAAAAATGCTAGCAAAGGTCTTAGCCAATAGACTCACTAGGGTGATCGAATCCCTGATACACCAAGACCAAAATGGATTTATCCCTACACGATCAACAGCAACTAGTATAAGAAGACTATACCTCAAACTTCTATGCCAGCAGATAACGAAGGGCGAAGAGTGATATGCTCACTGGACACCGCTAAGGCTTTTGATAGCGTAGAATGGTCATTCATGTGGGAAGTGCTGTACAAAATGGGATTCGGTCAGGCCTTTATTGACTCGGTAAAACTACTATGTACTAAAGTGCAGGCTTGCGTAACGGTAAATGGTAGTTGTTCAGAACAAGGCAGGGCTGTCCGCTGAACAGGGGAACAAGGCAGGGCTGTCCGCTCTCCGCACTTCTGTTTGCATTGGTAATAGAGCCTCTAGCCAGCATACTGAGAGCCCACCCAAAAATAGCTGGATTTAAACGTGATCAAGTAGAAGAAAAAGTAGCATTGTACGCAGACGATTTGCTTCTGTTTTTAGGAGACCCCAGAAGAGTCCCTAGACACTGCGATGTCCTTGATTGGGCAGTACGGAGAATTCTCAGGACTCACTATTAACTGGAACAAATCGGTAATACTACCTATAGATGAGCCTAACATGGTAATGGAAGGAAATGGAACCCCTATGAAGTGCGAGCCAGTGATCACATATCTAGGAGTTAGGGTCTCGAGAAGAGTACACGAATACGGGACACTAAATCTAGACCCATTAAAGGGGTTGTCCCGAGAAAGCAAGTGGGGGTAAGCACTTCTGTATGGCCATATTAATGCACTTTGTAATATACATTGTGCATTAAATATGAGCCATACAGAAGTTATTCACTTACCTGCTCCGTTGCTGGCGTCCCCGTCTCCATGGTGCCGTCTAATTTCAGCGTCTAATCTCCCGATTAGACACGCTTGCGCAGAAGGGTCTTCTCCCTTCTCTTGGGTCTCGGCACGAGCGGAGTTCTGGCTCCGCCCCCTTCTACGCGTCATCGCGTAGCTCCGCCCCATCACGTGTGCCGATTCCAGCCAATCAGGATGCTGGAATCGGCAATGGACCGCACAGAGCCCACGGTGCACCATGGGAGAAGACCCGCGGTGCATCGTGGGTGAAGATCCCGGCGGCCATCTTGCTAAGGCAAGGAAGAAGTCGCCGCAGCGCGGGGATTCGGGTAAGTACTAAACATTTTGTTTTTTTAACCCATGCATTGGGTATGTCTCGCGCTGAACGGGGGGCCTATTGAATAAAAAAAAACCGTTTCGGCGCGGGACAACCCCTTTAATAATTAAATTCAGGGAAAACGGGAGATCTGGCGCAAACTACCACTATCAATAATAGGAAGGATAAACCTGATCAAAATGATCTGGATGCCACGATTGTTATATATTCTCCACAACTCACCACATTGGATCACACAAAAATACTTCTATAAAATAAATAGAATATTTAGAGATCTAATTTGGAGAGGAAAAGGACCCAGAATCAAACTGGAGATATTACATAACCCAAAAGGAGAGGGTGGACTGGCAGTACCCAACCCCATGTCCTTTTTCTTAGCATTGCAGTTGCAACATCTTAGAGGGTGGGAATCAGAAGACACACAAGACAAGGGCTTTCGACTCCTAAAGATATACTTTAAAAATGAACACTAGTGATGAGCGAGCATACTCGCTAAGGGCAATTGCTTGATCAAGCATTGCCCTTAGCGAGTACCTGCCCGCTCAGGAGCAAAGATTCGGCTGCTGGCGGGCGGGCAGGGAGCTTCGGGGGAGAGCGGGGCAGAACGGAGGGGAGATCTCTCTCTCCCTCTCTTCCCCCGCTACCCCCTGCTGACTGCCGCAACTCACCTGTCAGCCGCTCCGGCACCCGAACCTTCTCTGCCGAGCGGGGAGATGCTCGCTAAGGACAATGCTCGATCAAGCAATTGTCCTTAGCGAGTATGCTCGCTCATCTCTAATGAACACTTATTCAAAGCCCTGGAGAGCGCTAAATTTAAAACAAACGACCAGAACCTATTGACTTTGGCCCTGATACATAAGGTGTGATGGAGAGTAAAAGAGATCACAGAGACCAATGTCCACACGATATATTCGCCAATTTGGGATAATCCAAAATTACAAGAACTAAACAAATTGAAAGACTTCCAGATATGGAAGGATAAGGGGGTCAGACGACTAACACAGATAGTGACCACAGCAGATATGAAGTCATTTGAGCAACTGCCTGCAGGGTTTGACCTACCACACACACAGTTCTTCAAATTTCTCCAACTCAGGCATGCCTATCAGGCAGAAGTGGGGCTTAAAGATACTGAGCTAAAGAAATTCATACCAGCAGATATCATAGGCACGGCCACCAACACAAGGGGGAAAATATCACAGCTATACACATGCATACAGAGCAAAATAGGCGAATGGTATCCCCTGGCAACAAAGAGCAAATGGGAAGGAGACATTGGAAAAATAGAGGAATCATTATGGGATGAGATTCTACAGGCAACACCCAGACTCTCCCTAAGTGAATCCCACAGACTCTCACAATTGTACCCATTACAAAGGGTATACCGAATGCCATTGTTCTTATATAATATAGGCCTGAGAGAGTCTCCCTTATGTAATAAATGTAAAACCCAAACAGCAGATCTAATACACATAATGGGGAGATGTCTAAAACTAAAGAGATATTGGATAGAAGTGTGTGAACTAATCCATAATGTGTATGGGGTAATGTAGACATGATGATTAGTTAGCGTAAAATGTCTATTGATTTGTATAAACTAGATGTATTGCACAGCTGTAGTGATTGAACTCCGTAGAGGCTAATGGCTGCATAATTTCATTATGGTAATTGCTGGACAATGGCATGGTGAAAGATGTGTGTTTTAAAACTTTAGCCTAATGTAAAGCTCTTCTCCAGCCTGTAAGAGTTATTCACATTTCTATACTGTATTCCTTGTATGCATTTTGGACGTATCCCCCCCCCCCACCTCCCCCCACTCTCAACTGCTGAAACAAAGAGACTAGTTTTGCTAGACCGCATGCTGAGGCCAACGTATGGGAATCCTACATGTTACTGATGTAATCTGTTGTACACCCATAAAGGGCAGGTATTATGTGTTTCAATAAAACCTGAAGCTCTGGGCATTGTTAGCAGACCCAGTTTAGACCTGAGAAGTCAACACTTGTGTCTGATCTGGTCGATGATGGTGTGCACACTATACAATTAGGAAGCTACAGAATACCATGAAACCTGCTGGAGAAAAATATAATACAGTACAGTAACTCTAGAGCACACTCCACTGGTATGTATCTTAGGCTATGTAGATGACGTACCTTTAGATGAAAACGAAAAACTAGCTATAGCCAGAATTTAATATTTGGCCAAAAAACTAATAGCGCAACACTGGCTAGACGAAACTCCCCCCAATTTGAATGAACTCAAAAACAAAGTCACACAAATTTTAATGTGAGAGAAAAGTGTTTATTACAAGAGAAAAACACCACAAAAGTATTACGATATATGGCTTAAATGGCTACATACCTTTGGTCTTATTGGCTCGGACTTACTCAAAAACTAAGATAGTAAATGTACTAAAATAATTGTTGTTTGGGGAGAGGGAGAAAGAATAGCGTCACCATGGTCACGGAATTAATTAATTAACATGCCACGGATCAACACATGGAAAATCCTCAGAAACAAGAAGAGGGGATCAAGAGCACAGCGGACTTATCCTCGCGGCGCGTGAGAGACTATTTGGGATATGTTTAAGTGTTTTGTATTGTTACTTAAACGTCTTCGGACAATGAAAATTCAATAAAAAATATTTGAATTGGAAAAAAATAAGGTGGAGGAACCCAGAGAGCCTCGCACTATACAAGATGAAGTCTTCGGGGGATTGGGCGAGAGACGTAAACATACCTTCCCAGTCCATAGCAACATCTCCAAAATGATTCAAAAAGAATGGAAAAAAACCCGATGTGGGATCCTTCTCTTCTAGAGGGGCTAAGAGGCGATACTCGTTTAAAGATGAGGTGTGCGCAAGCTGGGAAAAGATACCCAGAATGGATGTCCCGGTGGCCAAGGGGGCTAAAAGAACAACTCTGCCCTTCGAGGACGCCACGCAGCTAAGAGACCCAATGGATGGGAAGGCGGAGGGCCTCCTGAGATCCTGGGAGGCAGCAGCTAGTACACTTAGCCCAGGGGTTGCAGCCACGTGTGTTGCCAGGACCCTAGGAGTATGGCTGGAGCTCCATATAACTAATAAGACACCAAGGGAGCAAATCATAAATTCCCTCCCTATCCTGAAGATAGCCACAAACTTTCTGGCAGACGCATCGGCAGAGTCGGTGAAGCTCTCAGCAAAAGCAACGGCCTTGTCCAATTACGCCAGAAGGGTTCTATGGCTAAAGTCCTGGTCGGGCAATTTAGCCTCAAAAAACAAATTATGCTCACTCCCATTCCACGGCCAGTTCCTCTTTGTCCCTGATCTCGACAGAATTCTCGAGAAAGCATCCGACAAGAAAAAATGATTCCCAGAGGAGAAACAACAGAAGAGGAAGACCGTCCTTCGGACCCCAGCACATCAGCCAGAGCCGTATAGGGGCAAGGGCAAGACGGGCCGTTGGAGTTGCCCCAAGGGGGGTAGAAGGAGGAATTTCCTCTTCAACCCTCACCAAGGGGATCCAGCCAAACAGAAACCCTGACGCCATCCCAGTAGGAGTGAGGCTGGGGAGCTTTGCGGATCGATGGGCCGCAATTTGCGAGGGCTCATGGATCCCAGAGATCCTACAGCAGGGATACCAGATCGAACTGATGTCCCTCTCCAGGAGGAGATATTTTACTACAGGAGGTTCAGCGCTACAACTGCACATGCTCCAACAAAGTGTTCGGGACCTACTACTTTTAAACGGAGTGTCCTTTGTGCCTCAGAGCGAAGAAACCTGGGATCACTACTCCAGACTCTTCCTGATAAAGAAACCATGTGGGAAATCGTAGATGATAATAAATTTAAAGCCCCTGAATGCCTTTATCAGATACCGAAAGTTCAGGATGGAGTTGCTCTCTGCAACAGTAAGGCTAATACCCAGGGGAGCCTATATGGCATCTATAGATCTGAAGGACGCATACTTTCACGTGCCAATCCACAGGGATTCTCAAAAGTACCTGAGGTTTGCACTAGATATGGGCAAAAGAACGAGTCATCTCCAGCCTTCCCTTCGGGATTTCCTCAGCACCTTGAATTTTTACAAAGATCATGGCAGAGGTAGCAGCCTATCTAAGGCAAAGATCAATCCTGATAATTCCTTACCTGGACGACATCCTGATTATAGCATGGTCCAGAGAACTCCTAATGGAACACCTGGCGACAGTGCTCAACCTGCTCCAATTCCTAGGATGGATAGTGAACTGGGAGAAGTCCAGCTTAGACCCCAGCAGGGAAAAAATATTCCTGGGCATAACACTCGGATCAGAAGCTCAATGCTCCTTCTTTCCCGAGATAAAAGACAGCTAGTCAAGTCCTTTCCGTGGAAACGGTCATGCACAATCCTGGGGGTAGCATGGGCTCAGGCGCATACCGGACCCCTGCAGTTCGCAGTCCTTTTTAGCCTGGGACGGAAAACAGTCCTCATTAGGGACAAAGATACGCATCAAAAACTCAGTGACGATATCTCTGCGCTGGTGGACATCCCCAGTGAATCTGCGAAGGGTAGTCCATTGGATACAGAACCCAGCCACAAACGTCATGACAGACACAAGTCCCTGGGGGTGGGGGGCGCACGTGGGAGACCAACTCCTGCAGGGTCCCTGGCTGCAAGAGATAAGGTGCCAATGCTCAAACTACAGAGAACTCCAGGAGGTTTGGAAGGCCCTCCAACACCTGGGAGACTCAGTAAAAAATCCACACATAAAGATTCTGTTAGACAACACCACGGCAGTCGCCCGCATTCGGTGCCAGGGGGGCACAAGTTCGCCAGTCCTGCAGAGCATCTCACAAATAATCTTCCGCTGGGCAGAGGGCCGCATCCTCTCAATCTCGGCAACACATTTGAAAGGATCCATGAATCAGAGGGCAGGCTTTCTCAGCTGGAAACGTATAGACCCAGGGGAATGCTCTCTATCTCAAGAGGCATTCCAAATCACAATGGACAGGTGGGGTCTCCCACAGCTAGACCTGTTCACAACCAAAGAAAACGCCAAGGTAAAGAACTTTTTCTCCCTCAGACCGCAGGACCGGCCAACAGTGGTGGACGCCCTGAGCCAAGATTGGGGAAGAAAACTGGTATATGCCTTTTCCCCCAATTCCGTTAATCCCAAGAGTGTTGCAACACATCAGGTCGCAGACATGCATACTGATCCTAGTGGCTCCCTTTTGGCCAAGGAGAAGCTGGTTCGGCCTTCTGAGAATTCTGAGCGTCCAGGACCCAGTCACCTTTCCTGCTCAGGCGGATCTACTGACATAGGGGCCTCTGAGCTACCCCAATATAGCCAGGCTCCACTTAACAGCCTGGATCTTGAAGAATCCACACTGAGGGGAAGGGGTTCTCTGAGAGAGTAGTAATGGCAAGTAGAAAGAAAACAACCAACCTTATCTACCAAAAGGTCTGGAAGAGGTTTATCTCTTGGAGACAGGGAAAAGATTCCTTGAGCTCCGGCACAGACATCCCCTTAATCCTGGAATTCTTACAGGAGGGCCTGGACATAGGCCTCTCCCCAAATACCCTAAGAGTCCAGGCTGCAGCCCTTAGTGCCCTATTTGACACCAAGCTATCAGAGAACAAGTGGATCAGTAGATTCCTGACAGCGGCAGAGAGGTTACGACCTAGACCCACAAATATATGTCCAGACTGGAATTTAAATTGGGTCCTGAGGGCTATGTCAGCAGAACCCTTCGAGCCAATCGAGGGGCTCTCAATAAGAATGCTCACAATTAAAACAATTTTCCTAGTAGCCATTTCCTCAGCAAGATGGGCTAGCGAGCTACAGGCCCTATCTATCCGCCACCCGTTTCTTACTGACACAAACTTAGTCTTCAGAGCAGACCCAGCCTTTATGCCAAAGGTGGTGTCCCCTTTCCATAGGGCTCAGAATGTAATAATCTTCTCATTCTTCAATAACCCCAAAAACGAGAGAGAAAGAGAACCCTAAATTGCTTAGATGTCAGAAGAGCGGTCCTGAGTTATATTGACACCACAAGTCACTGTAGGCGGGATGACAACCTGTTCATCCAGTTCTCAGGCCCTAACGGGGAGCAAAGCAGCTAAAAGCTGCATAGCCAGATGGATCCGTCTGGCCATTACAGAATCTTATAAGGCCCTGAGGAGGGAAGTCCCCTCGGTTCTTAAAGCCCACTCCACGAGGACAGTAGCGTCTTCATGGGCTGAGCATAGTTCAGCGTCCATTGAGCAGATATGCAAGGCCGCAGTTTGGAAGAAGCCACACACTTTTGTTAAACATTATAGGGTAAAGGTGCAGCTGGATGAGGACATGACCTTTGGCCGTAAAGTCTTCTCGGCGGCAATCCCACCCTAGATAACCTTTAGTTGGTACGCAGGTTGTGCTGTCGTGGAGACGACTTGGGAAAAAGGTGATTACACCTACCCAATAATCGGGTTTCCAGGAGTCTCCACGACAGCACCCGTATATACCCCCCCCCCCCAAAAAAAAACAAAAACATATATATATAAGTTTAAAATACCAATTAGGTAAAAATTTAAGTTAAGCTCCTACCCTGGCAGTTCGTTAGAATCCACTGAGGAAGGTTGGGAATGGGGGAACTTTTAATCTCTCGGTGTGTTCCTGTTCTATCAGGAGGAGGCGATCTCAGGTGATGCTGCCGTGGAGACTCCTGGAAACTCGATTATCGGGTAGATCTAATCACCTTTTTCCAAAAAAAGGGCTTTTATTGTGGAAAAGTGGAAAAACCTAAAAAAAAATATAAGAATTTTGGTATCGTTGTAACCGTACCGACCCGCAAAAGAAAATGTAGTGTGTCATTTATGCTGCATAATTAACGCTCTAAAAAAAACCCAAAAAGTGTCTGGCAGAATTCATGCGTTTTCTCTCCCTACGATCATAAAAAAAATAATAAAAGTTTTACAATATTGCCTATGTACCCAAAAATTGTACCAATAAAAACTACAGTTCGCCACGCAAAAAACAAGCCCTTATACGGCCGCGTTGACAGAAAAATAAAAAAGTTATGGCTTTTGAAAAATGGAGATGAAAAAAAACCACAAATCGTTTGGTCCTCAACGCCAAAATAGGCCGTGTCCTTAAGGGGTTAAAGAAACTCCCACAGGAGACGACAGATACCTGTGTTGGCGAAGAGCCCCAAAGGATGATGGTTTCACCGGTGAGATCCTTGTGTAACCCTGGATAACCGCTGGGGGGCCTAATAATCTTGTTCCTTCACCTACATTTGTTCCCATATTAACAGAGAGTATTGCAGTTCTGTAAGATCTATACAATACATGTAAATATGGTAATAAAGGCAGCGGCCGGGCTTCAATGGGTCTTGTAAATGATAGCGTTGAGATCACATTATAGGAAAGAGGTCGATACCTCAGCAGTTCTGAGGCCATCTGGAGAATTCTGGGGTTTCCCATACATGAAAGGTTTCCAACAGTCGTTCATCTCGCTGTTCCTTCCTACTATGTATGGAAATGTAAGTTAGACCTGCAGCTGGCTCCCTCATATAACTACTGCTGTCCTGTCATTACTGGTCTTTATGCTAATTAACCATCTTCTCCGCTCATCTAACACGTTCCTCTACATCTGTCTGACTTTTACAGTATTTGTTTCCCAGCTTTTCCCTCAGGGTAATGATCTGAAGAATATTGATGCTGCAGCCATAGTGGTAAAAGAAGAGGTAAATGTGAGGGGTGATGAGCGGTGGAAGGAGGAGATTCCTACAGACACCCGTCCAGGTGAGTAGTAACCACGGAGTAATGCAGAGAACAGTCACATCTTCTGCTCTTTCATCACCTGCAATGTTTTTGTGTTACATTTTTAAGCTCTGCGTTCTGTCAGATTGTTCAGCTGCGTATTCATCCATTTAGCCGAAACACAAATTAAATGTGGATGAAAATGTGATATCGCTATAGGAGATAACCCATGATGAGGATTTAACTATGCTGATTAAAGATGAGCGAGCACTAAAATGCTCAGGTGCTCATTGCTCGAGTAAAACTTTCCGTAATGCTCAAGAGCTCGTTTCGAGTAACGAACCGCATTGAAGTCAATGGGCGACTGAAGCATTTTTGTATGGGACCGATGCTCCGCTTAGGTGATGACTTGTCAAATACCAGAAAACATCAGAAAGTCATGGAAACACCAAACAAACGGATAGGGAAGGGCAGGGACAGCATGTATGGCTGCATCTGAGGCTCCCAGGTCTCACTACTAAGCCAAAATGGGGGCAAGAGTCTGGCTTCACCCCCTCCCTAACAACTTACTTCGGACAAACCCTCATTAGCAAGGCACACGCACTGGCACATCTTCGCTAAGTACCACACTACCTGCATCCAAGGACAATCACTGCCCGCGCGTGACACCGCTCCCTTTTCTCCTGGGTACATGCTGACATTGCTGTCCAACCCCCGCCCCCCCATGCCCACACACACGACCCTGCGTCCACAGCCCACACAAAAGTTTCCCTGCGCAGCGTTCAGCTGCCCTCATGCCACACGCTCGCTTTATAGCCACACCACCCTCATGTCTATTTATAAGTGCGTACTGGATGAGGAGGAACCGGAGGCACACACTGCAGAGGGTTGGCAGGGCCAGGCAGCGACCCTCTTTGAAAGTGTGGGCGATAGCCCACAATGCTGTTGAGAATTGATGATAAGTTGACGTATGCTCATCATTCCAATCCCGTGCCACCTCCGTCACAAAATTGTCAGGAGCCGCAAACGTGGGCCTAAAGGGGACTCGGGTGCCAGCACTTGTACACATCTCCACAATGCAGCACTACTCTGTGTGGGAAGCATGTGAGCTGGCCCAGTGTCAGGCTTGGTCCTAACGTCCAACTTGTGTGACCCAAGGTGCCACGAGTTACATAGCAATGGGAAATCCATGGGTCCCCACACACTTCATTCTTTGTAGGTGTCAGACAGCTCAACACCACAATGGGAAGTTTTTGAGTTCTTTGGTCTTGCCTATGCTGTGGGTGCACAAAGATGGTATTACACAGAAAGAAATCAAAGTGCCCAAACATGGCAGAGTTTCACCCCGCCAAGGACCTCGGCCTTGGGCCACATTTCTACTCTAGTCAGTGTATTTGTGCCAGACGAGTAAAACACCGCGATGGGAAGTCTTTGTGCACCCACAGCATAGGCAGACCCCAGTAACATTTCTGTAGCAAGAGTGTAGGCGAACCCCTGAAACATTGGTGGACCAAAATTATAGGCTAACCCCACAAACCATTCAGTAGAAATTGCATAGGTGGACCCTAGTAAGATTTCTGTAGCAAAAGTATAGGCAGACCTCTGTAACATTTCTGTAGCAAGAGTATAGACGGACCCTAGTAACATTTCTGTAGCAAAAGTAAAGGCAGACCCCTGTAATATTTCTGTAGCAAGAGTATAGGCGAACCCCTGAAACATTGGTGTAGCAAGAGTATAGGCGGACCCCAGTAAGATTTCTGTAGCAAAAGTATAGGTGAACCCCTCAAACCATTCAGTAGAAACTGCATAGGCGGACCCCAGTAACATTTCTGTAGCAAGAGTACAGGCGGACCCCAGTAACATTTCTGTAGCAAAAGTATAGGTTAACCCCTCAAACCATTCAGTAGAAACTGCATAGGTGGACCCCAGTAACATTTCTGTAGCAACTGTTCATCTTTATGAGTGTAAGCATGTCGGCACTGGCAGTTGACAGGCAGGTACGCTTATCCGTGATGATTCCCCTCAGCTGCACTAAACACCCTCTCTGACAAGATGCTAGCAGCAGAGCAGGCTTTGTCAGTCCCTGCAGCAGCTCGGGGGCTGTGTGCCTCTTGTCAGCTAAGCTGATTAGTTTCAGCACGGCTTTCTACTGACTGCTGGCGACGTGCTCACACTTTTTAATTGAGAGGTAGAGGTGGCAGAGTAGGAGGAGGGCGAGGGTTTGGAGGAGGTGGCATAAAACGCCGCAGATACCAGCACCGAGGTAGGACCCACTCTTCTGGATGTGAGCGGTCCCAGCCTCCACCAAGTTCACCCAATGTGCCGTCAGGGAGATATAATGGCCCTGCCCACCAGTATTTGTCCACATGTCCTTGGTTAAGTGGACCTTTCCAGTAACCGCGTTGGTGAGGGCACGATTTATGTTGCGGGAGACGTGCTGGTGTAGGGCTGGCACAGCACACCGGGAAAAATAGTGGCGACTGGGGACCGAGTAGCGTGGGACCGCTGCAGCCATCATGTTTTTGAAAGCCTCTGTTTCCACAAGCCTGTACTGCAGCATCTCCAGGCTGATTAATTTGGCAATTTGCACGTTTAAAGCTTATGCGTGCGGGTGGATGGCGGCGTATATGCACTTTCGCTCCAAAGCTTGTGTTAGCGACAGCTGAATGCTGCGCTGAGAGACATTTCTGGATGGAGTGGAGGACGGTGGAGGTGAGGGTGTGGGTGCAGGCTGGGAGATGCTCGTGCCTGCGTCCTGGGAGGGGGATTGGATCTGTGGGGCAGGTTGGGGCACAGGGGAAGAGGCAGTGGTGTGACCCGGAGGCGGTGAATGGCCTTCGCCCCACCTTGTGGGGTGCTTGGCCATCATATGTCTGCGCATGCTGGTGGTGGTGAGGCTGGTAGTGGTGGCTCCGCGATTGATCCTGGTGCGACACAGGTTGCACACCACTGTTTGTTGGTCGTCCCCGCTCTCATTAAAAAACATCCACACCTTTGAACACCTAGCCCTCTGCATGGAGGATTGCTGCGAGGGGGTGCTTTGGGAAACAGTTGGGGGATTTTTCGCTCTGGTCCTGCCTCTTCCCCTGGCCACTCCACTACCTCTTCCAACCTGTCCTGCTGCTGCACTTGCCTCCCCCTCTGAAGCCCTGTCCTCAGTAGGCTTAGTAAACCAGGTGGGGTCTGTCACCTCATCGTCCAGCTGCTCTTCCCCCGAATCCTCTGAGCGCTCCTCCCCCGGACTTACTGCCCTTACTACTACCTCACTGACAGACAACTGTGTCTCATCATCCTCATCCACAAAAAGCTGTTGAGACAGTTGCCGGAAGTCCCCAGCCTCATCACCCGGACTCTGGGAACTTTCCAAAGGTTGGGCATCGGTCACGACAAACTCCTGATGTGAGAGAGGAACCGTTTTTTCCCACTCAGGGCAGGGGCCCGAGAACAGTTCCTGGGAGTCTGCCTGCTCAGAATTTCTCATTTTCATGGAGTGAGGAGGCTGGGAGGAAGGAGGAGCAGCCAGAGGATTCAGAGTTGCAGTCCCTAGGCCAGGAGTAGTGCACTGCGTAGAAGACTGGGTGGTCGATACATTGCCGGAGGTGCTTTCTGCCATCCACGACAGGACCTGCTCGCACTGCTCAGTTTGTAATAAAGGTCTACCACGTGGACCATAAATTGTGATATGAAGCTGGGGACCCCAGAAACTTGCCTCTCTCCTAATCCCGCAGCTGCTGGCTGTGATTCACCACGCCCATGAACTCGGCCTGTGCCCACACCCTCACTTGGACGTCCACATCCTCGACTCTTACCCCTACTCCTCATCAAGGCGGATCAAGAATAGAGCAGGGCCCAAATAAATTACCCCACTGTACAGCACTGACAGAGACTTGTAGATAGCGGAGGCTCTATGCTGTGACTTGAAAAAATTAACCCGCTGTCTTGTGCTGATAACGAGGGGTAATTTACCGCTCGCAGAGACTTGTAGATAATAGAGGCTGTATGGAGTGGGAGAAGACTCTAAAGCCAGTGGATAGTGTTGGTAACTGTGAAGATGTCTCCAGATTCTGTAGCATTACCACCATGGGGAGATATTGGATTGTTATATCCCTATAAGGAGGTTTTGATCCAATTTTATGACAAATAAACACTTCATTCACAGTCATACAGTCCGGACATAGTCTATTAATCCACACAAAGTATACTAAGGCCCAATGTCCACTGGCAGGTTGAATTCCGCAGGCGGGAACCCGCAGTGGGATCCGACCCTACCCACGGCCATGGATATTTTCTTATCCAGATCTTGTGTGGGTCTTCTCCGTCCCAGCTGGATCTTCTTTCATCTGCATGACTGACTTGTGTGGTCACGCATGCTTTTTTTTTTTCTAAATCTCCTGCTTTTCTGTGGATCTGCAGCAGTTCTGGCCACGGATCGGACGGCTTCCATTGACTTCAATGGAAGCTGTCCGTGCAGGATCTACAGAAAAAGGGATTTGTTTTCCAGACCAAAAGATCTGCAAATCAAAGCTGCATGCTTTAATGCGTTTGTGGATGCATCCCTATAGGTGGCTTTATTAAGGCCTTCTTCCGGAGAGTGATTCTGCAGCAAATCCAGCCCTAAGCATGCAATGGCAAAATGTAATTTCCTGCCCAGTAGTGAAAATCGATTGTGATTTTCTGCTCGCTGGTGAGAAATTGCAGCATGCTGTGATTTTTGAGGAATATACATGGCCGGCTTCCATTGAAGTCAATACAAGCCGTCCATCCCGTGGCACTTCCACAGTGAGCACTGCGGAGGTATCACAAGATCTGCGTCATCGCAGAGCTTCGGCGAATACTGCGCAGGCACGACGGAGTGTCGGCAGGCACATCTGCAGTGCTGTGCAGAAGCCGCTGGACAGGTACGCAGGGGTCACCGACTGGGCACGGGGTGGAACTCCGCCTCAGGAATCCTGCATGGGGTGTCCAACCCGCCGTGGGAAAGGAAGCCTTACGGATCTTCCATGCGGGTTACTGCACAGATTTCACAAATCAAATCTGCCTGTGTACATTGGGCCTAAGTACACTGATTGATAATTGGGAAAGTGAAATAGAGACAGAGGTCTGTACCTTTTCTCAGGACAGCAGAGACAAGCAAACACATTAGAACAAGATTCTTACTCACCGCGGTTTTGTTTTTGCCTGGTGTCTACCATCCAGAGTCCTTGTCAGACCTTAGAACATTCCGCTTGCCCGCATATTCTCCACCAAGATGTCAGACTGTATGTTCAATTTAGGTGATTCTTAATGGGTATCATAGCCTTATCAATCAGGTAAGCCTAACTATTGATCGATGCATCGGAGAAGAATATGAGAAACACTTAACCACTTAAGGACCAGACTGTTTTGTACCTTAAGAACCAAACACTTTTTAGGGGTTTTAACCCATGTGGTGGTTTAACTGCACAGTTTTTTTTGCCTTTAGCTAACAAAATGATTTTTCCTTTTTTTTTTCTCCGTGACATATAGGGCTAATTTTTAATATCTTTTTCCACTGACTCTCTTCCCATTTTTAAGTTTTATTGGGGTTAAAAAAACTTTAAAAAAATATATTTTTAACATTTATAGTTGTTATTTTTAAATTAGCATATTTACGCTATAATAAAGTAAAGGAATGGGTTCCTAATTTTGTTTGATGTTTTGATATATGTATGGTTTTGGATTACAGGGCACATACGGCAACTGTTTTGGTCGGCGTCGGCTTTGGGTTATTTTCTTTTTTATGCATATATTTTTATTTTATTCCGTAATTTGGTTTTACTTAGTAAAAAAAATAATTATATGAATATCCATGACATCATTATATGATATCCATGACATCATATAAGACCTCTGGGGGACATTGACATGTTTTTTTTTTTTATTTGACACTTTCCAGGGTAAAACATCCCCTGTAGTGACAATAGTCACTGGCAGAGCTGATCAAGGTCTGCTACGACCCTGCAGCTTTGCTGTAGCAGGGAATCTCGGCAGTCCTGTGACTGCTGGCTCGCGTAGTGGAAGTTATACTTTCACTTTTTGAGCGCTGTGTATTTAGGAAAGGAGAAGTCAGAAAGGGTTAAAAACCCCTCCTGCCTTCTCCACCGGCTTATCAGTTGTGACTAACAGCTGACTGTCCGACATGCTTCTGATTGATTGCAGAAGCAGAGGCTTTAAATCCCTGACATATTTTTTTACTATCGGCTGGGTTTAAAGACCAGGATCAAGTGCCGTAAATTTACAGTGCTTGGTCCTTCATAGGTTAAGTGATGTTTCCAAGCTCTTTTGAAGTGTTTTATTATTTTGCATAGGTTATTTAGAGAAATGCAAAGCAGTGATAATAATCGTCCAACTATCGAAAGTCACACAAGTGCAGAATTTTGTTGAAAATCACATACAAGGGGAATCGGTTAATTTTTTTAAATTTGCTTCAAGTTTTGTATAGAAATTTCATATATAAATATTATAAAATATCAAATATATATTTTCTTTATTCAAAAATAACAAAAATACATTTTATTGTTGGCAGATGCCGGTACCAGGGGCTCAGGGGAATATCGGATGTCTTCAAATCTTAATGCAGAAGACTGCAATATTGCACAAGATACATTAGAAGAGCCCAGTATTCTCCCATATATACCATCAGCCCTTCACAGCAAACATCAATCATCTGATCCTGCTACACAGGTCCTGCTTTCTGATGCATCACAGACTACTGAGCCAGATAAAAGTCACAGCAGGGATGTTGAATATCAAAAAGCTCCCACAGAGGAGAAGGCATTCTTACATTCAGAAAGTGGAAGATGTTCTATAGGTGAATCAGATCTTGTTCCATATGATAAAAGCAACACAGGAGCGAAGCCATATTCATGTTCAGAATGTGGGGCATGTTTTACAATGAAAGAGGATCTTGTTAGACATCAGAGAACTCACACAGGGGAAAAATTATTTTCATGCTCAGAATGTGGAAGATCTTTTGTTGAGAAATCACGTCTTGTTAGACATCAGAGAACTCACACAGGAGAGAAGCCACATTCATGTTCTGAGTGTGGGAAATGTTTTAACCAAAAATCCGGTCTTGTTACACATCAGAGAAGTCACACAGGAGAGAAACCATTTTCATGCTCAGAATGTGGAAGATCTTTTGTTGAGAAATCACGTCTTGTTACCCATCAGAGATCTCACACAGACGAGAAGCCATTTTCATGTTCTGAATGTGGGAAATGTTTTATCCAGAAAGCACATCTTGTTAGACACCAGAGAACTCACACAGAAGAGAAGCCATTTTCATGTTCTGAGTGTGGGAAACGTTTTGTCCAGAAATCAGATGTTGTTAGGCATCAGAGATCTCATACAGGAGAGAAGCCATTTTTATGTTCTGAGTGTGGGAAATGTTTTTTCCAGAAATCAGGTCTTATTACACATCAAAGAATTCACACAGGAGAGAAACCATTTTCATGCTCAGAATGTGGAAGATGTTTTGCCACAAAATCAGATCTTGTAAAGCATCAGAAAACATTTTCTCACTCAAAACCATTTTCATGTCGTCAATGTGGGAAATGTTTTACCATGGAATCAAGTCTTGTTCTACATGAGAGAATTCACACACAAGAGAAGTCATATATTTATGTTCAGAATGTGGGAAATATTTTACCCAGCAATCCTATTTTGTTAGACATTAGAGGACTCACGCAGGGGCAGAGCCAGGTTCAGATCCTGAATGTGGGAAATGTTTTACCTTGAAATCAGATCTGGTTAGACATCAGAGATTCCACATGGGACAAAGCCATTTTCATGTTCAGAATGTGGGAACGTCATGGCATTAAATTCATTCTTGTTGAACATTAATATGGTGAACGCCTTAAAAAGTAATTTAAAAAACATCAGAATTGCAGATTTTGTTAACCAAACCACCAGAAAATGGCATAAAAAGTGATAAAAATGTTCATATGCTCCCAAAAATGGGATCAGTCGAGACTAGAACTGTTTTGCAAAAATAAAAAAACACTCATAGAGCGTTGTTGCGGAAATAAATTGCTATTGCTCTTGGAAAGCGGTGACACAAAATCATTTTTTTCCCATTTTTTCGTTTTCTAGTAAATGGTTCTAGAATATTTATGTGTTGTGATGGATAGAAGGGATACCCCAGTGGCACAACATATCTATTAAGACCATGGTAGAAATCCAGATTCCTTAAAGGGGTTTTCCAGGGAAATGCTATTGATGATTGATCATCTGGCTAGGTCATCAATACTTGATCAGGCGCAGTCTGTCACTTGGGACCTTGACTAATCAGCTGAGAGGGTGCATGCTGCCAATGCCGCAAATACACAGAGGTTGGAGCGGAAACCTCCATGCTGACCTCTGTCTAGTGGCCGAAGCTTGTAACTGTAGGCACGGCTTCCATTGAAATTAATAGGAGTCATGCCTGATGCTATAAGAGCCGGCCACTATATGGAGGTCAGTGCGGAGGTAGAGATGAGCGAACACCAAAATGCTCGGGTGCTCGTTGCTTGAGTCGAACTTTTCGTAATGCTCTAGAGTTTGTTTCGAGCAACGAACCCCATTGAAGTCAATGGGGGACTCGAGCATTTTTTGTATGGGACCGATGCTCCGCATAGCTGATGACTTGTCAAACAGCAGAAAACATCAGAAAGTCATGGAAACACAAGAGAAACGGATAGGGAAGGGCAGGGGCAGCATGCATGCCTGCATCTAAGATCCCACTATTAAGCCAAAATGGGGGCAAGAGTCTGGTGTCCCCCCTCTAACAATTTACTTCGGACAAACCCTCATTAGCAAGGCACACGCGCTGGCACATCTTAGCTAAGCACCACACTACCTGCAATCATTGACAATCACTGCCTGCGGGTGACACCGCTGCCTCTTCTGGGTTCCATACTAGCATTGCTTTCCAAACCCCCCCCCCCCCCCGGACGACCCTGCGTTCACAGCGCACACAAAAGTTTCCCTGCGCAGCGTTCAGCTGCCCTCATGCCACACGCTCGCTTCATAGCCACACCACTCTGATGTCTATTTATAAGTGCATACTGGATGAGGAGGAACCGGAGGCACGCACTGCAGAGGGTTGGCAGGGCCAGGCAGCGACCCTCTTTAAAAATGTGGGCGATAGGCCACAATGCTGTTAAGAATTGATGATAAATTAACGTACGTTCATCATTCCAATCCTGTGCCACCTCCGTCACAAAATTGTCAGGAGCCGCAAACGTGGGCATAAAGGGGACTCAGGTGCCAGCACGTCTACACATCTCCACAAGGCAGCAATCCTCTGTGTTGGAAGCACGTGAGTGGGCCCAGGGTCAGGCTTGGTCCCAGCCTCCACCTTGTGTGACCCATGGGAAATCCATGTGTCCCCACACAATTCAATCTGTGTAGGTGTCAGATAGCTCAACACCGGAATAGGAAGTCTTTGAGTTCCTTGGACTCGACTATGGCAGAGTTTCACCCCGCCAAGGACCTCGGCCCACATTTCTACCCTAGTCAGTCAGTGTTTTTGTGCCAGAGTGGTAAAACACCGCAATGGGAAGTCTTTGTGCACCCACAGCATAGGCGAGCCCAAGGAGCTTAAAGATGGTATTACACATAAAGAAATCACAGCGCCCAAACAGGGCAGAGTTTCACCCCACCAAGGACCTCGGCCCACATTTCTACCCTAGTCAGTCAGTGTATTTGTGTCAGACCGGTAAAACGTCCCATTGGGAAGTCTTTGCTCACCCACAGCATAGGCGAGCCCAAGGAACTTAAAGATGGTATTACACATAAAGAAATCACAGTGCCCAAACATGGCAGTGTTTCACTCCACCAAGGACCTTGGCCTCGGCTCACAACCTCATTAATCGTGGGCATAAAGCGGACTCGGAATGCTTGTGCAGCTGTGAACATTCCATTAACGCAGTAATGAAATATACAGAGGTCAGCGTAGCGCTCCTGCGGTCATATATAGTGAGATATAAAAGATTTTTAATGAGGACTTACCCGGTACTGCGCAGGGTCTTATTCCAAGACAGGCCCTGCCAGCACCTCTCGGTCCAAGATCGCCTTAAAATTTTTAATGAAAATTCTTCCTCCACATCCACAGATGGGGAGAGCAGCAGGGTTCCTTGAGTGCCCCAAGGAGGAGACCCAATAAATTCAGGAAAATGGTAGAAAGAAAAATGACCCCAGCGCTCGCTGGAGAAAAATTCCAATATGTATGGAAATAACTAGTTTATTTCGCAACGCGTTTCAGCCACTGCACGTGGCCTTTTTCAAGCATGAAACGCAGTAATGCTTCTTTTTGTTCGGCCCAAACCAGTTTCTCAGATAACTGTGGTAACACGAGAGAAAATATATGTTGCCCAGCACTGATCCCCAGACCCAGGAGGAGGAGGTGGCATTATAAGGCTGAAAAAAACAATGACCGAGGTAGGACCCGCAATATTCTGTGTGAGAAGTTCGTGAGCGAGCCCTGGGTCAGGTTCGGTCCCAGCCTCCACCTTGTGTGACCCAAGGTGCCGTGAGTTAAATAGCTATGGGAAATCCATGGGTCCCCACACACTTCATTCTGTGTAGGTGTCAGCTCAACACTGCAATGGGAAGTCTTTGAGTTCCTTGGGCTTGACTATGCTGTGGATGCACAAAGATGGTATTACACAGGAAGAAATCAAAGTGCCCAAGCATGGCAGAGTTTCACCCTGCCAAGGACCTCGGCCTTGGCACACATTTCTGCCCAAGTCAGTCAGTGTATTTGTGCCAGATAGGTAAAACACTGCGATGGGAATCTTTGTGCACCCACAGCATAGGCAGACCCCAGTAACATTTCTGTAGCAAAAGTATAGGCGAACCCCTCCAACCATTCAGTAGAAACTGCATAGGTGTACCCCAGTAATATTTCTGTGGCGAAGGTATAGACAGACCCCTGTGACATTTCTGTAGCAAAAGTATAGGCGGACCCCAGTAACATTTATTAAGCAAGAGTATAGGCGGACCCCAGTAACATTTCTGTAGCAAGAGCGTAGGCGAACCCCTCAAACCATTCAGTAGAAACTGCATAGCCGGACCCCAGTAACATTTCTGTAGCAAAAGTATAGGCAGACCCCTGTAACATTTCTGTAGCGAGAGTGTAGGCACACCCCTCAAACCATTCAGTAGAAACTGCATAGGCAGACCCCAGTAACATTTCTGTAGCAAGAGTATAGGCGGACCCCAGTAACTTTTCTGTAGCAAATGTATAGGCGAACCCCTCAAACCATTCAGTAGAAACTGCACAGGCAGACCCTAGTAACATTTCTGTAGCAAAGGTACAGGCAGACTCCAGTAACATTTCTGTAGCAAAAGTATAGGCGGACCCCAGTAACATTTATTAAGCAAGAGTATAGGCGGACCCCAGTAACATTTCTGTAGCAAGAGCGTAGGCGAACCCCTCAAACCATTCAGTAGAAACTGCATAGCCGGACCCCAGTAACATTTCTGCAGCAAAAGTATAGGCAGACCCCTGTAACATTTCTGTAGCGAGAGTGTAGGCACACCCCTCAAACCATTCAGTAGAAACTGCATAGGCAGACCCCAGTAACATTTCTGTAGCAAGAGTATAGGCGGACCCCAGTAACTTTTCTGTAGCAAATGTATAGGCGAACCCCTCAAACCATTCAGTAGAAACTGCACAGGCAGACCCTAGTAACATTTCTGTAGCAAAGGTACAGGCAGACTCCAGTAACATTTCTGTAGCAAAAGTATAGGCGTACCACTGTAACATTTCTGTAGCAAGAGCGTAGGCGAACCCCTCAAACCATTCAGTAGAAACTGCATAGCCGGACCCCAGTAACATTTCTGTAGCAAAAGTATAGGCAGACCCCTGTAACATTTCTGTAGCGAGAGTGTAGGCACACCCCTCAAACCAGTCAGTAGAAACTGCATAGGCAGACCCCAGTAACATTTCTGTAGCAAGAGTATAGGCGGACCCCAGTAACTTTTCTGTAGCAAATGTATAGGCGAACCCCTCAAACCATTCAGTAGAAACTGCACAGGCAGACCCTAGTAACATTTCTGTAGCAAAGGTACAGGCAGACTCCAGTAACATTTCTGTAGCAAAAGTATAGGCGGACCCCAGTAACATTTATTAAGCAAGAGTATAGGCGTACCACTGTAACATTTCTGTAGCAAGAGTATAGGCTAACCCCTGAAATTATTTGGTTACCAAGAGTGTAGGCAAAGGCCGGAAAAATTAGTTAGATAACAGTACAGGCGAGGGCCAGGAAAAAAGGTGTACGTAGAGTACAAGTGCACCCCTGAAAAATTGATCAACCGCGAGGGCAGGTGAAACCTAACATTTTCTAAAGATACAGCTTGCTGTTGCTTAATTTGTAACAGAGCCTGGAGGCAGCCCTGTAAAAAAAACTGGTGTCTGTTAACGTATCAATACCTTTGAAACGTTGAAAAATTGTAAAACATTTAAACAGAGCCTTTTGGGCTGCAGAAAAGTTGGCAGTTTAGCGTGATGACATGCTGTTTTAGGAGTAGGAGTAGGAGGAAGAGGAGTAATAATATCCGAGAGTGATTGACAAAGCTAATTCCCCCTTTTTTTGTGGTGATAGAGGAACATTTTTCTCCTGCTGCAGCGAAAAGAATCATTATGTTCCACTGCTTTCCACCGGTAGAGAAGAGAAGTCTGTGGAAATCCAGCCTTTGTTCATCTTTATGAGTGTAAGTATGTCGGCACTGGCAGTTGACAGGCAGGTACGCTTATCCATGATGATTCCCCCAGCTGCACTAAACACCCTCTCTGACAAGACGCTAGCGGCAGGGCAGGCCAAAACCTCCAGGGCGTACAGCGCAAGTTCGTGCCATGTGTCCAGCTTTGACACCCAATAGTTGTATGGAGCAGAGGCATCACTGAGGACGGTGGTACAATTGGCTACGTACTCCCTTTTTACAGTGCTCCCTCCGACTCAGCCTTGACTGGGGAGTCGTGACACAGTCTTGCTGGGGAGCTATAAAGCTGGCAAAGGCCTTGGAGAATGTTCCCCTGCATGCGCTGGACATGCTGCCTGATCTCCACTCCTTCCCTGCTTCTTGGTCCTCTGAACTGCGTCTTCTGCCACTAGCGCTGTCAGATGGGAACTTTAGCATCACTTTTTCCACCAGGGCCCTGTGGTATTTCATCACTCTCGTACCCCATTCCTCTTCGGGAATGAGAGTAGAAAGGTTCTCCTTATACCGTGGGTTGAGAAGGGTGTACACTCAATAATCTGTGTTAGCCAGAATGCGTCTAACGTGAGGGTCATGGTAAAGGCAGCCTAACATGGAGTCAGTCATGTGTGCCAGGGTACCAGTACGGAACACATCACTGTCCTCACTAGGAAGATGACTTTCAGGATCCTCCTCCTCTTCAGCCCATACACGCTGAACAGATGAGAGGCAAGCAGCATGGGTATCCTCTGCAGTGTGGCAAGCTGTCTCTTCCCCCTCCTCCTCCTCCTCCAAAATGCGCTGAGATATAGACATGAGGGTGGTCTGGCTATCAAGCGACATACTGTCATCCCCCATCTCCTGTTCCAACCGCAAAGCGTTGGCCTTTATGCTTAGTAGATAACTTCTCAGCAGGCAAAGCAGCGGGATGGTAATGCTAATGATTGCCCCATTGCCGCCTACTATCTGGGTAGCCTCCTCAAAGTTTCTGAGGAACTGGTAGATATCTGCCATCCATGCCCACTCCCCAGTAAAGAATTGCAGAGCCTGACTACCACTCCGCCACCCATGTTGCAGCTGGTATTCCACTATTGCTCTACGCTGCTCGTACAGCCTGGCCAACACGTGCAGCGTAGAATTCCAGCATGTGGGCACGTCGCACAGCAGTCAGTGCTCTGGCAGCTGAAAGCGACGTTGCAGGGTCCTCAGGGTGGCAGCATCTGTGGTAGACTTGCGGAAATGTGTGTAGACGCAGCGCACCTTGCCGAGCAGGTCAAACAAGTGGCGGTAGTTTTTCAGAAACCGCTGGATCACCAGATTGAGGCCTCGTCCAAGGATGGCACATGTGTGAGGCTGCCGAGCTGCAGAGCTGCCACCAGGTTTCGGCCATTGTCACACACGACCATGCCCGGTTGGAGGCTCAGCATCTCCAGGCTGATTAATTTGGCAATGTGCACATTTAAAGGGGTGGTCTCGAAACAAAGTGGAGTTATACACTTCCGTATGGCCATATTAATGCACTTTGTAATATACATCGTGCATTAAATATGAGCCATACAGAAGTTATTCCACTTACCTGCTCCGTTGCTGGCGTCCTCGTCTCCATGGTTCCGTCTAAATTCGCCGGCAGCTTGCGCAGTCCGGTCTTCTCCATTCAGCACGAGCCGCTTTAGTGTGCTCCCCGCTACAGCTCTTCTGCGCATGCGCAGATGAGCTGTCACTGCTCGGGAGCGCGCTGGAGCGGCCATTCTGTACCTTCCTCTGTTAGAGGAAGGTGCAGAGCTGCCGAGCTGTCCGGAGAAGCCGCCCAGCTGTCCCGCCGTCCAGCTGTCCTGGTAAGTGATGGGCCGGGGGGGCTGCCGCTGCGATGGGGGTGGGCTGTCGCTGCGCCGGGGGAACTAGCGCTGGGCCGGGGGGGGGGGCTGTCGCTGGGCCGGGGGGGGGCTGACGCTGCGCCGGGGGAACTAGCGCTGGGCCGGGGGGGGGGGGCTGTCGCTGGGCCGGGGGGGGCTGTCGCTGCGCCGGGGGAACTAGCGCTGGGCCGGGGGGGGCTGTCGCTGCGCCGGGAGAACTAGCGCTGGGCCGGGGGGGGCTGTCGCTGGGCCGGGGGGGCTGCCGCTGTGATGGGGGGGGGCTGCGCCGGTTACCTTCTGCCTGGCGGTGGGTGACAGGTCGGCCGTGTTCACTCCAGGGGTCCGGTCGGCGGCTGCGGGGCGTCTGGTTGCCATGGAGACACAGCTGGTAGCGTCTCGGGAGCGCGCACGTCGGGCTACAGCAAGCGATGCGAAAAGAGCTGGCGGCCATCTTGGGAAAAAGTTTTATAAGTTGCTGAAACGCTGGAACGGTAAGTAGAAACCAGCTAGGAAAGTAATTTACAGGGGTAATTAGTAATGTATGTTTAATTAGGGGGACTGGGCAAAAAAAAATTCACTGCTTCCTCGAGACATCTCCTTTAAAGCTTGTGCGTGAGGGTGGGTGGCAGCGTACTTGCGCTTTTGCTCCAGCGCTTGTGTTAGCGACAGCTGAATGCTGTACTGAGAGACATTGCTGGATGGAGAGGAGGACGGTGGAGGTGAGGGTGTGGGTGCAGGCCAGGAGGCGCTTGTGCCTGCGTCCTGGGAGAAGGATTGGATCTGTGTGGCAGGTTGGGGCACAGGGGAAGAGGCAGTGGTGAGACCCGGAGGTGGTGAATGGCCTTCGTCCCACCTTGTGGGGTGCTTGCCATCATATGCCTGCACATGCTGGTGGTGGTGAGGCTGGTAGTGGTGGCTCCCCGGCTGATCTTGGTGCGACACAGATTGCACACCACTGTTCGTTGGTCGTCTGCGCTCTCACTAAAAAACATCCACACCTTTGAACACCTAGCCCTCTGCACGGAAGCTTGCTGCGAGGGGGTGCTTTGGGAAACAGTTGAGGGATTCTTCGCTCTAGCCCTGCCTCTACCCCTGGCCACTCCACTCTTCCAACCTGTCCTGCTTTTGCACTTGCCTTCCCCTCTAAAGCCCTGTCCTCAGTAGGCTTAGCAAACCAGGTGGGGTCAGTCACCTCATCGTCCAGCTGCTCTTCCCCCGAATCCTCTGTGCGCTCCTCTCTCGGACTTACTGCCCTTACTACTACCTCACTGACAGACAACTGTGTCTCAGCATCCTCACCCACAAAAAGCTGTTGAGACAGTTGCTGGAAATCCACAGCCTCATCACTTGGACTCCGGGAACTTTCCAAAGGTTGGGCATCGGTCACGACAAACTCCTCAGGTGAGAGAGCAACCGTTTTTTCCCACTCATGGCAGTGACCTGAGAAGAGTTCCTGGGAGTCTGTCTGCTCAGAATATATCATTTTAATAGAGTGAGGAGACTGGGAGGAGGGAGGAGCAGCAGCCAGAGGATTCAGAGTTGCAGTCCCTAGGCCAGGAGTAGTGCACTGCGTAGAAGACTGGGTGGTCGATACATTGCCGGAGGCGGTTTCTGCCATTCACGACAGGACCTACCCGTAAATTGGGATATGAAGCTGGGGACCCCAGAAACTTGCCTCTCTCCTAATCCCGCAGCAGCTGGCTGTGATTCACCACGCCCATGAACTCGGCCTGTGCCCACACCCTCACTTGGACGTCTGCGTCCTTGACCCTTACCCCTACTCCTGGGACCTGCTCTATTCTTAATCCACCCCTATCATGGTGGATTAAGAATAGAGCAGGTCCCATATAAATTACCCCACTGTACAGCACTGACAACTGTGGCTTAATTCACCGCACACAGAGACTTGAAGATAGCGGAGGCTCTATGCTGTGACTTTAAAAAATTAACCCGCTGTCTTGCGCTGATACCTAGGGGTAATTTCTCGCAGAGACTTGTAGATAATAGAGGTTGTGTGGAGTGGGAGAAGACTCTAAAGCCAGTGGATAGTGCTAGTAACTGCGTCTATCTCAACCCCACCAAGGAAAGGGTATTGTGAGACGCTCTGCACAGTGGCAGAGCTGAAATACTTTGCAGTGGCCCAGGTAATATTACAGTACTGTTTAGCGGTGAGACCTCTGTCTAATGCACTGCGGACAGAGAACGGTATAACTGAAGTCGTTTGCAGTAGGCTAGGAAATATTATAGAGCAATTTCACAGTGAGAGCTGGTTGTACGGCACTGCAGGCTGAGAATGCTATCACTGAAAGGCTGGGAACAGGCCTAGATGCGTAATACAAAAATGGATGCACTACTGCTTCCAGCAAGCCACAACTATAATGCACATGGACAGATGTAGCCCTAAGATAGACCGTTGGGGTTATTGAAGACAGGATCCTACTCTAACTCTTTCCCTATATCAGCAGCAGCACTTTCCCTAACCTCTGCCAGCATGCATCTGAGGCGAGCCGCGGGTGGGACCAGTTTAAGTACTCGGCGGTCACCTGATCTCGAAGCCACTCACTACTGTGGGGAGAGGGCTGGCACAGCAGGAAGTGGTAATGCCTTCCCCCCAGTTCTATTGGCTAGAAAATGTCGCTAAACATGCGGGGAGGGGAAATGAAATTGACTCGAGTACCACGTGGTGTTCGTCTCGAGTAACGAGCATCTCGAGTACCCTAATGCTCCAACGAGCATCAAGCTCGGACGAGTGTGCTCACTCATCTCAATGCGGAGGCTTCCACTCCAACATCTGTGTATTTGCGACATTGGTTGCATGCACCCACTCTGCTTATTCATCAGGGTCTCGAGTGACAGACCCCGGCCGATCAACTATTGGTGACATATCCTGATGATAGGTCATCAATGGTATTTCCCTGGAAAACCCTTAAGGTTTCTAGCATTAAAGATACTGTCTTTCCTGTGGGTAGGGTGGTGGGTGGATATAAACCGACTTTGCACAGAGAGAGTTAGTGGGACTTTAGATTAAGGGCACGTTTACATAGAACAACCTGTTGGCTGCAGATGCTCGACAGGTCGTCCCAGCAATAATCGTTCCTGTGCTTTTACGACATGATGTTCAGGTCTGGTGACTGTGCTGGCTAGGGAAGATGCTGAACCCCATCTTCATAGTCCTGAAACCACACCTGGACATAGCAAGCTGCATGGATAGGGGTTTTACCATCATGGAAAAAAGCATCTCTGTGAGGAGACCATGTCTGTACTGTGTGCGCCAGTGGTTGGGCCTCATCAGCCAGAATGTCACTATAGTCCTTGGCAATTGCCCTCCCTTTTCAAGGTGATGAAGGGCACTGCAGAAACCATGAGATAGCTCCCCAAACCATGACCGATCCACCACCATGCTTGACTATGGGAAGCAGACGGGTGGGATGACAGGCTTCACTGGACGTTTACCAGATATAAACATATTCTATGGAGGGAAATAACATAAGGGGGTATTCATTGGACCAACCACATCAGCAGAGCAGGAGTTGTGCTCATGGCACCACCATAGTTGTCTTCATGTATTCATTTATGTATTGCTGCTCTGCTATAATAACTCAGTTTGTGGCGTTCTCTCCTCGCTGTAATGGTCGAGAGGATGCTGGAAATAATGACTGAGCTCAGCAGTCACTCTGGCTGCAGTTGTCTTCTTATTAGAAGTCACAATCCGCTTCACCACCTTCTGTCTCTTTCACTAAGTCTACACTTTCGGCCATTATTGTGGTCATCAGATGATGTTTTGCCTTCAGGGGTGGATTCTGGCACCATTTTTGATACTGTACCTCCTGGCATACCAAGTAAACTGGTGGTTATGCTGACAGATGCAACGGCTAGCTTGGTACCATAATCCCTAACATAACATCAAATGGGTTGCTGGTCACGCAACTGGATATGCGAATGTCTGCCTATGCTTAGATTACTATGTAATGCCATGTGGAGGTCTACCCAACTGGATGGTCTGCTGTGTCTCAGAGTCCCAAGCCGTCACCTGAAATAATGCAAGTTTATTATCAATTTACACATTATTATCCCACGATTTTTGGCACATCAATGTACACCCTTTACAAAAAAAAAAGTTTCTACAAAACTTGGCCTACTGTTACATTTCAGAGAGATATGCAAATGATTAGAGTTGTAGCGTGATTAGATGAACAGTCTTGCCACCCCATGCCGTAAGTGATTTCACCCTTGGTGTATAAAAAGGCTCTCAGAGGCTATTTTTGTATAATTGACCTCTTTTTCCACATGTGTAGGGCTTGTTGACCACTAGACACGACTCAACGATACAATCAAAGAGATTTAAGCCAGTTATGCCACTTTCACAAAAGCGTATGTAAAAATGCTGCATTCTACTGCGTGCAGAGCTGCTTTTTTGTGCCCATGTGCATGCACTATACTGCATTTTTTGTTCAGTAACAATTGCAGACAAGCCAGCTGATGATGTCACAACTTTTTTCCCCCTCCTGGTGGCATAGTAGCCTGCATGTGAAACGCAGTATTATGCAAGCAATTATTTATTTAATAACACTTGTGTGAGGGTGGCCTCAACAGCACTGGAGAGGGGGGAGTATTATTGGAATGGCTGAAGCTGGATGTTGTATCAAGAAATTGCACACAACCTGGGTCTTTCTGACTGTCAGGAGGTGTTGGGACCAGTGGATGGGGGGCACACAAGGTGACCGGGCTCAGGACGCCCCCTACAGACCACCAGTAGAGAGGAGCGTATGACCAGACTGTTAGGAGGTGTTCGGACCTGTGGATGGGGGCACACAAGGTGACCGGGCTAAGGACCCCCCGACAGACCACCAGTAGAGAGGATCGTGTGACCAGACTGTTAGGAGGTGTTGGGACCAGTGGATGTGTGAGGGCACACAAGGTGACCGGACTCAGGACCCCCTATAAACCACCAGTGGAGAGGAGCGTCTGACCAGACTGTTAGGAGGTGGATGTGTGAGGGCACACAAGGTGACCAGGCTCAGGACCCCCCTATAGACCACCAGTGGAGAGAAGCATCTGACCAGACTGTTAGGAGGTGTGGGGACCAGTGGATGAGGGCACACAAGGTGAACGGGCTCAGGACGCCCCCTACAGACCACCAGTAGAGAGGAGCGTCTGATCAGACTGTTAAGGGCTGTTGGGACCAGTGGATGTGTGAGGGCACACAAGGTGACCAGGCTCAGGACCCCCCGACAGACCACTAGTAGAGAGGAGCGTATGACCAGACTGTTAGGAGATGTTTGCACCTGTGGATGCATGAGGGCACACAAGGTGACCGGGCTCAGGACACCCCCTACAGACCACCACTAGAGAAGACCGTCTGACCAGACTGTTAGGACGTGTTGGGACCAGTGGATGTGTGAGGACACACAAGGTGACCGGGATCATGATGCCCCCTACAGACCACCAGTAGAGAGAATCGTCTGATCATTCGGCAGCCATGAGCAGCTCTAACTTTTTTTGCTGTCCAGCATCCAAAGACAGGTGGCGCCATCATCACACCTCTGTGACTATCGGAACCCTTTCCAGGCATTTAGCTGAAGAACATTTGAACTTATGGCGCCCATTACGTGTACGGCCTTTGACACCCACCCACCGTCGCCTCGTGACGCATGAACTACGGAGTGAAACCAAGTTGTCTTCAGTGATGAATTCCGCTTTTGTTTGCTCACCGACAACGGTTGTGTTCATGTCTACAGACCTAGGCGTGAGCGCCTAAATCCTGCCTTTGCTATGGTGCAGCACATTGCTGCCATAGCTGCTGTGATGGTCTAGAGCTCGTTGCATATGACAGTCGGCCCCCCTAGTAGTGGTATGAGGGACAATGACAGCTCAGTGATATGTTCAGGACATCCTGCAGCCTCATGTGTTCCTCTCATGGCAGCTTCTAAGAGGTATTTTCCAGCTGGATAATGCCCCACCACAACACAAGGGTGTCACAGGAATGTCTTCACCGCATTGCCACACTGCCATGGCTGCCTGGTTGCCAGATTCATTGGCAATAGAACATGTATGGGACCATCTGGTGTGACAACTCCCAAAGGCTACAAGTTTACACGATCTATAAGCTCAGTTACAGCAAATGTGGAGTGATATGCCACAGGATACCATACAGGACCGGTATGCCTCCATGCCCGCCCGTATCTTGTCTTGTATCCAAGATAGAGGCAGCTCAACCGGGCACTCGAGTCTCCATGCTCCCCTGCCCGCTTATCACATAATGATTCCATGCTAGAGGCAGCCCAACATGGTCCTAGAGCCTCCCTCCAATGGGTTAGTTCTCCACAGTAAATTAACCTTGTCCTCTGATACTGTAATCACTTACTTATATCAATGTTTGTGTTACTAAGTAACAGTCTTCTTTTGTCACCCCCTCTCTCTGGTAACTTAACCCTTCCAATCCCAATCACCTGGTAGGCTGACGTTCTCCTTTATGCACCTCCTGAAAATGCTTGGAAACTGCAGATGTATTAACTGTATTGGTGTGAACACTGCCTGACAAATGTTTACGGATCCTGACTTTTAGGGGACAAGTAGTGCAACCCACATGTAACGAAATATACCCCAAATGTTGAGTTGCAATTAACCTGAAATGTTATTTTATATGTTTAAGGGCTTATTCACACGGGCGTCAGTGTTTGTAAGTTTGCCCGGCGGCGACATAAATACGTGTGAAGGGGCGCACATATGGGGAATTTAAATGCAGAATTGACAGCGGCATTTAAAGGGTTAATAGCCGCGATTGGCTGCATGGCTGATTGCAGCTATTGCCCATGGGTGTCAGCTGATGCCTGCGCTGTATGAAGAGAGGTCACCCGCAATCTCTCTTCATACATACCCTGATGCTCCATGATGTAAATGTACGCCGTTGAGTGGGAAGGGGTTAAAATAAACAATAAACACATCTCCGTCCTGATGTCTTGATCCGCACACGGAAACTGCACCTCCTTCCACACAACAGTCCTGGATTCACTGAGCTGATCATGTGACCACTGACATGCCTATGACATCACCGCAGGTCCTGTATGCACTGAGCTGATCATGTAACTCCTCCTCCCACCCATGTGACTCACATGACTATGACATCACCACAGGTCCTGTAAGTACACGGCTGCTCCAGGTAAGTACAATGTCCGACTCCTGTATGTAATGTGCACCGTGGAGCTGATGCTGCGTCTCTGCAGTGAGCGGGGTTCTGTACTAGCGTCCTATAAGATGAGGGGCCCCAAGATACGTGTAACCCCCAACTCAGTCCCCCACACAGTAATAATCCCCTCTACATAGTAATGGCTCCTCTGTACCCCAAACTAATAAGCATTATTTGTGCCCCTGACAAGGTGATAGCGGCCCCTCTGTGTCCCCCCCCCCCCCCCCAAACAACAGCAGTCCCTCTATGCTCCCCCTCCCCCTAAGTAATAGCGGCCCCTCTGTGCTCCCCTCAAGAAGTGGTGATTTCCTGCTACCCATTAGCGGCACCTTTGTCCTTTCCCACCATGTAATAGCAGTCCCTGTTTGCTTCTCCCCCAAATAGCAGTCCCGCTGTGCGTCTCCCCAAAGTATTGGCGGTGCCTCTATGTATCCTCGTTTATTAGTCGTCCCTCTGTGCTTCCCCAAGTAATGAAGCTCCCCCCAAAATAATAATGGTCCCTTTTGTACATCTCCCACAAGTACTAAGAATTCCTTTCATATACCTGCCCCCCCAAATACTAATGGTCCGTCTGTGTTGCCTCCAAGTGATGGTGGTTACCCCCAAGTAATAGCAGTCCCTGTGTGTCCCTCTGAAGCAATGATGCTCCTCCTCCCAAATAGCGGTCCCTGTGTATGCCTCCCCCAATAATAGCGGTCCCTGTGTATGCCTCCCCCAATAATAGCGGTCCCTGTGTATGTCTCCCCCAATAATAGCGGTCTCTGTGTATGTCTCCCCCAATAATAGCGGTCCCTGTGTATGTCTCCCCCAATAATAGCGGTCCCTGTGTATGTCTCCCCCAATAATGGCGGTCCCTGTGTATGTCTCCCCCAATAATAGCGGTCCCTGTGTATGTCTCCCCCAATAATAGCGGTCCCTGTGTATGTCTCCCCCAATAATAGCGGTCCCTGTGTATGTCTACCCCAATAATAGCGGTCCCTGTGTATGTCTCCCCCAATAATGGCGGTCCCTGTGTATGTCTCCCCCAATAATAGCGGTCCCTGTGTATGTCTCCCCCAATAATAGCGGTCCCTGTGTATGTCTCCCCCAATAATAGCGGTCCCTGTGTATGTCTACCCCAATAATAGCGGTCCCTGTGTATGTCTCCCCCAATAATGGCGGTCCCTGTGTATGTCTCCCCCAATAATGGCGGTCCCTGTGTATGTCTCCCCCAATAATGGCGGTCCCTGTGTATGTCTCCCCCAATAATGGCGGTCCCTGTGTATGTCTCCCCCAATAATGGCGGTCCCTGTGTATGTCTCCCCCAATAATGGCGGTCCCTGTGTATGTCTCTCCCAATAATGGCGGTCCCTGTGTATGTCTCCCCCAATAATGGCGGTCCCTGTGTATGTCTCCCCCAATAATGGCGGTCCCTGTGTATGTCTCCCCCAATAATGGCGGTCCCTTTGTATGTCTCCCCCAATAATGGCGGTCCCTTTGTATGTATCCCCAAATAATGGCGGTCCCTGTGTATGTCTCCCCCAATAATGGCGGTCCCTGTGTATGTCTCCCCCAATAATGGCGGTCCCTGTGTATGTCTCCCCCAATAATGGCGGTCCCTGTGTATGTCTCCCCCAATAATGGCGGTCCCTGTGTATGTCTCCCCCAATAATGGCGGTCCCTGTGTATGTCTCCCCCAATAATGGCGGTCCCTGTGTATGTCTCCCCCAATAATGGCGGTCCCTGTGTATGTCTCCCCCAATAATGGCGGTCCCTGTGTATGTCTCCCCCAATAATGGCGGTCCCTGTGTATGTCTCCCCCAATAATGGCGGTCCCTGTGTATGTCTCCCCCAATAATGGCGGTCCCTGTGTATTTCTCCCCCAATAATGGCGGTCCCTGTGTATGTCTCCCCCAATAATGGCGGTCCCTGTGTATGTCTCCCCCAATAATGGCGGTCCCTGTGTATGTCTCCCCCAATAATGGCGGTCCCAGTGTATGTCTCCCCCAATAATGGCGGTCCCTGTGTATGTCTCCCCCAATAATGGCGGCCCCTGTGTATGGCTCCCCCAATAATGGCGGCCCCTGTGTATGGCTCCCCCAATAATGGCGGCCCCTGTGTATGGCTCCCCCAATAATGGCGGCCCCTGTGTATGGCTCCCCCAATAATGGCGGCCCCTGTGTATGGCTCCCCCAATAATGGCGGCCCCTGTGTATGGCTCCCCCAATAATGGCGGCCCCTGTGTATGGCTCCCCCAATAATGGCGGCCCCTGTGTATGTCTCCCCCAATAATGGCGGTCCCTGTGTATGTCTCCCCCAATAATGGCGGTCCCTGTGTATGTCTCCCCCAATAATGGCGGTCCCTGTGTATGTCTCCCCCAATAATGGCGGCCCCTGTGTATGTCTCCCCCAATAATGGCGGCCCCTGTGTATGTCTCCCCCAATAATGGCGGCCCCTGTGTATGTCTCCCCCAATAATGGCGGCCCCTGTGTATGTCTCCCCCAATAATGGCGGCCCCTGTGTATGTCTCCCCCAATAATGGCGGCCCCTGTGTATGTCTCCCCCAATAATGGCGGCCCCTGTGTATGTCTCCCCCAATAATGGCGGCCCCTGTGTATGTCTCCCCCAATAATGGCGGCCCCTGTGTATGTCTCCCCCAATAATGGCGGCCCCTGTGTATGTCTCCCCCAATAATGGCGGCCCCTGTGTATGTCTCCCCCAATAATGGCGGCCCCTGTGTATGTCTCCCCCAATAATGGCGGCCCCTGTGTATGTCTCCCCCAATAATGGCGGCCCCTGTGTATGTCTCCCCCAATAATGGCGGCCCCTGTGTATGTCTCCCCCAATAATGGCGGCCCCTGTGTATGTCTCCCCCAATAATGGCGGCCCCTGTGTATGTCTCCCCCAATAATGGCGGCCCCTGTGTATGTCTCCCCCAATAATGGCGGCCCCTGTGTATGTCTCCCCCAATAATGGCGGCCCCTGTGTATGTCTCCCCCAATAATGGCGGCCCCTGTGTATGGCTCCCCCAATAATGGCGGCCCCTGTGTATGGCTCCCCCAATAATGGCGGCCCCTGTGTATGGCTCCCCCAATAATGGCGGCCCCTGTGTATGGCTCCCCCAATAATGGCGGCCCCTGTGTATGGCTCCCCCAATAATGGCGGCCCCTGTGTATGGCTCCCCCAATAATGGCGGTCCCTGTGTATGGCTCCCCCAATAATGGCGGTCCCTGTGTATGGCTCCCCCTATAATGGCGGTCCCTGTGTATGTCTCCCCCTATAATGGCGGTCCCTGTGTATGTCTCCCCCTATAATGGCGGTCCCTGTGTATGTCTCCCCCTATAATGGCGGTCCCTGTGTATGTCTCCCCCTATAATGGCGGTCCCTGTGTATGTCTCCCCCAATAATGGCGGTCCCTGTGTATGTCTCCCCCAATAATGGCGGCCCCTGTGTATGCCTCCCCCAAGTTCTAATGGTCAGTGTTGCCTCTTGTTAGGTCTGCTACCTGTGTCTTCCGCTCTCTTGCTATTCTGGCCAGATGCCGGCATCGCTCCGCTTTTGCTGTTTGAATGTACTCTTCGTTGTATTTTCTACCAGCAATGATGGAGTTAGTCTCTGGCACTCAGCATTTCTAGGTCGTCACTTTCAGGTCTGTTTGTTCCTGTATCTGTTTATCTAGTATGTTCTTTGCCTTATGCTTTAGCTTGTCTGCGTCTGTCCATTTGTGTCTAGTTTTTCCATTGTTCCTAATTATGTGGTAGTCAGACCTGTTCTGTGCTTTGTGTACATTGTCCCTTTTTACGGTCAGGGATAGTCAGCCCCAAGGTTCCATCGCGGGGCCGTTCCTATCAGGCAGGGGTTGCTTATATGCAGGGGTCTTCCTGCTTAGCTAAGGGCAAATTACCCATCTGGGATTTCCCTGCTTTGGTACCTCTGACCACTGGGGTTAACCCCAAGCCATACCTGGTCCGGTGTAAAATCCAGATTTGGTTAGTTAGCCCAGTTGGTCTACACTCAGAGCCATAACAGTATTCTGCCGACCCCACCTGCCGGGGTCTTTTAGACTTGTTTCAAGAATTTGTTTAGCAGAGAGGTCTCCAAGAACAGATGCTACCATATTTGTACAGTCTGAACAGTCGCCTGAACTCCATATCCTCTGACGCAGCGGTATCGCAGTCTTCCACAGCAGATGCAACTCAAGTCTTGTTCCCACAGTCAGTTTCTGCGACTGGATCCGGTCCTCGATTATCTGCCATCGAAAGTTACAGGGGAGATCTTAGACGATGGCATGGGTTTATTAATCAGGGCTCGCTACACTTCAAGCTGTTGTCTCGACAGGTATTGGCCTGGGTGAACCCATTTCAAGGGGTGTTTGATGAGCCTGGTTAAATTATTGCGGCTTCCTCCTACCTGTTACGTCTATGTCAGGGTAGTCTCACTGTGGGGCAATACGCCATTACGTTTAGAACCCTGGCTCTGGAGTTAAGTTGGAACAATGAAGCCATAGTAGTACCATTGTGGGAGGTCTAGATGGGTCGCATCAAAGATAAGTTGCCTGGTCACGAGGTTCCGAAGACTTTATCTTCCCGGTGTGAGAATTGATCTCCAGTCCAAGTAGATGACCAAGGAGGCTACTCAGGAGAAGAGGTTGATCCGCCTTGCACCCAAGTACCAGAGACTGCTTTTTGTCCCGCCTACTAACTTTTTGTCTAATGATCCTGTGCCCATGCAGGTTGATTGGCTCAAACTATCAAAAAAGGAGTGCATATGCAGATGTGCCAAAAATGTGTGTAAGTATTGTGAGGCCCAGGGGCATAATGTCCGTACCTGTCCTCGTAAATCAGATAAGCTCTTGAGTCAAGGGTCAGTGGGAGTGGCTACCCTAAATATAAATCAGTCTTCGCCAAGATTAAATTTACCGGTGACTTTGTCCGTGTCCAGTAAGCAATTCCTTGTGACAGCCTGACTGGATTGTGATTCAGCAGGGAATTTATTGCATCAGGCCTTGGCGGACCGCTACTAAATTCATGGGGGACTGTCTGAAGAGATTTCTGAGAGTGACTAGTATGGATGGAAGTACTCTTCCTGAGACCATTTGGTTTGTCATTAAGTTACTAGATCTGAAGGTAAGCATTCTCCAGAAAATTTCCTTGCCGGTCCTCCCAAAGTCCACCAGTTCCCTGTTGCATAATCCTATCTTGGATTGGAGCTCTAGGAGGGTATTACATTGGGCATTATTCTGCCATTCCAAGTGCCTGCTTGCAATGCGACCTTGTTTGTCACTCCTCGAGGCCTCAAAAACTCCAGGGTCGGCCAGGGAGGTCTTCGTCACTGCAGTATCCTGCAAATCTGACGCAGAGGTCTTCGTTTAGTCATGACAATATTTTGTCTACTCTTCCCTCACCTAATCGGAAGCAATGACCTAACGATATCACTCCTCCCAAGCAACCGAATAGCTCCACCTGTCCACAAATGGTGCCAAGAGCGGAGCCATGGACAGTTCATTTCCAGACGAGTTTCTCTGTCTTCATGTGGACATTGCGAGACTATCTGCTCGTGTTCTCAACAACAAGCCATGAGACTTTCTCCAGAATGGGTCTACTGTAAAAAATAGTTGCACTGAGCATCTGCAAGGTCATACTTCATTCTCTGAGTACTTCATTCTTCTCATAGATCCAGGAGGATGAGGGGGCGTATGGGGGTACTGTTAGGTCTGCTACCTGTGTCTGCTGCTCTCTTCCTATTCCAGGCAGATGCCGACCTCACTCTGCTTCTGCTGTGTGAATGATTTTTTGTTCTATTTTCTAATAGCAATGACGTTGCTGTGTGTTTGCTCTAACATTCCTGTACCTGTACCTGTTTATTTTGTATGTTTTTTGCCTGACGCTTTAGCCTGTATGCGTCTGTCCATTTCTGTCCAGTCTGTGCATTGTTTCTGTGGTAGCCAATCATGTTCTGTGCTTTGTGTACATTGTCCCTGTTTCCTATCAGGAATAGTCAGCCCCAAGGTTTCAGCGTGGGGTCGTTCTTGTCAGGACGCTTACCTTGCTTATAGACAGGGGTCTTCCCATCTTCCTGCTTAGCTAAGGGCAAGTTGCCCATCCAGGATTTCCCTGCTTTGGTATCTCTGACCACTGGGTCAGCTGCGAACCATACCAGGTTTGGTTGGTTAACACAGTGGCTCCACACACAGAGCCCTAATACCTCCAACTAATGTCCCCCCCCCCCCCTGCCAAGTAATAGCGATCTCTTTGTACGCTTCCCCTAGGTAATAGCAGTCCCTGTGTGTTCCCACCCCCCAAGTAATGATGCTTCCCCACCCCAAATAGCGGTCACTCTGTATGTCTCCCCCAATAATAGAGGTCCCTTTGTATGTCTCCAACTAATGTCTGTCCCTCTGTGTGTCTCCCTCAAGTACTAGTAGTCCCTCTTTGGCTTTACAAAGTAATGGCGGCCACTCTACGTTCCCCCTCAAGTAATAGCGCTATGAGTTGTAATTACCCCATAAATCTATACAATGAGAGAATACAACATCTACACTTTGGGTATGGCACATGTGTAACGCAGCATTTTACCGCTGTGTCAGCCAGTGGTGTACAAGCACATTGCTGCATAGGGCAGGGATTTTACACTGTGCATGGTATTTCCCACTCTTAGCGGCGATGCGTATGAACTCCGCACATACGCAATGTAATTGCATTTGTATAACCTATTATGTTTTATTAAATAATAACATAGGGCTTGCTGAATGAAGCTTACTAGAAAAAATAGAATAACAAACCAGACACAACTGGAAACGCTGAATCCCCAATCATTCGTATAACACTTAAACGTAAACCACAAATAGAAAGGGGACATAGGGACTGAGGAAGGGAGGGGGGGGGGGCATCTGCCTTTCTATCATGTTTAAGTGCGTTACTCATAGGTGCCATCCTGCAGTTGTTTGGTTGCTATGGAGGTGATTCTGATGTCTGCCCACATGGCCTATGTGCGATAGAAGCCTTTTCATCCAGTCTAAGCCCCTCCATATGCTTAATCTCATCCATCGCCTCTATCCACGCAGCCCTTGGAACTTCTATACTCTGTTTCCACAACCTGGGCATTACCTGCCTCATGGCCATGCTAAGAAAAACTTCAACAGGCCCATTTTGAGCAATGGTGCGGTGCCAGATGAGATGAACAACAACGCAAGTTTCAGGGTCAGTGACTCTCTACTGACGTTCCTAAATGGACACATTACATCCTTCCACAGGAGGGCCACCATGGGGCAATCCCACCATATATGGAGCATCAAGCATAGCCCAGCCCAGCACCGCCAGCAGATGTCCAAAGTGGATGGGAAGAAACATATACCATTGTAAAATAACTTGTAGCTTACTGGATACAGACATTTTGTGTGTTAACTGAAAAGCTCTATTCCACAACTCTCCGGGAAAAGACCTGCCCAATGCTCCCTCCTATGCCCCGATCCATCTAGGCGCTCCTCTCGTAGCAGGCTATAGACAACGAGACAATGTACCCAAGTGCCTTAGAGGAGCAGCACAGCCTCTCAAAGGTGGTGAGCAACCAACCCTGTTCTGGTGTTATCATCCCCAAATAGCTATGTATCTGGAGGTATTGCATCCAAGAGCATACCCCTCCCCCCACGCAGGTCTGTCAATGGCCGAAAGCCCCTTGGGCCCATCACCTCCGCCACCCTGGAATCCGTTCCCACAGGCAAGAATCCTAGGCTGCGCATACCCAAGGTAGCCGAGACCTGCAGATTCCCCACTAACGTAGTAAGAGGCCCCAGGACCGAGAACCCACATCCCCCTCCCCCCCATGCCTTCCTACCCGGGACAAAGCCCACCTGGTTTCCGTGGATAAGCCGAGGGACCAGGGTGTGCAGTCTATTCACCAGCATTTTTGAAAATAGCTTCAGATCACAATTAATGAGTAAGGTCGATTGGTAATTGCTGCGCGCCAGAGGATGCCTACCCAACTTTGGTATTAGGACTATGTGTGCCTGTAAGGCCTGAGGGGGAAAAGGGCAGCTCCTACATAATACAAATGTAAAGCGTGTAGGATAATATCGGCAATTAGGTTACCGCATGTTTTATAAAATCTGGGGGAATACCCATCTGGTCCTTGGCTTTACCTGACCTTGATTCCCTGTAGAACTTGTGTGAGCTCTACCACATCGAGATCCTGGTCCAAACCCTCGGCCTGCTCCTCAGAGAGGGGTCCCAGAGCGTTTCGGTCCAAGTACTCCGACATAGCCACTTGGCCCAGGCTCCCCGGAGAATCCCGAGGTCCCTAAATATTATAAAGTTTAGAGTAAAATAAACGGAATTCGTCTAGGGTCTGCTGCAGAGAGTGGGCTTGCTCCCTTCCCACAGTGCTTATGGAATGTACATGTGGATAGGCAATCCTAGGATGAAGTGCCCTGGCCAACCAGGTGCTGCTCTTGTCACCGTACTCATAATACCCGGATCTCATTTTGTCCCTCTGACAAACAGCTTTTTGATCAAGAATTTCTAAGATTTTATATCGTAATTCCGAGATTTCGTCTTTGAGCGCGGCAGCTGGTCGGGATTTGTTGGTTGTTTCCTTGTCCCTTAGCACCCGTAACAACCGGGTGAGTTGCAGAGTGTGTTCTGTTTTCAACTTGCCCCCATGTGAAATGAAGATGCCTCGAAAAAAGCACTTCGGGGCCTCCCACTTTATAGCACAGGTGTAGGGTCCGCACCATGATCCAGCTTAAAGTTTTGTATGGCTTTGGTGACTTCGCTCATAAAGGCGGCGTCCCTAAGTAAATTGCTATTCAGACGCCATGTGGGAACCTGACCCTCATGTCCCCCAAGTCCAAGGAAACAAATACTGGTGAATGGTGGGACCATATAAACACATCTAAGGAACACTGGGGGGCCCCATCCAACAGACCATGAGAAACAAAAATATAATCAATTTTGCTATAGGAATTATGGGCCATGGAATCAAAACTGTAGTCTTGCTTATCGGGATTGAGGATGCGCCATGGGTCGATCAGGTCCATACTCACGAACATCTTTTGGACTTCACGAAGAGTGTCCCGTAGAGGAATTCAGGCGAGGGACCAAACACATATTAAAATCTCCGCCCAGGACGATCACTGGACCACGAATTCCAGCAGTCCCCGGAGAACTCTGGAAACAAAGCACACCTGACCCACGTTGGGAAAATACATGTTTGCAACCATGTATATCTTGCTGGCGATGAAGAGTTTTAAAGATATTCCTCCCTCGTCTCTCTACAGCACCAAGATTGTTGAGGCCACGGACTTATGAAATGCTAAAGAGACTCCACAAGTCTTGCTCTCCAGATGCGTGGAATGGAACCGCAAGGGGTAAAACTTTTTTTTACTGCAATCCGGAAGACCAGAGTATGGAAAGTGTGTCTTCTGTAGCATGGACATCATGACACGGTTTTTGTCTAGCCTGTTCAGCACCTGGTTCCGCTTGTTAGGGCTATTGAGCCACCTTGCATTAAAGGAACAGATATTCATGTGAGCCATGAGACTGGTTTGGTGTATCGTGTTCGTGGTAGATCTGTGCTACAGGAAGGCAATATTCCCTGGAGTTGTACTTGAAGTAATAGGGAAGAGGAGAGAAGCAGGGAAAGGTGGGTGGGGTAACAAATTTAACAGCAACAAAAAATAACATTGCAATCTGCAACTCCGCATAGGATAGTCAGCTATCGGTTGACAGACATCTTTACGTCGGTCACTGCAGTCCTTAGTTGGGGAAAGGGCTAGGTCAGCTCCGCATTTCCCGCCACACCTCTACCCCAGCATGTGACACAGACTATAACTGGCATCCAAGAGATCAGGACAGGTGAAGGAAAAGCCAAGAGTGGCCCAAAGGCAAAACTGAGGTAAAGTAAGAGGAGAAGATGGAACTAGGGGACAGATCAGACATGAACAAGAGGAGGAATGGAAGCAGAGAGAGCGAACAGAGCAAAATTAAAGGCAAGTGGGGGGGGGGGCCTCCCTTTCGTATGCTTGCCCCTCTCTCAGTGAAGCGAGCATCTAGGGAACTGTGCCCTGGTATAGGCGAGTGATCCTCTCCATTCTGCCCCCGGAGTAATTGCGACACGCTCCTTAGTCCAGAATTGTTAGGTGTCTGGAGGTCCTTGAATGTTCGAGTTCTAACAATCAGGGCCAGGCTCATAGTGTCTGTTGATGTTTGGGGCATGCCCTGTCTGGGCTAGATATTCAAATGAGCACCTGGGGAGGGGGGTACTGTTTGGCCCCCAAGAGGTTTTGCCATCTCTTGTACAGGCGCAAGGTAGAGAAAGTTCCCCTCCGATGGTCACTGGATGTGTTCTCTCATCAGCTGGGTTTTATCGCCTTTGGTGATGCTTCTACAATCAGATCTGACTCGTTGCCATTTTCCTCTTGGTAGTAGAATAGTTGGCACCCCGTGGCTTCTGCTAATCTGGGAGGAAGATCACTGGTCATGAGGAACTTCGAGAGGTCTTCCAAGAATTTGAAAACTGTGGTCTCATCTCCTTCTCCACCCACAAGTTGAAAGGGATACCACCATTGGTAGCGTATTCCCCAGTCTTTTAGGGCCAACAGTAAGGGGCAAAGGGCCCTCTGTTGCTGCAGTGTCCTCTTGGACAAGTTCAGCAATATAAGTAAGTCCTTGCCTCTAAATTTGATGGTGCCTTGAGAACTAATTCGGCTTAAAATCTCCTTCGCTTTGTAAAAATGGATCCTACAGACCACATCCCTTGGTTGTTCTGGATCTGTGGGTTTCGGGCCCTGCGATTTGTGGATCCTGTCTATCTCGATCGCATTGTTCGGAGGTCTTTTCAAAAGTCTCCAAAGCACTTCGGCGCCCATGCCTCCAGTTGTATATTATCAATTTCCTCACTCAGATTATTTCACCTGTGGTGGTTTTCAGTATCGTCTATGTAGGAAGCTAACTCAGCAATTTGATTGACATGGTCGCACAAGATTTTGTGGTGGTCGTTTATATGTTGGAACTCTAATTCTTGACTTTCTTCAGCCTTCTTCAGGTGGTGCCCGATTATGTTGGATCTCTTTCTGAAAGGATTCAAGTGCCGATTTCTGTGACAACGTAAATTGGGCAAAGAGATTATCTAGGTCCCATCTGGTTGGGATAGCTCTAAGGTGGTCCCTCCAATTCCAGTTCTCTGCTTCGATGTCACAGGCTAGTCTGATTGCTCGCCCCTCCTCCTGCGTGTGTGCCCATGCTGCACCACTTTTAGCATCCTGTGGGGGCCTTTGTGAGGCATTCTCTGCGTATGTGCAGAAGTGGGACCTGGGCCTGCTTTTGAGCCTTGTTGGGTCTCTCCGTGTGTATAGAGGGCTGTCCTCTTCTGCTCTGTCTAGTGGAGGGATGCAAAACTGTCCATTTGATTTCCCTTGAGCTGCAGTGAAGGGGGTCTCCGTCTTTTCTCTTACCCCTGCATCTCTGTGGGAGAGGAGAGGGTCCCAGTGAGGCTGCCCACTCTTCCCCTGTGTCATGTGGGGCTTCAAACGGTTCATTGGCCTCTGCAACGCCCCCCCCCCCCCTCTCCCACTGCCTTCAAATTTGCTTCTGGTGGCCTGGCCTCCCTAGAGGTAGTGGGTTTGGCCTGTCCTCCCCTCCCCATACCTGTAGTGTTCTCAAGAGAGGACTGGGGTCTGTCCGGAGCACCCTGGGATCACCTTCTGGTGTGAACGCCTACTCCTCGTGCCCAGCCAGGCGCTATCTTGGCATCCATATACGGGGCTGCCGGACATCTTCTATCAGGTGATGGGGTGCTGTTGCCGCAGTGACTGTTCAGGGATCCATCCCCTGTGTCCAATTCGCTGGAGCCTTCCAGACACGCATCTCTTTTACTTCTCTCTCTTCTCTGCGGCGGTGCCGGGGGTTACCATCCTGTCCATGCTGGGAATGCTGGTCACCGCTGGTTGTAATAAAACTGTCCAGGGGACCGGAATTCTCCTCCTGAGTCTTGGCAGTGAGGGCGCCTCTTCTTATCTTCCCCATTCTGTCAGGTGGACTTGATTGAAGCTATGGATGCCTATGGATACACTTTAAATGCCTGCCAGGAAGTGAAGCTCTGGAGAGACACGTCTTATCTCTCCATCCGCTAGGCCACGCCCCCCAAAAAGTGTTTTTTTTTCTACATGGGATTTTTTTGTGGTTCTTACATTTGTTCGTCTTTTTTCCATTCAGGCTCCGGCATCCTAGTATCGTTTATTGGGATCTTCCATATGAGAACGTTTTTCTGATGAACCAAGGATGGATGGGAAGAGTAAGGAGATGGCAGAGAGTCTATTACATCTCACCCTAGAGATCCTCTATCAGCTTACTGGAGAGGTGAGAGATTCTGATGACGTCACATGACATCATTCTTGATGATAGATGGACATGACTGAGAAGGTGAGGGACTCTGTAAATGTATGTAACACCATTTATTAGTCCGTCTCTCATCAGGATTATACAGCAGGGAAGAAGACCTCTAGTGAGCGCCGGCAGAACTTTGTGCCTGAAGGTCATGGAAGAACCCTGAGCCCAATAACGGGGCCTTCAACTCACTACCCGATACATGAGGACTTCAATGGGCAGAAAATCCTGGAACATGTCTACAAGATGACTGAGCTGCTGACAGGAGAGGTGACACTGCGGGGAATGGGGGGCATTATACAGTAACAGGAGGGCTGTGGAGGATGACTGTATATTGTGTTGTCAGGTTCCTATAAGGTGTCAGGACGTCTCCGTCTATTTCTCCATGGAGGAGTGGGAGTATTTAGAAGGACACAAGGATCTGTACAAGGAGGTCATGATGGAGGATCAGCAGCCCCTCACATCACAAGGTAATAGACATATAGAAGTACACATGACCTTAAGTACTTGAAGATGGAGTCCAGTCACTGTATGTGTGTCTTACAGATAGATCCAGTAAGAGGACATCACCAGAGAGCCGCCCCAGTCCTCTCCATCCACAGGATTATCCGGTACGTGAAGAAACTCCCTATAATCTGTAGAATCATGCGCTTCCCGTTTGTTGTTTAGTTTTGGCCACCATAAGGATCAGCGGCGGCTTGTGCGCTTATCCTGCAGTTTAACCCCTGATCGTTCACTATGTGACATAGGAATGTGGAACAATCAACGATTAGCGAACGAGAACTGCACAAGAATTTGTTTGTTTATCACTTGTTATATGCAGGCATAAAAATCATCATTTGCTCATTTACACAATTGTTTAGTCATTCACATTAACTTTATAAACAAGCTGCAGGAGCAAATGAGTGAACTGTCATCGTCCGCTGGTGTGAATAATAAATCTCTTAGAGCAAAAGTCCCCTAAGAGAAATTGCTTTCTACACTGACACAACTTAAGGCTCATCTATCTATGCTAAATCATAGTTTCATCTGTTGGTATCTTTCAAATGAGATGATTTTTCTGATGACCTCGCCAAGGATGGATATGTACATGAAAAGCTCAAGATGCCATGACGTATGTCCGTTATTACGGTCGTCCTGACTTTTTCATCACATTTACGTGTAATCCTGGGTGGAAGGAAATGACATAGATATTGCTGCCTGCTCCACGATCGTCATGACATCCTAGCAGGAGGATTTCGCTTAAAGTTAAATAATTAATGGTGTTGGTAACAAAGGGGCGTTAGTTTGGAGGGTGCGCTGTTTTATGTATTCTGAATGGCAGAAGAGGTCTTCCTCATACATGTTGTTGTGGCTAGACCAACGCATTTCTCCGAACAGAATAGATGATGTTATCTGTGCGGAGAAACCAAAACCTGAAGAAGACCCTTCCCTTTATGAAATCATCAAGGCTAATATGATCCATGGGCCTTGTGGTAATTTAACCCCTAATGCACCCTGTATGAAAGAAGGTTGCTGCAGCAAAAAGTATCCTCGACCCTCCTGAGAGACACACAGGAGACGACAGATACCCCAGTGGCGGTGAAGAGCCCCGAAGGACGGTGGTCTCTCCGGTGAGATCCATGTGTAACCCTGGATAACCGCTGGGGGGCCTAATAATCCTGTTCCTTCACCTACATTTGTTGTCCACATAAAGGACCATTTATACCCAATGATTCTCGCTTAAAAATTGCTCAAAACCTTCTTTTGAGCGAGAATCGTTGGGTTTAACTGCACAAAAATCATGCAGTTGCACGAGTCATTCATCGTTGTCCTTCAGCTAGCTGAAAAAGAACGATGAGCCTTATCAGGACCGCGTGCTGAGTTCTCAGCCGGAACACCTCTGATACTATTGTTTCAGCTGGTATACCGCTCGGAGAACACAGCAGGAGTATGTAGAAGACAGCGTTCCAGCTGTGTTCTGCATACCCCGCTCAGAGTGCCCAGCTATATATCAGCTGAGCGCTCCGTGAACACAGCAGAAGTATGCAAAAGACAGTGTTCCATCTGTGCTCTGTATACCCTGCTCAGAGCGCTCAGCTGTATACTAGCTGTGCACTCCATGAACACAGCAGGAGTATGCAGAAGACAGCGCTCAAGGTGTGTTCTGCATACCCTACTCGGAGCGCTCAGCTGGGCGATCCGAAAAGACAACAGCTGTATGCAGGAGATAGCGGTCCCACTTGTCTTCTGCAAATACAGCGGGAGCTTTCATTAACACACTTATGCAAAGTGAACGCTCAAAACTGTCGCTCAAATTGTCGTTTGAGCGAATTTTGAGCGATCATCTTGCCACGTAAACACACGCAATGATTATCGCTCAAAAAATGTCTTTTGAACGAATGTTGAGCGATAATCGTTGTCTAAACTAGGCTTAACATAGAGTATTGCAGTTCTGTAAGATCTATACAATACATGTAAATATGGTAATAAAGCCAGCGGCCGGGCTTCATTTGGTCTTGTAAATGATAGTGATGAGATCACATTATATGAAAGTGGTCGATACATCAGCAGTTCTGAGGCCGTCTGGAGAATTCTGGGGTTTCCCATACATGAAAGGTTTCCAACAGTCGTTCATCTCGCTGTTCCTTCCTACTATGTATGGAAATGTAAGTTAGACCTGCAGCTGGTTCCCTCATATAACTACTGCTGTCCTGTCATTACTGGTCATTATGCTAATTAACCATCTTCTCCGCTCATCTAACACGTTCCTCTACATCTGTCTGACTTTTACAGTATTTGTTTCCCAGCTTTTCCCTCAGGGTAATGATCTGAAGAATATTGATGCTGCAGCCATAGTGGTAAAAGAAGAGGTAAATGTGAGGGGTGATGAGCGGTGGAAGGAGGAGATCCCTACAGACACCCGCCCAGGTGAGTAGTAACCACGGAGTAATGCAGAGAACAGTCACATCTTCTGCTCTTTCATCACCTGCAATGTTTTTGTGTTACATTTTTAAGCTCTGCGTTCTGTCAGATTGTTCAGCTGCGTATTCATCCATTTAGCCGAAACACAAATTAAATGTGGATGAAAATGTGATATCGCTACAGGAGATAACCCGTGACGAGCATTTAAATATGCCGATCTCTTAAAAGGTTGTGTTTAGGGATTCCCATAAATGACAACCAAGCGTTTTCATACCATCTAACTCCTGAGGATACATATTCCTCCTGTGATAATTTGCTGGAGCTCACCGCTATGTTTGGGGTGTCGGCAGGTCTTACAATTCGGACATATTGAGGGTAATGGCTATATATGACATAGTTTCTGCAGCAACTCCAACTGACCCCACCAGATAGACGCAATAGGGGACTAGAGGAAGTAGAGCTCTTCTGTAATCAATAAAGCATGACCTAGTGCAGCATAATATTAGTGATTGTTTGCCTGCCTTTTTAGAGCACATTCCATGCCCTCCCCCTTTATTCTTTGCCTTCCCCTACATTGTTGTTGTCACCACTGCTATTTTCTGTTCCTTTTGCTAATTATTAGAGATGAGTGAGCATACTCATCAGAGCTTACTCATTATACTCATCAGAGCTCATTAGCATACTCGAAAGTACTCATTACTCGAGGGAGCACAACGCGATATTTGAGAAAATTTTACCCTCTCCTCCCCGCATGTTTAGCGGCTTTTTTAGCCAATGAACATGCAGGGAAGGCTTTGGCACCTCCTCCTATGCTGTGCCAACCCTGTGCACGTCTATAGCAGTGATTGGCTGGCCGGATCAGGTGACCTAGGATCATAAAAACTCAGGTCACCTGATGCTCGCCTCACACGGAGGCTGGATTAGCTGAGGGACAGAGCTGCTGTGAATGAGGGAGAGCGTTAGGCTGGGTTCACACAGGACGGATTTGCGGCGGTTTTGCCGCGGATTGCCGTTGCATATCCGCACTGCGGCAAAACCGCTGCGTTTGCAGTGCAATGTAGCACAAATGAGATTTGCCAAAAAGCTATTCTCACAGGACGGATTTTTTTCCGCACAGCCGCAGTGCGAAAATGCAACTGCGTCGCGGTTTTAAAAGATGCAGCATGTTCATTCTTAGGTCGTTTCCACAGCGCTGCGGATTTTTCCGTACGAAAATCCGCAGCAAAATCCGCAAGCCCAAATTAACCTTTGAAGCGGTTTTGCCGCAGAAGCAGTCCCGCCTGGGACCAGTAGTGCGCACAAAGCATTCACAAGCATCCCGGCTGTATACTGCAAACTGTTACCAGTTCTATACAATATACTGCTACTGGCGTACACAGACTATATAGGAACTAACAAAACTCCTCTCATGTTTCATTTCTTTATTTGTTTTTGGCTGAAAGCATTTGCGTAATAGGCCCAAGTGTGTGTCCTGTCCATGCGCACTATATAACAAGACTGGACTCACTTTACTCTGTCTATTTTTTGCTAAAGTGTGCGCAAAATACCCTTAGCCTGGGTTCACATAGGGCGGATTTACCACGGATTTGCCGCGGTTTGCCGTTGCATATCCGCACTGCGGCCAAACCGCTGCGTTTGCAGTGCAAATGTGTTTGGGCAAAAAGCTGTTCTCACAGGGCGGATTTTTTCCGCACAGCCGCAGTTCGGAAATGCAACTGCGGCGCGTTTTTTCAAGATGCAGCGTGTCCATTCTTTTGACTTTTCCGCAGCGCTTTTTTTGTCCATAGGCCCTCATGAACGCTGCCAAAACCGCTATTAAATCCGCAGTTGCTTTTGTTGCTGCGGATTTTTATAGCGGTTCCGCAGAAGATTATAAAGGACTTGCTTTAACACGATTCTGTAAAAAAAATGATTGCAGCAAAAGATGTGAAAAATCGTTGGCGGTCTGCCCGCGACAGATTCAAAAAATTCGAAAAGGACATTGAGAAGAGTGGTTCTTCCCCATCCAAAAAAAAGTGCGCCCATTATGACGAGTCGAAGTTTCTATGGACAAGTCGAGAATTGCGCCCGTAAGTGCACTTCCAAATTTGCATGCTTCTACGGTGCCTTGTCTTGCGTTTAATGTTGTGATTACTGTATCAAACTTTTTCTTCCTTTTCCTTCAACAGATCCAGTGGGAATATTGAATCGTCGCAAGTGTCTGAGGAGTCTGAAGTTCGGGAGGGTACCCCAACCTTGGATGACAGCCAGCTGAGCCTTACAGATTCGGAAGCCTCTTCTGGTGCCCCAGAAGTGATGGATTGCATAGCGTCTCGCAGTAGTAGTAGCAGAGCAGGGAGTAACAGTCATGTCAGTTCCGAGTGGTCAGGGAGTAGCGTTTCAGCTAGACCGCAAAGGAAAAACAACCAATCCGATGCAGCCCAAGAAATGCTCAATTTGTTGCGCCGCGCTGACACCGAAGATCAGTGGGATACGATGGGAGCATCAATGGCGGCCCGCATCCGCGAGCTTACATCAGAGCGTCAGTGGGCAATTGCACCTGTCATTTATACAGTTCTGGAGGTCTTTGCATCACCCCGGCCTATTGCAGACGGCTGTGATATTAATATGGCAATGAAAACAGCGGCCTTTGCGGTACAGCCGGGCCTACGAATGTTGTCTCCACCCCAATCTTTCCATGATCATCAAGAAAGGGTTTCTAGGACTATCCCACGCAGTATGTATCTCCCGATACTTGATACATCAAGACTATGACAGGCAGTTCCACATCGCAATCCTCTTTTATGTGATTGATGAACACCCCTTTGCCGCAAAGAACGCAAGCAACTTCCTCTGTCTTGTACTCACCACCACCCAGTTCTCAATCCGGAAGTGGGGCAGGGTTGTTCAAGAGCTACACGACATTGCATTGATCCAAATGTAAAAAGCGAACATCTTTGTCTAAATGCTGCCGACTCCTGGGACACTGCATAGGATAGCCGTGTGTCCAGGAAATCTGCATTGATGGTCATGGGAAAGATTAGGGAAAACTTCTATTTATGACTACGGATTCTCACTGCTCTGCTTCAAAAGACATCTGCAAACACATTCCTCCCCTCCAGTTACATCACTTTGCTGGGTTCACACAGGGTGGATTTCCAGCGGACAATCCGTAGGGAATTGCGCCGTGGCAAATGCACCTGTGGCCGCTAATCCCAGGAATAGCCAGCCAATGTGGACGAGATTTCTCAGAAACCTCGCCCAAATGGCACACCTAATCCGTAGCAGCAAGGACAGTCAAAGCCAGCGTTGCGGCACGGTTTCCTCGTCCGCAGAATGTCCATTTTGCCGCGGCAGATTTGCCGTCCCATGTGGACGAGATTTCTGAGAAATCTCGTCCACATGGCTGGCTAATCCCAGGAGTAGCGGCCGCAGGCGGATTTGCCGCGGCAAAATTCCGGACGGAATTTTCGCGGCAAATCCGCCCCGTGTGAACCCAGCCTAATATTCCCGCTTGTGGCCATCCCCTCCTACTAGGGAGTGCTGTCCTCAAGGGAAAAACGTGCGACGAAGCCGCTTCAAAACCCGCAACTCAGTGCTGCATGTTTTGAAGCTGCACTTTCTCGCGATTTACTGCTGATGCCCAAACCCAAAATTGCTGCTGGGGATATAAGGTCTGCAAACGCAGTGAAACGGAACGGGAAGGAATATGTTTGTTTGTTTTCTTTTAAATTGTAATCTTTTGGGCACTTTTTTTTTTTTTTTTTTTATCCCGCTTGCTGTCCTCCAAGTTTGGGATAGCAACTTCTCTATTTCTATGCGAACAACTCTGTGATTTTGTGTATAAACATGTTTTCTTAATGTAACCAACATACAATTTTTGTGTACTTTTCTAATACTTTATATCTAAAATAAAAAAAGACACTGGTGTGAAATATTGGCATATGGCTGCCTGTTCACGGACGTTTTTGCATTGCGTTCCCCGCGGTGATAATCCGACCGCAGGAAGTGCAATGCTTGCTTTCCATGACGTTGCTATGTAAAGCTCTACACCCCCCCAGCCCACGAGCAGTTTGACACGCCGTAGGATAACACAACACACGTGGACAGGCTTCCCAACCAATCAGCAGATTAAAAAAAAAAAATGTAAAAAAGAGGACTTGGCACAATTCGAATTGGCACAATTTTGGACAACTTGTGTCAAAGTCGTGAGAACAATTTTGGCACCCTACCTTTCGCAAGAAGTGTTTTGGACAAGAATTGCTGTTCTAACTTTTATACACGCTCAAATTTGGAGGAGTATGCATTAGAGATGAGCAAGCATACTTGGTAAGGCAATTTACTTGAGAGAGCGTCCATTTTTTTTGGAGTAACTGCTGGCTCGTCCCTGAAGATTTCCCTAAAAAAATTTCCCCCGTATCCCTGAGGATTCCTCCCTGCCTCCCACCCAAATCTTCAGGGACGAAACAGCGGCTACTCGAAAAAGGCGACTCTCTCTTTCTCGAGTACATCAGCTTACCGAGTATGCTCGCTCATCTCTATTCTTCTACACAACGCTTCAGCTACTTTGAGTAGACCCCTTTCTGTGAAAAACCAAAACTGTCTCCTGTATAGCTTGGTTGTTGGTTTTTAGGGGTTGTTCCAAACAACAAATCATATAGAACTTCTGTGGGAATGTTGGGAAATTTAAATTAGATCCCTAAAGAGGAGTACAGAGCTGCTATCAGTAGATTTAAAAAAATGTCCTTTATTTAATATTACAACCGCTGCACTCGCATAACGAGTTTCATATGGAACCTGTTTCTACTGGCGGCGTACAGTGACTCACTGGTGTGTAAGATCAGAAACAACTTGCATTTGACACTGCATCCTCAAAGGGCCATGCAGGAATTTTTTTTAAATTAAACTTACAGCAGCTCTTCTCTTTTCTTGGGAAGTAATCCCCTGTGTAATGCTATCGCTCGGGAACAAATGTCCAAACATAAAGTTCCGCCACCCAATTAAAAGCAAATTGTGCTACTTTCTCTATTCTGTAATAGATGGAAAATGAAAAGTATTACTTGTTTGTTTGTTTTTTTAGAGGCTAGACAGTTTTAAAAAAAACACAAAAATTGAATAAAACACAAGGCCACTTTTGGTAACTTAATAAACAACAGTTTTATTGTTATAGAGCGATTTCATGGTAGAGTAAGGCTGCCTGCAGACGAGCGGGTCGGATCCGGCAGCGAGAATTCTCGCCGCGGGACCCGACCCGAGCGCCTGCAGAGACGAGCGCGTACTCACCCGCGCCCGGCGGCCCCGGCTCTTTCATGTGCCGGCGCAGACCGGAGCCGGTGGCCGGGTGAGTGACGTATCAAAAATAGGACATGCCGCGGTTTGTTTCTGCGCGACATTTCGCGTGGCCAAACCGCGGCCGTCTGCATAGGAGCGCGTATTGTAATGCACTCCTATGCAGGCTTTGAGCGGCGGAAATCCCGCCACGGGATTTCCGCCCGTGTGCAGGCGGCCTAAGGTGGTAGATGACACAATATTTCAAAGTCTTTATAATACAAGTAACATTTGTAAACTGTTGCAAAATTTCACACTGGTCTGTTATCACAATTGTATGTCATGGATCGACACTGTTATTGGCATAATAAACAAAATAATTCTTGATCTTGTCTTGTCTTCTGCATTTTTCATTGCGAACTCTGTGGGCGAGGTATCAATCTGCATGTAGGGCTGCACACCACCCACACAGGAGTACTGCCATGGCACGGTGCCTTCGGGACTAAGGAAATAGTCAGTGAAGTGGTCCCTCACCTGCACAGCAGTAGCAGCAGGGCGACCTGCACCCCAGTTGATGGCCGTGTCAAAGGCAGGTTCGAGATCTTCAACATCTATCTCAGGGCGATAATCCAGGAGATAGTTGTGAAGAACACAACATGCCTTGACAAGGTCATCAACTGTTTTAGGGTCTACCATTAGAGTAGTGCCTAAAACTCTCCACTGACTAACCATAATCCCGAAGGCACACTTGACCACTCTACGTGTCCGGCTCAGCCTATAATTAAAAGTCCTCTTCGTGGGTATGGGCGCAGCAGGTTTGGCATTGGAGGGAAGGCCTCATCCAATACCATCACAAAGGGGACTGGATGTGTGGTTCCCGGTAAAGGTCTGGGGGCTGGGAGCGTTAGACCATCTCGGAGAATTTGCATCCCAATCTGTGATGTTCGCAGCACCCGAGAATCTTCAGTACTACCATAGGCGCCGACATCAATGCAAACAAATTTGCAATGTGCATCAGCCACCGCCATCAGGACAACCGAGAAATATTTTTTGTAATTGAAAAACTTGGAGCCTGAGTGCGCTGGCTGAAGCACACGGACATGTTTGCCATCAACCGCACCTAGACAGTTTGGAAATTTGGCCACAGTTTGAAAGCCTGCTGCGACACGGTGCCAAGCCTCTTCGGATAGTGAAGGCATCACAATGGCAACTTCTGCCAGATGACGCTGCATGTACACCTTACAATTTCAGTGATGGTTGATTTACCAACCCAAAATTGGAGATGCAGGGATGCATAGCTCTCCCTGTGGCAAGAAATCTGAAAAAAAAAAAGAAATAAAAAAAATTAGTATAATCAGAATGGCAAAAGTATCACGAAGGTTATCCACTCTGTTTGTAATTGGCCAAAATAGAAGCTGTTTATTACGGTGGGCTAGTTGGCAGGATTTTTGGCACACAAATGCCATGTGCATTCCATCCTGGAGGAACCCATTCTGAAGTTGGATTAACCTGAGCTTGTTTATACATCGATGCGCAGAGAATACTCACACCCACACACATGCAGAAAACAAGCTACTATGCACATCCTCTCTGTTAAGCTCAAGGCTTTGTAGTAAATTGCATTCAGCAAGCAGGTTAACGAACTTCATTACAGCCAGTGTGTTGGCTGTTCAAGGGATTGTCCGCAAATGATGGCCGTCAATGGGAGTGTCGCCAGTAGACTCTGCTCCTGTGAATTCTATGCATTGGCGTTGCCATCCTGTGCCACTACCGTGGCAATAGAGAGTCACCTCTCTATATAATTATGATGTGGCAGAAATATCCGAGTGTTCAGTGAAAAGGAGACGTTTGACGTGGTTCAAAAAAAACAAACATCAAGGACAATAGATGCACCCATGTGCTATATTTACTAGTGTGTACGTCTGCACAGCCAGATAACATGGGCACATGAACACCGTATAGGGATCCACTGACTATAACATGATGCATGGCTGTACACGTACCTATGGACGCACCTAAACACACTTTTTAAATAATTTTGGGACCAGCGAACAATAATAAAAAAATGATTACATACCGGAGGGTGATGAGCAGCCTTTCCTCTGCAGTGATCACTTGGCGCATGAGAGTATCTTGGAAGGTTAGGTCGGGGCGAACCAGCTCCAGCAGTCGATCGAACGCCTCCATGGGCAACCGACAGAACTGGAGGAACTTCTCCGGATGGCTTTAAAAACTATTTTCTGTGCAACGTCAACCGTCATTACGTGCTATAGTGGGCTTACTTTTTCAAATCCTGGAACAAACTTCCAAAATGCCCCTTTGTCCCACGTTCGGATAGGAGGGGATGGACCCAGTAACGCCGGGTTCTACGGTCAGTCTGCAAGGGGAAATTGGCAAGAAGAGATAAGTCCCTAATCGGACATAATTGCACTCCGTGATAACAAACAGTTGCGCCAATTATTTCTACTTAAGCCAGTGAAACACACATAATCAGAGTAAAATAGCTCACCTTTTTTTTGCTTCTGATTGTCCATTAGTACTACCAGCAGCAGCAGTCTCCTGCGGTAACACCTCCTGAGCCAAATTGGTCGTGCGCAATCCATGCCAACAAGCAGGAGCAAATACAAACACAAAATGGCCACAGGGCCTTTCCTCTTTCTACAAGGGACAAAAGTGGGCAGGGACAATGACATCACTACAGGAAACAGTTTTTTTTCAAGATCTGCACCTAATTCCACACGAAAATCCGCACTTCAAAACGCGGCTGTCATTACAAAAGCGCTGCAGTTTTTACTGCAGGACTTTACATGCGGAATTCAGTGCGGTAAAACCGCTCAAAAATACGCAGTAAAAAACGAGGCACAATTGTGAGCTCAGGTGCGGATTTGGCGTAGATATGGTTTGGTTATGGCAAATCCGCAATGGAAAAAACGCAAGAAATCCGTGGTAAATCCGCCCTGTGTGAACCCAGCCTTAGTGTGTGTCCTGTCGATCCACACTTTATAACAAGACTGTACTCATTTTACACTGTCTATTTTTGGCTTAAAGTGTACGCAAAATACCTTGCAGTTTGCGTAGCATTTTGACACAGTGCATTATACAACATGATTAACACTAGGGGTGAGGATCAAGGACGTGGACTTCCGAATGAGGGTGTGGGCAGAGGCCAAGGTCCTGGGCAGGGTGAAAAAGTGCCTGCTGCTGAGGGCCTGCCGTAGCTTCATCTCACAGTTTGCAGGTCCGCGTGGTACACGATTATTAAAACCACAACATTGCGATCAGGTGATGACGTGGATAGCAGATAACGCGTCCAGTAATTTATCCACCACCCAGTCTTCCACGCAGTCCACTCATGCTAGTCAAGGGACTGGACCTGTGAATCCTCACGCTAATCCTCCTTCCTCCCAGCCTGGTCACTCCAGGAAAAGGAGAGATTCTGAGTCGCAAACAACGGTTCATCAGCCACCTGAGGAGTTTATCGTGACCGATGCCCAAAATCTGGACATTTCACAGTCTCAGGGTGATGAGGGTGGGGACTTCCAAGTAGTGTCTCACGAGGTATTTGTTGATGATGATGATGATGAGACACAGTTGTCTGTCAGTGAGGTTATTGTTAGGGCAGTAAGTCTGAGGAAGGAGCAGACTGAGGATTCAGAGGAAGAGCTGGTGGATGATGAAATGACTGACCCGACCTGGGTTGGTAAGCCTATTTAAGACACCGCTTCAGAGGGGGAGGCAAGTACAGCACCAGAACAGGTTGAAAGAGGCAGTGGGGTGGCCAGAGGAAGAAGCAGGACCAGAGCAAGTAATCCCCCAACTGTTCCCCACAGCACCTCCTCGCGGCAAGCTCCCGTGCAGAGGGCTAGGTGTTCGAAGGTCTGGGGGGTTTTTAATGACAGCGCGGACGACTGTCGAACAGTGGTGTGCAACCTGTGCCACACCAAGATCAGCAGGGGAGCCACCACCACCAGCCTGACCACCACCAAGCATGCGCAGGCATATGATAGCTAAGCACCTGACGAGGTGGAACGAAGGCTATTCACCACCTGCGGGTCACACCACTGCCTCTTCCCCTTTGTCACATGCTGGCACTGAGCGGAGGTCCGGGAGGAAGCGCCGCTGTGCAGGAGAAGCTGCCTGCCTGCGCAGAGACCTTAGTGAAATTCAGGTGACTGGAGTCTGATGGGCATTAAAGCAGAACAAGGAGGATGACAAAAGACCAAACCAGCATTTAATCAGCTTGGATGTGCTTATGTAAAGCTTACTGGGACTGCTGGTATCCTATCTCTGATAGACATCAAACTGCTGCTTGAGAAAGGCAGGTATGTTCTGCCGAAACGCGTTGCAATAAACGTTTGAAGAATGCAATAAGCTGCTTATCATTTCCTAGGCTCTGGAGCGCGGGGGTACTTTTATACTGAATTTGGATCTGCTTTTGGATAATGTAGCCCTCCCAAGGGTTGCAATCCCCTGGACGTCTCTCCAATATTGGATTTTGGAGCCTGGAATATTGTTCAAGGCTATCGTGGATTTCGGGTGCCAGTGGCTTCTCTTCACAGAGAAGTCCACTGGGCACCAGGTGAGTTGTTACTCACTTAGTTGTAAATAAGGTTGCTTATTTATTTTTTTCTAATATGAGGCACTGAGTAATTGATACATAAGGCCGCCTGCAGACGAGCGGGTCGGATCCGGCAGTGAGGATTCTCGCCACAGGACCCGACCCAAGCGCCTGCAGGGACGAGCGCGTACTCACCCGTGCCCGGCAGCCCCGGCTCTTTCATGTGCCGGCAGCTGGCGCATGGGCAGACCAGAGCCGGTGGCCGGGTGAGTGACGTTTTTGTGTGGGGCTCTGCACAGAAATAGGACATGCCGCGGTTAGTTTGCCGCGCGACCAAACTGCGGCCGTGTGCATAGGATTACGTTTGTTAACACAATCCTATGCAGGCTTTGAGCGGCGGAAATCCCCCGGGAAATCCCGCCGCGGGATTTCCGCCCGTGTGCAGGCGGCCTAACTGAGATACAATTCCCCTCCCAGGACGCAGGCACTAGCTTCTCCCGACCTGCATCCACCCCTTCACCTGCATGGTCCTCCACTGCCTCCACCAATGTGTCCCAGCGCAGCGTTCAGCTGTCCATAACACAAACATTAGAGCGCAAGCGTAAATATGCAGCCACCCACTCGCATGCACAATCACTAAACATGCATATCTCCAAACTGCTGAGCCTGGAGATGCTCCCATATAGGCTGGTAGAAACTGAGGCTTTCAGCAACCTCATGGCGCGGCGGCCATCCCTTGCTACTCGGTCCCCAGTTGCCACTATTTTTCCCGCTGTGCCGTCCCCGCCCTACACCAGCCCGTGTCACGGAATATCAACCGTGCCCTCACAAACGCGGTTACTGGGAAGGTCCACTTAACGACGGACACGTGGACAAGTGCTGGTGGGCAGGGACACTACATCTCACTGACGGCACATTGGGTTAACCTGGTGGAGGCTGGGACCGAGTCTGACCCTGGGTCCGCTCACGTGCTACCCACACTTTGGATTGCGGGTACTACCTCGGTCATGCTTTCTCCGGCTTATTATGCCACCTCCTCCTCCCCCACCTCTCAATTACCATCTGTGAGCACGTCGCCTTCAGTTGGTAGCTCGAGGCACTGCGGTGGGGAAGCATCAGCAGGCCGTGCTGAAACTCCTGAGCTTAGGTGATGAGGCACACTGCCCAAGAGCTGTTACAGGGTTTGACGGAGCAGAAAGATCTGGGGCTTTCGCCGCTGAACCTCCAACCAGGCATGGTTGTGTGTGACAATGGGCGTAACCTGGTGGCGGCTCTGCAGCTTGGCAGACTGACACATGTGCCAGGCCTGGCCCACGTGTTTTATCTGGTGGTTCAGCGCTTTCTTAAAAACTACCCCAATTTGTCTGAACTGCTCAGCAAGATGCGTCGCGTGCGCGCACATTTCAGAAAGTCTACCACAGATGCTGCCACCCTCAGGAGACTGCAACAGCGCTTCCAGCTGCCAGTTCACCGACTGTTGTGCGTCGTGCCCACGCACTGGAATTCAACTTTGCACATGTTGGCCAGAGTTTACGAGCAGCGTAGAGCCATTGTTAAATACCAGCTATAACATGCCTGTCGGAGTGGTAGTCAGCCTCCGTACTTCTTCACAGAGAAGTGGGCATGGATGTCTGACATCTGTTAGATGTAAGGAAACTTTGAGGAGTCAACACAAATGGTGAGTGGCGATGTCGCCATTATCAGCGTAACCATCCCACTTCTTTGCCTGCTGAGAAGGTTGCTGCTAGGCATTAAGGCCGACGCTTTGCGGATAGAAAAGGAGATGGGGGATGACAATACGTCGCTTGATAGCCAGACCACCCTCAGTTCTGTTTCTCAGCGTGTATTGGAGGAGGAGGAGACTGAGAGTCATCCTCCTAGTGAGGACAGTGATGTGTTGTGTATTGAGACTCTGGCACACATGGCTGACTTCCTGTTAAGCTGCCCTTCCCGTGACCCTCGTGTTAGACGCATTCTGGCCAACACGGATTACTGGGTGTACACCCTTTTCGGTCCACGGTTTGAGAGCCTTTCCACTCTCTTTCCCGAAGGGGAAAGGAGTACGAGAGTGATGCAATAGCACAAGGCCCTGGTGGAAAAGCTGATACTAAACTTCCCATCTGACAATGCTAGCGGTAGAGGACGTAATTCAGTGGGCCAACTAGCAGGGGAGACGAAAGGAACAGGCAGCATGTCCAGCACAGGCAGGGGAACATTCTCCAAGGCCTTTGCCAGTTTTATGGCACCCCAGCCAGACTGTGTCATCACTCCCCAGTCTAGGCTGAGTAGGAGGGAACAGTGGTGAGGGTGTGCATAGCCGACCGTACCAACGTCCTCCGTGATCCCTCTGCTCCTTACAACTATTGGGTGTCAAAGCTGGACATGTGTCACGAACGTGCGCTGTACGCCTTGGAGTTGCTGGCCTGCCCTGCCGCTAGCGTTTTATCAGAGAGGCTGTTTAGTGCTGCTGGGGGGATTATCATGGATAAGCGTACCCGCCTGTCAACTGACCTCCTCCTCCTCCTAAACCAGCATATCAGCATGCGAGCAGCCAATTCTTCAGAGGGCCAAAAGGCTCTGTAAAAACTATTGATTTTGGTGGGCTGCCTCCAGGCTCTGTCAAAAAATTTTTTTCTGAGGGTCGCCTCCAGGTTCTCGTCCCCAATTTTGAAGAGGTTCACCACTAGAGCTCAGAAAACGTGCTGATTCCAGCTTCATACGCCCACAGAGTCCACAAATGTATCCCAGCGCAGTGTCCAGCTATCTAACACCGAGACAGAGTGAATTGTCCTAGTTTGGCCACTCTAATTTCTTCATAGTACATGTTGTTTTTTCCTGGGTACTGGTTTTTTTTAACAGGCAAGCTACCGCCTGTTAAAAAAACCAGTAGAGGCAGGGGCTGGGACAAGCGGTAGCTTGCCTGTTGGTGGACCGCCACCTGGATCCCATTAACCAAGTACGAGCTCTATGTTAGAAAAATATTTCAGAGGTACATCTATAATCTTGGTACACAAATCTTTCAGGGGTTCGCCTATACTTTTGGTAAACAAATCTTTCAGGGGTTCACCTGCACTCTGCGTAAAAAAATCGTTTGTTGTAGAATAGGTTGTTGAATTGTAGTACTGGCGTCTGAGTCCCCTTTATGCCCACGTTTGTGGCACGTGAAATTTTGTGACGGAGGTGGCATGGGATTAGAATTATGATCATACTTTAATTTATCAGCAATTCTCATCAGCATTGTGGGCTATCGCTCACAATTTCAAAGCGGGTCGCTGCCAGGCCCTGCCAACTCTCTGCAGTGTATGTCCCCTGTTTCTCCTCATCCAATATGCACTTATAAATAGACATGAGGGTGGTGTGGCTATCAAGCGACAGTGTGGCATGAGGACAGCTAAATGCTGCGCAGGGAAAATTTCAGTATGCTGTGGACTACTGAGTAGGCGAAGGGGTGCGCCTTACCCCGTCTGGGATGGGGACAGTTGGACGCTGCACTGAGACAAATTTCAGTACACTGTGGACGCAGCGCCCGAGCATTTTGGTGCTCACTCATCTCTAGTAATTATCCATTGATTTTCATATGTATGTTACCGATAATCAGTCCCTGTGCTTGAGAAAAGAGCATTTGGAGCTCCGAAACGTGTTGCATCCCTCTTTACTGTCAAAATAAATATTTGTTCTCTTTGACTTTCTAACAGAGGTGTCTCTTATTTAGACCATCCTTTATGGATTACAAAAGAGCCCTACTTCCTGTAGTCCCCTATTGCGCCTATCTGGCTGTGTCTGTTGGTGTTTTTTGTTGGTTTCCCTGAGCGCAGGAGTTTTTCTTTGTCTAATTTATTACTTCTGGGGGTTTTCATGCACCCCACCCTCTCTCCATGCATGCTCTCCTCTGATGTCCCTTTGGGACAGGGTTTCCTCCACTTATGACTGTTTGCACCCTTTCTGCTGTTTGCACCCTTTTCACGCAATAAACTGTCACAGGTTTGAGGCCCATTTAGACGGGACGAATGTTGGGCAAACGATGCCTGGCACTTGTCACTGCACATACTCACTGTCGTGCTGCTGCATGGAAGCTAGTATCGCTGACTCACAGCGGGATGGCTGGAGGAGATTTCTCTCCCCGCGCTCCCCCACCCCTCTCTATTCAGTTAACAAAGCAGTACTGAGTGGCTGCTATTTACACTGAATGCTCATCATTTAGCACATTGTCCATTGTTTATGCTGCATCAACGAAGGACGATGAACCAAACTATGAGCGTTCAGTGTAAACGGCAGCTGTTCAGTACTGAACCGCCACTATGTTAAGTCAATGAAGAGGGGTGGGGGAGCGAGAGGAGAGAAATCTCCTGAAGCTGCCCGCACCCCTGCTGGCTACTCTGTGAGCTCACAGGAGTGAGTATGTGTGGGGATGAGTGTCGGGCATCGTTTGCCGACCTTCGTCCCGTCTAAATGGGTCTTCACTTCACTTACTTCTTGGCTACAATCAACAGAGACACAGTCCCGACCATATCCTTGTCCTGTTCTTTTTTTTAAACAAGGTTTTCTGGGACATTTGCATATATTAGAATTGTGTTTAAATAAACCGGAGTATTCCTAGGGCAATTTCATAATATAAAAAGGGATAATAATCGTCCAACTATCAAAAGTCACACAAGTGCAGCATTTTATTGTAAATCACATACAAGGTCTTCTGTGATGTTTCCATATATGAGTTCATTTCACATTCCTCCACAAACTGCTTCTAGCCAGCCTGTTCTACTCTTCACCATTTTCATTTAAGTGACCCATATCAGCCTTGGAGGATAATAACCAAAAGTCAAGTGAATTTTTATTAACCCCGGGGAATAATGTGCAGAAACAACTGCTAGATTACTCTTATACCAGTGATAAGTTGGGTGATTATTGCCCCATGTAAAGGCATCTTAGCTGTCAAACACCAGTGATTGTAGCTGGCAGGTGTTATATACTTCAAACAGCCAGCACCCACTGGGTAAGCAGCGGGCACATCTTCCAAGAACACTTCATATTCACCCTGCACCTCTGTGATGTACATGCAAGTCACAGTAGGGGAAATTGGTTCATTATTGAAATTTACCTAAAACCTACAAATTTTGTATAGAAATTTTCTATACAAATATTATAAAATATCAAATATATATTTTCTTAATTTAAAAATAACAAAAATACATTTTATTGTTGGCAGATGCCGGTACCAGGAGCTCGGGGGAATATCGGATGTCTTCAGATCTTAACGCAGAAGACTGCAATATTGCACAAGATACATTAGAAGAGCCCACTATTACCCGAGATAAACCCTCAGCCCTTCACAGCAAACATCTATCATCTGATCCTGCTACACAGGTCCTGCTTTCTGATGCATCACAGACTACTGAGCCAGATAAAAGTCACAGCAGAGATGTTGAATATCAAAAAGCTCTCACAGAGGAGAAGGCATTTCTACATTCAGAAAGTGGAAGATGTTTCATAGATAAACCCGATCGTGTTCCACATGAGAGAAGCCACACAGGGGCGAAGCCATTTTCATGTTCTAGGTGTGGGAGATGTTTTTCCCGGAAAGCACATCTTGCTAGACATCAGAGGAGTCACACTGAAGAGAAGCCGTTTTCCTGTTCGGAGTGTGGGAGATGTTTTTCCCAGAAATCAGATCATGTTAGACATCAGAGATCTCACGCGAAGATTTTTTCATGTCGTCAATGTGGAAAATGTTTTACTCAGGAATCAAGTCTTGTTCTACATAAGAGAATTCACACACAAGAGAAGTCATATATTTATGTTCAGAATGTGGGAAATATTTTACCCAGCAATCCTATTTTGCTAGACATTAGAGGGCTCACACAGGGGCAGAGCCAATTTCAGGTCCTGAATGTGGGAAATGTTTTACCTTGAAATCACATCTGGTTAGACATCGGAGAATCCACATGGAATTGCAGATTTTGTTAATCAAGGCTGTGTTAGGCTCCTAGGATCAGCTATGGGCCAGATCCAAAGACCGCTGGGCTGCCCTTATTGGGGCAATCTCCCCGCTTAGGTAGGGCCAGGTCAACCTCACGGTAGCACAGGGTCAGTTGCCTGAAACCCGTGTGCGTACCCAGTCCTCTTTGGTCACGATCGTAACAGATAGAAAGAATACTCCAGTGGCACAACATATCTATCAAGAACATGGTGGAAATCCAGATTGCTTAAGTGGTATTCCAGGGAAATACTGTTGATGACCTATCCTCAGAATAGGTCATCAATGGTTGAGCTGCTGGGGTCTGTCGCTCGTGACCCTGACCGATCAGCTGAGTGGGCGCATGCTGTCAGCAATGCAAATACACAGAGGTCAGAGTGGAAGCCTCCATGTGTAAGGCCGCCTGCAGACGAGCGGGTCGGATCCAGCGGCGAGAATTCTCGCCGCGGGACCCGGCCCCTAGCGCCTGCAGGGAGGAGCGCGTACTTACCCGCGCCCGGTGGCCCCGGCTCTTTCATGTGCCGGCTGCCAGGCAGCCGGCGCATGCGCAGACCGAAGCCGGCGGCCGGGTGCGAGCCCCGCACAGAAATAGGACATGCCGCAGTTTGTTTGCCGCGCGAGATTTCGCGCGGCCAAACCGCGGCCGTCTGCATAGGAGTGCGTATTGTAATGCACTCCTATGCAGGCTTTCAGTGGCAGAAATCCCGCCGCGGGATTTCCGCCCTTTTGCAGGCGGCCTTACTTCGTATAGTGGCCGGTGTTTGTACCTGCAGGCAAGGCGCCCATTGATTTCAATGGGAACTGTGGCTGCAGTTACAAGCTCTGGCTATTATACAGAGGTCGGCATGGACACTTCTGCTCCAACCTCTGTGTATTTGTGGCGCTGACAGCTTGCGCCCGGTCAGCTGATTGGTCAGAGTCCCGAGTGACAGACCCCAGCCAATCAAACATTGATGACCTATCTTGATGGTAGGTCATCAATAGTATTTCCTGGAAAACCCCTTTAAGGTTTCTAGCATTAAAGATACTATACGTTTCCTAGGGTAGGGTGGTGGGTGGATATAAACCAATTTTGCACAGAGAGAGTTAGTGGGACTTTAGATTAAGGGCACTTTTACACAGAACAACCTGTTGGCTGCAGATGCTCGACAGGTCGTCCCAGCAATAATCGTTCCTGTGCTTTTACAACATGATGTTCAGGTCTGGTGACTGTGCTGGCTAGGGAAGATGCTGAACCCCATCTTCATAGTCCTGAAACCACACCAGGACATAGCAAGCTGCATGAATAGGGGTTTTATCATCATGGGAAATAGCATCTTTGTGAGAAGACCATGCCTGCACTGTCTGCACCATTGGTTGGGCCTGAGCAGCCAGAATGTCACTATAGTCCTCGGCAATTGCCCTCCCTTTGAAGGTGATGAAGGGCACTGCAGAAACCATGAGATAGTTCCCCAAACCATGACAGATCCACCACCATGCTTGACTATGGGAAGCAGACAGGTGGGATGATGGGCTTTCCTCAACGTTTACCAGGCATAAACCCATTCTATGGAGGGAAATAACAAGGGAATATTCATTGGACCAACCACATCGACAGACCAGGATTTGTGCTCATGGCACCACTGTAGTTGTCTTCGTGTATTCATTTATGTATTGCTGCTCTGCTATAATAACTCTGTTTGTGGCGTTCTCTCCTCGCTGTAATGGTCGAGAGGATGCTGGAAATAATGACTGAGCTCAGCAGTCACTCTGGCTTCAGTTGTCTTCCTATTAGAAGTCACAATCCGCTTCACCGTCCTTCTGTCTCTTTCACTAAGTCTACACTTTTGGCCATTATTGTGGTCATCAGATGACGTTTTACCTTCAGGGGTGGATTCCGGCACCATTTTTGATACTGTACCCCCTGCCATACCAAGTAAACTGGTGGTTATGCTGACAGATGCAACGGCTAGCCTGGTACCATAATCCCTAACATAGCATCAAATGGGTTGCTGGTCAGGCAACTGGATGTGCGAACATCTGCCTTTGCTTGGATTACTATATGATGCTGGGTGGGCGTCGACCCAGCTGGATGGTCTGCTGCATTTCATAGTCCCAAACCGTTACCTGAAATAATGCAAGTTCATCATCAATATACACATCGTTATCTTATGACTTTTGGCACATTAATGTACACTCTTTATAAAAAATAAAAAAAACAAGCAGGCACCTAAAAGGAGTTGTGTTTTTTCTGCAAAACTTGGCATGCAGTTACATTTCAGAGAGATATGCAAAAATGCTAGTGTAAGAGAGTTAGTTAGGGTCTGTAGCGCTGATCTAGAATGACCATGACCAAGAGCATTGTTCCATTCAATGTTGATGTCGGAGGAGGTACCGTTGCCTATCTGTTGCACCCATATGTGAGAGGTTTCATTATAATACATGGAGCTATAGGGGTGTGTATTAAGCACTTGTAATACACAGTGAAACAACACTTGTGTGAGAGAGGCCTAAACAGAGTTGGAGAGGGGAGTATTATTGGAATGCGAGAAGTTAGACAATCGTATCAACAAATTGCCCGCAACCTGGGCTGTTCCAACCAAACAGTTATGAGGTGTTGCGACCAGTGGATGCGTGAGGGCACACAAGGTGACCGGGTTCAGGATGCCCTTTACAGACCACCAGTAAAGAGAATCGTCCAATCATCCGACAGCCACGAGTAGCTCTAACTGTTTTGCAGTTCACCATCCAGAGACAGGTGGAACCATCATCACACCCCTATGTCTGTCGGAACCATTTCCAGGCGTTTGGCTGAAGGACATTTGGTTTCATGGTGCCCATTACGTGTACTGCCTTTGAAACCCACCATCGCCTCTTTTTGCAGAATGTCATGAACTACGGAGTGAAACCAGGTTGTCTTCAGTGATGAATTCAGGTTTAGTTTGCGCACGGACAACGGTTGTGTTCATGTCTAAAGACCTAGGTGTGAGCGCCTAAACCCTGTCCTTGCTGTGATGAGGCACTCTGCTGCCACAGCTGCTGTGATGGTCTGGGGAAAAGAATCACATATTTTGGTAACTCTTCTCTGAACTTGCTCCAGTTTGTCTATGTCTTTTTTTCGTTCAAAAATATTTTTTTATGACATAGGTGACAAAACATAATTAACAATAATGTATAGCTGTATAACTGACAGGTTAAGCTCTATAAAAAGGCATTTAACAGCATATCTCTTCTGCCAGTGGACCTTGAAAAGCATCCAAAGGGAACACCCATGTCACAGATGTTAGAAGAACACATATAATTATTAGACCTTTTAAAGTTTTAATTGTCTGTTTCTCAGTTTCAGGCTTCTTTCACATGAGCGCATATCGGCCAGATATTGGATTCCAATGCATCAGATCACATGGGCGTATTACAGAGACGTAAAAACACCCGGCCAAGCCAATATAGCGCCGGGCATTTTTATGTTGGGCCCAAAGATAGTCCTGGAACTATCTGTTGGGCCGGAATACGCTGTTCTCCTCTCCCCCCCAGGCTCACCTCTTGTTATTCCCCGCTCGTTCTGTGCAATGTGAGGGGGTGGGATGTGGCGGAGTTAAGCACCATCCCACCCCGCCCCCTTCCATTGATGGCTATGGACAAGGGGTGGGATGTGGGCGGAGCATAGCGCCTGCGCTCTCCCTGCCCCTTACAAAGCCATCAATGGGAGGAGGCGGGGTGGGCCGATTCTTAGCCCCACCCCGTCCCACCCCCCTCCCATTGCACAAAACGAGCGGGGAGGAATGAGAGGTGAGCCAGGTGATGGCCTGGTGAGCTTGGCGCATTTGCGCTGGCCTCACCAGGCCATACGAACGGGCGCACAAACGTTAGATTTGTGCGCCCATTCACCAGATTTTTCACTCCAAATGTAGTGTATACTTGCTGGCAGTGAAAACGGCACGGCCGATATCCGCTCGTGTGAAAGAAGCCTCAATGTGTGTTTCAAAATTGGTAAGTGTTTTTGACTGTGTTTCATCAATCTGATAAATGGATGGCATCCACTGGGACAGTAGATTTACTGCCTAAGCCTCATCTGGAGTGGTTGTGGTCATGAGTACTTGGTAAGGACCTTCATAGCGTGGTCCCAGAGATTTTATTACATGTTCCTTTCAAAACCCCCACCAGTCTCCTGGCTCCAGAAAAATGTGTTGCATGCATGGAGTCAGGATCTGGAAGGGAAGCAAACACTTGATTATGTATCAAATATGAATGTTTCTGCAGGGCCGGGACATACCTGGGGAGGGTATCATGCTGCATCTGTAACTGCTGCTGAAAGTACTACCCTGTACTGGAAGCTGATCCAAAGGAAGAAGGGTGGTAGGGAGTGTGAAAAGGGGTTGCATTTCTGTTGTCTGTGGAACCCCATACCAACAAATTACCTTGTTCAACAATTTCTTGGCTGCTGCCTCTGTAGTGGCAAAACGATACCTGATCGGACAGGCCTTAACGCATACAGATAGGCTGTCAACACAGATATGGCATAATATATATCCAATTTGCAACCTTTTGAAGTGGGTAGAGCGGCCCAGTGTGTGCCTGTGTGCTGTCTTCACTACTCTCCCTGTTTTCATAAAGCACAAGTTATACGTGCCTGGGTATACTTGGCTATGACCGTGCTAAATCCAGAGGCAATCCAATGTTGAGACACGAGGTTTCACATATCAGTCTTTGACTAATGTGTTTTTCCATGTGCACAGTGGGCCATCATTGAGTAGAGGGCATGAGAGAGACCTAATCGGTGGTCTCTTCCCCATAGGCCAGTGTCCGTCTGGCTTGCCCCTGCCTTCGCCAACTGCTCCTTTACTTGAGCAGATCAAACTCACTGGATGAACAGGGGTTATAGGTTGGACGTTGACCTAACCCTTGTGATAGACATGATGATTGCTATTATAAAATGTCTATCGATTAATATAACCCAAATGTATTTTGTTGTTGTAATGACTTTTAGCTCAAGAGTTTAAAGGACACACACACAATCTAATCATGGTATTTGCTAGCCAATGGATGGGTGATGTATTTGCTCTAAGTACATAGGGATTGCACAAGAGACCTCTAAGAGTTAAGGGCCATAGTGTCGTGTATATCCTGTGTTTAATACTGAGTGTTTACCTAGGCCCCCTTCCACTCTCATCCTGAAGCTAGGTAAACAATGATTCATCACTACACGGAGATGACTTCAGCTAGAGGACGAAGTCCATGCTGCCTCAACACTTGGAAGGGGGTGGGCAGAGAGGTGGGGGATTCTATATGATCCAACAAATGAGAATCTTATATGTTACTGATGTAATGTGTTGCACGCCCATTGAAGGGCGGTTGTCATGTGTTATAATAAAAAGCCTGAGCCTCTACACAGTGTAGAGACTCTCCCGGTTTTAGACAAGCATTTGTGTCTGATTCTGGTCGACGATGTGTGCACACGATACTCAATTCGGAAAGCGACAAAATACCCCAAAGCCTGCTGGAGAAATCATAATCCAGATCAGTGGAGTCCCTGGGTGAGCGAGTGGATCTGTGAGGTCACAGCCTGGAACGTACAGAGATCGGCAGATGGCACGCAGAACTCAGGGGCCCGAAAATCTACAGAACACGGTAAGATTGCTTTATGTAAATCTACCGATGTGAGCTGGGTTCTGACTGCTTTTCTGCCTGTTCCTGATCCAGACTGGACCTTCACTGAAAGACAGGTCTGTCCACTCAGAAAAACCACCGTTTTTACCTGTCTAGGGGTATTTTGTACGCTGTGTATGCTGTTGTGTCTGAGACGGTTAAAAATTGTTTATGCAAGACCAAGAGATAAATTCTGTGAGGGTTAATGTGTCAGGAGGGCGGACTCGGCTGTTTAAGTCTGAGGGAACACGCCAGTGACACGTGCTCCTAGGTAAAACTAGTGTGAGGTTAGGAAGATTTATGATACGTATACTTAACTTTATGATTGAGCGTGTTATGTTCTCATATGTGGAAAGGTATATACGTATGAAGTATAGTCGTGCTTTGTGACGGCTGATTTCTCCAGAATATTATTGAGGTTTTGGTCATTGAAAATAATCGTCAGTCTCTGTGTATAGCTAAATGTCCTGTCTAGATCGTGTACAAGGAGTGCTCTTGGGGATTACTAGTAGAGGTTGGTTGATATAAAGGTGGATGAGATATATATATATATACCTTGAGCCGTTGTGGGTATTCTCCAGTAATCCCGTCTGTCTGGTATTATAGAAAGTAAAAAGGAAAGTTGATATAAGCCATTGTGCAACATGTGGCTGAAGAGGTCTCCCTTTGTTATGTGGGGGGAGGGGTGCTGGTAAGAGAGTGAACTGAAAGCTTTTTCAATTAACCCTTTCTGTTTCCTTTGTCTTTTCTGAGTGGGAAAGAGAGGTTATATGGGGAGGATTTGAAGAAAGCAGATTTTACAAGAGAAACACTATTGTGTCCAGAAATTTCGAATAGAATAGAGTTGAGCAAAGTGAGCAAGGACAAAGGTCATAGAGCTTGTGATTTGGTTACTGAACAATGGGAAAGGACCAGGAAAAGTTGCAGAAAGAAATGCCAGGTTATAGACAGATAAGATAGGCTGTAGAAAGTTTACAGAAGATGAGCAGGAAGCCTAGCAGAAAGAAAGGTGTTTTTAGATTGCTAGGAGGAGGTATAACATAGTTGAGAGATTGAAGAGGGGAAAGCATGTAGGGGGGTATGTGTATTGCTAATGAACAATGTAATGTCTTTGTGTTGACTACAGCCCCTCCCTGTAATGGCGGCCGTGCTTGCAATGTTTACAATCCAACATAGTGTGACTCTGCAGTAAATGTAGTGAGGCCTGCCCCCACCCTGAAGTTACTTCCCCCCATGTGCTCACTTTCAGGGTGTGTGATGTTACTTCCGGTCCCTCCCCATCCGGGACAGGACCTGGCCCCGCCCCTTCCTCCTCCAGCGGCCATCTTGCCTCACCTGGAAGTGCTGCTGCCCCTGGCCCCGCCTGGTCCTCCGGCAGCCATTTTGCCTCACCTGGGAGATTTGTAGCCCCGCCCCTTTCTGCCTCTGGCGGCCATTTTGCTGCACTTGGGAGGCCTATATTCCCCAATGCCACTGTATCCAGTGCTAACATCATGATTGTCTGAAATAAAGTTTTGTTTGACCAGACTTTGTTACGCTCCAAGATGTGGCCACTTTGGATGTGTGATAAGTTCAGGGAAACAAACCTTTGTGGAGATGCAGCTTGGGACATAGTAGATGACTAAGCTGGTTTATAGTGCATGGAAGAATGGAATTGATGCATGGGGGGCAGAGACCAGGAATACATGACAGGGGACACTCTCTCATGTTTCCAGAGGCTGTGTTTTCCACTGCCCGCTTCTCCAATGGATGCTCAGACAGATGATGTTATGGAAGGCTCCTACAGATGGAATAATTTCCCTATAGTCACCCAGCAAACTTTTTCATGCAATTTGATGAAGTAATTTTACTTTTAATGTGAAGAAAGAGGGATTGAATTGCCCAGAGTAGGATGTTAATTCATCCGTATTCTTTAGTTTTTCTTTAAGTCTTTTGTATATTCTAGTGTCAGTCTACACTGAAGCTATAATTATATTCTGACAGGAGAGTAAAAGCTAAACGCTGGCCATACCCTGAAATACTATTACACTGGGTGACGTAAAATTTGAATTGTGTGGCGCCCCCTTGTGGTAAAAAATGCTAACTGCGACCTGAAATAAAAAAAACAACATTTTTTTTTTTGTAAGGAGATTTTCGCTCAGACTTCGCTGTACACAATGTCACCTTGACCTACAAAGTGTTTGTTTTTGTGCCTCTTGGTTTACTAGTTTGAACGCAATGACTCTTTTTCCATTGAGTATTCCGCTTCAAAAGGGGGGAGGCAGAGGTGATCTGGGCCATAGATGATCTAGGTGTTGTAGATCAGCTATTGGGTTTGAAAAAAATAAATAAATGATTTTGTGCTACAAGATTCCGAGCCATGTGAAATAAAACATCAGCACGATTATTTAGTACTAATACAGTAAGAAACTGCAGATATGCAAACAGTAACCAGAACCTCTGTTGATAATGCATATGTTGAGCTTTTTGCAGATGGTATCAGGGTGAGGATTGATGACTCCACATCGGATATGCAGTGGTCATACAACAAGATGTCCTAGAAGCAGAAGCTCTGCCTCCGCATGTCACAGTACAATAAGCGGAATTGAAGGCCCTCACTGAGGCGAGTAGAGTGGCGAGAGGTAAGACCGGCAACCCTTTACACTGACTCCTGGTATGCATTTGGCACAGCTCATGATTACGGCCCAATATGGAAGGCCAGACAGTTTTTTTACCTTAGCAGGACAACCAATTGAGAATGGTGCAGCGGTACAGAGTCGCATGGAGGCCCTACTTCTACCTGACAAAGTTGAGAGTTTGCACCGAGTCCTACACTGGAGAGGCGAGAGACGACACCCTCGCTGACAGCGCAGCAAAGGCAGCGGCCCTCAAGCCGTGGAAGAAAGAAGAAAGATACTGACAGCATGAGTCAGTGGTAAAAAACTTTGGACATTGACAAAAATTTGGACTTTGATATGCTAAAAGACTTTTACAGTTACAAGCCAGCAAGGAAGAAAAGAATAAATGGACTAATATGGGAGCAGCAGAAACAGGACAGCGTGTGGTGAACAGTCAACAGCACTTGCCCACCACAGTTCCTGTATCCCATGATGGCCCAGCTGATGGACGGAAAGACCCACCTAGTAAAGCAGCACTGACGACGACGCTTGAAAGAGGTTGGGCGACTTCTGGGTTCTCTGTAGCTGCTGCATCATTTGTCCGGTTTAGCATGATCTATGCCATGGGTAAGTCAGGGCAGAAGTAAATTTGCCACACCACACTTGCCTGGACCACTCTACCCATTTCAGGGATTGCAAATTGACTACGTTCAGCTCCCACTTGTTGGGAAGTATGAATACGTGCTTGTTGTTGTTGATGTCTTTGCAGGTTGGAGGCCGACCCTGTTACCAAGGCAAACAAGTAGGTAACCGCAAAGAAGCTCATGAACAAGGTAAACTGTGAATATGGGGTACCAGAAGTGATTCAGAGTCAGACAGAGGTATAAACTTCACAGGTGAATGTAACATGTCATGTCTGCTCTGGGTGTATCCCAGGCCTTTTACATACTGTACCACCTTTAGTGTAGTGGAAAGGTGGAGAGACGTAGTGGCACGCTAAAAAGTAAGATACTTAAAAATGACGCCACTTTGGAAAGACTGTCATCCAATAGCCTTATACAGTGTTAGATATGAACCCAGGGGGGATTATACATTATCTCCCTACGAGATTGTTTGGGCTAGCCCCAAGGCTAGGTTGTTACTATCCTCAGTGGTTACAATTACAATCTGATGTGTTGACTAAGTATGTGATTTCCGTTGTTAAAGAACTAACCAAAGCCTATGCACAGGTGTTCTCTTCCAGACTCAGAGGCAGACACTGGGACACATATCTTGCAGCCTGGGGATTGGGTGTGCGTCAAGAAGTTCCTCAGGAAGCACCCTCTTGAGCCCCGATTTGATGGCCCCTACCAGGTGCTTCTGACTACTGCCACAGCTGTGAAACTAGCCGAAAGACTTACATGGATCCATGCTTCATACTGTAAGAAAGCTTCAGATCCGGGAGACCAGTCTTAGTTGTGCCAAAGACGTTACTCTGGTTAGGGCTAGTGAGAGAGGAGGGTGGCAACTGGAATCCTTAGTCGGAAGAATATGAGGGTATGGTTACCTTCTGGTATAACTCGTCCAATGCTCAAGTAGCCGCATATTCCTTCGACTATTGTACTGTGGTCCCGTGTCTAGGCGCAAGATCCCACCGCAGGCCAGATTTAGCCCAGTCCGGCTGGTTATATGACTTATATACCCGGGGAATACAATATGTTTGCGCCACTGATAACGTCTGGGGAGAAGACTGCCGTTATTGGGGATTAGTGGGATGTAACGCAGGAACAGACTAGTCCTATAAACCGCGAAGTGCCTTAAATAAGAAAGATAGGAGCGGGAAATCCCTAATTAGTCGTATAACCCTCCTTGAGAATAATAAGGACAGCAGGTATTGGAAGGCTGAACTTAGTATGTTGCTTGGTTTTAATGCGGTTTTTACATTAACCATGGGAGATCCAAGCCCGGGGGACGGGGAGACTTATAGTCTGGGGACATACCGGTACGGGAGGACAGATCCCTTAGGGAAGTTTAAAATAAGGGGTATGGTAGATGCATCCGAATGGAAGCCTTCACTTAGTCCCGTGCCCATAATTAACCCCCTCCGCCGTAAGATAAAGACCTTGACGAACATGATGATCATAGCCGACCCTACTTTTTGAGGACACCTTGACAGTAGCGACTGGCTACTCTGACCAGAATCTCTGGTTGGAGTTGATGAGGTACAATGCTAACAGGAGCAACAAGTCTAACTGTTGCGTGTGCGGTAGTGCCCGACTACACTCGGGGATGGTCCCCCTAAATCTCCCTGTAGATGCTGAAGAGTGGTTTATTAGTCTCTTCATGAACATTTCCGCTAATTACACTGTCCGTGAGAAATGGAAGAAGGAATACTCTATAACTACTTAAGTGTTTTGCACCGGAGAGAGTATTACTGACTACCCTGGAAACCACACCTGCCAGGCAATTAGGCAGGGTGGAGGGAGATTTTTGGGGAACTCACCAACGGGTATTGCTCCTCCTACAGTATGATAGGAGGGGAATAGATGCAGAATCAGGTCCAGTCCTTAGGAGACGTTTACTGGCTTTGTGGAGACATGAGGTAGAGGACCCGCCTGGAGGGTAATTGGACAGGGGAGTGTGCCTTAGTAAAGCCCTTATGCTCCTCCACATCCTGTCAGACACCAACGTTTCCCTTGTTTGAAAAAGATGAAGAGCCAGTTCCGATAATGCCAACCACGTACGCTACCAAAGAAAAGGAGAAATGTACTAGTACTGTGCCTGCCCCGATCTCCTAAGATGGATTGTCAGTGGAATTCCCATTTGCCTAGGGATAGTGCAGAAGACCTTAGGTTCCGGCGAGGGCACACCCTGTGGGGTGTTAACTTGTACAGATAGAGGGTATGGATGCCCGGAAATGAGCCCAGGGAATCCATGGCCTCCCTCTGAGGTAAGGTAGGGATCCCCCCCCTCCTAGGAGTAGGGACTTACGGGCAGTGGGAAAACCCTGACGCAAGGGTGAGGCGACTTGGACGTGTTCACCATTAGGACTATCTCCAGGAGGGACTTTGGTGTGGGTGAAGATTAGGGAGTCCCACGCCGTGCGTACCTGTTCACGCTACTAGTATTGTAACATTATGCTAGAGCGAGAAGAGAGACCCCTGGTGGTAGTTTTGATCTACACGTGTACATTGACGTCATAGGATAGCCAAGGGGGGTACCTGATAAGTTTTAAAAATTAGAGACCAAGTTAAAACTAGATTCGAGTCCATTTTCCTGATCATTAGGGTAAATAAATGTTGACTGGATTAATTATGTTTATTATAATTAGCAGCGGTTTATAAATTATACTAGAGACGCCTTATAGGGACTAGTCGACCAATAGGACCTACCTCGACTATGACTTTTTTAAAAATAGAATGGCCTTAGAGACGACTTTAGCTAAAAAGGGGAGTGTCTGAAAGATGATAGGGGAGACTTGTCATACCTACATCCTAGACGACACGTGACCCGCAGGTAAAGACGCAGTTGTCATTAAGAAGCTGACCGCACTAACTAAAAAGAGCTAACTTTTGGGACCAGCACTCGCTATGGATGAGCGGGTGGTAAAGGATCCTGGCACAGACGGGCGTCGCTGTTGTATGTGAACTGATGGTTACCTTTTCTGTTCTAGTCTGCTGTGTTATCCCCTGTGTCAGAGAGACCTGTGAAACTGATGCTGGAAAAGCCGCTCCCACCATGAGTTTGCTGGATGCATCCCCAGAAGGAGTGGACAAGTCCTACACCCCCTTGAAGACTCTAAAACGAACCTTCAACGCGCTCCAGTTATAGGCTCACGCGCAGGGAACTGTGAAAATTAGATAGAGAATTAGAGGATAGACATTTTAAGGGGGGATTGTGATAGACATGATGATTGCTATTATAAAATGTCTATCGATTAATATAACCCAAATGTATTTTTTTGTTGTAATGACTTTTAGCTCAAGAGTTTAAAGGACACACACACAATCTAATCATGGTATTTGCTAGCCAATGGATGGGTGATGTATTTGCTCTAAGTACATAGGGATTGCACAAGAGACCTGTAAGAGTTAAGGGCCATAGTGTCGTGTATATCCTGTGTTTAATACTGAGTGTTTACCTAGGCCCCCTTCCACTCTCATCCTGAAGCTAGGTAAACAATGATTCATCACTACACGGAGATGACTTCAGCTAGAGGACGAAGTCCATGCTGCCTCAACACTTGGAAGGGGGTGGGCAGAGAGGTGGGGGATTCTATATGATCCAACAAATGAGAATCTTATATGTTACTGATGTAATCTGTTGCACGCCCATTGAAGGGCGGTTGTCATGTGTTATAATAAAAAGCCTGAGCCTCTACACAGTGTAGAGACTCTCCCGGTTTTAGACAAGCATTTGTGTCTGATTCTGGTCGACGATGTGTGCACACGATACTCAATTCGGAAAGCGACAAAATACCCCAAAGCCTGCTGGAGAAATCATAATCCAGATCACCCTCTCCCCTGGGTCTTACCGCAGCTGCCTTGGCAGTAGCGTCCACACGTGCATTTCCTTTTGCTTCTGTATGGTGTTCCTTTATTATCCCTAGCTATGTAAGCAACATAAGAGCTTCCATATTAGTTGTATGCTGTTTCAAAAGCATCTGTGTATATGTTTGCTGTCTTACCCTCTGCCGCTCTACATGCTTTTGTCAGGGCCTTCATTTCCTTCTCCTGTGCTGACAGATGAGGTGGAAATGCTTCTGCCTTTGTTACCTCATTCTATGTGACCACTGCATTCCGCTGTAGAACTTGCCATTTTTCTGGTATCCAGAGCCATCTACCAAACAAGAACTCGAAATCTTGGTTAGCCATTGGTTATCCAAATTTAATCCTTTTGGCGCCATCCTTTGGGATGCCTGGGTGAAACAGGTGAATAGCCGGCTCTGCATTTGTGTTATGTGTTTAATGTTTTAGGCTTCTTATGTAACGAGCATTGATTATGGGATGCCTGCTAATGGGGGGGCGTTTTCAAAAACTCATATGACATGCTATTTATACACTGTCTGTAATTACTAGTGCTATGCTTGACAAAGGTCTAATTGTTGACTGAAGCGTCACTGTCTTTTCTACAATGGGAGAATAAAAGGTTTTTTACTTTTTTTGCACCTTTGGATGCTGCCTTGTTTATTGTGAACAGTCGATATATTTTTGGAGACGGTCGGGCTCCACATGGCTGGTGCATCCCTGTATATTTGATCCATCCACTGGAGTGGGAGATTGGAGTGCTGCTGGGATCTTCATTTATACTGTCTGCTATAGCCTCATCAGAGGGTGCCCTCTCCTAGAGGTACTCAAGACAGAACCCAGTGTCCTGACATATTCTTATCTCCTACCCTTCCTACCCAGGTCGCGGTGGTGAGTGTTCTGAATCCCTCCTACTTCAGGACAAAGATACTGTTTATCACTCTCAGAGAAACAATAACCTTTTTAGTCGGCATCCATACATTTTTATACTTATGGAAAATGGGGGCAACTCAACTGCTACTGCTATTCATACATTAGTGACATAAGGGCAATACAATCGGTCCCAACGAGAAACCACGGAGCTCCCTGTCCAAGCAAACTGGGCAGATATGTACAGCCACAGCTGTCACTTCTCAGCCTCCCCCGTTAGAGGCTCATCAAGTACTCACAGAACCATACGCCTTAAAAGACATGTTAAGCACATATAAAGCAGGAAGATATTCGAATATAGACAATTTATATATATTGTTTGAATTTAAACTACGCAATAAAGACGTATCTAGGGGAAAGATCATTACAGGCGCCGTCGAAAATGCAAGATGAATTTCTGTATGTACTGAGAGACATATGTCAAAATAAGATAAGAGTATCAAGAAGGTTCCACATTTGGCTTAGAAGCTCTACCAAGAATATCAAGATATAACTACTAAGCAGTGTCAATGCCTTTATTAACCAATAGAATAATGTAATAATGAAATGTAACCTAATCATGGACCGAATATATGTATGTGTGTGTGTATATATATATATATATATATATATATATATATATATATATATATATAGTAACAGGGTGAGATGCGTGGTCTGGAATCGAAGATGTATGTCACATAGGTTGTTAGCTTCTGTGATGTAGATCGCTCCAATTGTACTCCAGGCCAGATCTTTCACCTGAACCAGCAAGCTATATAAAGAGACTAGCTGATATACCCGGCTTCGCCCGAGTTAATTTGGTACTGGTGTTTATCAGGTGTTCATACGGAAAATCTTATGAAGCCGTGGTTACGTTAGAGATACCGGAAAAACATATGTTCACTATTTTGCATGGTTCTTTGCGTTACCCAGGAAACACCACGGGGAGGTAACCATGCAACGTTTCCTTTATATAAAATGACATTGGAAAGTGAGAGAATTAGATTCCATATGTAAAATTTGGACGCTAATTCTTTTGCACTTTGAATTGAACAATCGAGTTGGGACCCATTAACTTTTCCTATTTATGACATAATCAATGCCCGTTCCAAATTTCATGTTTCTATGACACCAAGAAGTGAGAGAATTAGATTCCGTACATAAAATTTGGACGCTAGTTCTTTTGCGCTAGAATTGAATAATCGAGTTGGGACCCATTAACTTTTCCTATTTATGACATATTCAATGCTTATGGCAAATTTCTTGTTTCTATGACATTGGGAAGTGAGAGATTTAGATTATGTATGTAAAATTTCAACGCTAATTCTTTTGCGCTAGAATTAAATAATTGAGTTGGGACCCATTAGCTTTTCCTATTTATGACATAATCAATGCTCGTGCCAAATTTCACGTTTCTATGACACCGGAAAGTGAGAAAATTACATTCCGTACGTAAAGTTTGGACGCTAATTCTTTTGCGCATAGAATTGAATAATCGAGTTGGGACCCATTAGCTTTTCCTATTTATGACATAATCAATGTTCGTGCCAAATTTCACGTTTCTATGACACCGGAAAGTGAGAAAGATACATTCCGCACGTAAAATTTGGACGCTAATTAGAGATGAGCGAACGTGTTCTTAACGAACACTTACGCACCCGAACACCGGCTTTTCCGAGGACTTCCGTGTTCGCGCGTAAGTATTCGGGGGGCGCCGGGGGGCGGGGAGAGGCGCGGCGGCGCGGGCGGCAGCAGCGGGGAACAGGGGGGAGCCCTCTCTCTCTCCCTCTCCCCCCCACTCCCCGCCGCAACCCCCCGCGCTGCCACGGCGACCCCCGAACTTTTTTCGCCCGAACACGGAATTCCTCGCGAAGTTCGGTGTCCGGGCGAAAAGGGGCGGAGCCGAACACGTTCGCTCATCTCTAACGCTAATTCTTTTGCGCATAGAATTGAATAATCGAGTTGGGACCCATTAAGTTTTCCTATTTATGACATAATCAATGCCCGTGCCAAATTTTAAGTTTCTATGTTATTGGGAAGTGAGAGATTTAGATTATGTACGTTAAATTTTGACGCTAATTCTTTTGCGCTAGAATTGAATAATCGAGTTGGGACCCAATTACTTTTCCTATTTTGGACATAATCTATGCTTGTGCCAAAATTCATATTTCTACGACATCGGGAAGTTGGAGAACTTTTGGTGAGTCAGTCAGTGAGGGCTATCGTCTTTATATGTATAGACATGTGGAAGTGAGAAGGAGGTGTGTGTGTGTGTCTGGGGGAACCTGACTTCTGTTGTAAGCAGAGAGACTCTGTGACTAAACGGAGAGCTACATTGTCCCGCAGGACACTTGGGGAACTCCGGCCCTCGGACTGGGGTCTCGAGACGCTACGACATAAAGACAAGTTCTGGACATCTACAGGTCTGTGAATATAAACGATATATGTGATGTTTGAATTACTACCTACACCACAGAATAATCATGGGATGTACTAGATAAACCACATGACCGTGTTTTTAGCTGTGTGCTGGGACACATATGTGGAGATAAGATAAGAACTTTAAGACATGTCTACTGCGCCACTTGGCACGTTGTCAAGAAAGTCAGAATGTATCCAATATATCCCTCTCTATCTGGGGACTGTGCAGAGCAGGGTGGGGGCAGGCTGCCCTTGGGAGAGCTGCTGTGTCTGGACGACATATTAGAAGGTATATAAGCCTCACCGAGCTGTTTCCCCCCTTGGGAGTGATGTGAGCTGCCATTCCTCTGTGGCTGCTGCTCAGGTCTGAAGAAGGACGGAGGTGCTGGACCAGGCAGCCTCTGTCTGAGCCTGAGGGGTGTCCAGGGGTCCTCTGACCACTTTAGTGACCCATATCTGTGTTCTGCTGCTGTGAGGAGTGTCCGTGTCCCTTTGAAGTAGCTGTGGCTGCTGCAGCTCCTGCAATACACGTCTTACTCGGCCATTGGTAAGCTCCGCCGTCTATGTCTCTTTTAACTCCTTAATGACGCGTTCCTTTTTTTCCCTATTTTCATTTTTTCCTCACCCCTTTTCTAAAATCGTAACTCCTATACGTATACATCGACGTCGCTGTATGAGAGCTTGTTTTGTGCAGGACAAGTTGTATTTTTCAGTGGTACTATTTAATTTACCATATAATGTACTAAAAATTTTAAAAAAATCTAAGTGGAGTAAAATGAAAAACAAAAACACTCATTCCAACATTTTTTGGTGCGTCTTGTTTCTATGGCGCACAAACTGCAACACAAATGACATGATAACTTTGTTCTATGGGTCATTACGATTACTACGATACCAAACTAATACGATTTTTTTTTTCTGTACCAACTTTTTTTTTTTTTTTTTAAGTCATTTCATTTTTTGAATTTACTTTCTGCTGCCATCTTCTGCTTGCAATAACTTTTTTATTTTTCCGTTAACATAGTTGTGTGATGGCTTATTTTGTGCTGTATATCCTGTAGTTTCTGTTTGTACCATTTTACCAATGACTTTTTGATCGCTTTTTATTGCATTTTTTTTCTTGGAGACAGAGTGACCTAAAAAGTGAATTTCTCGCCTTCGTTATTTTTTTTTTCTGACGACGTTCATTATGCGCGGTAAATAATGCATTACTTTGATAGTTCGGACTTTTACAAATGCAGCTATACCAAATATGTATTTTTATTTTATTGTTTAGATTCTTTTATTGTAAATACGGCAAGAAGGTTTTTTTTCCCCTTTTATTACTTTTTTTTTAAACATTTATTCTTATTTTTACTTTTTTGTTTTAGTCCCCACAGGGAACAACAACTTGAGATGTTTTGATCGCTCCTGCAGTATGATCTAATGCAACAGCATTAGATCATACTGTGACCAGGCAGGAAGTCTATCAAGCCACCCCACGGGGATGGCTTGATAAGCATACTGCTAACACAGCCCTGGGACCTTTTAGAAGGTCCCCGTGTACCATGACACCCGCTCGGCTCCCTGTGATCTCAAATCGGGGGATTGAAATGCTGCTGTCAGAACTGACAGTGATATTTAAAGGGTTAACAGCCATGATTGGCCGCGTGGCTGATTGCAGCTGTTGCTGCCCAGTATCGGCTCTAATAAATAGCCTGCACTTGCAATGTATGAACAGAGATAGCTACGCAATCTCTCTTCATACATGCCCTGACCCCTCAGGATGTAACTGCATTTCCTATCACGGGAAGGGGTAAAAGTAGGGTGCCTAAAACTGGACACAGTATCCAGATGAGGTCTGAGTAAGGGAGAGGAGGGGAATAATTGCTCTACGTTATCTAATCCAATTCCTCCCATTCTGTATGTGCCTTTTTCATTTTTCTTGCCCAGATGTAGGACTTTGCCATTCTGTTAGTCGCTGCCCACTGTTCAAGCTTTTCTAGATCTTGTTGCGGCAAAATACCACTAGAGGGCGAAAGCGTGGTGTTACCAAAGAATGACGTCATATGACGAAGGAATACAATAACAGAGCCCACACAAGTATGGCTTCAGTAAAAATATTCCTACCTGACCACAATCAAGCAGCTTTATTTATCGCCCCTATACATTGGGGTGTTACAACATCATTGGACGGTTTTCAATCCCACACCTGATTGGTTACTTTAAAAATTAAACTGCGTTAATTGGATGCATTCTGATTTTAAATCTATTCTCCATCGCTTCCACCGTTTTGTGATCACTTCTGCTGTCTTAGGGCGCCCACCCACTGGCGATTTTTTTTTTTTTTTTTTTTTTTTTTTTTTTTTTTTTTTTTTTTTTTCCCTGCGAAATTCGCAGCATTTTTTTCTCTGCAGTGGTCTATGGGACTTGTAATGTTAAAATCGCGATCGCGCAAAATCGCAATTTACCGCGAAATCGCGATTTTGCGCGATCGCGATTTTAACATTACAAGTCCCATAGACCCCTTCAGAGAAAAAAATGCTGCGAATTTCGCAGGGAAAAAAATCGCCAGTGGGTGGGCGCCCTTACTATGCAAAACTCTCACTCTCCTTCCCGACCCCAAACTAAACTGTTCTACAGGGGCAGGTTTCCCTACCTAAGGGTGGCTTCACACGAGCGTGTTTTTGTCCGTGCATACGTGCACACAAAAACACGCTTCTATTAGAACCAATGCATTCCCTATGGTGTGTGCACATGTCCGTGCTTTAGGACATGCGTGCACAACAAGGAATGCACGCACTGTCTTCAATTGAACCACGGCTGTTGCCGGTGGCTCTATTGAAGATTTTGGTCTACCGGCACCGCTAAATTGTTTTTCAGGGAAGGGCTTTACATACAAGCCCTTCCCTGAAAAACAAGAATTTTAATGTGTTTAAAAAAATAATAAATTACCTGTCCACTGCTGTCGTGTCCCCGCGGGGATGAAGAACACATCTTCATCCAGCAGGAAAAAGAATTCCCTGCTGAACCTGCCACATCTGTGACAGATGCAGGAAAGGAATTCTTCATCCCTGCGGGGAATAAAGAATTCCCTACAACAACTGTTACACATGACAATTGCGGTAGGGAATCCAGCTGCCGTAATCCTGTAATTATTTTTCAGGGAAGGGCTTTAAATATAAGCCTTCCCTGAAAAACAAGAAAGAGTAATGTTAAAATGAAAAAAAAAATCATACCCACCTTCCTTCAGCTGCCGAGGCTCAGCCGTGTCCTCTCTGCGCTGTCCTTGGCTCTTCAAAGCGGTTCTTTCAGTAGGCGGGGATTTAAAATCCCTGCCTGCTGAAAGAGCTGCTTCTGATTGGCTGAGTTGCTCAGCCAATCACAGGCAGCTCTCAGCTGTCAGTCATTCAGTGATTTTAAATCCCCACCTGCTGAATACTACTCAGAGGTGAGAATAGATTTTTTTTTTTTTACACATTTTTGAATTGATTTTCAGGGAAGGGCTTATATTTGAAGCCCTTCCCTGAAAATCACTGCAGCGGTTGCCAGCAGCCCATTGCTTTTTAATGGAACCGGCTGTATTGCCGTCTCCATTTAATTAAATGGGAGAACATTGCGTTCTGAGAGCGGGAGGAGGGAGTTAGTGAAGTTGGAAGCAGAGCAGAGATGAAGGAAGACCAGATCCAGAGTATTGCCATCCTTGTGAGTGGGAGAGGCAATGAGTTGAGAAGGACCAATAAAAGATGAGAGGGAGATGGGATCATTGATAGGGATGTTAAAGTCTCTTAGGATGAGGGTTGGGATTTTGCAGGAGAGGAAGTGGGGGAGGCAGGCGGCACAGTGGTCCAGAAACAAGTGAGGGTGGGGGGGGGCGCGAGATGACTGCTAGTCACATGGACAGTAAACAGAAAAGTCGTAGGGCATGTACCTCAAACGATGGGAAAGTGGGTGAGGGTACCAGGGGGATGACCTGGAAGGTGCATTGCAGGGAGAGGAGAGCACCTCTTTCTTCACATGCCTGTTTTCTGGTCTAGGGTATGGGAGAACTGCAAGCCATTGTAAGACAATGCATAATAATGGCACTCCGACACTTCAGGGACAGGATGATGACACAACAACACTTGTGGGACAATACATTGATGCGCTGACACTTCAGGGTGTTATCGGACCACACCAGTACCGATCTGATGACCTAGTTGCCAGGTGCCAAATTGGTAGATATGGAAGCCCGTGATGAGAAGATTGCTAGCAGTATCTATTAATAACGCAAAGAAATTTTGTGTTATAGCAAGATGCTCTTCTCATGAGAAGTCACAAGTATTCTGTCTAATTAAAGGCATTGCTAGTTTTTATACAGAAAGAAAGAGGGCGTTATCATACATTCAGCATTTTACCGCTGTGTTAGCCAGTGGTGAACAAGCACATTCCTGCCGGTCCTTATTCTGGTGGACCTGTGTCCCCATCAATGCTCATGGGTAGGTCTATTGAAACAGACTGGTGAACTCTGTAGGGGACTCAAACATAATGCAGGGCCCCCATGTTTCTCTGTATTTTTCCCCTTTGTTTTTTGGGTTCTCAAGAGTGTTCTGCGTATAGCTCCTCCATATGGTTGAGATACTACATTTCTTGTTACCACTCCTTCATGGAAGGGACTTGTGTGGTTCGCCAATGGCGAGGGATAACTGCTCTGGCTGCTGCAATACAGAAACAGAGCAGATCTCCCTTTTGAGCACTAATTGAGCGAGGTAGAACGGAGAGGAGAGCTATCTGCAGAGTATTGTTTACGGATATTCTGCACATCAAATTATAGGTCCCAGAAGAGGCGCAATTTATCACAACGCCACCAGACGTGTAGCAGAGTGTCTCTATCAGTCCCACAGCACCAACATATTTCAGACACTGAGGGAAATATTGTGTGGAGTAGCGTTGGGTATCTGTACCATCTAGCAACCCCTTGTACCCTTTCTCCTGAGCAGCGCATGCCATAGTCAACTTGTGCATGAAAATAAATGACTTTTGCCAGGCGCTCTAAGCAATTTCTTCCCCCTCTCCTGCTCCCAGGCTAACTTGAAACTTGGGCTCGTGCGACAAAGCTCCTGCATCAGAAGACCGTATGTTGGCGACAATACATGCTCCAGAGGGGACCACAACTCAAACAACTCCTCAAAGGCTGTCAATCCAAGCCCTGGGTGCTGCTTCCTTCCCAAGGCGCAAGGAAGGAGTGTAACTGGAAATACTCGAGCCAGGAGATATGAATATCTCCAAATTAGCATTTGAGTTCTTAAAGAGAGGGCATTGATTGTCCGCCCAGAACCTGCTGGACCCTGGTATCTTCCCGATTTTCCCAACCAAGAAAGCGATCTCGCGCTTTCCCTGGCGGGAAGCCTCTAATTATTATCTCAATAAAAGGTATTGTTTACCATGTGGTAATTTTTGTGGTTTTTACATTCGTTCATCTTCTTTCCATTCAGGCTCCGGCATCCTAGTATCGTCTGTTGGGATTTTCCATATGAGAGAGTTTGTCTGATGAACCTGCCAAGGATGGGTGGGAAGAGGAAGGAGATGGCAGAGAGTCTATTACATCTCACCCTAGAGATCCTCTATCAGCTTACTGGGGAGGTGAGAGATTCTGACGACGTCACATGACATCATTCTTCTATATGATAACAGATGGACATGACTGAGAAGGTGAGGGACTCTGTAGATGTATGTAATACCATTTATTAGTCCGTCTCTCCTCAGGATTACACAGCAGGGAAGAAGACCTCTAGTGAGCGCTGGCAGAACTTTGTGTCTGAAGGTTATGAAAGAACCCTGAGCCCAATAACAGGGCCTTCAACTCACTACCCGATAAATGAGGACTTCAATGGGCAGAAGATCCTGGAACATGTCCTCAAGATGACTGAGCTGCTGACAGGAGAGGTGACACTGCGGGGAATGGGGGGCATTATACAGTAACAGGAGGGCTGTGGAGGATGACTGTATATTGTGTTGTCAGGTTCCTATAAGGTGTCAGGACGTCTCCGTCTATTTCTCCATGGAGGAGTGGGAGTATTTAGAAGGCCACAAGGATCTGTACAAGGAGGCCATGATGGAGGATCAGCAGCCCCTCACATCACAAGGTAATAGACATATAGAAGTACACATGACCTTAAGTACTTGAAGATGGAGTCCAGTCACTGTATGTGTGTCTTACAGATAGATCCGGTAAGAGGACATCACCAGAGAGCCGCCCCAGTCCTCTCCATCCACAGGATTATCCGGTACGTGGAGAAACTCCCTATAATCTGTAGAAGGCTCTGAAGGTTCTGCATTCAATACCAAATTGCCCCCAACCCTTTGAGACGAACGTTCAGTTCAATCACAGAAAACGACTGAATGGCGAACAAGAATCATGCGCTTCTCGTTTGTTGTTCAGTTTCAGCCACCATAAGGATCAGCGGCGGCTTGTGCGCTTATCCTGCAGTTTAACCCCTGATCGTTCATTGTGTGACATAGGAATGGGAAACAATGAATGATTAGCGGATGAGAACTGCAGGATTGTCAACAAGAAACAGGCTGCCGAGTGCGGATGAGAACTGCACAAGAATTTATTTGCTTCTCATTTGTTATATGCAGGCATAAAAATCATTGTTCACTCATTTACACGTTGTTGCGTGTAAACAGCAATTATTTAGTCATTCACTGTATAAAAAAGCTGCACGAGCGAATGAGCGAACTCTGCCATTGTTAAATCGCTTAGTGCAAAAGTCCCCTAACAGAAGTTTCTTTTTGCACTGAAACAACTTAAAGTACATCCTAGTTTTGTCTGTTGGTATCTGAGATAATTTTTTCGTTGACCTCGCCAAGGATGGATATGTGCATGAAAACTCAAGATGCCATGACGTTTTATCACTTATACGTGTAATCCTAGATAGAAGGAAATGGCGGAGATATTGCTGCCTGCTCCACGATGGTCATGACATCATAGCTGGAGGATTTCACATAAAAGTAAAGCATTAATGGCGTTGGTAACAAAGGGGCATTAGTTTGGAAGGTGCGCTGTTTTATGTATTCTGTGGAATGGCAGGAGAGAGGTCTTCCTCATACATGTTGTTGGGGCTAGAGCAGCGCATTTCTCCTAACAGAATAGATAATGTTATCTGTGCGGAGAAACCAAAACCTGAAGAAGATCCTTCCCTTCATGAAATCATCAAGGCCGATATGATCCATGGGCCTCGCGGTAATTTAACCCCCAATGCACCCTGTATGAAAGAAGGTCGCTGCAGCAAGAAGTATCCTCGACCCTCCTGAAAGAAACTCCCGCAGGAGACGACAGATACCTGTAAGGACTGGCGGTTCGCAGGTCCGTCGTGCCCGCACCGCCGGTCCTGTCACACGTGCGGCTGCTGTGCGGCGCAGGGGGCCCCCCGTCCTCGTCACCTCCCCTGGCCACCGAGCTCCTCCTCACCGCCGGGTTGCTAGGGACACGGTGGGTGTTGCCCCGCATTGCGTCCTCGGTATCATAGCAACCAGGCATGTGTCTCCTTTCCTGCCTCCTGCAGGGCTGGGGACGGGTTCCCCAGTGCTGCTGGGTGCACTCAGCTGCTGTCAGGCTCCCCGCCCCAATCAGCTGCTGGGGCGGGAGCTCTGACAGCATTTAAACCTGCTAGTGTCTGCAGACCAGTGCCAGTGTTAGTTTGGTTCTCCTGCTACACCAGAGTACTTCGTGTTTTTGACTCCTGATTTTGACTCTCTGCTTTTGACCTGACGTTGCCTTTGCCTGACCCTCTTGTACCGCGCACCCTCTCGTTGCTGACCCGGATTGTCTGACTCTCCTTGCTGTTGCTTGTTCCAGTGTCTGTCCGTTTGTTAGTCCCAGTGTCCCCCTTCCTTAGTAAGTGTAGGGACCGTCGCCCAGTTGTCGCCCTGGGGCTTAGCCCAGGGGGGCAAGTAGGTAGGGACAGGGGTTGCGGGTATTTTCAGGGACTTCCAGTTTCCCGGACCCCGAGTCCTGACAATACCCCAGTGCCAGCGAAGAGCTCCAAAGGACGGTGGAATCAATGTGTAACACCTGGATAACCGCTGGGGGCCTAATAATTCTGTTCTTTCACCTACATTTGTTCCCATATTACCAAAAAGTATTGCAGTTCTGTAAAGGCCCATTTAGACACAATGATTATCACTCCAAAGATGTCGCTCAAGCGACTTTTGGGCGATAATCGTTGTGTCATTTACAGCGCAAGATGACCACTCAAGATGAGCGATCACATCGCGCTTCCAGTGGAGGATGCAGAAGACAAGCAGGGTGTTCCCGCTTGTTTTCTGCATCCAGATGTTTTCGGCACGGGGCACCCGGCTGTTATACAGCCGAGCACTCCATGCCGGGTATGGAGAACAGAGCTGGACCGCCAGCCTGTCATCAGGGAGCGGGATACAGCTGGAACAATAGTATCAGCTATATCCCACTGTGAATCCTTGATAAGGCTCATCGTCAGCTTTCAGCATGCTGAAAGATGACGATGAGCGACAGCATAACGAAAACTACACGATTTAAGTGCAGTTACACACAACGATTATCGCTTAAAAGAGGGCTTTTGAGTGAAATTTTGAGCGATAATCAATGTGTTTAAATGGGCCATAAGATCTATTTAATATACATGTAAATATGGTAATAAAGGCAGCGGCCGGGCTTCATTTGGTCTTGTAAATGATAGCGATGAGATCACATTATATGAAAGTGGTCGATACATCAGCAGTTCTGAGGCCGGCTGGAGAATTCTGGGGTTTCCCATACATGAAAGGTTTCCAACAGTCGTTCATCTTGCTGTTCCTTCCTACTATGTATGGAAATGTAAGTTAGACCTGCCGCTGGTTCCCTCATATAACTACTGCTGTCCTGTCATTACTGGTCATTATGCTAATTAACCCTTTCCAATCCAATTTGTATCCTGGTTTTCCTAGGGGGCTTACTCTTTTTCTGCTGTTAAACAACGGCGCTATATGTTGGGTAAAGCCAGTACTGCATGAGGTGACACGTTGGATAGGCTCCGACAGCAGGGAGGCTGGCAATATACAGTAAGAGAACCCCGACGGACGTCTTCCGACATCAGAGCTGCACAGCCTTAAATCAAAATGTCTTTAGACGTCAGACAGTGGATTGGAAAGGGTTAACCATCTTCTCCGCTCATCTAACACGTTCCTCTACATCTGTCTGACTTTTACAGTATTTGTTTCCCAGCTTTTCCCTCAGGGTAATGATCTGAAGAATATTGATGCTGCAGCCATAGTGGTAAAAGAAGAGGTAAATGTGAGGGGTGATGAGCGGTGGAAGGAGGAGATCCCTACAGACACCCGTCCAGGTGAGTAGTAACCACGGAGTAATGCAGAGAACAGTCACATCTTCTGCTCTTTCATCACCTGCAATGTTTTTGTGGAATATTTTTAAGCTCTGTGTTCTATCAGATCTTTCAGCTGAACATTTGCCCATTTAGCCAAAACATAAATTAAATATGGATGAAAATGTGGTATCGCTACAGGACCGTAGTGGCGAACGTATGGCACACGTGCCGGATGGCGTGTGCAGAGCCCTCTCTGCTGGCATTCATGCCATTGGCTACTCACCATGAGTGATTACTGGCCGGGGTGCCGCAGCTCCCCGCTGGGTTATCTGCTACAGCTACACCCGGGATCTTTTTCCCCTAACTTCTCCTCTTTAGTATTGAAGGAGGAGAGATCAGGGGAGGAGGTGTTCAGGCGTACACACTGCCATCAGTTTGTGCATCCTGAGGCAGCGCCAAAAAGAGAAGATAAATATGATTCTCAAGGGGACACTAATTCTACTGGGGGTTACCATGGGGGGCACACTATTACTACTGGGGTTACTGTGGGGGGTTCACTATTACTACTGTGGCTACTGCGGGGGGTCATTATTACTACTGGGGCTACAGTAAGTGACCCTAATACTACTGGAACTACTGTATGTTAGTGCAAACCAATATTTACTATACGATATGCCATTTGGGGTCCAAATAAAATTATTTAGAGGGAGGTGGGAGGCATGGCTTGGAGATGGCAGCGTGAGCACCCTCTGCCTTGAGCTCCTGCCGATTCCACCAGTAAAACCCGCTTCAATGTCCGCACAGCAGCTCAACAATCCCACCATTACCTCCATGGGACGCAGAACAACCTCCAGCCGCTCGGCGGCACCTCCAGAAGCTGGCCCGGCAGGTATTTAGCACTTCCTCCGGGTTCCTAGCGCCGCAGACGCCGGATCCAAAATGGCGCCGAACCACATGTACAGCTCCCCTCCACCACCGGACAGCAGTATTCAGACGCCCAGACCTGCCATTCACGCCGGGGACCACCGACACGCCAGCTCAGTGGAGAAGGAAGACAGGGCGGAAGCGGCACCCTGCAGAACACCAGCATCGGCAGATAAGGTGAACTACCCCCAATCACCAGAGTCCCCTGGGGGAGAGGGGGGGAGGAGGCAGAGAAGGGAGTGATTTGCCACTTAGCCCAGGCAGTGGTTTAGAAGATAGTAGGACTACTAGTGCTACAAAAAGCAAAGCTTCCACACCCCAGACATCCACATATGAAGATGGGGGTGACACAACAAGCCACCATACACAGGGTCCAGACGGAAGCCCCTTTGAGAGCCCTGGCATCAGCAGGCATGTCACTGCACCCACCCAACTAAAGGGCATCCAACTGGAAGCAGCAGCCGCCACGACGGGGGCCATATCGCACCACAAAAGAGGGGCCAGGCTACTAAAATCACCTCAGCTTCCACGCCACAGAAGCAGAAGACCCTCAATGACTGGGATCAGGGCCCATCTGAAGCTAGCAACCGCTCCCACTCTCGGGGCCACAAGGAAAACCCCCATTATAGCTCCCACCTGACCATGGATCCTCAGACAATCTAATGCAAGACGACTCTTGGGACTGGAAGGGGCATTTACGAGCACTACCTCCAAAAGTAACTTCCAAAGGCTAGAGAACTCCCACAAACAAGCCCTGTCTCTTTTACAGCAGGAGCTGAAACATGTAGGCCATAGACTGCAAACCGTAAAGAAATCTCAAGAAGAAGTCTCTCATGGCTGGATGCCCATAGTCAAGTCATTAACGCCCAGACCCTGCAGTTGGCAGACATTCTATCACATCTAGACGACCTGAAGAACAGGCACCGATGCAACAACATTCGCTTACCGGGCCTATCCGAGGAAGTGGCCCCTCCACAGCTGGAAAATTGGGCATGCAATATGTTAACCTCTCTATTGCACCGTGACCATTCTCAGCCGGTAGAGATAGACCATATTCATAGAAGCTTGGGCCCCAGACCAGAGGACCCAGGAAAACCTCGAGATGTAATATGCTGGATCCATTTCTACAAGGACAAAGAGGCGATCCTGAAGGAAGCCCGGGATAACCACCAAGCTCTTACCCACAATGGAACTCCTATTACAATATTCCCAGATCTGGCCCGGCGTACCCTACAGCTCTTCAGGGCGGTGAGACCGCTTCTTAATGCTTTATGAGAACGGAACATTTTATACATATGGGGCTACCCGTTCTAACTGATAGCCTCCAAGAACCGCAAAACAGCAATATTTAAAATTCCGGCAGATCTACCAAGATTCCTGGGGCCTCTGGAGCTCCACATGGTGGCACTACCAGACTGGCCTGTACTGCCATCGCTACCAGTTGTGGCGCCCAGGGAGACCTGGCGTGAGGACCGACCGGAAAAGAGAAGGGGTAAGGGACACCCCGGATCCATCCCTCCCACCTGAGGACTGCGAAGATGCATATCATCAAGATTTGAACACGAAAGCCTCAGGAGGCGCCCCTACGTATTTGGACTCTACCTGAAGATACCAACTGGCGGTGAGATCGCTCAACCTTCCCCTTATATACCTCCCCCTCCCCTCCCCTTCCCACCCCCCTTTTTTTTTTCTCTCTCCCCTCTCTCTCCTACTCATCTCTATGTAAAGTGAGTTTATACGCCTTCCCTCTTTCCTTTACTTGCCTTTGAGCGATACTAGACAAGTCAAAGAAAGTTCTCGAAACCGTCCAAGTTACAAGAAGACTGTCTGCAATTTGAATTGTTTTTAGTTAAAAGTTGCGGGTTCTACATTGCGGCCTTATTGGGGCATTCCTATTAAGTTTAGCTACCTGGTGGATGACGCGGGAGGCTCGCGACCGAGTCTCTACCCACTTCCCTCAATAGGCTAGATGCCACTAAGTGCTGTCTAATCTCTGGTTCACACCACATGAGCACCTATTCCTGAGAGTCTGGGACACTATGCCCGAACTGACAGATTACTACATTTTTGTCACCCTACTACCTTTGCCATGTCTACTCTCCTACTCTCTCTCTCTCAACCCTCCCATTCCCCCCCCCCCCCTGGTGGCGGTGTATGCCAATAACTTACCAACATGATGAACACATCTTTATGTACTTACAACACTAGAGGACTAAATTGTCCCTCCAAGAGGGGTCAGAACCCCGCGCACATACACAAAAAACGTATACTCATTGCCCTGTTTCAAGAAACCTATTTCAAAAGCGGCCACGTCCCGAAGTGTAATAACAGATTTTATTCCCAATAGTATCATAGTACCCATCCCGACAAAAAATCATGTGGAGTCTCCATAGCCATACACAAAAGCCTTCCCTATAACCTTCTCTCATCCGAGGCAGACCCAGAGGACAGATACCTCTTCCTAAAAGTGGAACTTAGAGTTAAAGTGCTTACAATAGCTAACGTTTATTTCCCTAACTTAGGCCAAACCGCCTTTGCGATTCGGGTGCTAGGAAAACTTGCTCGGTTTGCCTCAGGAACCGCGCTTGTCCTTGGAGGGGACCTAAACGTCTGCATGGACCCACGCCTTGACTCGTCATCAGGTAAGTCTGGCGTTTCCCTGGCAGCTTTACATAGATTGCGGAGACAGCTGATCTCCCTTAAACTCATTGACCTCTGGAGGACCTTACACCCAGAGGTCAAGGACTTTAGTCACTATTCCTCCGCTCACAACAGCTACAGTAGGCTGGATTATTTATTTATTTTGCATAGCCTAGTAGATCTAGCGCCCAAAAGTTCGATTAGTAGGATAGTATGGTCGGACCACGCACCAGTCTATGGGGCTTTAACGAGGGGAGACACAGAGATTGGGCACGCCACTGGTGCCAGACTCAAGAGAGAGAGGGCGGGTAAGCTAACAGACCTGTTAACAAAGCTAGATACCGCAAAACAATCCAACAAAACAAAAGCGACAACACCCCTAGGCACAGAAATTTCTTTGTTACGTCATCAGATCCTGGCAATAATAGACCAGGCTTCCCTTTGTGCTCGAGATAAAATGAGAGGAGGATACTACGAATATGGAAACAAATGCAGCGCCTGGCTAGCAAGAGCACTTAATCCACAAGAATCGCACTCATATTTTCGCACTGACTTCCTCCTGAGGCCTCAGTCACACGGGCGTAAATACGCGCGTATATATGCGCGTAAAAACGTTCATACTCGCACGGGCAGTTTTACGCGCGTAATATACACACGTAAAAACGCACCTTCAAAAGATAGAACATATTGGTGGCAATGGACATGGTCATGCGTTTTTTTTACGCGCGTATTTATGCCCATGTGACTGAGGCTTAAGGAGAGAAAGTACATGCCAGTGCGGAAATAGTGGAATGCTTCCATAGATACTATAAGGACCTCTACAATATCGGCGACGGTGACCGGGCCCCTAGGGAATCTGGGGATACAGGAATGGCATCTTACCTGGACGACCACGCTCCGGGTCCCATCTCTGGCGAGGAGTTGAGGGCATTGAAGGTTGACATATCAGAGCGGGAAATACTAGAGGGAATCCAGAAACTTAAAATTGGCAAAAGCCCAGGTCCAGATGGCTTCACGCCTAGATTTTATAAGACTTACGGGTACCTACTTGCTCACTTATTTTGCCAATCCTTCAACACTGTTTCCAGATCTTGCCCGTTTCCACCTCAGGCACTGCAGGCAACCATAACAGTGATTCCAAAACCTGGTAAAGATCCGCTCCAATGTGGGAGCTATTGGCCCATCTCCCTTTTAAATGTGGACAGGAAAATCTTCGCCAGAATAATCGCCACCCGATTGCAACCCCTCGTGCCAGGGCTGATTCATGGAGACCAGGTAGGGTTTGTCCCGGGCCGTGAGGCAAGGGATAACACCATACGAACCCTGTCTCTGATTGGAAGGGCCCAGCAGGAAGGGATGCCCCAATGCCTCCTCTTGGTTGATGCCGAAAAGGCATTAGACCGAGTGGACTGGGGCTTCCCGGAAGCCACACTTCAAAAAATAGGCCTTGGGCCCAGGCTGCGCAGTTGGATCACGGCCCTATACAACAGACCTACTGCGTGGATACAAGTCAACGGTAGACTCGCATCTCCAGTAGATATCCGCAATTGCACGAGACATTGTTGCCCCCTATCGCCCACCCTCTACGTCTTAGTTATGGAGTCCCACGCAAATGCTATAAGACGGAACCCAGATATAAGGGGCTTTCAAACCTCGCATTCCGAACATAAATTGGTTTCATTTGCGGATGACTTGCTCGTATACCTGACCAACCCCCAAACTAGTATACCAACCATATTACAGGAGTTCAAAAGATACAGTCAGTATAGCAACTTTAAAATAAATATCCATAAGTCTGAAATCCTAAATATAACTATACCCCCCTCAGAAGCTGTTCAACTAAAATCCTAATTCCCGCTGAGATGGAACGATGACCATATCAAACATCTGGGAGTCCATATCCCCTCCTAGCTAGATGATCTGTTTAGTCTCAATCATGGGCCCCTTTGCTCCTTGCTAGAGAGGCACCTGGAGAGGTGGCGATCTCTGAGCCTGTCATGGTTTGGCAGGATCAACACGATTAAAATGAATGCCCTCCCCAGGTTCCTCTATCTGTTCCAGACATTGCTGATTCAGATCCCAAAAAGCTTTTTCACGTAACTCAGGAGAGCACTGGTGAAGTTTGTATGGAATGCCACTAGACCTAGGCTAAGTTACAAAGTCTTAATGCAAAAGAAGGCAGTGGGGGGAGTGGGGCTCCCAGATCTCACAAAATACCATAAAGCGGCAATAAGTAAGTGTGTACTTGACATAATGCTCCAGAGACCCTCAAAGTGCTAGGTTGAGCTTGAACAGGACTCAGTTCCATTTAAAGCCCAGGGCGTGTTCTGGCTAAAAGGGAGCCTTGGAAGACGGGGGATCATGGTCTCCCCATTCCTAGGTTCTATTCTAAAACAATGGGATAGTTTTGCAGTAAGAACAGGCCTGATATCGGTACCCGGCCCCTGGATACCCCTAGTGGGTAATCCAGACTTCCCACTGGAAGTGCGGGGCCTGGCCCTCTTGGACAGGATGGCGATTCCGGTCCCCAGAATCCGGGATATAATGACGAAGGGTGGAATCAAATCAATGGGGGCGTTGATAGGGGAAGGAGCTCCAGTGGCTGGTGCGTGGTTCCAACATCTGCAATTAAACCATTTTATCCGAACACAGGGCCAGGTCTCAGAGATAATGCATCAGTCTACCCCTTTTGAAGAGATGTGTGCAACGTCTCCCGAGCGGAAGGGAGAGATCTCCATGGTCTACAACATGTTGATAACCGGGGACACGCGAGACAAGATTCAAAAGAAGCTGGGAGAGAGATCTGGGACGGCATCCATTTGGAAGATAGTGATTGAGTCAAATCGCTATCCATGACCCATAAAATTTCTGTCTCCGGTAGACACCAGGAACTAAATTACAAAATTTTGTCTAGGTGGTACCGTACCCCGGCGTGCCTGGCTAAAATGTATCTCAGTGTCAGCAGCAACTGTTGGAAATGCCTGGATAGCCTAGGGTCGATGATCCACATATGGTGGTCCTGTCCCCGGGTGTCCCCCCTGTGGAACAAGATAAACGCCCTATACAACACCCTTACCGCGGGAAAAGTTTCCCTGTCTCTGAAGATTGCTATTCTCTCCATTCTCCCAGGTTCTATAAATTCAAATAAGAAGGGTGTCCTCAGATTCTTTCTCCTAGCCACGAGACAGGTCATACCACAGCTCTGGAACACCACGGTGACTCCTACACGCTTAATGTGGGTAAAAGCCATGAATGACATTATGTACATGGAAGAACTTATGGCAAGGGAGGATTCTAAATACTCTGCTCGCTACGCTACATGGGTGACATGGATATGTTTTCGTTCCTCTGCCAAATTTAATGCATGGGTAACTAATGGTGTGTTATAATCTTAAACATAGCTATTACGAGTTATCATGTTTGACGACACTCGCACTTGGATGGCCGCCGCCGGATGGTTACGTCCTTTCCCACCTTTGTCCTTATAGGGTCACTGGTAGTCCCCTCCCCGCCCTTTTTCCAATCTTCTCTATATCCCCCTCTCTTCTCTTACCCTCTTGCCTTCTTCTTCTCTTATTTCTCTCTTTTCCTATTAGCAAGATTGATGTCCTGATTTGACAGTGTCGACACGAATCATACTGCCGGGGTTGGGAGGATTTTCCTCCCTCCCTTATGTATCTAAACATACTTAAATTCTTCTTATTCGGTTGCAATCTGTTAACAAATTTTAAGATATATGGCACTTGCATCTGACTTGGGTTCACCCAAGGAAGAAACTAGTTAATCACTAAATGGAGGGACTACGGGGACTATCGGACACCCGATGATACCGTGATGTGCCGATGTAAGTTTTTTTTTTTTTGACTGAAGAGATTGTTTCACAGTCAACGTGATTGTTTGTGTATCTTACTGATATTTCAATAAATTATATATTGAACATTAAATTATTTAGAGGTAAGATGAGCTCAGGGGACTAACCTCAAATCACACAGCATGAGATGTATCTAAAGTAATCTGTTTACTTGAGTGACAAGCGACCCTTTTATTCAAATATGTTATAAATCATGTGTTACGATTGGTCAAAGAAATTTAAACATAATATAAATATACAAGATAAAGAATTTAACATCTAAAATGCCAACCAAAAGCACAGAGGTGCAGAGTTGACCATACATGATTAACTTCTCAGAATACAAAGATATTTTAATTATAATCAATAGGTGTTTATAGAAAGACAACAGGGCACAATGACCCAAGACATTCAATCTAGTGCATTGGAATGTTCTAATCATTGAGGTCCCTTCTTATTCTTCAATACATTTTAGCTAATCCTATAAAAGAAAAAGTACAAAATACATGACACAGAAGAAGGCTACTTACTCACAAAATGGCTATGCATAAGATAAAACATGGAGTCATATTTATTTCACTGTAGGGGGGTCAATACTTTTGAGGCTACTGTGGGGAGTCACTATTACCACTGGGGCTACTGTGGGCCATGCTATTACTACTGGGACTACTGTGGGGCGACACTATTACCACTGAGCTACTGTGTGTGTGTGTGTGGGGGGGGGTTGACTATTTCCACAGTGGCTACTGTAAGGGGTGAATACTACTTTGGCTACTATGGGGGGGGGGGGGGGTCACAATTACTACTGGGGCTACTGTGGGCTTATTATTACTACTGGGCCAATATAGGGGTCATTATTACTACTGTGGCTGAAATATGGAACATTATTACTACAAGGGCTAAAGTGGGAGATCACTATTACTACTGGGGCTACTGTGGGAGGACACTATTACTACTGGGGCTAAAGTACGGGGGGTCACTATTATTACCGTGGCTACAGTAGGGGGTCACTATTACTATTGGGGCTACAGTAGGGGGGTTACTATTACTACTGGGGCTACAGTAGGGGGTCACTTACTACTGGGGCACCTCTGGTCACTTCCTACTTGCTTTAACCTGGAGCGTTGGGCCTTCTCCACTGCCAGCCTTTTAGTCCTATTCTCTTACTCTGTCACGCCCACCCAGGTGGTGTGTCATGTGGTCAGGCAGCACCTCCACTATTGAAGTTACCACTTGTTCACAAAAAACACAAATGTATGGGTTTTGCTCCACCCCTCTCTTTCCTCCTCATCTACAGTATTACTATTGGGGCTACTGTGGGGGAGGGAGTCACTATTACTATTGTGGCTACTGTAAGGGTCACTATTACTTATGGGGCTACCGTTTGGTTTACTTTTACTAATTCGGCTACTGTGGGGGGGTCACTATTACTATCTGGGGCTACTGTGGGGGTCATTATTACTACTTGAGCTACTGTGGAGTGGTCACTATTACTATTGTGGCTACTGTGGGGGTCTCTATTACTTCTGGGGCTACCGCTTGGGTTACTATTACTAATGGGGCTACTGTGGGGGTCACTATTACTATCGGGGGGTAATGTGGAGGTCACTATTACTACTTGGGCTACTATTTGGAGGAAACACTATTACTACTGGGCTACTGTGGGAGGGATTACTATTATTACTGCAGCTACTGTGGGAAAACACTCACTACTGGTGCTACTGTGGGAGTACACTGTTAGTAAAGAGGATACTGTGGGAACACTATTACTACTGGGGCTACTGTTTGGGGACACTATTACTACTGGGGCTACTGTGGGGAGTCACTATTAATACTGGGGCTACTGTTGGGTGTCACTATTACTATTGGGTCTTCTGTGTGGTGTCACTATTACAGACGGGGCCGCCGTGGGGTTACTACTACTACTGGGGCCAATATAGCAGTCACTATTACTACTGAGGATGATATAGGTGACACTATTACTACTGGGCCCGAAATATGCTAAACTATTACTACTGAGACTGCTGTGGGGGTCAATATTATTACTATGGCTACAGTGGGGGACACTATTACTACTGGAACTACTGTGTGGGGGGGGGGGGGTGACTATTACCACTGAGCTACTGCGGGAGGTGAATATTACTACTGGGGCTACCGTTAGGGATCACTATTGCTATTGTGGCTACTGTAGGGGGCTACTGTAAGGGTGACTATTACCACTGAGCTACTGTGTGAGGTGTTTATTACTACAGGGGCTACTGTAAGGGATCACTATTGCTACTGGGCTACTGTGGGGGGGGGGACACTTACTAATTACTACTGCGGGAGGTGAATATTACTATTGGAGCTACCGTTAGGGATCACTATTGCTACTGTGGCTACTGTGCGGGGTCACTATTATTACTGGGGCTACTGTGGGAGGTTACTAATACTACTGTGGCTACTGTGGTGGTCACTATTACTACTGTGGGGGACACTATTACTACTGGGGCAACTGTGTGGTGTCACTACTACTATTGGGGCCACTGTGGGGTTACTATTACTACTGGGGCTACTGTAAGGGTGACTATTACCACTGAGCTACTGTGGGAGGTGTTTATTACTACAGGGGCTACTGTAAGGGACCACTATTGCCACTGGGCTACTGTGGGGGGGGGGGGGACACTTACTACTGGGCTACTGTGGGGGGTCACTATTACTACTAGGGCTACTGTGGGGGAATACTATTACTACTAGGGCTACTGTGGGGGAACACTATTACTACTAGGGCTACTGTGGGGGAACACTATTACTACTAGGGCTACTGTGGGGGAACACTATTACTACTAGGGCTACTGTGGGGCGACAGAATTTACAGCGGTATCTATAATCTATATAGTACTAGTCAGGCCCTTCACAGATATAGAGTAAAAACGAAAAACTTTATTGAAAACTATTAAAAACCTGGGCTAACACAAAAGGACATACAAACAACGACAAGACAAGAATTCTGGGACCATGCTAAGTTGTCAGCTTTTTTATATATACTGTAGAGGGGGGGGGCAGTCAAAGGGTATCACTGCTCGATGATATGATCGCACAAGTGAAGATAGCAGTCTTCGATAAGGTGTGTAAAGGCTAAATAGGATGCCTTGTTATTTTGAGATACTATGTTAATACCCCCATGTTTTGTGGTTCACTGTCATCGCCCAGAATTAAGTAGAGGGAATATGTAGCTAGATCATGTATAGATACACTGTAAAACTGATGGTATTGCTGTCAGGTAATCTACTCTTAGATATTTTAACTCCGGTCATAATTACTGTATTTGGATTGAGAACCAGCCAATCGCAGACATTCAGTGCTATTTCAATGTTCTAGGTGTGGGAGATATTTTGCACGAAACTTAATATATATCAGAGAAGTTACACTAAAAAGAATAAATTTTCATGTTCTGGGTGTGGGAAATGTTTTTCCCAGAAATCAGATTTTCTTAGACATCGGAGAACTCACTTTTCATGTCGTCAATGTGGGAAATGTTTTGCTCCAGAAGCAAGTCATGTTCTACATGAGAGAATTCACACACAAGAGAAGTCATATATTTATGTTCCAAACGTGAAAATTATATTTTTCCCAGCAATTAGAGATGAGCGAACATACTCGGTTCGAGTAATTACTCGATCAAGCACCGCGATTTTTGAGTACTTCCGTTCTCGGGTGAAAAGATTCGGGGGGCACGGGGGGCGGGGGGAGGCGTGGCGGAGCGACGGTAGCGGGGAACAGGGGGGAGCCCTCTCTCTCTCCCTCTCCCCCCCACTCCCTGCTGCAACCCCCCCACTCACCCACGGCACCCCCCGAATCTTTTCGCCCGAGTACTGAAGTACTCGAAAATCGTAGCGCTCGGGCGAAAAAGGGGGGCGTGACCGAGTAGGTTCGCTCATCTCTACCAGCAATCCTATTTTGTTAGACATTAGAGGGCTCACGCAGGGGCAGAGCCGGGTTCAGGTCACTATGATTCTCCGCTCGTGGACGGGGGGGGGGGGCTGCACTTTTCATAGCAACGCTATGGAAAGTGTGCACTGCTTTCCCCGCTGCTGGATTATCGCCACTGGGAACGCAATGAAAAATGCCCGTGGACAGGCAGCCTTAGGAACCGCGGAAACGTTATTTTAACAGTTATAGATTACAAAACAGGGGACAGAAAATAGTTTAAGTGAATAGGAGGGTGTTGAAGAGAAAAGTAATCTTTTTCCAGTCATTTTTTATGCAATCTGGAAGAAACAGACAAATAATAAATGGGAATCTTCTTTTCTTATTAATTTGTGGAGCGCTGAAAGCGCCCTGGTGGAAGATCATGCAAAGCGGGAGAGAAAAAGAGTTGAATGGATATGTGCATACAAATATCAGAGTGCATATCTATGAGAACACATTACAGCGTCAGATTTTCTCAAGGACCTCATTTAGCCCTCCAGGTTTAAGGGTGTTTAATCGGAAAATTCCCATTTCCTTTGTTTTCAGCTTGGAGATATTTCCAGGTGTGATTTTTTTTTTTATTTTATTTTATTTTTTTTACTTTTTCCTTCTTCTACAGGGGTTATGCGCATTCTGGAGGCGTCTTTATCATGATGATGTAAAAAATGTTTTGATACAGCATGCAGTGATAATAATCGTTCAACTATCGAAAGTCACACAAGTGCAGCATTTTGTTGCAAATCACATACAAGGTCTTCTGTGATATTTGCATATATTATTTTATTTCACATCCCTCCACAAACTGCTTCTAGCCAGCCTGTTCTACTCTTCACCATTTCCATGAATCTTTATAAGTGACCCATATTAGCATTGGAGGATAATATCCAAAAGTCAAGTGAATTTTATTAACCCCGGGGGATAATGTGCAGAAACAACTGCTAGATTACTCTTACATCAGTAATAACTTGGGTGATTATTGCCCCATGTAAAGGTACCTTAGCTGTCAAACCCCTGTGAATGTAGCTGGCAGGTGTCATCTACTTCAAACAACCAGCACCCACTGGGTATGCGGCGGGCACATCTCCCGAGCACACTTCATATTCACCCTGAATCTATGTGATCTACATGTAAGTCACAGGGGGAATGGGTTAATTATTGAAATTAGCTTCAAGTTTTGTATAGAAATTTTACATACAAATATTATAGAATATCAAATATATATTTTGTTTTATTCAGAAATACATTTTATTGTTGGCAGATGCCGGTACCAGGAGCTCAGGGGAATATCAGATGTCTTCAGATCTTAACGCAGAAGACTGCAGTATTGCACAGGATACATTAGAAGAGCCCACTATTATCCCCGATAAACCCTCAGCCCTTCACAGCAAACATCTATCATCTGATCCTGCTACACAGGTCCTGCTTTCTGATGTATCACAGACTACTGAGCCAGATAAAAGCCACAGCAGGGATGTTGAATATCAAAAAACACCCACAGAGGAGAAGGCATTCTTACATTCAGAAAGTGGAAGATGTTTCATAGACAAATCAGATCTTGCTCCACATGAGAGAAGCCACACAGGGGCGAAGCTATTTGAATGTTCTAAGTGTGGGAGATATTTTGCACGAAAATCACATCTTACTAGACATCAGAGAAGTTGCACTAAAGAGAAGCTATTTTCATGTTCTGGGTGTGGGAAATGTTTTTCCCAGAAATCAGATTTACTTAGACATCGGAAAACTCACTTTTCATGTCGTCAATGTGGGAAATGTTTTACTCCGGAAGCAAGTCTTGTTTTACATGAGAGAATTCACACACAAGAGAAGTCGTATATTTACGTTCCAAATGTGAGAAATATTTTACCCAAAAATCCTATTTTGTTAGACATTAGAGGGCTCACGCAGGGGCAATTCAGCCAATTTCAGGTTCTGAATGTGGGAAATGTTTTACCTTGAAATCAGATCTGATTTGACATCAGAGAATCCACATGGGACAAAGCCATTTTCATGGTCAGAACGTGGGAACATTATGGCATCATTCTTGTTAAACATTAATATCACGGTGAACCTCATAAAAAGTGATTTAAAAAACCCTCAGAATTGCAGATCTGTTAATCGAGAAAAAATGGCCTAAAAAGTGATCAAAATTTTATGTTTCCAAAATTGGGATCAATCAAGACTAGAACTCTCTTGCAAAAACAAAAAAACGCTCATAGAGAATTGTTGTGGAAAATAAAATTGCTATTGCTCTTGGAATGCGGTGACACAAAAATCAAATTATTTCTGTTTTCTAGCAAAAGGTCCTAAAACATATATGTGTTATGTTAGATAGAAGAGATACTCTAGCGCCACAACATATCTATCAAGAACATGGTGGAAATCCAGATTGCTTAAAGGGGTTTTCCAGGGAAATACCATTGATGACCCATCATCAGGATAGGTCATCAACAGTTGATCGGCTGGGGTCCGTCACTCGAGACCCCGACCAAGCAGCTGAGCGGCCACATGATGTCTGCGGTGCAAATACACAGAGGTCAGAACGTAAGCATTAGAGAATACTATGAGAGAGTTAGTGGGACTTTACATTAAGGGCACTTTTACATGGAACGACCTGTTGGCTGCAGATGCTCGACAGGTCGTCCCAGCAATAATCGTTCCTGTGCTTTTACAACATGATGTTCAGGTCTGGTGACTGTGCTGGCTAGGGAAGATACTGAACCCCATCTTCATAGTGCTGAAACCACACCTGGACATAGCAAGCTGCATGGATAGGGGTATTACCATCATGGAAAATAGCATCTCTATGAGAAGACCATGCCTGCACCAGTGGTTGGGCCTGAGCAGCCAGAATGTCACTATAGTCCTCGGCAATCGCCCTCCCTTTTAAGGTGATGAAAGGTGCTGCAAAAAAAAAAACATGAGATAGCCACCCAAACCATGACAGATCCACTACCATGCTAGACTGTGGGAAGCAGATGGGTGGGATGACGGGCTTCCCTCGCCGTTCACAGGCATAAACACATTCTATGGTGGGAAATACCATAAGGGAGTATTCATTGGACCAACCACATCAGCAGAGCAGGAGTTGTGCTCATGGCACCACTGTAGTTGTCTTCGTGTATTCATTTATGTATTGGTGCTCTGCTATAATAACTCAGTTTGTGGCATTCTCTCCTCGCTGTAATGGTCGAGAGGATGCTGGAAATAATGACTGAGCTCAGCAGTCACTCTGGCTGCAGGTGTCTCCCTATTAGAAGTTACAATCCGCTTCACCGTCCTTCTGTCTCTTTCACTAAGTCTACACTTTCAGGCCTTAGTCAGACGGGCGTTTTTTCGCGCGATTTGCGGATCGCATGACGGATGCGCATCCGCAAATCGCGTGACCGCTGCGCGCAAGTCGCCCGCAAATCGCCCGCAAATCTGCTCCTAGCCGCGTTTCATTAGAAACGGGACGGAGCTGTCCAGCGCATTGCATTCAATGGAGACGGCAATAGAGCCGCCTCCATTTAAAGCAATGCGCTGCGGGCGAGCCCGGGATGAATTGTCGGTAAGGGCTTAAATATATAAGCCCTTACCTGCAATTCATCCTAAAATGTGTTAAAATAAAAAAAAAATTGTATACTCACCTTCTCCGGGCAGCCGGAGCTCCGCGCGGCCGTCCTGCAGTGGGTGTGAAGGGGGTGTGAGTCAGACCTGCCCCCTGATTGGCTCAGCGCTGAGCCAATCAGAGGCATGCCTCACTCACACCCATTCATGAATTCATGAATGGATGTGAGTCAGACCTGCCCCTGATTGGCTCAGCGCTGAGAGGCAGCAGTCACTCACCCATTCATGAATTCATGAATGGGTGTGTGAGTGAAACCTGCCTCTGATTGGTCAGGGCTGTGACCAATCAGAGGCAGATCATTCAGCAGACGGGGATTTTAAAGCCCCGTCGGCTGAATAGTGCCGAGAAGCAGTTCAGGAGAACTGACAGCGGCCGCGGCTGGACTCCGGCTGTAGCGGAAAGGTGAGTATACAATTTTTTTTTATTTTAACACATTTTAGGATGAATTGCAGGGAAGGGCTTATATATTTAACCCCTTCCCGACAATTCACCCCGCGCACGCCGGCAGCCCATTGCTTTCAATGGAGCGGCTGTGTTGCCGCTCCATTGAATTCAATGGGCAATTATCGTTCTTCTCTGCCACAGCTGTTACAGCTGTGGCAGAGAAGAATGATTTGTCTTCTATATGTTCTCAATTGGGTCGGCGCTGCTGCCGCCGGCCCCATTGAGCGCATATAGAGAAGAGAACAGGAATCGCAGATCGCAGATAGGTGCGATCTGCGATTTTTTTTGTTCTATAATTTATCGGACGAGCGCATAAAAAGCGCTCATGTGTCCGATACCATTGCAAAGCAATGGTTTTATAAAATCGCCGGACGCATGCGCATGCGCAAATCGCGGCTAAAAACGCCCGTCTCACTAAGGCCTCAGCCATTATTGGACCGGATCAGGTAAAATTAATACTGAATAGTCGTATGCGAGCACTCCCTTTGCAATAAACTCAGAAACACAGGTCTGAATAGAATGCAGAGCAGCAGCCATTAACTAGAACTGCTCTCTGTCAGTTTTTATAATTTGGTAAAAAGGTGTTACATATATATTTGGCAATAAAATAATCTTCTCAGGCTAAAAAAAATGTTCTACGTGGGTGAAACCGTATTTGGCGAAAACAAATAACATCTGCAAAGTAAACAGTCCAAACTTCTTAGAACATCTTGGACCATCACGGGACATGTCTCCCACACGTCCAGCATCCCTTGAGTTCTTCCTGATGATGATATCTTGGCTACCTCTATGTTCTCCAGAATTCTGAGAAAAGCATGTGTTTATAATTATCTAAAGGTCTAAGAAAAGGACATTACAAAATCCTTTCTCCTGCCTTAAAGACAACTAAATTTCTTTAACAGCTCCCTCCTTTCATCATCAAAAATAACACTCCGGATGCCAGTCTTCCTACACTAGCAAAGTAGTCCTGCTGCCTTTGCTCATCCTGCCTAAGGAGGCTTACCCCGAGGATTGTCAAGAGATCTTCCTCTGACTCCTCAACCCCAGTTACTCCCCTACTGGTTCAGGCCTCAACTATCCCTCTTCTGTCCATAAAATGACTACAGCAGATGTTATAAGGAGAACTAGGCTATGGGAAGATACAAATAAAACATTGATATGATATTATATGGTTAAACTGTTAGGCCATAAAGAATACAGTCCATAACAGTCCATTGTATATAGTCCAATATACATGTAATATATAAATATTATATATATGAACTCTTTAGCTGCTTATGATGAGAGTTGATGTCCGCATTACATGCAGTTGTCAAATTCTTGCAGAGTATGCCTTCCACATCAGAACAGTCATAACATGCACATCAGGGGTGGACTGGTCCACAAGTTTCACTGAAGATTTTCCTGAAAACATTTGCAATTAGTGTTTACAATTTTACGGAATAATATGTTAAGAACCTTAAAGGGGTTGTCCCGCGCCGAAACGGGTTTTTTTTTTTTTCAACCCCCCCCCCCGTTCGGCGCGAGACAACCCCGATGCAGGGAAGTAAAGAAAGTTTACCGGAGCGCTTACCTTAATCCCCGCGCTCCGGTGACTTCAATACTTACCGCTGAAGATGGCCGCTGGGATCCTCTGTCTCCGTGGACAGCAGCTCTTCTGTGCGGTCCATTGCCGATTCCAGCCTCCTGATTGGCTGGAATCGGCACGTGACGGGGCCGAGCTACACGGAGCCGCTCTCTGGCACGAGCGGCTCCATAGAAGACTGCAGAAGACCCGGACTGCGCAAGCGCGGCTAATTTGGCCATCGGAGGGCGAAAATTAGTCGGCAACCATGGAGACGAGGACGCTAGCAACGGAGCAGGTAAGTAAAAAACTTTTTATAACTTCTGTATGGCTCATAATTAATGCACAATGTATATTACAAAGTGCATTATTATGGCCATACAGAAGTGTATAGACCCACTTGCTGCCGCGGGACAACCCCTTTAATGATTACAACAACTAGGATTAGGAATACAATCTGTAAGAACATATGGACAATTCCAGACACCATACCTCCCAACCCCTTGAACTAATTGACTGGGTTTAAATATGATAACTATTCAGGCCATGCCATTTCCTCATCAGATAAGGCTTTACGGTATAATTCCTTCCTTTTCCTGGCTTGTTTAACCCCTTCCCGCTCCTTGACGTACCGGTACGTCATGGGAGCCTGGTACTTCCCGCAATGTGACGGACCGGTACGTCATCGGGATAGCGCGAGATCATAACTGACCTCACGCTATCCCGCAGCAGGAGCTGGCTGTCAGTCAGAGCCGGCGTCCCACTGCAACAGCGGTGGGGCATCGGAGATGCGCACCCCGCTGTTAACCCCTTCCCTGCCGCGATCTAAGTAGATTGCGGCAGGGAAAGAGTTCACAGAGGGAGCGCGCGTTATCACAGCGATCATAGGTACAGTGCTGCTAGTTCCTCAGAGGTACTCAAATAGTGTAAAAAAAGAGTAAAAAAATGTAAAAAAAAAGAAAAAGGTAAAAAAAACCTTTTTTTGTGCTTTTTTTTAATATTAGCATAAAAAAGGTAAAAAAAAATTAAAACCCCACATATTTGGTATTGACGCATCTGTAGTGATGTGTAGAAAAAGTTGAAGAGCTTTTTATTTTGTACGGCAAAACGCGTAAAAAAGAACGCTAAAAAACAGGCAAAATGTTAATTTTTAGCATTTTGCCTCCCAAAAAATGCAATAAAAGTGATCAAAAAAGCCGTACATTCCCCAAAATGGTACCAATAAAAACTACAGCTCGTCTCGCAAAAAATAAGACCTCATAGAGCTCCGTACATAAAAAATAAAAAAGTTACAGGACTTTGAATGCAGCTATAGAGAAAAAATTTTTTTTTCCAAAAAAAGGGGTTTTATTGCAAAAAAGTGTAAAAAAAAACAAAAAAATATATAATTTTGGTATCATTGTAACCGTACCGGCCTGCAGAAAAAATTTAGTGTGTCATTTATGCTGCATGATTAACGCTGTAAAAAAAAGGAAAAAAAAATCTATGGCAGAATTGATGCATCTTCTCTCCCTGTTATCATAAAATAAATAATAAAAGTTTTACGATATAGTCTATGTACCCAAAAGTGGCACTGATAAAAACTACAGCTTGCCACGCAAAAAACAAGCCCTTATACGGCCATGTCCATGGAAAAATAAAAAAGTTGTTGCTTTTGAAAAATGGAGATGGAAAAATACCCCCAAAAAATCGCATGGTCCTCAACGCCAAAATAGGCCGTGTCATTAAGGGGTTAATATCATGTGTGATCTGCAATGTTCCTGGAGGATCTATGTAAGGATAACAGGATGGGCCAACTATTTGACATAACCCTCCTTGTGAGGCTGTACGATCATCCAGCACTACAGTGCGTTGATTGGCAACCAAAAATTAACTGTTTAGGGTATGCATTGTGAACCTCAAGCACATCAAATAGTGTATCTGTGATATTATCAAAGGCATCTCCTAGTGTTTCTATCATAGGGGTATTCTTCAGTGAATTGAGCATTATACCTATGGGTCCACCCAAAGCTGCACCTGCTTTCCATGCCCAGTGAGTGTAGGCAACATGTACCTTCTGATCTGGTGTATCACGCTTATACAACATATAGAAAGGAATGCATTGGTAAGGAAAGCCATCATTTTTTTCTATAGCTACGTCACTGGCTTTAACTTGTAAGACCCTGTACTCCATGCCTTACCCCATCATATGCCTGCTGGGGTTCTCCCATTGGAAATTTTAAGGTATAACTCCAAGAAGGACTGGAGGACACTTTTTTAACCGCACTAATTCCTAGGTTAATCTCTGATTACAACCGCTAAATATGATATTGGTTTAGCTGACACAGGGGCAGGAGAGCATATCCAACAATCTGATGAATTTCTCATTCTAGATAGCAAATGGATGGACAGCAGCGCAACCAATTCAAGTACCACAAAGTGGGAATGGCAAAAAATGGTGCATGATCCTTAAAGTCAGGTCTGGACTTAGAGACCCATGTACAAACCTTCTGAAATAGCCAACAGATGGATCAGCACTCAGCAAAAGACAAGGTGCAACGTTTCAACCTTTTTGAGGTCTTTTTCAAGCATGCAACAAATAGCACCAGCACATGGAAAAGACGCAATACAGACACAACTCCACCTACCATATTGCAATTGGTCCGGATCCATACAGCACAGATGCCCGCCATCAGAATTCATTGGTTAACAGGTGATCTCCCAATCAAAAGATTTTTTTCAATGCACTTGCACGGTCAACCTAATCGGCGGCTATAGTCATTGCGCATGAGTGGGCAGACATCCACTGACATCCATGCCCATACCAGTAACCGCATCAATATGCCATTGTGCATGCGCGGGAATTGTCCCACCACGAGAACAAAGCAGAATCAGGCCGGACCGCCCCTCAAGCACTCAATTGTAATAATGCACTTGCGCAGAACCAGCAAGCGTACAAAGAGTAACCACCATTCGCATAAATCCTTACTCTAAATTGTAGCGCCATCACTATGCATATGCATCATGCCGGGACGCAGTCTAAAAAACTTCTGTACCCATTAATAATTAACCCAAACCGTGTTCCTCTATATGCTGTATAAATTCTTTAAACTCATATTGTAAACCATAAACGTGAGTCAACAAGAATCTCCCCTATATAAATGGAGCTCCATTATACTCAAGATTGAGCCCTCCTGGAACCATTGTATCCAACACATGTATCCACTTAGGTTCCAGTTTTCAATTTACCTACGTAAGGGTGTCCCCTTATGTAATAAGCTTAGATACAGCATATAGCGGAAAATGATCATGGGATCATTCTAGACATGATCCCATGATACTTAATGAATTTGTTACTGCATCCTTTATCTAATGCATGCTTACTAGACACAATTTAAAACTATTGCAAATAATACAGATAGGAAAGTGAAATACGGTATTATTGTATCTTGACGCCACCGGAAGCTAGGGGTTTGACAGGAGGAATGCACCTCTTACACCCCTAGTTCCCGATTGGTGCAAGAATGGAAGGTCCTAGGATGCATTTTTGTCATCCACCGGTGGCTGTCACTCACAGGCCACCACATCTGTGGCCTCCCTGCAGCGGAGTGACTGTATCCCGCGCTGTATGGGCTCCCTGCTGTCCTCCTCCAGTGGTACTCTGTGGGCGGCGTCTGGAGCAGCTCTCCCCAGCGCCGGTCAGCAGCGCTCACATTGACCTCTGGGTCTTTGTGGTGGCTTCTCTGCCACTGCTTCAGGCACCCCATGGCCACTCACCATGTCCTCCCCCATGCAGCCCACCGCCGCTCACCATGTCCTCCCCTATGCAGTGGGTCTGAGCGTTGTGTGCGGCCCAGCGGCGCTCAGCAGCGGTAACATGTCTAGACTGCCGGGTTTCTCGGCTGACTTCTTCCACTGTGCTTCTGGAGCCGCAGGGATGCTAGCAGCGCAGAGATATGCCGATTGCCAGCTCTCTGTGCCATGAGGAGCCGCACCGCCGACAACGTGGCACATCCAAGGAGTCGAGGTGGGACGGCACAGCCGGCGGGGAAAGAACAAGAAGCAGCAGGGAGGCGCAGGAGCATGGGACAGGGGGCGAGATCCGGAAATGCACACCTGGGGAGCATGGCAGAGTGACGGCAGCAGCGAGGAACTTGAATCAGGGTCGGCAGCCATGATGGGAGCCAGTGTCGTAGATTTATTTGGGATCCACAACGTAATCAATAGGAATGTTTGCACCCTTGTGCGCACAATGGAAGAGATCACACAGAGATAGACTGTCAGTGTAGAAAGTCTTCCTCGACTCTCTTTATTAGTAGGCGTAAAGCATCTTTTACAGCATTATGAGTTAAATTCCCTTTATGGGCAGCAGGAAACAATACATAATTGGAAATCAAAGTATGGCATTGGGTAGTCCAATTATGGTCTTTTTCCATCCGGTCCTGCATGAGCTTCTGTTGTCTTGGACGTCCGACATCACGTGGTTTCAGATAAAAAACGGCGACATTTTAGATGTTCGATGGAGGAGGTAGTAGCGGGAATGAGCAATGTGTAGTCAAATGACGCCTGAGGGTTATGTGTGGGCAAAAAATGTGCCCTGAGGTTATGAGCGTGTATTTCTATCAAGCTGCATATTCTGATAACGGTTAGCAGAACAGGATGCGGCCAGCACATTCCATTCTGCTGGCTCAGATAGTGAAATAAACATTTCCCCTTGCATATATATATATATATATATATATATCCTCCACACCAGGACATGACAATGAAAGTGGCCTGGCAGGACCTGCAGGGGAGCATTCCCTACGGCCAATCAGGTACAGGGAGCGTCATCCAGCTGTCACTCTTGTCTCCACCAGGACTCCCTGGTGGCGTCAAGATACAATAATACCATGAAATACTTCCTTTTATTTATTCCTTATGAGTCACAAATAGTTTGCAATGTAAATGCATATATCCAGTTTCTTTTCCTTACACCGTTACAGAGGTAGGTGTGGGCAGTTGGACTTGGTAAGGGCCTTCAATCACCTGGCTGCTGATTATGAGTTCTTTGCAAAGATGATAGATCTGGAATGGAACTGAAAACACGTTTAGGAATCTGTTGCAATATTTTCTGCAAAGACCCTATACTAGGCAAAATGCACATGGGTGGAAATTCCGTGGCGGGATTTCCTGCAGAATTTCCACACGTGCCCGCTGCCATAGGATTGCATTAGATAATGCAATCCTATGCAGACAGCGAAAACTCGCGCAGTAAACATATTGTACTTTATTTAGGTGGTAGAAATGGACCAATAGAGTTTGTGTATATTTATTAAAAGCGCCAAAATTTGAAAAATTTTGAAAAAATTGACATTTTTCTGACATTTTCAACTGCAATATCTCCAACATGTGCAAACATAATGTAGACATTTTTGATAAGATATGTATTTCCATCTGTTTATTTTATTCTGGAAGCACATTGGAAAAACTTCGTTTTTTTTTAACCATTTCAGAGATGTACAAATTTAACAATATCAACATTTTGAGCAACACTTTGTTTTCCTACACAAATCCTAGATTGCATAGGGTATCAGAATGATAGATACCCCTACAAATGACACTATTTAAAAACTACACCCCTTAAAGGGGTTGTCCCGCGCCGAAACGGGTTTTTTTTTTTCAATAGGCCCCCCGTTCGGCGCGAGACAAACCCAATGCATGTGTTAAAAAAAAACCCGTTTAGTACTTACCCGAATCCCCGCGCTGCGGCGACTTCTTCCTTACCTTAGCAAGATGGCCGCCGGGATCTTCACCCACGATGCACCGCGGGTCTTCTCCCATGGTGCACCGTGGGCTCTGTGCGGTCCATTGCCGATTCCAGCCTCCTGATTGGCTGGAATCGGCACACGTGACGGGGCGGAACTACGAGGACCAGCTCTCCGGCACGAGCGGCCCCATTCAGCAGGGAGAAGACCGGACTGCGCAAGCGCGTCTAATCGGGCGATTAGACGCTGAAATTAGACGGCACCATGGAGACGAGGACGCTAGCAACGGAACAGGTAAGTGAATAACTTCTGTATGGCTCATAATTAATGCACAATGTACATTACAAAGTGCATTAATATGGCCATACAGAAGTGTATAACCCCACTTGCTTTCGCGGGACAACCCCTTTAATGTATTCACCGGGGTGAGGGGGGAGGGGGTGTCATGAGTATTTTGACCCCATAGTTTCTTTTCAGACATTAATGCTATTTATAGGAGAAAAATAAAATTCAAATTTTTGCAAATATGTCATTTTAAAGATTAGATTTTTTTCTATAGTGCACATGAAAATGAGGATTTCTACCCCAAAATGGATACACCTCTTTTTCCTGTGTTAAGAAAAACATACCCATTGTGGCTCTAATAGTATGTCTGCATGCACAATGGGGCCCAAACCAAAAAGATCCCTTAACTAATTCATCTATGGGTGTACTGCATATTTTGACCCGACAGTTTTTGAATGAATCTAAGTGAACCAGAAGGAAAAAATTACAATTTTCATTTTTTTGGCAATTTTGTCATTTTAAAAACAGTTTTTTTTGTACAGCACACATATGAATAAATATTTTCAAATATTTCCTGTATTCAGAAATTCAGAAATGTACTCATTGTGGCCCTAATCTTATGTCCATATGCACAACAGGGCCCAAACCGAAAGCAGTATTACACTTTAACAGTTTTTTAACTTTTTCATGATCGCCATTATCCGTTAGATAACTACGATCACGCGACGGGAAACTGCTCACCGCAGCCCTTGGTCACTGCTCCAGGCTCTCAGCCACCTTTAGTAGCCAGCAGCAAGGATATTTTAAATTTCCCAGGCTCTCCCAGTTTCTGCGCTTGCGTCCAACAGGTGCATGCGCCGAAGCTAGGGAAAGGTCCACAGATAAGGATTCCACCGGGGGACATCACCGGAGGCCTTAGGTAAGTGATTTCACCTCACGGATTGGCTGCATAGCGGAGGTGAAACTTTACCTTTTTTTTAACTTTTACATGATAGCCATTATCCATTGGATAGCGGCGATCACATGACAAAGAACCGTGTACCGCAACACCCGTGATATCTCTAGGCTCTTGGCTACGTTTATAAGTCAGGAGCAGGGAGATTTTAAATTACCCAGGCAATCTGTGGCTTTTGCGCGTGTCCACCATTTTGGCGACGGGTGCGTGCACAGAAGCCGGGGTAAGGTCCATGGATAAATCTGGGGGCTTTATGTACATAATTTCATCTCCCCTCACAGATATGATCCGTTAGGGGACATGAAACGAAAACTTTTGAAACATTAACCCTTTGCAATCCAATTTTGGATTCAGAGTTTCCTAGGGGCTTTCTCTTTCTGCCATTATGCAATGGCACCATCTGCTGGCTAGAGCCAGTACTGCAATATGTGACATGGCAGAGAGGCCCCCCCGTCAACAGAGCGGCCAGTAGTATACAGTAAGAATACCCTGCCGGACGTCTACCGATGTCGGAGATGTACAACCTTTAATCAGAATGTCTTTGGACGTCAAGACAGTGGATTGGAAAGGGTTAAACGATCACTGCTCTCTAGATCGTGTGGGACATCGCAGAGGACGGGGGTCAGAACTTTCAGCTGCCTTCATGGATCTGATCTATGAGGGCAGCTGAATTTTTAGCTTTTATTTACTTTTGATTGACTTTTCTGAAATCACAGCCCCCATGAAAGCTCCAAGTTGACAGCTACATCCGGTAACCGACAGCATGGAGCTGTCACATCCGCAGCCCACGGGGCTTAAATCCCCAGAGCCAGAGTGTTTCTACTGTCCTGAGGATTAAAGCCCACCATAGCAGGATGTAAGAAGTCTATGGTCACTAAGGGGTTAAGTAATACTAAACACAACTCTGTCCTGATCGGCAGACAGAAACTTCACCTCCTTCCACCCAACAGTCCTGGATGCATAGCAACATCTTCATCAGCACTTCGGCCCTATTCAGCAATTCCAGGAACCTGATTGGTTCTGATTCACAATTCCAGCAACCTGATTGGTGAATAGGGCCGAAGTGCTGATGAAGATGTAAACATGCGTCCTGCTTATACACTGAGCTGATCATGTGACCCTCCTCCTCCCACCCATGTGACCCTCACATGACCATGACATCACCACAGGTCTTGTATGCGCTGAACTGATCATGTGACCCTTTCCCCTCCTACCCATGTGACCGCTCACATGACTATGACATCACCACAGGTCCTGTAAGCACACGGCTGCTGCAGGTAAGGCTGGTTTCACACGGGAGATAAAATCGTGTGATGCTAGAGTGAGTAAAAAAGATTTATGAAGCCGATGATTCCGGATAGTTTCCTTCCCATCTGCGATGTTTCCACTGATGCAATGTTACGAGAACACAAAATCGCGGCGCGCTCTTATCTTTCTGTGATGTGCACATTTTTTTTGGTTTTAATCTCCACTGTTTCCCTGTTGAGCCTCCTTTTTATCACTTCTCAGCACACAAGCGCTTTTAACGTTAGAAAGTCCTTTATGACTTTTTTGCAAAAAAAAATTATTAAAAAAGTATTCTAAAATAACTGACCCTCAAACATCATGTGAACAAAGAGGATGTGGCCGAGATTATCTCACGGCAAAATCGTAGTCACCAGTGTGGGGCTAGCCGAAGTACGATGTCCGGCTCCTGTAATGTGCGCCGTGTAGCTAATGCTGCGTGTCTGCAGTGAGCGGGGGTCTGTACTAGGGTCCTATGAGATGAGGGGCCCCAAGACACGTGTAACCCCCAACTCAGTCCCCACACAGTAATAATCCCCTCTACATAGTAATGGCTCCTCTGTACCCCAAAGTAATAAGCATTATTTGTGCCCCTGACAAGGTGATAGTGGCCCCTCTGTGTCCCACCCCCCCCTAAGTAACAGCGCCTCCCCCTGCGCCCCCCCTAAGTAACAGCGGGCCCCCGTGCGTCCCCCCTAAGTAACAGCGGGCCCCCGTGCGTCCCCCCTAAGTAACAGCGGGCCCCCGTGCGTCCCCCCTAAGTAACAGCGTGCCCCCGTGCATCCCCCCTAAGTAACAGCGGGCCCCCGTGCGTCCCCCCTAAGTAACAGCGGCCCCTCTGCGTGTCTCCCCCAAGTAACAGCGGCCCCTCTCTGCCCCCCCTCCAAAGTAACAGCGGCCCCTCTCTGCCCCCCCCCCTTCCAAGTAACAGCGGCCCCTCTGCATCCCCCTCTAAGTAACAGCGGCCACTCTGCATCCCCCTCTAAGTAACAGCAGCCCCTTCTAAGTAACATCGGCACCTCTGTGTCCCCTGCTCCCCAAGTAACGGCGGCCCCTGTGTTTCTTCTTCCCCCACCAACTACCAGTGTTTCCTCTGCATTGCCTCCAATTATATCGGTGTTTTCTCCTAAGTAATAGCCGTCCCTCTATACATCTTCCACAAGTAACAGCGGTCCCTCTATACATCTTCCACAAGTAGCAGCGGTCCCTCTGTGCTCCTCTGAAGTAATGATGCCTCCCCTAAGTAACAGCGGTCCCTCTATATATCTTCCACAAGTAGCAGCGGTCCCTCTGTGCTCCTCTGAAGTAATGATGCCTCCCCTAGGTGATAGCGGTCCCTTTGTACATCTACACCAAGTAGTAGTAGTCTGTCTTTCTAAGTACTAATGGTCTCTCTATGTGTAGCCACCAGTAATGTCCGTCCCTCTGCGTGTCCTCCTCCTAAGTAATGTCCGTCCCTCTGCGTGTCCTCCTCCTAAGTAATGTCCGTCCCTCTGTGTGTCTTCCTCCTAAGTAATGTCCGGCCCTCTGCTTATTTCTCCTAAGTACTAATAGTCCCTCTGCGTCTACTCAAAGTAATGGCGGCCTCTGTGTGCTTCCCCCAACTAATAGCGCTGCAGGTTGTGTGGCGCAGAGTGTTAAGTCAGCAGAAATTCAGTCCTAAGCTCCCACTCACGACCTGAAGGTTGCAAGTTCAATCACTGCATGGTTCAGATAGCCTTCTACAAAGGTTTCTAATTATTATCCCCATAAAAGGTATTTTTTGTGGTTTTTACATCCGTTCATCTTCTTCCCATTCAGGCTCCGGCATCCTGGTATCGTCTGTTGGGATCTTCCATATGAGAGAGGTTTTCTGATGAACCTGCCAAGGATGGATGGGAAGAGGAAGGAGATGGCAGAGAGTCTATTACATCTCACCCTAGAGATCCTCTATCAGCTTACCGGAGAGGTGAGAGATTCTGATGACGTCACATGACCTCATTCTTCTGTATGATAACAGATGGACATGCCTGAGAAGGTGAGGGACTCTGTAGATGTATGTAACACCATTTATTAGTCCGTCTCTCATCAGGATTACACAGCTGTGAAGAAGACCTCTAGTGAGCGCTGGCAGAACTTTGTGTCTGAAGGTTATGGAAGAACCCTGAGCCCAATAACGGGGCCTTCAACTCACCACCCGATACATGAGGACTTCAATGGGCAGAAGATCCTAGAACATGTCCTCAAGATGACTGAGCTGCTGACAGGAGAGGTGACACTGCGGGGAATGGGGGGCATTATACAGTAACAGGAGGGCTGTGGAGGATGACTGTATATTGTGTTGTCAGGTTCCTATAAGGTGTCGGGACGTCTCCGTCTATTTCTCCATGGAGGAGTGGGAGTATTTAGAAGGACACAAGGATCTGTACAAGGAGGTCATGATGGTGGATCAGCAGCCCCTCACATCACAAGGTAATCTATACATATAATGAAATGTCCTGACTGACTGATTCATCAACGCTGAGCGAAACTACTAAAGTTAGAAACATGATTGGCCAGCAGCTTCTTTGTATAACATAGAGACCCCCTAGGAAAGGATTTTTTTTCAATTCTAATGTGAGACTCGGCAAAAATAATCTATTGATTATCTATCAATGATTCCCCACGTGCTCCAATATCTCCTCCTGTTAAATGTTCTCTGTTGCTTCCTGTTATCAGCCATTTCAGAATGAGTAGAAGATGGCTATAAGAGGGTTTTAAACAAAATCTTATTTCCATACATATGTGTGACTGATAATACAGGGTGGGCCAATGAGAAAGTAGGCCGGCACCACACTCTTATGAAAGTTGTCTAAAAGAAAATCTGTCTTTGCTGCGCATAGCAACCAATCACAGTGCAGCTTTCATTCTACCTCAGTATTAAAGCAACCAATCCCAGTGCAGCTTTCAACTTATGGGGGTTTGTGTGAGTTAGTAGCAGCCAGGCAAATATTTAGGTCAGTGTGTGAAGCCTATCACAATGGAGAGTTGTAGAGAAAGTTCGGCGTTGAAGGGGATCCCGTAAATAGACTACGTTTTAACGGACATTTCCATGTTTCCTGCCTTATGAAGCTGTGTTGAACGCACTCCCCATTCCTCAGCTTGAAAGTACTTGTAATTCTGAGAAAACAACTAAAAACGCCGAGCTAGATTTACTGATGGGATCAGAAGAAGAAGAAGACGGCTTAACGAAGTCGCTACTAAGTACACAGAGATAAGGGAGTTCACCGCACTGCAGTGACAGATTACCAGCAAACAAATCCCCAGGTTCATAGAGCTGCAACAGCTAAATACCAAGATAATAACCCCGAGGTCCTTAGAACATCATCATCTGAATAACCCCGAGGTCCACAGAACATCATCATCTGAATAACCCCGAGGTCCACAGAGCATCATCAGCTGAATAACCCCGAGGTCCATAGAACATCATCAGCTGAGTAACCCCGAGGTCCATAGAACATCATCAGCTGAATAACCCCAATGTCCATAGAACATCATCACCTGAGTAACCCCGAGGTCCATAGAACATCATCAGCTGAATAACCCCGAGGTCCATAGAACATCATCAGCTGAATAACCCCGAGGTCCATAGAACATCATCAGCTGAATAACCCCGAGGTCCATAGAACATCATCAGCTGAATAACCCCAATGTCCATAGAACATCATCAGCTGAATGACCCCGAGGTCCATAGAACATCATCAGCTGAATAACCCCAATGTCCATAGAACATCATCAGCTGAGTAACCCCGAGGTCCATAGAACATCATCGGCTGAGTAACCCCGAGGTCCATAGAACATCATCGGCTGAGTAACCCCGAGGTCCATAGAACATCATCGGCTGAGTAACCCCGAGGTCCATAGAACATCATCGGCTGAGTAACCCCGAGGTCCATAGAACATCATCGGCTGAATAACCCCGAGGTCCATAGAACATCATCGGCTGAATAACCCCGAGGTCCATAGAACATCATCAGCTGAATAACCCCGAGGTCCATGGAACATCATCAGCTGAGTAACCCCGAGGTCCATAGAACATCATCAGCTGAATAACCCCGAGGTCCATAGAACATCATCAGCTGAATAACCCCGAGGTCCATAGAACATCATCAGCTGAATAACCCCGAGGTCCATAGAACATCATCAGCTGAATAACCCCGAGGTCCATAGAACATCATCAGCTGAGTAACCCCGAGGTCCATAGAACATCAACAGCTGAATTACCCCCGAGGTCCATAGAACATCAACAGCTGAATTACCCCCGAGGTCCATAGAACATCAACAGCTGAATTACCCCCGAGGTCCATAGAACATCATGAGCTGAATAACCCCGAGGTTCATAGAACATCATCAACTGAATAACCCCGAGGTCCATAGAACATCATCAGCTGAATAACCCCGAGGTTCATGGAACATCATCAGCTGAATAACGGCGAGGTTCATGGAACATCATCAGCTGAATAACCCCGAGGTTCATGGAACATCATCAGCTGAATAACCCCGAGGTTCATAGTACATCATCAGCTGAATAACCCCGAGGTTCATAGAACATCATCAGCTGAATAACCCCGAGGTCCATAGAACATCAACAGCTGAATTACCCCCGAGGTCCATAGAACATCATGAGCTGATTAACCCCGAGGTTCATAGAACATCATCAACTGAATAACCCTGAGGTTCATAGAACATCATCAGCTGAATAACCCCGAGGTTCATAGAACATCATCAGCTGAATAACCCCGAGGTTCATAGAACATCATCAGCTGAATAACCCCGAGGTTCATAGAACATCATCAGCTGAATAACCCCGAGGTTCATAGAACATCATCAGCTGAATAACCCCGAGGTTCATAGAACATCATCAACTGAATAACCCCGAGGTCCATGGAACATCATCAGCTGAATTACCCCCGAGGTCCATAGAACATCATGAGCTGATTAACCCCGAGGTTCATAGAACATCATCAACTGAATAACACTGAGGTTCATAGAACATCATCAGCTGAATAACCCCGAGGTTCATAGAACATCAACTGAATAACCCCGAGGTCCATGGAACATCATCAGCTGAATTACCCCCGAGGTCCATGGAACATCATCAGCTGAATTATCCCCGAGGTCCATAGAACATCATCAGCTGAATAACCCCGAGGTCCATAGAACATCATCAGCTGAATAACCCCGTGTTTCATATAACATCATCAGCTGAATAACCCCGTGTTTCATATAACATCATCAGCTGAGTAACCCCGAGGTCCATATAACATCATCAGCTGAGTAACCCCGAGGTCCATGGAACATCATCAGCTGAATAACCCCGAGGTCCATAGAAAATCATCAGCTGAATAACCCCGAGGTCCATAGAACATCATCAGCTGAATAACCCCGAGGTCCATAGAACATCATCAGCTGAGTAACCCCGAGGTCCATAGAACATCAACAGCTGAATTACCCCCGAGGTCCATAGAACATCAACAGCTGAATTACCCCCGAGGTCCATAGAACATCATGAGCTGAATAACCCTGAGGTCCATAGAACATCATCAACTGAATAACCCCGAGGTCCATAGAACATCATCAGCTGAATAACCCCGAGGTTCATGGAACATCATCAGCTGAATAACCCCGAGGTTCATGGAACATCATCAGCTGAATAATCCCGAGGTTCATGTTACATCATCAGCTGAATAACCCCGAGGTTCATGTTACATCATCAGCTGAATAACCCCGAGGTTCATGTTACATCATCAGCTGAATAACCCCGAGGTTCATAGAACATCATCAGCTGAATAACCCCGAGGTCCATAGAACATCAACAGCTGAATTACCCCCGAGGTCCATAGAACATCATGAGCTGATTAACCCCGAGGTTCATAGAACATCATCAACTGAATAACCCTGAGGTTCATAGAACATCATCAGCTGAATAACCCCGAGGTTCATAGAACATCATCCGCTGAATAACCCCGAGGTTCATAGAACATCATCCGCTGAATAACCCCGAGGTTCATAGAACATCATCAGATGAATAACCCCGAGGTTCATAGAACATCATCAGCTGAATAACCCCGAGGTTCATAGAACATCATCAACTGAATAACCCCGAGGTCCATGGAACATCATCAGCTTAATTACCCCCGAGGTCCATAGAACATCATGAGCTGATTAACCCCGAGGTTCATAGAACATCATCAACTGAATAACCCTGAGGTTCATAGAACATCATCAGCTGAATAACCCCGAGGTTCATAGAACATCAACTGAATAACCCCGAGGTCCATGGAACATCATCAGCTGAATTACCCCCGAGGTCCATGGAACATCATCAGCTGAATTATCCCCGAGGTCCATAGAACATCATCAGCTGAATAACCCCGAGGTCCATAGAACATCATCAGCTGAATAACCCCGTGTTTCATATAACATCATCAGCTGAATAACCCCGTGTTTCATATAACATCATCAGCTGAGTAACCCCGAGGTCCATATAACATCATCAGCTGAGTAACCCCGAGGACCATAGAACATCATCAGCTGAATTACCCCCGAGGTCCATGGAACATCATCAGCTGAATAACCCCGAGGTCCATGGAACATCATCAGCTGAATAACCCCGAGGTCCATGGAACATCATCAGCTGAATAACCCCGAGGTCCATAGAACATCATCAGCTGAATTACCCCCGAGGTCCATGGAACATCATCAGCTGAATTACCCCCGAGGTCCATAGAATATCATCAGCTGAATTACCCCGAGGTCCATGGAACATCATCAGCTGAGTAACCCCGAGGTCCATAGAACATCATCAGCTGAATTACCCCCGAGGTCCATAGAACATCATCAGCTGAATTACCCCCGAGGTCCATAGAATATCATCAGCTGAATTACCCCCGAGGTCCATAGAACATCATCAGCTGAATTACCCCCGAGGTCCATAGAACATCATCAGCTGAATTACCCCCGAGGTCCATAGAACATCATCAGCTGAATTACCCCCGAGGTCCATAGAACATCATCAGCTGAATTACCCCCGAGGTCCATAGAACATCATCAGCTGAATAACCCCGAGGTTCATAGAACATCAACTGAATAACCCCGAGGTCCATGGAACATCATCAGCTGAATTACCCCCGAGGTCCATGGAACATCATCAGCTGAATTATCCCCGAGGTCCATAGAACATCATCAGCTGAATAACCCCGAGGTCCATAGAACATCATCAGCTGAATAACCCCGTGTTTCATATAACATCATCAGCTGAATAACCCCGTGTTTCATATAACATCATCAGCTGAGTAACCCCGAGGTCCATATAACATCATCAGCTGAGTAACCCCGAGGACCATAGAACATCATCAGCTGAATTACCCCCGAGGTCCATGGAACATCATCAGCTGAATTACCCCCGAGGTCCATAGAATATCATCAGCTGAATTACCCCGAGGTCCATGGAACATCATCAGCTGAGTAACCCCGAGGTCCATAGAACATCATCAGCTGAATTACCCCCGAGGTCCATAGAACATCATCAGCTGAATTACCCCCGAGGTCCATAGAATATCATCAGCTGAATTACCCCCGAGGTCCATAGAACATCATCAGCTGAATTACCCCCGAGGTCCATAGAACATCATCAGCTGAATTACCCCCGAGGTCCATAGAACATCATCAGCTGAATTACCCCCGAGGTCCATAGAACATCATCAGCTGAATTACCCCCGAGGTCCATAGAACATCATCAGCTGAATTACCCCCGAGGTCCATAGAACATCATCAGCTGAATAACCCCAAGCTTCACAGAGTAGCTGTTAATAGATATAACAGAAATAATCCAAGAGGACGATCAGAAAGGCGATCGCTTCCATGGAAGGTTAAAGCTTTGTCCGGAATGTTGTACGATTCTGATGTGGATTATGAATCTGATAAGACTGTTGCTCTGGGAACTATGACTCATAAATGTATATATTGTAACGTCCTTACATGGAAAGAAGAGGCTCAGACAATCAATGCAGCGGTCAAAGAATCAATCACAGTCGTTGCATTGTGGAGGCGGCATTTATGAATTGTCTGAGCAGCCACAATGATTGTCCAGTTCTTAATTGCCGCCTCCACAATGCAATGGCTGTGATTGGTTCTTCGACCACTGCCCAGCCAATCAATGTAGCAGTCTAAGAATGAATCACAGCTGTTGCGTTGGTTCAGCGAGCTCTGCAGTGATTGGTTCAGCGAGTGTTGATAAGCCAATCAGAGCCATTGCTTCCTGGAGGCTGGTTTTCTGAATCCCGCAACCAGGGAGTGATCTTCTGTCGGCAACCAAAGAGTGCAAGAAGCGCAGCAGCGCTATGGTGAGCAGTGGGAGGGACCTGGACTGAGCCTGCTAGGTAATATATATTTTTTTTTTATGCAATGCAGTTTGGGCTTTTTTTGGGGGTAAATCTTATATTTCAAGACTGCTCGAAAATTAAGAAAATTCAGGGCAGGGCTTATTTTTGTGATAACACAGTATAAGTCCTGCATCCTGTATATAGTGATATGGAGCATGCTTGGATAACCTGGCCCTGCTTGAATCAGCATACTTGATATAAACTATATTCTGTATATAGTGATATCTGTACAGTCATGATTTTATACAGAAAGTACCCAATAGTGATTGTTTCACACCTGCATTGGGGGATTCCACTTTGCTGTTCTGTTTGAGAAGCAGGGAAGAGGAATCCCCATGGATGAACATTTCTGTCTCTTGATGCTACCGAACAGCATCGGACGGACTGCATTGACTATAATGAGGTCCGTCCGCTTTCCGTCCCGCTTTTGGATGGAAGAAAAAGCGCTGCTTGCACCACTTTTTCTTCCTGTATTTTGAGCCTGATCTGTGACGGAATCTCCGGCCAGAGGTTTGGACGCAGATGTGAAACCGGTCTTATACCAGTATTGTCAATTTCACTATATACAGGAGATGTATATAGTGATATGGAGCATGCTGGTGTAACCTGGAGAGCTCCTGTATATAATTATATATGTACAGCTGGTATAAGCTATACATCTCCTTGTATATAGTGATATAGTGCTTGCTGGTATAACCTGGGTTTCCCCTGTATACGATTGCACACTTTGCACACAATTAAAAAATGCATAAAAAATCTGCACGCAGTTTAAAAACCAACAACAAATGTATTGTCTATTGTTCCACATGTGGTTTTTAATAGTGTATGTTGTTTTTTATGTGATTGTTTTTTTGGGTTTTTTTTTTTTTAATTTTTAATTTTTTTAATTCTGGTTCAAAAATGCAACAAAAAACATGAACACACACCCTAAGGCTGCCTGCACATGGGTGGATTTCCATTGCAGAATCCGTAGTCAGCGTTCGCAGCAAATGGCAGTTGTTACATCCTATTGAGAACAAATGCTTCCTGCACATGAGTGGTAATCAATTGCGATTTTTACTCACGGAGAAAAAAATCGCAGCATGCTCCATTTTCATGCGGGCTCTGCACGGATGGCTTTCATTGAAATCAATGAAAGCCGTCCGACCCACGGCCCTTCCGCAATTGACATTTTGGAAAGTTCGCAGAGCCTGTGTCATTGCCCAGCATCGTTACGGGGCAAATAAAATTTTTAAAAATTCATACTGCGCATGTCCAACGGTGCGCCGTCCGGACCATCCATAGTACAGAAAAAAAAGAATGAAGACAGGAACAAGCGGTCGCTGGCCAGGGTAGAGTCAGATTCTGCTGCGGGCTCCCTAAAGCTAATTTCAAATGAGCGAGTGTGATATTGGGTCATGAAACTCAGCCCAATGTCACACTCGCCAACGTACAATGCGAGGCGTTTTTGTGTTAAAACCACCTCACGTCACTTCAGAGCCATGGCAAAGGATCGGAGAGAGTTGTTAAACCTTGCATTGCTCTCACATGTACCTCGTATGCTGTGTGATGCTGTACTGGCCCCATTGAAAACAATGGGCGATGCAAAGCATTTCAAGGGAATCCCCAAAGATAAGATATGCCACAATATTTTCCCACGATGCAGGAAAAAAAATTGCTCATGTGTACGAGCCCTGCGATTTTCTTCGTTATGTGAAAGTGGTCTAAGGGGCTACAAACACTGTAATAAACAGCTGACGCAGGTCCCCCTGTGACCTCTCTGCATACATACCCCGATGCTCCAGGACGTCAATGTACATCCTGGAGCAGGAAGGGGTTAAGCCAGCTCTGCTTTCTACTGGACAGCAAGACAGACACAAAGCTTCACACAAGCAATAGAGAATCTTAATAGGTAATTTGTGCTAGAGAAAACTTGAGCGCAGTGTCTCATGGTGGGCAATTTACTGTTAGTCGGAAGAAAGCAGTATTTTCTCATAAGTTATCTCTCTATAGTTCTCCCTTAGCTCAGATGCTGCCTCCTCAAAGTTTATCAGTGTATATAGTGTTAAACTGTATGTATGCAAGTTGTATATGCAATTTCCCGTGCTTAATATTAATGCAGACACCACATGCTTGAAAGCAAATGGTGTGCCTGTCGTTTACTTACATACATGTGTTCGCCTTATTTCACTACCAAGTGCTTCTGCTCCAGGCACTGGCGTCACGATCACCTAATTCACCATTGTCATGAGTTTTTTTTTAAGTGGACCATATTACCTTGGAGGATAATGTTCAGAAGTCAAGTGAATTTTATTAACTCTGAGGGATAATGTGCAGAAACAACTGCTAGATTACTCTTATACCAGTGATAAGTTGGGCGATTATTGCCCCATGTAAAGGTACTTTATCTGTCAAACACCTGTGATTAGAGCTAGCAGGTGTCATCTGCTTCAAACAACCAACACCTACTGGGTACGCAGCGGGCGTGTCTCCTGAGCACATTTCATATTCACCCTGCACCTTTGTGATGTACATATAAGTTACAGAATGGGTTACTTATTGAACTTTGCTTCAAGCCTTCAAATTTTGTATAGTAATCTTATAAACAAATATTATAAAATATCAAATATATATTTTCTTCTATTCAAGAATAACAAAAATGCATTTATTTTTGGCAGATGCCGGTACAAGGAGCTTAGTAGAACATCTGATGACTTCAGATCTTAAAGCAGAAGACTGCAATATTGCACAAACTAAGTTATTAGACCCCACTCTTATCCCAGATAAACCCTCAGCCCTTTACAGCAAAGAACTATCATCTGATGCTTCTACACAGGCCCTGTCTTCTGATACATCACAGGCTACTGAGTCAGATAAAAGTCACCGCAGTGATGTTGAATATCAAAAAGCTCCAACAGAGGAGAAGACATTTTTATTTTCAGAAAGTGGAAGATGTTTTATAGATAAATCAGATCCTGTTCCACGTGAGCGATGCCACACAGGGGCGAAGCCATTTTCTTGTTCAGAATGTGCTCAATGTTTTTCTCTGAAATCAAGTCTTGATGCGCATCGAATAATTCACACAGAAGAGAAGCCATATTCATGTTCAGAATGTGGGAAATGTTTTCCGATGAAATCACGTCTTCTTAGACACTTGAGAATTCACACAGGGGAGAAGCCATATTCATGTTCTGAATGTGAGAAATGTTTTACAATGAAATCACATCTTGTTAGACACCAGAGAACTCACACAGGGGAGAAGCCATATTCATGTCCTGAGTGTAGAAAATGTTTTACAATGAACTCACATCTTGTTAGACATCAGAGAACTCACACGGAGAAGAAGCCATATGCATGTACAGATTGTGGGAAATGTTTTAAAATTAAAGAGGATCTTGTTAGACATCAGAGAACTCTCACAGGAGACAGACCATTTTCATGCTCAGAATGTGGAAGATGGTTTGCTTCAAATTCATGTCTTGTTAGACATCAAAGAATTCACACAGGAGTGAAGCCGTTTTCATGTTCAGAATGTGGGAAATGTTTTACATTGAAATCACATCTTGTTAGACATCAGAGTACTCACACAGGAGAGAAACCATATTCATGTCCCAACTGTGGGAAATGCTTTACCGTAAAAGACCGCCTTGTAAGACATCAGAAAACTCACACAGGGGAGAAACCATTTTCATGCTCAGAATGTGGAAGATGTTTTGCTGCAAAATCACATCTTGTTAGACATCAGAGAATTCACACAGGAGAGAAGCCATTTTCATGTTCAGAATGTGGAAAATGTTTTATTCGGAAATCAGGTCTTGTGGATCATCAGAGGTCTCACTTGAAGACGTTTTCGTGTTGTCAATGTGGGAAATGTTTTACTCTGGAATCAAGCCTTGTTCTACACGAGAGAAGTCACGCAGAAGAGAAGTCATATATTTATCTTCAGAATGTGGAAAGTATTTTACCCAGCAATGATATTTTTTAGACGTTAAAGGGCTCACGCAGGGGCAGAGTAAGTTTCAGGTCCTGAATGTGGGAAATGGTTTACCTTGAAATCAGATCTGGTCAGACATCAGAGAATCCACATGGGACTAAGCCATTTTCATGTTCAGAATGTGGAAACGTTATGGCATTAAATTCATTATTGTAAAACTTTAATATCACAGTACACGCCATAAACAATAATTTACAAAATGTCAGAATTGCAGATTTTATTAATCACGCCTCCAAAACAAATGGCATGAAAAGTAATCAAAATGTATTATGTTTCCAATGGATCAATGATGACTAAAAGAACGTTCATAGAGCTTGGTTCTAAAATTGCCTTGGCACTTGGAATGCGTTGACACAAAAGGAATTTGGTTATTTTGGGCTTCTAGAAAAGGGTCCTAGAACATATAGGTGTTGTGATGGATAGAATGTATGGCAAGGTGTGGGAGGGGACTACAGATACAGACAGATTTTGCACAGTAGACCCTTTTACACGGAATGATGCACAGAGGTCATCTCAGTGATAATTGCTCCTGTTCTATTACAACATGAGAAGGGAAGGGACTTGCTATTTGTATAGTGACAACTTATTCTGCTGTACTTTTCAGGTATTACTACCCCCAGCAAGCTGGGTACTCATTTTTCAAGTCAACCTGAACCATGATTAAACCCGCAACCTTCAGGTTGTGAGTGAGAGCTTAGGACTGCATTCTGCTGGCCTAACACACTGCACCACATGAAGTGAACAAATAATTTCTCCTTAAGGAATAATCAGATCTACGATCCATTAGGTCCTGAACACTTGAGCCATCTTCCAACTGTATGCTTGGGAAAGCTTGGCTATTGCTGCCAGGTGTTGTATTATTTAGATGGCACTCACGCACGCGATGAATTGTCTTTCATGGGATATTAGACCATTTGTTATGCAATAACAGTTCAAGCCTCGGCAGCGATGCTGGTCGGGAAAATGTGTCCTGGCTCTTGTTCTTGATGATGTTCAGGTTTGGTGACTAGGCTGGTGTTAGGAAAATACTGGATGTATGATTATTTAGAATTTATTTAGCCATTTTAATGACAATTTTGAGTCTTTGACCAGAATGTACTGAACCATCATTGTTCTGGACAAAGAGCCAAGTAAATACGTTTGTGTCTAAAGTCCCATTTAGACAGGACGAATGTCGGGCAAACGACGCCCGACCCTCGTTTCTGCACATACTTGCTCCTATGCTTTTGCATGGGAGCTAATATCGCTGGCTCAGAGTGAGGAAGCTGTAGGAGATTTCTCTCCGCGCTCTCCTCTGCCCCTCTCCGTTCAGTAAACATAGCGGCCGTTCAGTACTCAACGGCTGCTATTTACACTGAACTCTCACAGTTCGCTCATCGTCCATCGTTTACGCTGCATGAATGAGCTGATGAGCGAACTGTGAGATTTCAGTGTAAATAGCAGCCGTTTAGTACTAAATGGCCGCTATGTTAACAAAATGGAGATGTTACGGTATGCTGCCCTTGATACACCAGCCTGGGTTGCCCTGATCTCACCGAAGGGACAAAAGGTTTCAATAATGACTTGTAAAAGACCCTATGAACCCTCCATGTAGCTGGCAAATCAAGTTCATAAGCGAGTGGATTTACTACCCGCGTGATGACATAGGGACCCACGTAACGTGGTGCCAGTTTCAACGACGGAACCTTCAATTTGAGATTTCTAGAAGACAAATATACCTTCTGTCCCACCCTGTATGGTTCAGATACCGAGAGACTACTCCCACTACCCAAGTGCATACGAGCCTCCGTTGCTTCCAGATTCTTCTGTACTTCTTTCCATACTCCCTGCAGCGCATCTGTGGCGACATCAGCTGCAAGACAGGCAGACGGAGTAGAAATAGCTGTAAGGAAGCGAGGATGCTGACCATATATGCAACAGAATGGCGACACCCCAGTGGAGGAACAAGTATAGTTGTCCAGTGCAAACTCTGCCAGCGGCAGGTTTTCTGCTCACTGGTGAGCCTTTTTGCTAGCAAACAACTGTAAAAATTGCTCTATATCCTGGTTCTTCCGCTCAGTCTGACCATTAGTTTGTGAGTGGAATGCTGACGAGAAGGAAAGCGACGTTCCCAGGTTCCTACAGAAGGCTTGCCAGAATTGTACAACAAAGTGAACCCCGCGATCAGATACAATGTCCTTGGGAACCCCACGTAGACAAATGATTTCTTTTACAAAAATCTTGGCAAATTCTATAGCAGAAGGAAGCTTCTTTAGTGACACGAAATGTGCCATTTTAAAGAAGCAGTCCACAACAACCAAGATCGTGGTGTATTTCTGAGTCTCGGGCAGATCGGTGATAAAAACTACCGATAAATGCGACCACGGACCAGACGGCACCGATAACGGTCTCAGGGGGACCCTCCGGACGACGATGACTTTTACTGCGTGCACAGACAGAGCATCCCTAATCAAAGTCGGGGATCTCCCGAGGCATGCCTGGCCACCAGTAGTGTCTAGAACAAAGATCCAGAGTCCCCTGAACCCCCAGATGACCTGCGAGAGCAGATGAGTGAGTCTCTTTAATGACCCTGAGACGCAAGGTCTATGGCACAAACCATCTGCCCTCCGGCGCCCCCAAGGGAGCATCCTGCTTACAATTTTGCAGATGAGGAATGAGATCGGATTCTACAGCTGCCACCACCACCCCAGGTGCCAAGATATTCTCGGGAGCCACTGTCTCACTTTCTGGCAGACCGAAACTCCGTGAGAGGGCGTCTGCCCTCACGTTCTTTTCCCCTGGAATATATGTAACAACGAAGTTAAACCTGCCGAAAAACAATGCCCACCTGGCTTGACGAGCTGTGAGTCTCTTAGCATATAGCTGCACAATAACGGAATAATTCTTAATGAATTTACGGTAAAAATTTGCGAAACCCAAAAACCGCTGGAGGGCTTTCAGGTTATCTGGTCTGACCAATTGGGAGATTGCTGCCACTTTATCAGACTCCATCTGAATCTCCATGGGTAAAATCACATAACCCAGGAAAGACACTTGTTTAGTACCAAAATTGCATTTCTCCAACTTGTCAAAAAGTTGGTACTCACGCAAACGGGTCAGAACCAGCCTCAGGTGCCGCATATGTGAATCCCAGTCTAGGGAGTCCACCAGAATGTCATTGAGATATATGACCAACAATACACCCAGGAAGTCGTGGAAGACCGCATTCATAAATCCCTAAAACACAGCGGGGGCATTACAAAGTCCGAAAGGCATGACCAGACATTCAAAATGTCCTAACAGGGTGTTGAACGCGGTCTTCCACTCATCTCCCCCTCGGATGCAAATTTCCAATTTGGAAAACCAGTGGGCCCCTACCACCTGATTCAATAAGTCAGGAATCAGGGGCAAGGAGCTCTGGTTCTTCAGTGTAATTTTATTCAAAGCCCGATAATCCACACAAGGCCTCAAAGTCCCATCCTTCTTCTCTACAAAGGAGAGACCGGCCCCAGCAGGGAACCTAGACAGCCTGATATGTTGTTTGTCCAGAGACTCTGAGATATAAGACTTAAGGACTTCGTTCTCATGTCCCGACAAATAGAAAATGGCTCTCGTAGGGATGGGACTCTCGGGGATCAAATCAATGCCACAGTCCCACTCCCTATGGGGAGGCAAAGTCTCAGACAGGTTCTTGGAAAATACGTCATGAAAATCGGACAATACTATGGAATAAGTACGGCATCTGCTGAACACATAGGTATAGCAGTTAAATGACTATGACAGGACAACCCCCAATGTGTCAATTCCCGAGTGGACCAATCAAATCGGGGATTGTGCAGTGCCAACCAGGGCATACCAAGCACTACATCAACAGACATCCTTTCCATTATAAGGAACGACAAATTCTCTGAATGGAGAACACCCACAGTGTACTGTAACATGGGAGTCCTCCATTGCACAACACTTGCAGACAGACGGGTAGAATCAATACTAATGAAGCGTATGGGGATCTTTAATGCTGAGAATTCAGTTAGAGGTCTGACAAAATTCAAATTGATCAAATTGGCGGCAGCACCCAAATCAATTAAAGCCTGACCGGACAGAGTAAAATTCCGGAAGCCAATCTGACAAGGCACCAACAACTTAGGGAGTACCTGTGATCCTAGGCGACCCTCCCGACAGTCGCCTAGAATCTGAAGTTCTTCCGTCGGTTCAGGCTGATGTTGCATCCGCTTCTGAGGACAGGTCGCTACCCGATGTCCGGCTTTCCCACAATAGAGACAGATGCTGAGCCATCCGGAACCATTGCTGTTCCTTGGGAATTAGCTAGTCCATTTCCATAGGCTCGGCACCAGAAGGTGGCATGGGAGAAGTGGGAGCAGGTCTGCTGGATTCCCTAGCTTTGCGGGCCTGACGTTCCTCTTTTCTAGATCTTAGCCTCCTCTCAGCTTTGACTGCCAATTCCATTGCATCATTGAGTGTTACAGGTGCGGGATGGGAAATGAGCAGATCCTTGACAGCCCCAACAAAAACACGTCTTTAAGGGCGCCATCATTCCAAGAGGTTTCCCTGCATACTGTCTAGATTTAGAACAATAGTCCTCTACCCACTGCTGCCCCTGACGTAGAGACTCGAGCATTGCCTTTAGCGAGTATCTCCCCCGCTCGAGACTGAAGGTTCGGGTGCCAGCGCCGGGGAGCTGGAAATACATGCATGCTGGAAAACAAAAAACTTGCTCCTCTCCTCTCAGAAACATGCACAAACTCCTGCTGCTCCTGGGCCACCATATGACCAGATAGGTTCTGGATCACGCCCATTAAACCCTGCAACCAACTTGCGAGGGCACGCATGGCCTACATTGGAGAGCAAAAAAAACAAAAAACGCTGGGCAATTTTATGTTACGGTATACTAGCTAAGCACTAGCTGTTATTGGCTGAGCGCTCAGCCAATCAGCACAGCCCTTTCAGGAGTCGGGGATAAAAATCCCCGCCTGCTGAAAATGTTGGACAGCAGTGTCGAGGAGCCAGGCGGAGGACGCATCTGAGCGGCGGAGAGGTGAGTAAATTTTTTTTTCTTTTTTTTACCACTTGATGGTTTTCAGGGAAGGGCTTATATTTCAAGCCCTTCCCCAAAAATCATACTGCAGGGTTTGCCACAAACCACTGCTTTCAATGGGACCGGCAGCAGCGCCGATCTCATTAAAAGTAATGGGATAGCATGCTGCACTTCTGCCACAGCTGTCACAACTGTGGCAGAGGATTCCTTCATTCCTGCAGGGATGAAGAAAACAGCTGTGACAGCTGTGGCAGAAGTCCACGGTATTCTCCTTATCTTTTCAATGGGGCTAGAGGTGCTGCCGCTGGACCCATTGAAAAGACTGGCAATATCCTGGCCTCATCCTGGCATCTTTCTTGCACTGTGAGCGCAGAGCAAGAGAGAATAAAACGCCAGTGGGTGTCCAGCCTTAAGCTGACTTAAAGGCAATGATAAAAACCTGTGAATGAATAGTGAGTGATTTTTGTGCATTTACAATGCATGATACTTTCTCAAATTCATTTGATTGAACAAATTTTAAATGATAATTGTCCCATGTAAATGGGCCATCCATTTGCATATCAAGAAAACGGCATCAACATTCATGATATGTTTGATCTCCACTTCAAACAGAGATATGCTGGCACCTTTCTTTCTCTTTAGAATTTAGAATGCGATCATGTGGTCACCTTTATTAGAATAATACAGAAGGTCCCATTTTCTCAAGCCAAATTGAACACTTTGGAGATAGAATGAGAACATGTCATATCTGTCAAACCCCTAGAAGTGAGGGAAATCTTTGGTGAAGGGGTGAGGAGGCATTATAGCTGTCGGTCTACAGGGGAAGATACTTTCTCTTAGCACTACTTGGCTTACCCAGTTGCTAGTTCAGAGTCAACTTCTCAGTGATGTACCTGGTAAGATGTAAGCTGTAACTCTTAGCTAATAATGTGATATAAGATATAACCCTTATCAACCTATTAATTACCACTTGTTTGTGAGTGCTTCACATGCTCCGCCCCCAATACCATGCTGGTGACATCATTGCAGGTCCTATCTCACTCATAGACAAGTGGTTGTTACATGCAGAGCCTGACAGCAGCTGTGTGCTAACAGGACCTTTTGATGATGTCCCTGCCATGTGATCAGTCACATGGTCTCTGAGCTTTGCCCCTGATTACATGACACTGACATCATCACAGGTCCTTAACAATATTGTGTGTGTGATGTGTGGGGATCAAGATGGATGTAGTAGAGTTGTGTGTGTTATTTGTGGGGATTAGGATGGATGTAGTAGAGTTGTGTGTGTGATGTGTGTGGGATCAGGATGGATGGAGTAGAGCTGTGTGTGTGATGTGTGAGGGATCAGGATGGATGGAGTAGAGCTGTGTGTGTGATGTGTGAGGGATCAGGATGGATGGAGTAGAGCTGTGTGTGTGATCAGAATGGATTGAGTAGAACTGTGTGTGTAATGTGTGGGGATCAGGATGGATGTAGTAGAACTGTGTGTGTGATGTGTGGGGATCAGGATGGATGTAGTAGAGCTGTGTGTGTGATGTGTGAGGGATCAGAATGGATGTAGTAGAGCTGTGTGTGTGATGGATCAGGATGGATGGAGTAGAGCTGTGTGTGTTATTTGTGGGGATTAGGATGGATGTAGTAGAGCTTTGTGATGTGCAATCAGCTCCATTGTCCTTTGATGTGTGGGGATCAGGATGGATGTAGTAGAGCTGTGTGTGTGATGTGTGAGGGATCAGAATGGATTGAGTAGAACTGTGTGTGATGTGTGGGGATCAGGATGGATGTAGTTGAGCTGTGTGTGTGATGTGAGAGGGATCAGGATGGATGGAGTAGAACTGTGTGTGTGATGTGTGTAGGATCAGGATGGATAGAGTAGAGCTGTGTGTGTGATGTGTGAGGGACCAGGATGGAAGGAGTAGAGCTGTGTGTGTGATGTGTGAGGGATCAGGATGGATGGAGTAGAACTGTGTGTGTGATGTGTGTGTGATCAGAATGGATTGAGTAGAACTGTGTGTGTAATGTGTGGGGATCAGGATGGATGTAGTAGAACTGTGTGTGTGATGTGTGGGGATCAGGATGGATGTAGTAGAGCTGTGTGTGTGATGTGTGAGGGATCAGAATGGATGTAGTAGAGCTGTGTGTGTGAGGGATCAGGATGGATGTAGTAGAGTTGTGTGTGTTATTTGTGGGGATTAGGATGGATGTAGTAGAGCTGTGGGTGTGATGTGTGGGGATCAGGATGGATGGAGTAGAGCTGTGTGTGGGATGTGTGTGGGATCAGGATGGATGGAGTAGAGCTGTGTGTGGGATGTGTGTGGGATCAGGATGGATGGAGTAGAGCTGTGTGTGTGATGTGTGAGGGATCAGGATGGATGGAGTAGAGCTGTGTGTGTGATGTGTGATGGATCAGGATGGATGGAGTAGAGCTGTGTGTGTGATGTGTGTGGGATCAGGATGGATGGAGTAGAGCTGTGTGTGTGATGTGTGAGAGGGATCAGGATGGATGGAGTAGAGCTGTGTGTGTGATGTGTGAGAGGGATCAGGATGGATGGAGTAGAGCTGTGTGTGTGATGTGTGAGGGATCAGGATGGATGGAGTAGAGCTGTGTGTGTGATGTGTGAGGGATCAGGATGGATGGAGTAGAGCTGTGTGTGTGATGTGTGAGGGATCAGGATGGATGGAGTAGAGCTGTGTGTGTGATGTGTGAGGGATCAGGATGGATGGAGTAGAGCTGTGTGTGTGATGTGTGAGGGATCAGGATGGATTGAGTAGAACTGTGTGTGATGTGTGAGGGATCAGGATGGATGGAGTAGAGCTGTGTGTGTGATGTGTGTGGGATCAGGATGGATGGAGTAGAGCTGTGTGTGTGATGTGTGAGAGGGATCAGGATGGATGGAGTAGAGCTGTGTGTGTGATGTGTGGGGATCAGGATGGATGGAGTAGAGCTGTGTGTGTGATGTGTGAGGGATCAGGATGGATGGAGTAGAGCTGTGTGTGTGATGTGTGAGGGATCAGGATGGATGGAGTAGAGCTGTGTGTGTGATGTGTGAGGGATCAGGATGGATTGAGTAGAACTGTGTGTGATGTGTGAGGGATCAGGATGGATTGAGTAGAACTGTGTGTGATGTGTGGGGATCAGGATGGATGTAGTAGAGCTGTGTGTGTGTGATGTGTGTGGGATCAGGATGGATGGAGTAGAGCTGTGTGTGATGTGTGGTGATCAGGATGGATGGAGTAGAGCTGTGTGTGTGATGTGTGAGGGATCAGAATGGATGTAGTAGAGCTGTGTGTGTGATGGATCAGGATGGATGGAGTAGTGCTATGTGTGTTATTTGTGGGGATTAGGATGAATGTAGTAGAGCTTTGTGATGTGCAATCAGCTCCATTGTCCTTTGATGTGTGGGGATCAGGATGGATGTAGTAGAGCTGTGTGTGTGATGTGTGAGGGATCAGAATGGATTGAGTAGAACTGTGTGTGTGATGTGTGGGGATCAGGATGGATGTAGTAGAGCTGTGTGTGTGATGTGTGAGGGATCAGGATGGATGGAGTAGAGCTGTGTGTGTGATGTGTGAGGGATCAGGATGGATGGAGTAGAGCTGTGTGTGTGAGGGATCAGAATGGATTGAGTAGAACTGTGTGTGTAATGTGTGGGGATCAGGATGGATGTAGTAGAACTGTGTGTGTGATGTGTGGGGATCAGGATGGATGTAGTAGAGCTGTGTGTGTGATGGATCAGGATGGATGTAGTAGAGCTGTGTGTGTGATGGATCAGGATGGATGGAGTAGAGCTGTGTGTGTTATTTGTGGGGATTAGGATGGATGTAGTAGAGCTTTGTGATGTGCAATCAGCTCCATTGTCCTTTGATGTGTGGGGATCAGGATGGATGTAGTAGAGCTGTGTGTGTGATGTGTGAGGGATCAGAATGGATTGAGTAGAACTGTGTGTGATGTGTGGGGATCAGGATGGATGTAGTTGAGCTGTGTGTGTGATGTGAGAGGGATCAGGATGGATGGAGTAGAACTGTGTGTGTGATGTGTGGGGATCAGGATGGATGTAGTAGAGCTGTGTGTGTGATGTGTGAGGGATCAGAATGGATGTAGAAGAGCTGTGTGTGTGAGGGATCAGAATGGATGTAGAAGAGCTGTGTGTGTGATGGATCAGGATGGATGGAGTAGAGCTGTGTGTGTTATTTGTGGGGATTAGGATGGATGTAGTAGAGCTTTGTGATGTGCAATCAGCTCCATTGTCCTCCCATGGGCTGCTGAAAGAATACAATGTAATTTCCTGCGCCTGTGGAGAAAACAGGCTGTGGTCTGAACAATGAGGTTTAAACTCGCCTAAAAATCATTGTTCAGGCGAAAAGTGCATGATGGTAGCGTTTCCACCGAACGATTATCGCTCATATGCCATTGTTTGAACGAATTTTGAGCGATAATCGGGAGAGGGTCGCTGGCGCAGGTAGTGGGGCGAGTATAGATAGTGAATGAGTGGTACGTGGTAGATTCTTATCAATGTTTATCGTTTATGTCATATGTGTGTGTGTGTGTATATATATATATATATATATATTTTATATATATATAATATATATATATATATATATATATACACATATACACACACAAACACACATAGGGGGATGGCATTTGTACCTAGGACCCCACCAACGTCGGCTGCTTAACCACTAAGTTTGCTCATCTGAACTTACAAAGGAGAAATTTGTGTTGCCTTTTTCCAGTCCCTGCAGAAAGTGCCTGAGGTGTCGTCTGTCAGAAATCCCTCAGAGGGCTCAGTGTGTAATGTCTCCTTCTCCAGGACCTGCTATATATGCTATACATGCTGCAGGGCTCAGTGTGTATTGTGTCCTTCTCCAGGACCTGCTATATGTACTATACATGCTGCAGGGCTCAGTGTGTAATGTGTCCTTCTCCAGGACCTGCTATATGTGCTATACATGCTGCAGGGCTCAGTGTGTAATGTGTCCTTCTCCAGGACCTGCTATATGTGCTATACATGCTGCAGGGCTCAGTGTGTATTGTGTCCTTCTCCAGGACCTGCTATATGTGCTATACATGCTGCAGGGCTCAGTGTGTATTGTGTCCTTCTCCAGGACCTGCTATATGTGCTATACATGCTGCAGGGCTCAGTGTGTAATGTGTCCTTCTCCAGGACCTGCTATATGTGCTATACATGCTGCAGGGCTCAGTGTGTAATGTGTCCTTCTCCAGGACCTGCTATATGTGCTATACATGCTGCAGGGCTCAGTGTGTAATGTGTCCTTCTCCAGCACCTGCTATATGTGCTATACATGCTGCAGGGCTCAGTGTGTAATGTGGCCTTCTCCAGCACCTGCTATATGCGCTATACATGCTGCAGGGCTCAGTGTGTAATGTGGCCTTCTCCAGCACCTGCTATATGCGCTATACATGCTGCAGGGCTCAGTGTGTAATGTGTCCTTCTCCAGGACCTGCTATATGTGTTATACATGCTGCAGGGCTCAGTGTATAATGTGTCCTTCTCCAGGACCTGCTATATGTACTATACATGCTGCAGGGCTCAGTGTGTAATGTGTCCTTCTCCAGGACCTGCTATATGTGCTATACATGCTGCAGGGCTCAGTGTGTAATGTGTCCTTCTCCAGGACCTGCTATATGTGCTATACCTACTGCAGGGCTCAGTGTGTAATGTGTCCTTCTCCAGGACCTGCTATATGTGTTATACATGCTGCAGGGCTCAGTGTGTAATGTGTCCTTTTCCAGGACCTGCTATATGTGCTATACATGCTGCAGGGCTCAGTGTGTAATGTGTCCTTCTCCAGGACCTGCTATATGTGCTATACATGCTGCAGGGCTCAGTGTGTATTGTGTCCTTCTCCAGGACCTGCTATATGGGCTATACATGCTGCAGGGCTCAGTGTGTAATGTGTCCTTCTCCAGGACCTGCTATATGTGCTATACATGCTGCAGGGCTCAGTGTGTAATGTGTCCTTCTCCAGGACCTGCTATATGTGATATACATGCTGCAGGGCTCAGCAGGCCTGGAATGTTTACACTGAATAACCCTTAAAGGGGTTGTCTCGAGGAAGCAGTGAAATTTGTTTTTTGCCCAGTCCCCCTAATTAAGCATACATTACTAAGCCCCCCTGTAAATGACTTTTCTAGCTGGTTTGTACTTACAGTTCCAGCGTTTCAGCAACTTATAAAAAGTTTCCCCAAGATGGCTACCGCCTCTTTTCCCGTCGCTTGCTGTAGCCCGACGTGCGCGCTCCCGAGACGCTACCAGCTGTCTCCCTGACAACCAGACGTCCCGCAGCCGCCGACCGGACCCCGGGATTGAACGCGGCCGACCAGTCACCCACCGCCAGGCAGCAGGTAACCGGCGCTAGGCCCCGGCTCCCCCGCGCTAGGCCCAGGCTCCCCCGCGCTAGGCCCAGGCTCCCCCGCGCTAGGCCCCGGGGCCCAGCGGTAGACTCCGGGGCCACAGCGGCAGTCAGTCACGCGTCACCCCCGTCAGTCCGTCACCCATCACTTACCTGGGTGGCTGGGCTGGGCTTCTCGGCTGGGCGGCTCCAGTTTCTGCACCTTCCTCTAACAGAGGGTGGTAGCAGAATGGCCGCTCCAGCGCGCTCCCGAGCAGTGACAGCTCGTCTGCGCAGAAGAGCTGTAGCGGCGAGCACACTGAAGCGGCTCGTGCTCAGAGCAGAAGACCGGACTGCGCAAGTGCGTCTAAAAAAGCAAGCCGCCAGCGAATTTAGTCGGCACCATGGAGACGAGGACGCTAGCAACGGAGCAGGTAAGTGAATAACTTCTGTATGGCTCATAATTAATGCACAATGTACATTACAAAGTGCATTAATATGGCCATACAGAAGTGTATACCCCAACTTTGTTTCGCGGGACAACCCCTTTAACCTCTAACTGTCCTCACTGCCTCCCCTCTGTGTGAGGAGCATGTTACCACTCCAGCAGGGAAAGGGTTACAGCTAGTAGCTTAAAGGAGCCCTCTGACGCTTTCAGAGAGACATGTCTGATTATGTATGTGCATATAGTATATATGTATGTATTTAGCGGGCTGACCACAGCTGGTAGCCATGCAGAGTAGCGGGGTGTCTGCAGCTGAGCTTCTGCATCAGTGCCCATGAGACTGTAGCTCCGCCCCTGTATGTATATATGTGTGTATATGTGTGTGTGTCATGTGATTATATGGCCCCCTGTCCACGGGCGTTGCTGTATCCATGGCGGATCTACGCAGCGGGAGCCGCCGCCTGGGAGCAGGAGCCGGCAGACCTACCTCCGCTGTCAGTCTATCTGATAGATAGGCTGACCTCGGAGAACTGCGGCAATTCGCAGCATGCTACGAATTTGAAGCTGTGAGTGGAGAATCACAATGATTCTCTGTTAGTGGATAAGTGGCGGCGCTATGGAAAGCTTCAGATAGCATGATTCACCGGCGAAATCACGCCCGTGGGCCGGGGGCCCAATAACACAACTCCGTCCTGATCCGCACACACAAGCTTCACCTCCTTCCAACCAACAGTCCTGGATACACTGAGCTGATCATGTGACCACTCACGACTGACATCACCACAGGTCCTGTAAGCACACGGCTGCTCCAGGTAAGTACGATGTCCGGCTCCTGTAATGTGCGCCGTGTAGCTAATGCTGCGTCTCTGCAGTGAGCGGGGGTCTGTACTAGGGTCCTATAAGATGAGGGGCCCCAAGACACGTATAACCCCCAATTCAGTCCCGAACACAGTAATAATCCCCACTACACAGTAATGGCTCCTCTGTACCCCGAAGTAATAAGCATTATTTGTGCCCCTGACAAGGTGATAGCGGCCCCCGTGTCCTTCCCTAAGTAACAGCGATCCCTCTGTGTGTCCCCCTAAGTAACAGCGATCCCTCTGTGTGTCCCCCTAAGTAACAGCGATCCCTCTGTGTCCCCCCTAAGTAACAGCGATCCCTCTGTGTCCTCTCTGTAAGTAACAACGATCCCTCTGTGTCTCCCCATAATTAACAGCGATCCCCCTGCCCCTCCCTTCATAAGTAACAGCGATCCCTCTGCCCCTCCCACTGCAAGTAACAGCGATCCCTCTGTGTCCCCCCTAAGTAACAGCGATCCCTCAGTCTCCTCTCTGTAAGTAACAGCGATCCCCCTGCCCCTCCCACTGCAAGTAACAGCGATCCCTCTGCCCCTCCCACTGCAAGTAACAGCGATCCCTCTGTGTCCCCCCTAAGTAACAGCGAGCCCTCAGTCTCCTCTCTGTAAGTAACAGCGATCCCCCTGCCCCTCCCCCGTAAGTAACAGCGATCCCTTTGCCCTTCCCCCTGTAAGGTACAGCGATCCTTCTGCCCCTCCCCCTGTAAGTAACAGCGATTCCTCTGCCCCCCCCCGCAAGTAACAGCGATCCCTCGGTGTCCCCCCCTTCCTAAGTAACAGTGAACCCTCGGTGTCTCCCATAAGTAACAGCGATCCCTCGGTGTCTCCCATAAGTAACAGCGATCCCTCGGTGTCCCCCCTGTAGGCGGTTAAAGGGTGAAGTTGTGGATGTAGTATATCTCCCTCCCAGGCTCTTAGTCTGGACAGGGTGGCAGTCCAGTACATAACTTCAGCCTGGTTCTCAGAAAGCTCAGCTGTAGGCACTGACCCTGTTACTGGGGCATAAAAGACTGCAGGTCTTTGGAGTCAGTGTCTGACAAGCTGAGGAGGGAGTACAACCTTAGGACTATTTCAGACGACCGTATATCGGCTCGGTTTTCACGCCGAGCCGATATACGGTGTCCTTGGTGGGGGGGATGGAAGAGCCAGGAGCAGGAACTGAGCTGGGTGCACCCTGCAGCTGGCCAAGTGGCAGACCTCCCCATGCAAGGCAGCACTGACAGGTGGCGGTCGCCAGATGTCTAAGCTCCCAGCGTGCCTGCAGCTTCTCAAGGTGTGTGGCAAAAGGCAGCGGAGAGACTCGCTGGTCCCCACATCTAAGCGCCAGTGGGGCGCGCACACCGCTGCCTCCTCAAGGTGTGTGGCAGAAGGCAGCAGACAGACCCGGCAGTCCCAACATCTCAGCGCCGCTGGGGCGTGCACGCCACAGAACCGCATTGGGAGCTCTGCCGCCTGTATGAGTATTATTGTATGTTGACGCGCACCTTCCAGGACCTTGCAGAATTCTACCTGTCGAGAGCTGGGGGTGTGAGAGGGGCGTTTCTCCTGTCAAACCTCTAGCTTCCAGTGGCGTCAAGATACAATAATATCGGTAACAGCGATCCCTTTATTTCCTCCCCTTAGTAACAACGATCCCTCTGTGGTTACTGTTGTACCTTGAAGCTACCGGAAGCTAAGGGTTTGACAGGGCTTGCATGGAGGAATGCCCCTAGCTCCCGATTGGCTGAATTCTTGAAGGTCCTAGCAGCATCTGTATTGATTTTTGGCTGACCTGGAGGGTTATGGTTAATTTTCCTGTTGAGCTTACATTATTAGCTCTAAATGCTTCCATGTTAACACAACTGTGGTAACACACCCTAGGTAACGGTGATTCTTCTGTGTGTACCTCCCTAGGTAACGTTGATTCTTCTGTGTACCCCCCCTAGGTAACGACGATCCTTTTGTGTGTCCCGCTAAGTAAGTGATCCCTCTGTGTCCCCCCTAAGTAACAGCCACCCCTCTGTAGTCTCCCCCAAGTATCAGCAGCCTCTCTGTACGTCTCCCTCAAGTATTAGCATCCCCCTCTGCACGTCTCCCCCAAGTATTAGCGGCCCCTCTGCACGTCTCCCCCAAGTATTAGCGGCCCCTCTGCACGTCTCCCCCAAGTATTAGCGGCCCCTCTGCACGTCTCCCCCAAGTATTAGTGGCCCCTCTGTACGTCTCCCCCAAGTATTAGTGGCCCCTCTGCACGTCTCCCCCAAGTATTAGTGGCCCCTCTGCACGTCTCCCCCAAGTATTAGTGGCCCCTCTGCACGTCTCCCCCAAGTATTAGGGGCCCCTCTGTACTTCTCCCCCAAGTATTAGCGGCCTACAATTCGAGCAGCTCGGAGAATCGCTGACACGCCACACGGCGCCTCAAGACAAATACATTGGAGCGAGTCTAAAGGTCGCCTGATTTAGAGATTGATGATTGGTAATCTAGATCTTAGTATTCCTAAACTTAGCCAAGGGATGGATGGTTGGATGGATGGATGGATAGCCTGGGTACCTGATACAGAACGCGTGCAAAACAAACACATGACATTCTAAGTAAGAACAGATGATATTAGGACATAGGCATAAATGTTATGTTAATGTATTAACTTAAAATAGACAAATTCAATGAACCTGGCGTTTAACATTTTATTATATAACTTTTACTGCGAGGCCCCTTGATAGACAACGTTTCTGCTTTTTCCATCACGATCATAAATAACTTCTGCCCCAACAGCTAATTTGCTGCTCGGGATCTTATATCTAAAACACAAAATCTATTTGTGTCGTATACAAATCCCCAGTTCCGGTCTGATTTGATTAAAATGTGTAATTTTTTGTTGCCGATAGCAACCAATCATAGCTCAGCTTTCATTTGTGATTCTGCTGAGGGAAAATGAAAGCTGCGCCGTGATTGGTTGCTATATGTTATACAGCTGAGGTAAAATCAAAGCTGTGCGGTGATGCTATGGCAACAGTATTAATCATCTTAGTAGTGAGATAAAATGAAAGCTGCTCTGTGATTGGTTGCTCTGGGCAGCAAAACCTGTTTTTTACTGTTAGACAGTTTTGATAAATGAGGGCGGAGGTTCATAAATTTGCTCCATGTATTCCTGCCTGCGGACGGATCATTATCCACACGGACATCCAAGGCGGAATTAGGAAGGACAAAATGGGCCGGGTTAGACTTGGGCTAAACTGCAAACCTGAAGCACAAATGTTCAGCGCTCAGTCTAACTCTTCTAGTGGGAATTACTTGTTGGAAATAGCCAAAAATACTAAATCGAGTCTGTAGAATCCATTGGTGGAAGCAAATCTGGGGATTGCTGCATTAAAAAATGCAAATAAGGTTGCCAAGACAACGACATTTCTGACTTTTTTCAGCCTTTAACCTTCTCCGGGGCGAGATTATACTATGTGCAGAATGTCATGTCAGTCAGTCATATAGTTTGTGCGTGACGCTCCAACAAACAGACATTGACAAATATATAGAAGATCAAACAAAGTAAAGCAGATAATTAAGAGTTCTACTTACATCTCGAAGACCAAGTCCATATATCTACAAGTGCGTTAAGTAAGTTAGAGTATGGAAGGGAAACAAGATGGTGTCCAATAGACACTATGGTCTCTCTCACACGTCTATGTGTATCCTCAAGTAACAGCGCTCGCCTCTGTGCTCCCCCAAGTAATAGTATTTTCCCGCTACGTATGGGTGGTCCGTTTGTACATTTCCCCAAAGTACTGGCTGTTACTGTGTGTCCCTGCCAACTAATAATGCTCCTCCGCCCAAATAGTGCTCCCTTTGTGAGTAATAACAGTCCCTGTATGTTCCCCCAAGTAGTGATGCTCCCCCTGAATAATAATAGTCCCTTTGTACATCTCCCACAAGTAATGGTAGCTCCTTTTGTCAATCCCCACCAAGTACTAATGGTCTGTCTGTGTTGCCTCCAAGTGATGGTGCTTCCCCCCAGGTAATAGCGGTTCCTGTGTGTTCCCCGCCAAGTAATGATGCTCCTCCTCCTGATAGCAGTTCCTTTTGTATGTCTCCCTCAAGTAATGTCCGTCCCTCTGTGTGTCTCTTCCAAGTACTAGCAGTCCCTCTTCATCCTCACAAAGTAATGGCTCCTCTGTGTGTTCCCCCCAAGTAACAGCGCTGTAGGTTGTAATCACCCCATAAATCTGTACAAGGAGAGAATACAACATCTACACTTTGGGGCGGCTCACACGAGCGTATGCGTAATATACCACATGTATAACGCAGCGCTTCACTGCCATGAGAGCGGGCGGTGGGCAGGCATGGCGCTGTATAGTATCCCACGCCTGCTGTCATGCGCAGTCTGACTAGTTTCATTTTTTAACATTTCCCCCTCTTAGTGGCGTTGCGTATAAACCCCACAGATACGTAATGTATTTGCGTATGTACAGCATTTATTACACACACATAGAGAACAATCGGGCGCTATCACACATAATATGCGGTAAAATAGGACAAGATGCGTTCTTTTTGTACATATGTATTATACGCAATATATAACTGCTAGTCTTAGTGGATCAGTGAAAATGAATGTACTTTCATTGACTTCATTCACCACCTATTATGTGCGCATAATCCGCAAGGAAATTGGTGTGCGCCCGCCCCTAGTATCTCCTAAAAGCTTTGTCATTATTATCTCCATAAAAGGTATTTTTGTGGTTTTTACATTCGTTCCTCTTTTTTCCATTCAGGCTCCGGCATCCTAGTATCGTCTGTTGGGATCTTCCATATGAGAGAGGTTTTCTGATGAACCTGCCAAGGATGGATGGGAAGAGGAAGGAGATGGCAGAGAGTCTATTACATCTCACCCTAGAGATCCTCTATCAGCTTACTGGGGAGGTGAGAGATTCTGATGACGTCACATCATGACATCATCTATACGTATAATGAAATGTCCTGACTGACTGATTCATCAATGCAGAGCAGAAACTACTGAGGTTAAAAACATGAAACTTGGACAGAAGCTTCTTTGTATGATGCAGAGATCCACTAAGAGAGGAGTTTTTGAAGTTCAACCCCTAAGGCCGCCTGCACACGGGCGGGTTTACTTTGCTGAATCCGGAGTGGGCATCTGCTCTGGATTCAGCAGCAAATACCGCCCATAGCATGCCATGGCAAAACGTGATTTCATCTTCACAAGCGGAAATCGATTGCGATTTTCTGCTTGCAGTGGGGAAATCACAGCATGCTGTGATTCTGTTCGGACTACACATGGTCGGCTTCTATTGAAGTCAATGGAAGCTGCCTGATCCGCAGCCCTTCCACAATCCTCCTCGGCGTGGCATAATCAATACTACGCATGTACACCATCATGACGGTCGGGCCATCCACTGTACAGTTTAGAAGACCATCGGCCAGGTACACAAGGGTCACTGGCTGGGCACAGGGTCGGATTTCGTTGTGGGATCCCGCATGTGTAATCTCACCTGTCCGTGTGCAGACGGCCTAAGGGTGTAATAAGGGGTTTCAAAGTTTGTATGGGAGCTTCTGGCACAGAGTACACCGTCCAGCCTGATAACCCGGAGTGCTACGGTATTATTTTCATCTTCTACTTCATAAAGACTTGGATTTGAAGACCGTTACTGGTATTGTTCTCCCGACATAACAATCAGTCTGTGAGGCTCTAGGCTCGCTGCAGGATGACAAGCACTGGAATGCTTCTATGGAAGAACCTTCTCCTTCTGATTCTCCATTCAGACTACGGGAACTTTCTCAGTATTGTTGATATCTTGTAACTATCAGACACTTTATGTCTTTGGGAAAAATCCAAGGATAGTATGTCGGAGGACATAAAGTGTCATATAGTGTCAGAATTGCAAGACAATGTTTACCGCATTATAGATGAAATTTAGAATACCCGATTTCTAGTGAAGACGCAGTGTTGTCTTTGGGAGGACAATGTATAGAACACTATGGCTAACCTCAACCTACAGGATACAGACTTACAATACAGAATACCTTAGAGAGAATAGTTACAACACAATCTTCTGGGCACAAGTAGTGTCTATAACGTTTGGTAACTAAAGAACAGCTTGCAATCAGAGTTTAGAAAGTACTGCGAAGCGCACTGGGAAAATATTTCTCCTGGATGCTCCTGGGGGAACCAGCAAAACATTTGTCATAAATCTACTACATTCCAGAATATGGAAATATTGTGGGATAGCCTTGGCTGTCACCTCTTCTGGCATTGCTGCCACATTACTAGATGGAGGTAAGACGGCTCATTCTGCTTTTAGATTGCCCTTAAATCTGATGCATATAGAGACCCCTCTGTGCAACATATCAGAGCAGAGTAATAAGGTGCAGGTGCTGAAAGAGACAAAGCTTGTAGTATGGGATGAATATTATATGGCTCATAAAGATGGAGTTGTAGCGCCCAGTAGAATGCTGAAAGATATAAGGGCAAATGATGGCTTAATGGGGGTGTTACGGTTCTCTTAGCTGGAGACTGTCCAGTTAAACTTTACCAATCGTGCCCAGGGGAACACGAGCCGATGAAGTAAGAACATGTTTAAAATCTTCATATTTGGAAGGCCTCATATTCAGAAGCTCTCCATAATAACAGATGTGAGAGTTCTCTTCAGAGGTGACGCTTCCGATGGGCATTTTTCAAAGATGTTACTTAAAATAGAAGAAGAAGAAAACTCTACACTTGACGGTATATGTATATATAATATAATATAATATAATTTTTTTTTAACTCCCTAAAATGGCACAGTTGCTGCTATTAACAATCTTTTGTTGAAATCATTAAAAGGAAAAGAAATGTAATACAAGTCTACAGATTCAGTACTACAAACTGATGATGCAGTAAACTATCCTGTGGAATTCCTACACACCATTACCCCAGCCGGTCTCCCTCCAGTATAACCTCATTTTTAAGGTTTGCGCACCAGTTATGTTACTAAGGAACCCAAACCCTCCAAAATTATATAATGGCCCCAGACTGCAAATACGTTCTCCGTGGAAATGTTATTGAGGCCACAGTAATCACTGGATGTGCTAAAGGGGAAACTGTATTCATACCACGAATACCACTAATACCCACTGAGTACCCATTTGAGTTCAAAAGCCTGCCGTTCCCCCTCATGGTCTTCTTTGCAATGACAATCAATAAATCGCTGTTTTTCACCCGGTCAGTTCTATGTGGCTGTTCCAGAGTGAGTTCCTCCTGCAGTCTGGTTGTCCTTGTACCTGAAGGTGATACTACGAATGTAGTTTACAAAGATGTCCTTCACTAATAGGATTATAATACAGGGATTATTAGAATGGTTTATATAATAAACACCAAAGATATATGATAAAGAAAGATAAAGGTTTATAACAAGTTAATTAGCGACGGGTTAGCAACATAATAATTATGAAGACAGTTACCATTTGTAGCATCTAGAAAGTTTAATACGAATTTCACGAGGAAGAGGTCAAGGGCAAAAGCTGGTTCTTCTATATGCTAACAGATGGACATGACTGAGAAGGTGAGGGACTCTGTAGATGTATGTAACACCATTTATTAGTCCGTCTCTCATCAGGATTACACAGCAGTGAAGAAGACCTCTAGTGAGCGCTGGCAGAACTTTGTGTCTGAAGGTCATGGAAGAACCCTGAGCCCAAAAATGCGGCCTTCAACTCACTACCTGATACATGAGGACTTCAATGGGCAGAAGATCCTGGAACATGTCCACAAGATGACTGAGTTGCTGACAGGAGAGGTGACACTGCGGGGAATGGGGGTCATTATACAGTAACAGGAGGGCTGTGGAGGATGACTGTATATTGTGTTGTCAGGTTCCTATAAGGTGTCGGGACGTCTCCGTCTATTTCTCCATGGAGGAGTGGGAGTATTTGGAAGGACACAAGGATCTGTACAAGGAGGTCATGATGGAGGATCAGCAGCCCCTCACATCACAAGGTAATAGACCTATAGAAGTACGCATGACCTTAAGTACTTGAAGATGGAGTCCAGTCACTGTATGTGTGTCTTACAGATAGATCCGGTAAGAGGACATCACCAGAGAGCCGCCCCAGTCCTCTCCATCCACAGGATTATCCGGTACGTGGAGAAACTCCCTATAATCTGTAGAAGGCTCTGAAGGTTCTGCATTCAATACCAAATTGTCCCCAACCCTTTGAGACTAATCAGTTTAAACACGGAAAACGACTGAATGGCGAACAAGAATGGGCGGCTTGTGCACTGGTCCTGCAGTTTAAACATTGATTGTTCACTGTGTGACATAGGAATGCGAAACAATGGGGATGTGCTGGTGATGGCGTTAGCAGCTCATTTGCTCAGAAGGCAAACAAGAATTGTGCAGTTCTCATCCCGTGTAAAATAAGTATAACAATACCGAATAGGTCTAAAGGGGGTTTTACATGGAACGATTATCATTCGAATTTGAACGATAATCGTTCAGTGTAAACACGGCCAAAGACTGGACAAAATACGAGAATTTGTTTGCTTCTCGTTTTTTATATGCAGGCATAAAAATCATTGTTCACTTATTTACACATTGTTGCAGGTAAACAGCAATCATTTAGTCATTCACATTTACTCTATAAACAAGCTGAACGAGCGAATGAGCAAACTCTGTCATTGTTGAGTCGTGTGAACGATAAATCTTTAGTGCAAGAGTTCCCTAAAAGAAGCTTCTTTCTGCACTGAAACAACTGAATTGGCGCATTGCAAACATGGTTCCAATTTACAAAAAGGGGTCCAAAAGAGAGCCTGGTAACTACAGGCCGGTAAGTCTCACTTCAATAACTGAAGTAAGTTCTAGGCTGGGAGAGTCTATTGATCTCGTATATATCTGGATTAGAGATGAGCGAACGTACTCGTTTCGAGTAATTACTCGATCGAGCACCGCGATTTTCGAGTACTTCAGTACTCGGGTGAAAAGATTCGGGGGCGGCGGGGGGAGGCGTGGCGGCGCGGGGGTAGCAGCGGGGAACAGGGGGGAGCCCTCTCTCTCTCTCCCTCTCCCCCCCACTCCCCGCTGCGACCCCCCCACTCACCCACGGCGCCCCCCGAATCTTTTCGCCCGAGTACGGAAGTACTTGAAAATCGCGGTACTCGGGCGAAAAAGGGGCGTGACTGAGTACGCTCGCTCATCTCTAATCTGGATCTCTCTAAAGCATTTGACACCGTGCCACATAATATGTTGATATATAAAATTAGACAGCTCGGGCTGGGCAACAACGTGTGTCTGGGTAAAGAACTGGCTCAGAGATAGAAAGCAGAGGTTTGTAATAAATAGTTCGTACTCTGATTGGGCCACTAGTGGGGTGCCACACGGTTCAGTATTAGGCCCCATTCTGTTCAATATATTTATCAACAACTTGATAGACGGACTGCTCAGTAAAGTATCGATATTTGCAGATGACACAAAATTATACAAGATAATTAATACAACGGAGAACAATGTTCGGCTACAAACGGACCTAGATAAGCTGGGGGCTTGGGTAGAAAAATGGCAAATGAAGTTCAATGTGGATAAATGTAAGGTTATGCATATGGGCAGGAGAAACTGATGTTACCAATATACACTAAATGGGGTACTGCTAGGGAAAAGTGATATGGAAAAAGACCTGGGGGTACTATTGAATTGTAGATTTAACTGGAGCAACCAATGCCAGTTAGCTGCTGCAAAAGCTTATAAAGTCTTGGGGTGCATTAAAAGAGGTATAGGGGCGAGGGGCAAGAACATTATCCTCCCACTATATAAGGCACTTGTCAGGCCCCACATGGAATACTGTGTACAGTTCTGGACACGGATGCTCAGGAAAGATGTTGCAGTGCTTGAGGGGGTTCAAAGAAGGGCAACTAAATTAATAAATGGAATGAAGGGACTGGAATACCCAGAGAGGCTATCAAAATTAGAATTATTCACCCTGGTAAAAAGACGGCTAAGGGACGATCAAATAACTATGTATAAATACATTAGGGGACAATACCAGGATCTCTCCCATGATCTGTTTATACCCAGGACTGCGTCGGTAACAAAAGGGCATCCTCTACGTCTAGAAGAAAGCAGGTTTCATCATCAACATAGAAGGGGGTTCTTTACTGTAAGAGCAGTGACACTGTGGAACTCTCTGCCTGAGGACGTGGTGATGGCAAAATCCATTAAGAAGTTTAAGAGGGGGACTAGATGTTTTTCTTGAGTAGAATGATATTACAGGATATAGACATTAGGTGACCAACGGGATTGTTGTTCCGGGTCTTACATTCAGGTAGGAACTATCAAAGGTGGATCCAGGGACTATTCTGATTACCGTTATCGAGTCGGGAAGGAGTTTTCCTCTAAATGGGCTAATTGGCTTTTGCCTCTTGGGGTTTTTGCCTTCCTCTGGATCCATTAGGGGGTTGAAACAGGCTGAACTAGATGGACATTGTCTTCATTCAGCCTAGCATACTATGTTACTATGTAACTTAAATCACATAGAATCAGAATGGTAGAGTTGGAATGGATCTCCAGGGTCATCGGGTCCAACCCCCTGTTCAGTGCAGGATTCACTAAATAATCCTAGAGAAATATTTGTCCAGCCTTTGTTTGAACATTTCAATTGGAGGACAACTCGCCACCACCCGTGGTAACCTGTTCCACTCATTGATCACCCTCACTGTCAGAAAGTTTTTTTCTAATATCTAATCTGTATCTCCTTCCTTTCAGTTTCATCCCATTGTTTCTAGTCTTTTCTTGTGCAAATAAGAACAGGGCTGAACCCTCTGCACTGTGACAACCCTTCAGATATATGTAGACAGCTATTAAGTCTCCTCTTAGCCTTCTTTTTTGCAAGCTAAACATTCCCAGATCCTTTAACCGTTCCTCATAGGACATGATTTGCTCACCATCTTTGTAACTCTTCTCTGAACTTGCTCCACTTTGTCTACACTACCGTTCAAAAGTTTGGGGTCACATTGAAATGTCCTTATTTTTGAAGGAAAAGCACTGTACTTTTCAATGAAGATAACTTTAAACTAGTCCTAACTTTAAACAAATGCACTCTATACATTGCTAATGTGGTAAATGACTATTCTAGCTGCAAATGCCTGGTTTTTTGTGCAAAATCTACAAAGGTGAATAGAGGCCCATTTCCAGCAACTATCACTCCAGTGTTCTAATGGTACAATGTGTTTGCTCATTGGCTCAGAAGGCTAATTGATGATTAGAAAACCCTTGTGCAATCATGTTCACACATCTGAAAACAGTCTAGCTCGTTACAGAAGCTACAAAACTGACCTTCCTGTGAGCAGATTGAGTTTCTGGAGCATCACATTTGTGGGGTCAATTAAACGCTCAAAATGGCCAGAAAAAGAGAACTTTCATCTGAAACTCGACAGTCTATTCTTGTTCTTAGAAATGAAGGCTATTCCATGCGAGAAATTGCTAAGAAATTGAAGATTTCCTACAACGGTGTGTACTACTCCCTTCAGAGGACAGCACAAACAGGCTCTAACCAGAGTAGAAAAAGAAGTGGGAGGCCGCGTTGCACAACTAAGCAAGAAGATAAGCACATTAGAGTCTCTAGTTTGAGAAACAGACGCCTCACAGGTACCCAACTGGCACTTCATTAAATAGTACCCGCAAAACACCAGTGTCAACATCTACAGTGAAGAGGCGGCTGCGGGATTTTGGGCTTCAGGGCAGAGTGGCAAAGAAAAAGCCATATATGAGACTGGCCAATAAAAGAAAAAGATTAAGATGGGCAAAAGAACACAGACATTGGACAGAGGAAGACTGGAAAAAAGTGTTGTGGACGGATGAATCCAAGTTTGAGGTGTTTGGATCACAAAGAAGAACGTTTGTGAGACGCAGAACAAATGAAAAGATGCTGGAAGAATGCCTGACGCCATCTGTTAAGCATGGTGGAGGTAATGTGATGGTCTGGGGTTGCTTTGGTGCTGGTAAGGTGGGAGATTTGTACAGGGTAAAAGGGATTCTGAATAAGGAAGGCTATCACTCCATTTTGCAACGCCATGCCATACCCAGTGGACAGCGCTTGATTGGAACCAATTTCATCCTACAACAGGACAATGACCCTAAACACACCTCCAAATTGTGCAAGAACTATTTACAGCAGAAGCAGGCAGCTGGTATTCTATCGGTAATGGAGTGGCCAGCGCAGTCACCAGATCTGAACCCCATTGAGCTGTTGTGGGAGCAGCTTGACCGTATGGTACGCCAGAAGTGCCCATCCAACCAATCCAACTTGTGGGAGATGCTTCTAGAAGCGTGGGGTGCAATTTCACAAGCTTACCTCAACAAATTAACAGCTAGAATGTCAAAGGTGTGCAATGCTGTAATTGCTGCAAAAGGCGGATTCTTTGACAAAAGCAAAGTTTGATGTAAAAACAATGTTATTTCAAATACAAATCATTATTTCTAGCCTTGTCAATGTCTTGACTCTATTTTCTATTCATTTCACAATGCATGGTGGTGAATAAGTGTGACTTTTCATGGAAAACACAAAATTGTTTGGGTGACCCCAAACTTTTGAACGGTAGTGTATGTCTTTTTTAAAGTGGGGTGCCCAGAAATGAACTCAGTATTCCAGATGAGGTCTGATTAAGGAAGAGTAGAGAGGGATAATTACCTCACGTGATCTACACTCTATGCTTCTCTTAATACATCCCAGAATTGTGTTTGCCTTTTTGGCTGCGGCATCACATTGTTGACTCATGTTCAGTTTATGATCTATTAGTATACCCAAGTCTTTTTCACATGTCCTGCTGCTTAGTCTAATTCCTCCCATTCTGTATGTGCTTTTTTCATTTTTCTTGCCCAGATGTAGGACTTTGCATTTCTCCTTGTTAAACACCATTCTGTTAGTCGCTGCCCACTGTTCAAACTTTTCTAGATCTTTTTGAATACTCTCTCTCTTCCCTAGTGTTAGCTATCCCTCCTAGCTTTTTGCCGTCGGCAAATTTGATCAGTTTTCCATCAATTCTCTCTTCCAGATCATTTATAAAAATGTTGAAGAACACTGGGCCTAGGACAGAGCCTTGTGGTACCCCACTTGTTACATTCTTCAACTTGGATGTTCAGCCGTTTATGTCCACTCTTTGAGCATGATCTCTCAGTCAGTTGTGAATCCACCTAACAGTTCCCTTGCCAATCCCATATTTGCTCATTTTTTCAATGAGTATAGTATAAGATATTTTGTCAAATGCTTTACTAAAGTCAAGATATACTATATCCACGACATTTCCCCGATCAACCAAGTTGGTGATTCTGTCATAGAAGGAAACAAAATTAGTCTGGCATGACTTGTTTGTTACAACCCCATGCTGGCTGGGGTTAATTACTCCATTTTTATCCAAGTACTTGCATACATGCTCTTTAATAATTTGTTCAAAGATCTTTTCTGGTATAGAAGTTAAGCTCACAGGCCTGTAGTTTCCTGGATCTACCTTCTTCCCTTTTTTGAAGATGGGGACAAGGGACAACATTTGCCCTTTTCCAATCTTCTGGGACTTCTCCTATTCTCCAGGAATTTTCAAAGATTATTTCGAGCGGCTAAGCAATTACCTCTGCTGCTTCCTTTAGTATCCTAGGATGTAATTCATCTGGACCTTGGGACTTAAATTCATTTAAGTTAGCTAAATGTTCCTTACCATCTATCGATTTATAGATAGCCTGTATTCTTTTATTCCCCTAATAGCACAGGGTAGATCAGTTGATGTTTCATTTACTTTCTGAGAGAAAACAGATACAAGATAGGAATTTAAAAGTTTGGCATTTGTATCCTAGAGGTCAGGTTTCACAGATCAGTTCAGCTTATCTCAATCAATCACGCAATAAGGACAAAACAGAAGCATACCTTGGTCTGTTTGGTTTTTACTTTCCTATTCTTTTAGCCTCCACCCTTCTTCCCTCCGCCTTTACTACTTTTCTTATACCTATAAGAGGCTTCCCAGGGGTTCCTAAACTTATTGTTTTTCCCCTTTTATTATGGCTTCCTTGGTTTTACACCGTGCTCTTCAGAGGTCGATTAAAGGGTTAAATGGGTCGTCACTATATTTTGGCTTTTCCCATATTTTACAGGCTAAATATAGGACTAATCAAAACCAGAAACAAAAACCCACTATCATGCAAATCTGTTACTACTCAGAGAGCATACTCGGCCTGTAGGTTTTTATGGAGTCGAAGTATTACAAGGAAGCATGCACACCTACCCTCAGATCTGGAGAAAGATCAACCAAGAAGCGCAGATCAGATAGGCAAGATAATGTCTTCATGTACAGCGCTCTTTTTCAGTCTGTGGTTCCAGGTTGCTCTCCTCCTTGGCCTGAGAATTGAGGTACAATGATCATCCTTCTGTCATCTTGATCCTTACAGTTGGGCGTCAAGTTTGTTAGGGAAATTCAACAGTTTTCTGATATGCTGTCGGGCTCCAAATAACAGAGGTATGACCAGTCATGAGAACGCAAAGGCACACAGATTGTGTTATGTGTGTGGTATTCTGGTTTATTACGCTATATGCTCATTCATCATAGGATTTTACAAAGCGAGTGGCTTTGTATGCCAAATACAATTAAAAATACAATTAATATGCATACAAAGCAGTTTCTTAATGCATATCAGTTTCTTATCAGCTGTACTCCTCTTTACAGATATTCGTCCTTGATACAATTCCTGTAAAGCTCGTTATTAAGTTTTGGCAAGAAATATCTTAAGATAAGAACACAAGACAGGAAACTTTAGGGTGGACTAATTACTATCTTCAGCTGGATTATTCAACTTTTGCCTCGAAACATGCTAGATTTCACTTTGAAGAGCATACAAATATATATGTTTTTAACGAAGTATTATAACAGACACGCAAGAGAGACATCATGGAGTCTTTTTAGCCCACCTTTAGGCCTACAGCCTTCACAATGTTATCTGTGCGGAGATACCAAAACCTGAAGAAGATCCTTTCCTCCATGAAATTATCAAGGCCAATATGATCCATGGACCTTGCGGTAATTTAAACCACAATGCGCCCTGAATAAAAGGAGGTCGCTGCAGCAAAAGGTATCCTCGACCCTCCTGAAAAACACAAAGGAGACGACAGATACCCCAGTGCCAGCGAAGAGCTCCGAAGGACGGTGGTTTCACCGGTGAAATCAATGTGTAACCCTAGATAACCACTGGGGGGCCTAATAATCCTGTTCTTTCACCTACATTTGTTGCCCATATATAACATAGAGTATTGCAGTTCTGTAAGATCTATACAATACATGTAAATATGGTAATAAAGGCAGCGGCCGGGCTTCATTTGGTCTTGTAAATGATAGCGATGAGATCACATTATATGAAAGTGGTCGATACATCAGCAGTTCTGAGGCCGTCTGGAGAATTCTGGGGTTTCCTATACATGAAAGGTTTCCAACAGTCGTTCATCTCACTGTTCCTTCCTACTATGTATGGAAATGTAAGTTAGACCTGCAGCTGGCTCCCTCATATAACTACTGCTGTCCTGTCATTACTGGTCATTATGCTAATTACCCATCTTCTCCGCTCATCTAACACGTTCCTCTACATCTGTCTGACTTTTACAGTATTTGTTTCCCAGCTTTTCCCTCAGGGTAATGATCTGAAGAATATTGATGCTGCAGCCATAGTGGTAAAAGAAGAGGTAAATGTGAGGGGTGATGAGCGGTGGAAGGAGGAGATTCCTACAGACACCCGTCCAGGTGAGTAGTAACCACGGAGTAATGCAGAGAACAGTCACATCTTCTGCTCTTTCATCACCTGCAATGTTTTTGTGCTACATTTGTTCTGTCAGATTTTTCAGCTGCATATTCGCCCATTTGGCCAAAACACAGGAGATAACCCATGACTAGCATTTAAATATGCTGATCTCTGCAAAGGGTGTGTTTAGGGATTCCCATATATGGCAGACCATCGTGGGGAAATACAAAGGTGTCAGCTGTAAGCCAAGCAAGGGTACATAACCCTGTCTTGTTAAACGGAAGCCATTCATAGGCCTCATGTCTGCATACAATGTAGATACTTGGAGGAAGTGCTAGGATAGTATGGTGCAGCATCCCGTAGGGAGACCCCAGACACCTGACATATGTGGGGAACTGGGAGGGTATAGTGCAGGCTTGTCATGGCGGCATTTGCCATGCTCCTTCCTGGAGAGAAAAACATGTAGCCAAGGCCAGAGTATCACTGCAGGCCACTGGGACATCCCTAGAATAGGGAATGCCCACTAAACAGGAGAACAGGAGTTGTCACGCGTGACGCCACCGTTCCTACAAACATCGTTATGAGCCTCGTCGGGTAATAAATTCGGTCTCAGACAGTTCTTAGTACCTCGGGTCTCTAGGAATGGTTAGAGACCAGCATAAACTTTACATGAAAACTTGGCAACAGATAATACAAGGCAGTTCAATTGTAGACTTCACAGTGCAGGAAAATGACTAGTTTTCAGAACATAGTACCTTCACACTGCTCTCATAAGCTCAAATAGTAGATATAAATAGATAGGACAGCAAGATTATGGTGCCAGTAAAACAGACATCCCTCAGGATGGGATTTTATTCCTTCACAAAAAGCAGCAACGTTTCGACTACATGCTGTAGTCTTTGTCAAGCTCACAAACAAACAATAAAATTACCCTTATATATAACTATAGACCAATCGCAAAACCAATACAATTAAAAGAAGACATAGAACAGCTGTGAATATCTCTCTTAACCCCTTCGGTGTAGATTGCTCTCAGATGCCTCATGTCACATAGCTGTATAACACTCACCGTCCTGGCAGTTTCATGTACAGAGTAACTGCCAGAACACTGAGTGTCTGGGTCTGCCATTCTAGATGTTAGGGAAGAGCCTCGAAAAAAGGACATGACATCTGGGTTACCCACCAATGGGGTAAGAGGGCCCAGCTTGGTGATCAATCCCAGCGCTGCTGCCTGGCCGACTTAAGCTCTCATCAGATTGTTGAGAAGGGGTGACAATCCGAGATTCCCGTGCCCCTCTCTGTCTGGCAGCCAGATGAGACTGCGTTCCCTATTAGGAATTGAGTCTTGTTCAGTCTCAACCCATAGCTTATGATCCCTGCCATGTAAGAAATCCAAAATGTATTTAGTCAGGGAAGCTCTGTTATATAAGGCAATGTTTGGTATACCCATACCTCCCACTTGCTTGGGGATGCCCAGGGCATTCCAATTCCATCTCGGCCTCCTGCCTCCCCAAATAAAATCAAGCGCTGAGATGTTCATGTTAAGTATTTTTTGATTTGCTTAAGTTCACTGTGAAGTTTGACAGCCTCCCAAATATCTCGAATTCCTTCAAAATACAAGGGAGCCCCACTCTAGGATTGGTGACAAATATCAGGAGGTCGTCTGCATACAATGATAGTTTGTTCTCCCTCTGTCCCAACCCACCCCCAGAATACTAGCATTCACTCTAAGAGCATTCGACAATGTCTCAATCACCATGATATACAGGAAGGAGGACAGGGGACAACCTTGTCTCGTGCCATTAGTAATCCGTATTGGTTGCGACAATTGTCCATTAACGCGGACGCATGACGCGGGATTGAAATATAAGGCCATGATCCAACTCTAGGAGAGTATGGTGGAACAGGAATCTAACAAATTCACCAAGGCAGCAAAAAATCTTTTAGCCACTTAAACCAATCAATGAAAAAGAATGATAAAAAACTAACTTTTATTAATAATCCTTAGAATTCTAATGATGCACAAGCTAATACAAACAAGAACCGGTGATTAAGACACTAATCAGGTATATGAATGTTCACCTGATTAATTGTGTCTTTATATCGGATATACACTTCTCTTTACATACCCAGGGAGATGTGTGTGTGTGTGTGTATGCATATGTGTATGTGTTTTATATATATATATATATATATATATATATACACTACCGTTCAAAAGTTTGGGGTCACATTGAAATGTCCTTATTTTTGAAGGAAAAGCACTGTACTTTTCAATGAAGATAACTTTAAACTAGTCCTAACTTTAAACAAGTGCACTCTATACATTGCTAATGTGGTAAATGACTATTCTAGCTGCAAATGCCTGTTTTTTTGTGCAAAATCTACAAAGGTGAATAGAGGCCCATTTCCAGCAACTATCACTCCAGTGTTCTTATGGTACAATGTGTTTGCTCATTGGCTCAGAAGGCTAATTGATGATTAGAAAACCCTTGTGCAATCATGTTCACACATCTGAAAACAGTCTAGCTCGTTACAGAAGCTACAAAACTGACCTTCCTGTGAGCAGATTGAGTTTCTGGAGCATCACATTTGTGGGGTCAATTAAACGCTCAAAATGGCCAGAAAAAGAGAACTTTCATCTGAAACTCGACAGTCTATTCTTGTTCTTAGAAATGAAGGCTATTCCATGCGAGAAATTGCTAAGAAATTGAAGATTTCCTACAACGGTGTGTACTACTCCCTTCAGAGGACAGCACAAACAGGCTCTAACCAGAGTAGAAAAAGAAGTGGGAGGCCGCGTTGCACAACTAAGCAAGAAGATAAGCACATTAGAGTCTCTAGTTTGAGAAACAGACACCTCACAGGTACCCAACTGGCATCTTCATTAAATAGTACCCGCAAAACACCAGTGTCAACATCTACAGTGAAGAGGCGGCTGCGGGATTTTGAGCTTCAGGGCAGAGTGGCAAAGAAAAAGCCATATCTGAGACTGGCCAATAAAAGAAAAAGATTAAGATGGGCAAAAGAACACAGACATTGGACAGAGGAAGACTGGAAAAAAGTGTTGTGGACGGATGAATCCAAGTTTGAGGTGTTTGGATCACAAAGAAGAACGTTTGTGAGACGCAGAACAAATGAAAAGATGCTGGAAGAATGCCTGACGCCATCTGTTAAGCATGGTGGAGGTAATGTGATGGTCTGGGGTTGCTTTGGTGCTGGTAAGGTGGGAGATTTGTACAGGTTAAAAAGGGATTCTGAATAAGGAAGGCTATCACTCCATTTTGCAACGCCATGCCATACCCAGTGGACAGCGCTTGATTGGAACCAATTTCATCCTACAACAGGACAATGACCCTAAACACACCTCCAAATTGTGCAAGAACTATTTACAGCAGAAGCAGGCAGCTGGTATTCTATCGGTAATGGAGTGACCAGCGCAGTCACCAGATCTGAACCCCATTGAGCTGTTGTGGGAGCAGCTTGACCGTATGGTACGCCAGAAGTGCCCATCCAACCAATCCAACTTGTGGGAGATGCTTCTAGAAGCGTGGGGTGCAATTTCACAAGCTTAGCTCAACAAATTAACAGCTAGAATGTCAAAGGTGTGCAATGCTGTAATTGCTGCAAAAGGAGGATTCTTTGACGAAAGCAAAGTTTGATGTAAAAACAATGTTATTTCAAATACAAATCATTATTTCTAACCTTGTCAATGTCTTGACTCTATTTTCTATTCATTTCACAACGCATGGTGGTGAATAAGTGTGACTTTTCATGGAAAACACAAAATTGTTTGGGTGACCCCAAACTTTTGAACGGTAGTGTGTATATATATATATATATAGCAGGGCAGTATCAGAATGGCCTATAGAGGGTGCTAAATAGGCAATCTGATACCTGGAAAGGGAAAGAGAGGGTTAACATCTGATGGGTGTAGCAGGAATTGGTTGCATATAAGCCAGTTCCTGCTAGAAGCAAAGGGGAAGTGACAGCGCAGCAGAGCTGAGGTGCTGCAGGCTGGTGGTCCAAGGTGGACCAGTAAAGGCACGAGGTTGACAGGGACGACAACCCTAACCTCTCATCCAGGTGGGGTACTTTATATGTACTAGAGGTTGACAGGGATAACAACCCCAACCTCACACCCAGGTGAGGTGCTTATATGTGTGTATAAATATAATATATATATATATATGTGTGTGTGTGTATATATGTATATATATGTGTGTGTATAATATATAATCTTTTTTTCTTGAATTAGAGGAGTCCTACACCTGTATATCTGGTTAACAGTAGCAAAAAATGCACGGTACAAACCAAACGGGGAGCTCTCTATCAAAGTGGTCTCAATAAACAAAGAGGAGACTAAATGAAATATCTCCAATAATGTGAACAGATCATTTAGTCACATTAAATTATATATGATATAGAGATAATCGTTTGCGTGTTTTTTACACCTCGTCGAGTAGAGTGGAGACTGGATGATATATCTCCGATAATGTGATAAACCAAAAGATCTTCTGTGTGGTGTGGGGACAGTCAGGTATGTGTTTTCACACTTTGAAATGTGGATTTCAGAGATAGTTTCCTGAGCCCTTTATATCTTTCTGTCAAAAAGTTTCAGTAGAAGTCAGCTTCACGTGGGGTAATCTTCCTTTATTAAAATAAGGGGTTATTTCAGGCGGCGCTCCAAGGGAAATGAAATTGAGTTTAGCTAGTACACGAATGAGATGTTCGCTTATTGCAAAGGATATCATTCAGGAAATGTCCTGGATCTGCTTGGATTATAGAAAGCAGGAAATCCGCCAGTCAAAAAGACATCCCATATGTTGCGAGAGAGCAGCCTGAGAAAGCTCCAATCCTAGAATATGACAGAGGAGGAATAAAAGCAAAGAGAAAAAATTCTCAGCGCTCAGGCAGTATCTTGGATCAGAAGAACAAGTAACCAAGTGCGTCACTTACTTTACGGGGTGCCTATTGCTCAAGCACCCCCAATCCCAGTAGGCCTATAAATAGAGGTTAACAGCAGAAAGGTTCCACAGTTTTATTCAGTACAACGCGTTTCGGCCTCTCCAAAGCAGGCCTTCTTCAAGTACAATAAAACAACACAATGCACAGATATATACACACTGAAATAAAAATTAATTACCTCTGGTGTCCTAATCGCTACCCGCCGGATGGGTTTCCAGCGTGTAATGATGACCTAATTAGATCCATACAGCTCTCTACGATTGAGCTCTTCCGGGTTGAACGTCGCACGTCACATGTATTGTGACATGATGACGGAATCTTACAGGGCCGGAAACCCATCCGGTGGCTAGCGATTAGGACACCAGAGGTAATTAATTTATTTCACTGTGTATATATATATATATATATCTGTGCACGAAATGAATTTGTTGTGAATATTACTATATTGCAATTACAGTAATGACTAGTCACCAGTAATCACGCAGTATGTGCGATGACTCACTCTAGGTGGGGAGCGAGAGAGCACCTTACAAGGGAGCCGCAGCCCCCACCCACTTACACATTTGCATTTGTGCTAACGCAACATGACCTCTATGAGGTCTGGCCCACTAAGTATAATTACTAACGCAATTGGTATTTAAACTGAGAGTATAACAAATATCTAAGCACCTAGTGTGCTCCACTAGCCCCACTCACTCTCTTCTGACCACCGATGTAACTAGATGTCCCCTTCACCAAGGAGGACCTGTCAGACCCACAGTGGCCACGTAGACAGGGTACTTAAGGAGAGGGAACACGGGAAGAAGCGAAGCACAGAACAAAAAGCTCCTTCTGCACCTCCGGGGCCTATATCGAACAGTCCCTAAAAAGACACCACTGGTTTTCCAGATCTAAAACGGTCCCTCTGTGTTCTCCTGCCCTCCACGCCAGACCTGAGGCTGCTTGTGCTGTGCGACCTGCTATGGGTCATGGGAGCGAGCAGCGTCTGAGCTGTCTGACATTCTGCGAGTGCAATCATAGGCAATTTGAATGTTCCTAAGAACTTGGGTAAAAAATCCCAATAAACGAAACACAGCAGATCTTCGCTCTTTTCTAGCCGACAGGGAGAACAGGTAGCCCCAGTGGTATGTGATGCCTCTATCCTTAAGCGCTGCTAGTAACTGCTTCAGGGTTTTTCGCAGATGTAACGTGTGGAGCGCCAAGTTTGGCAAAATAGTGAGAGGTTTTCCGTTGTGAGTGAGGAGATCTGTATTATCTCTGTATTTGCAGAGAATGGCCTCTTACTTTTTGAAGAAGTGGATCCTACAAACCACATCTCTTGGGTGATGAGAATCAGGTGTTCTAGGGCCCAGGGCTGTGCGTATTCTGTCATCTCAATTGGCTGGTCACGCGGGTGACCTAGTAGGTTTAGGAAAAAGGCATGTACCCAGTCTTCCTGCTGGGATCACTCAATCTCTTCTGTTAGGTCCCTGATTCGCAGAGTGTTGCACCTGTGTCTATTTTCAATGTCTTCTAACTGCATAGTGAGGCTGGCTATTTGGTTGGCCTGAGCTTGTATGGCTTGCCTATGGGACTCTAAAAAGGCCATCTTCCCCTCTTGAGATTCCTCCACTTGTTTCAGCCTGTTGCCTATTTGCTGCACTTCTCTATTAATCAGATCCAGGGCTTGCTTGTTGGAAGCCTGAAACCTCCCAAACAATGCGTTTAGTTCATCCTTAGTGGGAATTGCCATAATAAGAATATTCATGCCTCACCAGCTACTGTATGGGGAGCACTCCTCTCCTTTCTACTATCACTGTGATTCTCAACTGTGTTGCTGCTTGTGTCCAGGCAGGACTATAACCCCTATCTGGTGGCTAGGGTTGTGTCATGGGAGGATGTGGTGAGTCATGTCCCATCTCTGCAGAGGAGAACATCCAAATTAAATATGAATGGCAGCAGGATAGCTTCAGTGCATAAAACAGTTATTTATCCATCCTTTAAAATGGTACAGGCAATGTTTTGACCAATGGCCTTTATCATTTTGGACTGCAGAGGAGAACATGTTATGAGTACCCCGGCGTGTGGGGCAGCGCTGTCATCTCTAAGGCTGCCATAGCTCACTGCTGTGTGTGAGAGAGGACCCCCTCCACCTCGTTTTAGTGGTGGAAACCTCGTATGCCAATGCTGCCTCCTGCACTCGAGGTCTCTCCTGGTCCAGCTCCATCTTGGGACCATTGCCAGCGGCGTGTGAGGTGCCGAGGAAGCGTTCTAGGGTGTCGCTGTCCTCCTTCTCTGCTGCCGATTTCAGCCTGCCTTCCGCCATCCCATACTAGGAATCTGCAGGCTTTCCCTTACTGTTTGCTGGTGCTACAAGTGTAAGTTTGCGTGGGTGCCGTGGGAGCTTTCAGCCGCCACGCTCTTCTTCTCCATGTGCTAGCCACGCACCTGGACACTCTCTTTAGGGGTACACTGAAGATGAAGCATTTGCGCAGTCCACCACTGTGAAGAAGGTGGAGCTGGCCAGTACCTGTGACAACAACATATGGGGATTTGGCACCAATTGTGACAGTATTAACTGCAAGGAAATCATGGACCATGAGAAAGTTTTGAGGTTACTCTTGGCAACCTTTTTCCCCAATAGAAACAATGGAATATTGTAAGGGACATGACATTCCTTCAAGATCCCCTTTCTAGATCCGCCTGGAACTGCTCATGAATGCCAAATTCCTGAGCAGCACTGAAAGGGTATTGCCTCACGTTGGGTGGCTGTATGCCAGGTTTGACTTTAATGTCCACCAGAATGACAAGTCATCATCCAACATCCATTTTGACTTTGGCCCACAGTACCTCTGGTACCCTTGGAAGAACTTGTGGCATGTAAAAAGATAATAATAATTTTTATTTGTATAGCGCCAACTTATTCCGCAGATACATTTTCCTGAGAATAAAACCATAACCATTGGCTAGTTGGCTATTTGTAATGTACTTATCAGGCTTGTTAAGTACACAATTGTCTAATTACTGCTTTAGTATTATAATTCAATAGTATTAAAATATGTAGAACCGAATATATAATGAATATACCATGTACTTGTGTTGGGCATGCATACAAAAACAATATATATATATATATATATATATATATATATATATATATATATATATTCCTGTCAAATGGAGATATACTTCTTCTCTGCTAGGTTGATTTGTGTTTAGGAGGGGCAATACTTCCCTCCCTCCTCTTACATCACCTAGCTCCACCCCTTGTGATCTGGCTAACTGTTTGAGAATGCTTCTTAAATTCTATGTCCAGCCATCCAACTAGACACATACCATATAACATATAGACGGGCCCTTCACACAACACAGATTCACAAAAGTAACACATGCACAAAATCAGAACCGACAAATGTTCCCTCCCATTCTCTTGTGCAGCAATATCACAGTCTACCAATCACACATCTCACACCGGCACCTCTACCCCCTGGGATGCAACTGATCTCATAGAGAACAAAGAAAACATTACCTCTTTCCAGACAAGTAATAGAACTGTATAACAGATGTAGCTATTTTCTCTTTCTAATTTCTACATGCTCTGACCATAATGTCACATCTTTCCAAGCAAGAACTTCTATGCAAGATGAATCCCTGACCATTCGCTTCTGAGCTCTTGATTTAAAAAAAAAAAAAAGACATCCACTTTGGGCATACCTGCCTTTTAAAACACATTGGCACTCCCTCAGTACCGCTTACTTATGACCGCCACTGTGGTCATTTCAGTTACTACCAGACCCAGGACCTCGCTTTGGTCTTTCATTTGTCCTTAGGACAGAGTACTGCCTCGATTCCCATTCCAGATGGGTAAAGTCATTCCCAGACGACACTAATAGGGAACTTCCCAACACAATCCAGCAAACGTTTGTCCCATGCTCTGCTATAGTCATGAGTTTTCAGTTCATTCACAATGATGGCCCTTTCACATGAGATGATTATTGTTTAGAATTATTCCCGCGGGACAAGAGACTTGTTCAGTTGTTAAGTTTCTGTATGCAGAAAACTGAACGATAAGCCATTATGTGTATATAGAAGTCGTTCACTATTGAAAGACTACCTGCTTAAGCCCCATTTAGACGGGACGCACATACTCGCCCCTGAACTGCTGCATAAATCATAGATGATGAGCTTATTGCTCATTGTTCAGTGTACATAGCTGCTGTTCAGTATTGAACCGCCGCTATGTTAAGTCAATAGAGAGGGGCGGGGGAGCTCGAGGAGCAAAATCTCTTGCACTGCACTGCCCTGCCCCCCTGCTGGCCGCTTTGTGAGCAAGCCAGCTGTACTAGCTCCTGTGCAACATCACTGGAGCAAGGACACACAAGGACGAGTGTAGGGCATCGTTTGGCGAGGGAAGGGGGAGACCGCTTAGCAGAGCTAAACTGTCTTCCCACGCTCAACGGCGCTGTGGCCTCGGCGTATATGCGCCAGGCCTGTGCCGTCTGAACAGGTGCACAAACGTTAGACGTGTGCGCCTGTTTACGGGTTTTTACTGTGCCGGCGGGTGAAAGAACTCTAGCACACATGATACTAATTAATGACTGCTGGTCCCATCCCATTACTGCCACCATTTGCCCCTTTATTTTAAATATCATTCAATGTTGTCTTTGTCTTTTTGAATAATAAAGTATTTAGATTATGTTTCAGGGGATATCACCTATGGGGATTGTTTGCCTTTTGCAATTATAATTGTCTTTATATAACCCGGAGTATTCCTAGGGCAATTTTATAATATAAGCAGTCATAATAATCGTCCAACTATCTAAAGTAACATAAGGGCAGCATTTTTTTGCACCTGTGATTGTAGCTGGCAGGTGACATCTGCATTGAACAACCAGCACCCACTGGGTAAGTAGCGGGCACATCTCCCGAGCACACTTTATATTTACCGTATACATCTGTGATGTACATGTAAGTCACAGACGGGAAATGGGTTAGGGCTAATGCCCACAGATGGATTTCGGACCCGTTTACCGCGGCAGAATTCACTAGCTATTAGGTTCTATTGAACCTAATAGCTTTACTGCTGTCCAATGCTCATATTCGGAATTCTGCCGCAGATTTTTGCCGCGGGAAAAAAGTTGCGGCATGTTTTATTTCACTGCGGATTTCTGCAGTGGGAGGTCTCCAGTAATATAGTATTAATTCCGTGATCACTCGTGGGAGTATTGCATTTTTAAATGCACTACACTCGTGGAGTAAATCCACAGGCGTCTCCCACTTTGTCCGTGGGCATGAGCTCTTAATTATTGAAATTTGCCTCAATCCTTCAAATTTTGTATATACATTTTCTATATAAATATTGTTAAATATCAAATATATTTTCTTTTATTCAAGATTAACAAAAATACATTTTATTGTTGGCAGATGCCGGTACCAGGAGCTCAGGGGAATATCCGATGTCTTCAGATCTTAACACCGAAGACTGCAATATTGCCCAGGATACATTAGAAGAGCCCACTATTATCCCAGATAAACCCTCAGGCCTTCACAGCAAACATCTATCATCTGATCCTGCTACACAGGTCCTGCTTTCTGATGCATCACAGACTACTGAGCCAGAAAAAAGCCACAGCAGGGATGTTGAATATCAAAAAGATCCCACGGCGGAGAAGGCATTTTTACATTCAGAAAAGGGAAAATGTTTTGTAGATAAATCAAATGTTGTTCCACATGAGAGAAGCCACACAGGGGCGAAGCCATTTTCATGTTCAGAATGTGGAAGATGTTTTACTGAGAAATCGCAACTTGTTAGACATCAGAAAACTCACACAGGAGAGAAGCCATTTTCATGTTCTGAGTGTGGAAAATGTTTTATCTGGAACTCACATCTTGTTATACATCAGAGAACTCACACAGGGGAAAAGCCATTTTCATGCTCAGAATGTGGAAAATGTTTTGCTTTGAAATCACAACTTGTTATTCATCAAAGAACTCACACAGAAGAGAAGCCCTTTTCATGTTCTGAGTGTGGGAAATGTTTTCTGCTGAAATCACGTCTTGTTACACATCAGAGAACTCACACAGGGGAGAAGCCATTTTCATGTTCTGAGTGTGGGAAATGTTTTAGCCAGAAATCACAGCTTGTTACACATCAGAGAACTCACACAGGGGAGAAACCATTTTCATGTTCAGAATGTGGAAGATGTTTTACTGAGAAATCACATCTTGTTACACATCAGAGTAGTCACACAGGAGAGAAGCCATTTTCATGTTCAGAATGTGGGAAATGTTTTCCTGTGAAATCACATCTTGTTATACATCAGAGAACTCACACAGGGGAAAAGCCATTTTCATGCTCAGAATGTGGGAAATGTTTTGCTTTGAAATCACAACTTGTTATTCATCAAAGAACTCACACAGAAGAGAAGCCCTTTTCATGTTCTGAGTGTGGGAAATGTTTTCTGCTGAAATCAGATCTTGTTAGACATCAGAGAACTCACACAGAAGAGAAGCCATTTTCATGTTCTGAGTGTGGGAAATGTTTTAGCCAGAAATCACATCTTGTTACACATCAGAGAACTCACACCGGGGAGAAACCATTTTCATGCTTAGAATGTGGAAAATGTTTTGTTTTTAAATCGCAACTTGTTTTACATCAGAGAACTCACACAGAAGAGAAGCCATTTTCATGTTCTGAGTGTGGAAAATGTTTTATGCTGAAATCAGATCTTGTTAGACATCAGAAAACTCACATAGGGGAGAAACCATTTTCATGTTCTGACTGTAGGAAATCTTTCAGGCAGAAATCAGTTCTTCTTACACATCAGAAAACTCACACAGGGGAGAAACCATTTTCATGCTCAGAATGTGGAAGATATTTTTCTGTGAAATCACATCTTGTTATTCATCAGAGAACTCACACGGGAGAGAAGCCATTTTCATGTTCAGAATGTGGAAAATGTTTTATCCAGAAATCAATTCTTGTTAGACATCAGAGAATTCACACAGGGGAGAAAACATTTTCATGCTCAGAATGTGAAAAATGTTTTGCTTTGAAATCACACCTTGTTAGACATCAAAGAACTCACACAGGTGAGAAGCCATTTTCATGCTCAGAATGTGGGAAATGTTTTAGCCAGAAATCAGTTGTTCTTACACATCAGAGAACTCACACAGGCGAGAAACCATTTTCATGCTCAGAATGTGGAAGATGTTTTGCTGTGAAATCAGGTCTTGTCATTCATCAGAGAATTCACACAGGCGAGAAGCCATTTTAATGTCGTCAATATGAAAAATGTTTTACTGTGGAATCAAGTCTTGTTCTACATGAGAAAATATACAAACAAGAGAAGTAATATATTTATGTTTAGAATGTGGGAAATATTTTACCTTGACATCAGACCTGGTTAGACATCAGAGAATCCACATGGGACAAAGCCATTTTCATGTTCAGAATGTGGGGATGTTATTGCATTAAATTCATTCTTTTTAAACATTAATATCAAGGTGAACGCTGTAAAAAGGGATTTAAAAAACTTCAGAATTGCATATTTTGTTAATCAAGCCTCCAGAAAATTGACATAAAAAAATTTCAAAATGTTATATGTTTCCAAAATTGGAATCAATCAAGACTAGATCTCTTTTGCAAAAAAAAAAACAAAAACCACTCAGAGCGTTGTTGGTAAAATAAAATTGCTATTGCTCTTGGAATGCGGTAACACAAAATCAATTTTTTTTTCTGTTTTAAGTTTTCTAGCAAAAGCTCCTAGAACATATATGTGTTGTGATGGATGGAAAGGATATTCCAGTGCCACAACATTTCAAGCAAGAGCATGGTAGAAATCCAGATTGGACCTATCAGAATAGGTCTTCAATAGAGATGAGCGAGCACCAAAATGCTCAGGTGCTCGTTGCTTAAGTCGAACTTTTCGCAATGCTTGAGAGCTCGTTTCGAGTAACGAACCCCATTGAAGTCAATGGGCGACTCGAGCATTTTTGTATGGGACCGATGCTCTGCACAGGTCATGACTTGTGAAACACTGGAAAACATCAGAAAGTAATGGAAACACCACAGAAATGGATAGGGAAGGGCAGGGGCAGCATGCATGGCTGCATCTGAGGCTCCCAGGTCCCACTATTAAGCCAAAATGGGGGTGAGAGTCTGGCGTCACCCCGCCAACCAATTTACTTTGGACAAACCCTCATTAGCAAGGCACACTTTAGCTAAGCCCCACACTACCTGCAACCAAGGACAATCGCTGCCTGCGTGTGACACCGCTGCGTCTTCTCCTGGGTTACATGCTGGCATTGCTGTCCAACCCCCCGCGCGACCCTGCATCCACAGCGCACACAAAAGTTTCCCTGCGCAACATTCAGCTGCCCTCATGCCACACGCTCGCTTCATAGCTACACCACCCTCATGTCTATTTCTAAGTGCGTCTGCGATGAGGGGGAACTGGAGGCACACACTGCAGAGGGTTGGCAGGGCCAGGCAGCGACCGTCTTTGAAAGTGTGGGCGATAGCCCACAATGCTGTTGACGATGATAGATTGATGTACAAACATCATTCCAATCCCGTGCTACCTTCGTCACAAAATTGTCAGGAGCCGCAAACGTGGGCATAAAGGTGACTCAGGTGCCAGTACTTCTACACATCTCCACAATGCAGCAGCACATACTAACAGCAAAGATTGGTTTGAAGCAGGAGGTGTCGCAAAAGTAACCACCACAGGTATGCAGTGAACCTGTGAAAGTCTCATTAAATCACTTCCTGTGAATGCTCCAATCCTGTATCTCGGATAACTGTAGTAATTTGTAGCACGAGAGATAATACATGCCGACCAACGCAGATCCCCAGACACCAAGCAGGAGGAGGAGGTTGCATAATAAGCCAGAGAAACCATGACTGAGGTAGGACCCGCAATACTCTGTGTGGGAAGCACGTGAGTGGGCCCAGGGTCAGGCTCGGTCCCAGCCTCCACCTTGTCAAAAACAAAAATTAGGGAGAGCACCATAGCCAGAGGGAAAAAAGATAATTATATGGGATTCTACTTACCAGGTGTCAGGCGGAGTAACAAAAAACTTTTTGTGTCCCGCCTGCACTGGGAATCCAAGTTCGCCTTTTCTAAGGTTTCTTTGCTGAAGGGTCTTCTTGTTTTATCCAGAAGAGTAATTCTATGTGTATCTAATAGTACTCAACCAAACTGTCCTAGAGAGCAGCAGCTTATAGAAATACCCCAAAGTTTAGAAAAACATATGGGGAAAAGATAATAAATACAAAAAGAGAAAGAAACTTTCTTTATAGCTGCGCTACAACATTAACCCTTGAGTAGATAAGGGAATAAGCCTCTAAAAAACCTCAGTTCAATAGAAAGCAAATACTTTTTATTCCCCACATAACAAACAAATACAGGTAAATCGTTAAAAGCAACGCGTTTCTGCGTCTAGCTGACGCCTTTAAAAACAACGCGTTTCTGCGTCTAGCCTCCACCTTGTGTGACCCAAGGTGCCGTGAGTTACATAGCTATGAGAAATCCATGTGTCCCCACACAATTCATTCTGTGTAGGTGTCAGATAGCTGAATACCGCGCTAGGAAAGTCGTCTGTGCCCTACCCAAGTCATTCAGTGTATTTGTGCCAGATAGCTCAAACACCGTGATGGGAAGTCTTTGTGCACTCACAGTATAGCGGACCCCAGTAACATTTCTGTAGCAAAGGTATAGGCAGACCCCAGTAACATTTCTGTAGCAAAAGTATAGGCAGACCCTAGTAACATTTCAGTAGCAAAAGTATAGGCAGACCCCTGTAACATTTCTGTAGCAAAAGTATAGGCAGACCCTAGTAACATTTCAGTAGCAAAGGTATAGGCAGACCCCAGTAACATTTCTGTAGCAGAAGTATAGGCAGACCCCAGTAACATTTCTGTAGCAGAAGTATAGGCAGACCCCTGTAACATTCCTGTAGCAAAAGTACAAGCAGACCCCTGTAACATTTCTGTAGCAGAAGTATAGGCAGACCCCTGTAACATTCCTGTAGCAAAAGTACAAGCAGACCCCTGTAACATTTCTGTAGCAGAAGTATAGGCAGACCCATATAACATTGGTATACCATGAGTGTAGGCGCAGGCCGGAAAAAATAGTTAGGTAATAGTATATGCGAGGGCTAGAAAATTTGGTCTACCAAGAGTACAAGAGTACCACTGAAAAATTGCTCAACCGTGAGCGCAGGTAAAACCCAGAAACCTTTTGTAAAGATACAGCTCGCTGTTGCTTAATTTGTAACAGAGCCTGGAGGCGGCCCTGTTAAAAAAATTGGTTTCTGTTAAAGTATCAATACTTTTGAAACTTTGAAAAATTGTTTAAAAAATTATAAACACAGCCATTTGGGCAGCAGAAAAATTGGCAGTTCAGCGCGATGACATGCTGTTTTAGGAGGAGGAGTAGAAGGAGGAGGAGTAGTAATATCCGAGAGTGATTCACAAAGCTAATTCCCCCTTTTTTTCCGGTGATAGAGAATCCTTTTTTCTCCTGTTGCAGCAAAAAGAATCATTAGGTTCCGCTGCTCTCCACCGGTGGAGAAGAGAAGGCTGGGAAAATCCAGCCTTTGTTCATCTTTATGAGTGTAAGCATGTCGGCACTGGCAGTTGAGAGGCAGGTATGCTTATCTGTGATGATTCGCCCAGCTGCACTAAACACCCTCTCTGACAAGACGCTAGCGGCAGGGCAGGCCAGCACCTCCAGGGCGTACAGCCCAAGTTCGTGCCACGTGTCCAACTTTGATACCCAATAATTGTATGGAGCAGAGGCATCACGGAGGACGGTGGTACGATCGGTGATGGTACGAGTGCTCCCTCCGACTCAGCCTTGACTGGGGGGGGGGTGACACAGTCTTGCTGGGGAGCCATAAAGCTGGCAAAGGCCTTGGAGAGTGTTTCCCTGCCTGCGCTGGACATGCTGCCTGATCCCCGCACCTCCCGTGCTATTTAGCCCTCGGAACTGCGTCTTCTGCCTCTAGCGCTGTCAGATGGGAAATTTAGCATCACTTTTTGCACCAGGGCCCTGTGGTATTGAATCACTCTTATACCCCTTTCCTTTTCGGAATGAGACTGGAAAGGTTCTCCTTATACCGTGAGTCGAGAAGAGTGTACACCCAGCAATCAGTGTTAACCAGAATGCGTCTAACGCGAGGGTCACGAGAAAGGCAGCCTAACATGAAGTCAGCCATGTGTGCCAGGGTACCAGTATGCAGCACATCGCTGTCCCCACTAGGAAGATGATTTTCAGGATCCTCCTCCTCCTCCACAGCTCATACACGCTGAACAGATGAGGCAAGCAGCATGGGTACCCTCTGCAGTGGGCCCAGCTGTCTCTTCCCCCTCCTCCTCCTCCTCCAAAACGTGCTAAGATATAGACATGAGGGTGGTCTGGCTATCAAGTGACATAATGTCATCCCCCGTCTCCTGTTCCAACCGCAAAGCGTCGGCTTTTATGCTTTGCAGCGAACTACTCGGCAGGCAAAGCAGCAGGATGATTGCAGCATCGCCGCTCACCATCTGGGTTGACTCCTCAAAGCTTCCGATTACCTGGCAGATATCCGCCATTCATGCCCACTCCTTGGTAAAGAATTGGGGAGGCTGACTACCACTACGCTGCCCATGTTGCAGCTGGTATTCCAATATTGCTCTACGCTGCTCGTACAGCCTGGCCAACATGTACAGCATAGAATTCCAGCATGTGGGCACGTCGCACAGCAGTCGGTGCTCTGGCAGCTGAAACCGATGTTGCAGGGTCTTCAGGGTGGCAGTGTCCGTGGTGGATTTGCGGAAATGTGCGCAGACGTGGCGCACCTTGCCGAGCAGGTCAGACAAGTGAGGGTAGTTTTTTAGAAACCTGCTGTACCACCAGATGGAAGACGTGGGCCAGGCAGGCACGTGTGTGAGGCTGCTGAGCTGCAGAGCCGCCACCAGGTTATGGCAGTTGTCACACACGACCATGCCCAGTTGGAGGCCCAGTGGCGAAAGCCAGAGGTCGGTCTGCTCTGTTAGACCCTGCAACAGCTCGGGGGCCGTGTGCCTCTTGTCACCTAAGCTGATTAGTTTCAGCACGGCTTGCTGACGCTTGCCCATCGCTGTGCTGCCGCGCCACGCGCTACCGACTGCTGGTGATGTGCTCACACTTCTTAATTGAGAGGTAGAGGTGGCGGAGGAGGAGGAGGGGAGGGTTTGGAGGAGGTGGCATAAAACGCCGCAGATACCAGAACCAAGGTAGGACCCTCTATTCTGGGTGTGGATAGGCCGTGAGTGGTCTTGGTCCCAGCCTCCACCAAATTCACCCAATGTGCCGTCAGGGAGATATAGTGGCCCTGCCCGCCAGTACTTGTCCATGTGTCCGTTGTTAAGTGGACCTTCCCAGTAACCACGTTGGTGAGGGCACAGTTTATGTTGTGGGAGACATGCTGGTATAGGGCTGGGACAGCACACTGGGAAAAATAGTGGTGACTGGGGACCAAGTAGCGTGGGACCGCTGCCGCCGCCATCATGTTTTTGAAAGCCTCTGTTTCCACAAGCCTGTATAGCAGCATCTCCAGGCTGATTAATTTGGCAATGTGCACGTTTAAAGCTTGTGCATGCGGGTGGGTGGCGGCGTATTTGCACTTTCACTCCAACGCTTGTGTTAGAGACAGCTGAACGCTGCGCTGAGAGACATTGCTGGATGGAGTGGAGGACGGTGGAGGTGAGGGTGTGGGTGCAGGCCGGGAGGCACTCGTGCCTGTGTCCTGGGAGGGGGATTGGATCTGTGTGTCAGGTTGGGGCACAAGGGAAGAAGCAGTGATGTGACCCAAAGGCGGTGAATGGCCTTCGTCCCACTTTGTGGGGTGCTTGGCCATCATATGCCTGCGCATGCTGGTGGTGGTGAGGCTTGTAGTGGTGGCTCCCCTCTGCATGGAGGCTTGCCACGAGGGGGTGCTTTGGAAAATAGTTGGGGGATTCTTCGCTCTGGCTCTGCCTCTATCCCTGGCCACTGACTGCACTTGCCTCCCCCTCTGAAGCCCTGTCCTCAGTAGGCCTAGCAAACCAGGTGGGCTCAGTCACCTCATCGTCCAGCGGCTCTTCCTCTGAATCCTCTGTGCGCTCTTCCCTCGGACTTGGTGCCCTTACTACTACCTCACTGACAAACAACTGTGTCTCATCATCATCCTCACCCACAAAAAACTCTTGAAACAGTTGCCGGAAATACCCAGCCTCATCACCCGGACTCCGGGAACTTTCCAAAGGTTGGGCATCGGTCACGAGAAACTCCTCAGGTGAGAGAGGAACCAGTTTTTCCCACTCATGGCAGGGACCCTAGGACAGTTCCTGGGAGTCTGCCTGCTCATCAGAATATGTCATTTTCATAGAGTACCAAGGCTGGGAGGAAGGAGGAGCAGCAGCCAGAGGACTCAGAGTTACAGTCCCTAGGCCCGGAGTAGTGGACTGCGTAGAAAAGTGGGTGGTCGATACATTGCTGGACGCATTTTCTGCCATCCATGACAGGACCTGCTCACACTGCTCTGTTTGCAATAAAGGTCTACCACGCGGAACCATAAATTGTGATATGAAGCTGGGGACCCTAGAAACTTGCCTCTCTCCTAATTCTGCAGCAGCCCGCTGTGATTCACCACGACCATGAACTCAGCCTGTGCCCACACCCCCACTTGGACATCCGCGTCCACGTCCTCGACCCTTACCCCTACTCCTCATCCTGGTGGATTAAGAATAGAGCAGGGCCCAAATAAATTACCCCACTGTACAGCACTGACAACTGTGGCTTAATTCACCCCACACAAAGACTTGTAGATAGCGGAGGCTCTATGCTGTCACTTGAAAAAATTAACCCTCTGTCTTGCGCCGATACCTAGGGGTAATTTACTGCTTGCAGAGACTTGTAGATAATAGAGGCTGTGTGGAGTGGGAGAAGACTCTAAAGACAGTGGATAGTGCTGGTAACTGCGGCTATCTCAACCCCACCAAGGAAAGGGTATTGTGAGATGCTCTGCACAGCGGCAGAGCTGAAATACTTTGCAGTGGCCCAGGAAATATTACAGTATTGTTTAGCGGTGAGACCACTGTCTAATGCACTGCAGACACAGAACGATATAAATGAAGTCATTCGCAGTAGGCTAGGAAATATTTGAGTGCAGTTTCACGGTGAGAGCTGGTTGTATGGCACTGCAGCCTGAGAACGCTTTTACTGAAAGGCTGGGAACAGGCCTAGATGCGTAATACAAAAATGGATGCAGTACAACTTCCAGCAGGCCACAACTATAATGCACACGGTCAGATGTAGCCCTAAGAAGGAGCTTTGGGGTTTTTGCACGGAGGATCAGGACTGTATAGTGTATAACTTTCCCTATAGAAGTGGCTGTGCCGAAACACTCTGTGTCTAATTCATTGCAGACACAGAACGCTATAAATGAAGTTGTTTGCAGTAGGCTAGGAACTATTTGAGTGCAGTTTCACGGTAAGAGCTGGTTGTACGGCACAGCAGCCTGAGAATGCTATTACTGAAAGGCTGGGAACAGGCCTAGATCCGTAATACAAAAATGGATGCACTACAACTCCCAGCAAGCCACAAGTATAATGCACACGGTCAGATGTAGCCCTAAGAAGGACTGTTGGGGTTCTTGAAGACAGGACCTACTCTAACACTTTCCCTATATCAGCAGCACTTTTCCTATACTCTGTGTAATACACTGTAGACTGAGAACGCTATAGCTGTAATGGCCTGCACAGCCCGAGATGGAAAAAAAAAAAGTACACTACTGCTCCCAGCCAGCCACAACAGTAATGCACATTATGAAGAGTAGCCCTAAGAAGGACCATTGGGGTTCTTGAAGACAGCACTTTCCTAGATAGCAGCAAACGTATAGGGAAGATGCTGAGGACTGGGGGGGGGGGGGGGGGGAGGAGTGAGAAAGAGAGGGAGCGACCACAGGAAGGGGAGGGGTTAACCGGGAGTAAGGAAGAAGGAAGTGAAGGATTTCAGTCGGGACCAGGAGAAAGAAGAGTGAAGACGTGGACCAAGACGAGCTGCAGCATGGAAGACCTGATGGAGCGGATCAAAGATGTGATGGCCAGCCAGGGCACTAGCTGGCTCGTGAAGATGGCCGAAGAGTTATCGAGACCGCCCGCAGTGGAAGCCGGGGAAAGCAGCAGTCAACCCGTGTTGCCCAGCAGCGAGGAGCCCAGGGGAAGACATGTCCGAAGCCAACCCGTTTTGCCCAGCAGCGAGGAGCCCAGGGGAAGACATGTCCGAAGCCAACCCGTTTTGCCCAGCAGCGAGGAGCCCAGGGGAAGACATGACCAAAGCCAACCCGTTTTGCCCAGCAGCGAGAAGCCCAGGGGAAGACCCGTCCGAAGGAGGAACCCACCTGCCCGTTTGAGCCCCAGCCCGGTGGTGAAGAGAGCAGTGCCAATGAGGAGCCCCAGAACAGAAGGAGCGAGGAGGAGCGGCGCCGTGCGGTCGCAGCGCGACATGGCGGAAGCAGAGCCAGTAGGAAGGATCCGGGTCAGCGACGGTGAGGTAGAAGTGAGAGACGGACTAACCTGTGGAGTGGCGGCGAGGTCAGGATCGGGTAAGCCCGGCGCGGGAGGAGGTGTCCCCGCGGTTGCCAGCAGAGCGAGGATGGTGGTAATGGAGCGCTCCCCACGTGGCGCGGCAGGCGCGTGTAGGGATACGAGCGAGAGATGTAGTTCCGGCCGCGGAGCGGCGGCAGCCGTTAGGGGGGAGATGCTGGTAAGTGCATCTCCCTCATCGCGTTCTAGCAGCAGCGGGGGGGAAAGCAGGGGGAGGGGGGGTGAGCGGCGCACAGTGGGAGAGCAGGGGGGGGCCGAAGTCGCAGCGCCACATGTGCGGGGCGCGGGAGGGGGAGGGGGGGGGCCCAGCAGCCATTATGAGGCGGCAGATTTCCGCGCCGGAGCGCTAGGAGCCCTAAGCCACCAAGCAACCCCCTATTATAGATACGATAGGCGCATGCAGGCCGCTGGCAGTAGTCATGAGCCGGCGGCCAGACACAGGCCCATAGCGCATGCCACCAGTCAGCGCGAGCGCTACACTCCTGGCAGGAGGCAGGAGAAAAGCAGGCAGCAGGAGGCAACAGAATGGAGTCAATCGGCTAGTGAGATGGAGGAGTTTAGCAGCGCGTCATCACCGGTAGCAGGAGCAAGGAGGAGGAGGAGCAGAGTCACGCAGGCGGTGGCGCAGTTCAGTCGCTCAGAAGCGGTGTCGCAGAGGGTCAGACATGGTGGCCGAGGGGCGGCCGCTCAAATTTCACAATACCCTTGCTTACGCTCACCGTCTTTTTCCGCAGATAGTGGTGAAGGAGCGAGATTGAGCAGATCGGGAGATGGAGTTTCGGCCTACGGGGCTGCAAAAATAAGGAGTCCGAGTGGCCGGGGTGTTACCAGCGGAGATTGCAGGGAACGACACGCGGCCCATCGACCTTACAGCCAATCAGCACTGCCCGCACCCAACTTTCCCTTGGCGATGCCGGAGGACAACGAGGCGGGTGAGTCGGTGCAATTAAATAGAGTTTGGGATAATGTGCCCGGAGCAGGCCGGAAGGATGAGTTTATGTCAGCTTTGAGAGCTTTGTGTGATTATTATGAGAAGGAAAAAGGACTACCAGTGTCCTATAAGCAACCGGGGAGGTTGGCCTTGCCCGAGGTTGGTGGTCCTTTACAAGGACGGAGTCTGCCTACGGGGGCAGGAGTGAGCAATGGTTTAAAATTAGCGGATTCGCTTTTTTGCGGAGTAGCCCCGTTGGATGCCGGGCTGGAGGACGAAGTGGTGTCTAAAATAACAAATGGTTGTTACGTAGACATTTCGTCACTGTTGTCGGCTGAACATGTGTCAGTCGACAAGGAACGCTTTTCAGAACGTGGAGGAGAGAAAAAACCCAAGGTTGCTAAAACCTTTGGGAACTGGCTACAGGCCTTTTTGATACTGGCGCACGTAGTGTGCCGTCAGTATCCTCAGAAAGGGCCCGAGATGCTCGTTTACATCAACACGATCCACAGTGCATATAAGTTGCACGGGGGGTCGGCTTGGTGGAGATACGACGAAGATTTTCGTCGCAGGATCTCGGGCTCTGACAGTATCAGCTGGGCAATGAAGGCGACGGACGTGTGGATCCAGCTGATACTGGCTCAGAAACCGACGAGACCTAGCTTTCATGGAACGGCCACAGGCGCCAGCGGACAGCAGACTCCTGTGGCCCCAAAGCCATCAGGATCATGCTGGGCCTTCAATGAAGGCCACTGCCGTTTCCAGGCATCGTGCAAATTTAGACACGAATGCTCTATTTGCGGCGGGTCGCATGCAGCACTGCGATGTTTCCGACGTCAACGAGCGGCGGGAGTTCCCGGCACAGGGGCGAACGCCGGTGAGCGTTCAGTACCTGGAGCCGTGGCTCGACCGGTACCCACGGAGACCGGAAGCAAGCCTGCTTAGGGCGGGCTTTGCTGAAGGTTTCTTCATCCCACATTCTAACGTTTCTGCAGCGTCCTTTTGCCAAAATTTAAAATCCGCTCGCGATAACAAGGAATTAGTGCTTGAAAAGTTGTTAAAGGAGGTAGAGTTGGGACGAATGGCGGGGCCATTTCTGGAGCCGCCTTTCAGCAACTTGCGGGTTTCTCCTTTGGGTCTTGTACCAAAGAAAGAAACTGGCAAGTTTAGACTCATACACCATTTATCATACCCGTCCGGGGAATCAGTTAACGACGGGATAGCAAAGGAGCAAGCGGCGGTGTCATATGCATCATTTGACGGGGCAGTTGAGTTGGTTAGAAAGGCTGGCAGAGGCGCATGGTTAGCGAAAGCCGACATAGAGTCGGCTTTCCACCTCTTGCCGATGCACCCACAGTGCTTCCATTTGCTTGGGTGCAGAATTGAGGACCAGTTTTTTGTGGATATGTGCCTGCCAATGGGCTGCTCGATCTCTTGCGATTATTTCGAGGTTTTCAGCTCCTTTTTGGAGTGGATGTTAAAGGTAGAGACGGGCAGCGCATCGGTCTTGCACTATCTAGACGATTTTCTTTTTGTTGGACAAGCAAATTCGACGGTTTGCGAGTTTTTACTTTCGTCTTTTCGCTCTTTAATGAGTAAGGCAGGTGTGCCATTGTCGGTAGAGAAAACAGTGGGCCCAGTGTCAAGGCTAAGTTTTTTAGGTATTGAAATTGACACGGTGGAGATGATTTTCCGCTTGCCCGATGATAAGGTGGCGCGTTTACGGCAAGCAGTGAATTTGGTGGGCAGTTCGCGGAAAGTTACACTTCACCAGCTACAAGTTCTGTTAGGTTTAATTAATTTTGCGTGCAAGGTCATTCCGATGGGACGGGCTTTTTCTCGGCAGTTGTCATTGGCAACAAGAGGGGCAAGAGAACCCCATCATTTTATCAGAGTGACGAAAGGAATGAAGTTGGACTTGCATGTATGGAAAGTTTTCCTTGGTTCTTTCAACGGCCAGGTTATATGCCCGGAGGATGAAAGGCAGAACGAAGAGATCGGTTTGGTGTCGGATGCAGCTGGTGCACATGGTTTTGGAGTTCTATTTGGTAACCGGTGGTGTTGTGCTGCTTGGCCAAGTTCTTGGAAGCAGAAGCAATGGGTAAAGAATGTGGCGCTTTTGGAGATATTCCCGCTAATGGTGGCAATGGAGATATGGGGCCAGAGGTTGGCCAATAAGAATATCTGTTTCTGGTCAGATAACCAGTCGGTGGTACAGGTGGTAAACAGGCAATCGTCGTCATCAACGTTGGTGCTGGCGGCATTACGCCATTTGGTTCTACGGTGTTTACAGCACAACGTTAGGTTTAAAGCACGATATGTACCGGGTTATTTAAATGCTACTGCTGATGCTCTTTCTCGCTTTCAGATGTCGACATTCAGGGAGCTGCACCCAACGGCGGAGGTCGAGGGGGTATGTTGCCCTGCTTTCTTGTGGGAAATGATAGAAGAGAGCTATTAGCTCTTGTAAAGATGTCAGTTTCGAGTACCACATGGAGACGTTATAACAACGTATGGAAAGAGTGGATAGCGGCAGCGGGAGGAAAGTTTCCTTCGGACGAAAGAGCGAAGGCGGTAACTTTAGACACATTAGCGGCAATGCGTAAAAAGGGGGCATCGGCGGACGCGGCCAAAAAACAGTTGACGGCGGTGGCCTTTTTGCTGCGGTTACACGGGTCAAGGGATGTGACTAAAGATTTCGTTTTTGGGCAGATTATTAAAGGGTGGAAGAAGGATAAAGTAATGAAGGACGGAAGGAGACCGATCACATTTGAGTTGCTGAATGCTATATTGGAAGTATTGGGAGAGGTTTGCGAGGAGGGCTCCGAAGCGGAGCTGTTCCGCGTGGCCTTTGTAATTGCCTTTTTCGCAGCATTGCGGATTGGGGAATTAGTGTCAGCAAGTAAAATTAGACCTGGGGGACTGATGTACGGAGACGTGTTAGTTGACGGAGACTGCATTAAAATTGGCGTTCGAAGATCAAAAACAGATATTTATGGGATTGGAGAATGGATTAGGATAGGCAAGTTGGGAACAAAATGGTGCCCGGTAACTTTGATAACGGGGTTTTTGGAGCGACACTGCGGAACGGGACCGTTTTTGAAACATGCGTCGGGCCTCCCGTTAACCAAATATCAGTTCACGGCAGTCATGCGGGGTAGCCTGAGTAAATTGGGCCTCAACCCAAAAGATTTCGGATCACACTCGTTTAGGATCGGGGCTGCGACGTCCGCTTTTTCGTGTGGCATGGGTATCGAGGGCATTAAAAGAGTGGGTCGCTGGAGATCAGATGCTTACAGGTCTTATGTGCGACCGGACCTTAGAGTTTTCATATGATTTATACGTTGGTTGTGATGTTTTCTTTTCGGTGTTTGTTTTCTTTATTTATTTACAGTTACGGATTGGTCGGTATGGGTGATAGGCCACTCATATATATACTGGGCCGAGAGGAGAGCCAGAAATAGGCCTATCGGAGGCAATTTAGGCCTCAATATTCCAGTACATTGGCAAGGGATTAGAGGTTTGCAATGGCCCAGGCTGCTCCAGGAGGTATTGAGAATCAGCAGTTGGGAGAATGATAAAGTGATACTAGTCATTCATGCAGGAGGAAATGACCTCGGAAAAATAAAAGTAGCGGAGCTCATTTCCTTGATGAAAGAGGACATTTATCGTTTTAAACAGTTCTTTAAGCGGATGATAATTGTTTGGTCAGACATAGTGGCCAGAAGAATCTGGAGAGAAGCGAGAGATAATGAGGCGATTGAACGAGTGCGGAGAACGGTTAATTTCAGGATATCTAAGCACGTGCAAGCCTTGGGCGGAATAGCCATCCGTCATTGGGAGCTGGAGAGAAGAGAGCGCGGGATGATGCGGGGTGACGGGGTTCATCTCAGTGAGATAGGGTTAGATATTTTCCTGTCTAGATTGCAGGATGGGGTGGAGTCGGCGTTATTGCTGGCATGTGGGGGGCGGAGTGCAGCATAGAGATATGCTGCATCCTTCGTGGCGGTATTTAGGACTTCCATGCCAGCAAGGAAGGGTAGGGCTTTACAGGCCGTTAAGGGCCTTCTTATGCCGCAGTATACAAGAATAAGTTTCAGTTAAAAAGTGGACATTTAATTTGGCATGGAAGGTAAAGAGAAAGTTATTAATGTTTTAAATAAAGTTTACATGGTTAAATAAAGGCTGTGGCCTACCCACAATAAGCCAGCAGATGTTGTTCGTATTCTTTGTTTATTGGGGAGCTAAAGTTAGTGTTAAGTCCCCCCAGTCCTAACCTCTGCCAGCATGTGTCTAAAGCGAGCCGCTGGAGGGACCAGTTTAAGTACTCGGCCGCCACCTGATCTCGCCAGCCACTCACTACTGTGAGGTGGGATATGGCTGGCACGTCACAGCAGGAAGTGCTAATGCCTTCCCCGCATGTCTTTGAATAGTCGAGTATGGCACAGTAAACTGTATTTCTGACTACACTGCATGTAATGTGGTCTGGAGGGCCAAAAAAATCATTCTCTAGTCCCTTCCAGAAAAAAAAAATGTCATCAATAAATCCTCACCAAGTCCTGATCCTACTCCAATATGCGGAAACATAAAAAAAATCACCTTCACATGTCCTCATATATATACACGTATGTCACAGCCACATTCGACCCCATGGCTGTGCCCTGTCGCTGCCGTAAGTAAGTACTCCCCAAAACAAAACAGTTGTTGATGAGGATATATTCCAGTGACAGGACAAAGTGTGCACAGGAATGAGGAAGATCAAAGTCTTCCACATATCGTCTTACTGCATCCATACCTCTCTCATGTTTAATCAATGTGTATAGAGAGACCACATCAAAAGAGACCAGTAAGCTTCACATTCTTAATTTTACATAAAAAGTTGCTGGTATCCTGTATATATGAGAGAGACTCATTTGCAAATCTCCTAAGTATTCTGTCAAGAAACATAGAGATATTACCAAAAAAGAGTGAACCACATCCCAATTCTATAGGTCTCCCAGGGGGGTTATTAAGATCCTAATGAATCTTCGACAATATATATAATGCAGGTGTAGTGACCCAGACCATCATCCTGGTCCCCTCCATAAATATCATACATGTATTGTCTCATGTGGATGCACTGTGAAAAGCTGTCATGTAATTTTCTGTATGTGTGTTGCACAGCTGCAGCGTCTGAAGGGTTAACATTCATTAAATCACTGTCTGTCAGCTCTGTCTGCTGAATGCATCTATTCTCTTATGTCATGTGGTAAAAGTAAAGGTATAAATGTGAGAGCCTTAGAGCGGGAAAAGGTCTTCAATCTGTGAGAGTCCAAGCCCATCTTCAGGAGGAGAGTGTGCTAACACAGAGGCGCATGGAAGCAACTTTAGCTTCCATGTAGGTGAAGATGGAAGAGGAAGAGCGACTTCCCGTAGTGTCTGAAGAGTGAATGTGAGAGGAGTGAGTCCCACCAATATGGAGAGAGAGCAACTCCCAGTTTCTAAACCAGGTACCCATTCACACCACAGGCGTTTTCTTGTGCAGCTGTCCATCAGTTAGGATCACCACACAGAGGTACTTTATTGGCTGAGCCTTCTTAAGTAAGTGTTTCTTACCAGAGTGTATGCGGAGTGACCCCTACCCCCTTTCCTCTTCTGGAGTACTCCCAATCTAGGATTGGTGACATATAGATAACATGGACTATAGGGCCATATTGATCCTGTGTATCCTCCATACCTCTGAGCTTTAGCCTGTATTTCTTCTAAAAGTGAATTGTATCTGCATTGCCTGTTATTCAAGTTTATATCAAGTAAAAGTTATACCAGGCCTTAACCGTTCCTAAGGACCCGATGCACTGCACACAAGTTTCCGTGTTATTTACTTCGCCGCATTGATTAACGGTGTGTGGGAATGGTGGCATCACGAGTGATATCCACCACAACCCACCTCATCCCCTTTATTGGCACTCCCAGCCAAAGGAGTGTCAAAGCTTGGCCAGCAATCTACACTGGCCCTGGTTGTGTGTCATCCCTACGGGGCCAGAGCATGGCAAGTGCCACTATGACACATCAGCGCTTAACCCTCCCAGCTCTTCACGTTAGCCAGGTGCCCAAGGTCGCCCTTCTGGGGCATTGCACAGGGACTAATGGGTGCAAAACATCCAAGAATTTAAATAGACCTCGATCTGTGATACCTTCTACTAGTGCCTCATTTAGCATAATTCTGAGACAAGTCGGAAATCTTGATGTGGAGTTACCACTTAATTTCTCATAGACATTTGTGTCTTCCAGTTTTTTCAGAATTTCCCTCTGGTAGTGTTTAGAACTAGAGATGAGCGAGCACACTCGTCCAAGCTTGATGCTCATTTGAGCATTAGGGTGTTCGAGATGCTCGTTACTCGAGACGAGCACCACGCGGTACTCGAGTCAATTCCATTTCATTCCTTGCATGTTTAGCGACATTTTCTGGCCAATAGAAATGCAAGGAAGGCATTACAACTTCCTCCTGTGACATTCCAGCCCTATCCCACCCCCTGCAGTGAGTGGCTGATGAGATCAAGTGACCGCCGAGTACTTAAAGCGATCCCGCCCACGGCTTGCCTCAGACGCATGCTGGCAGAGATCAGGGATAGTGCCGCTGACGAGATAGGGAAAGTGTTAGTGTAGGATCCAGTCTACAAGAACCCCAACGGTCCTTCTTAGGGCCACATCTGACCCTGTGCATAACTGTTGTGGCTGCTGAGAGCAGTTTTGCATCAAAAATTTTTTTTTCATCTCAGGCTGTGCAGGCTATTACAGCTATAGCGTTCTCAGTCTGCAATCAATTATATAGAGTATAGGGACAGTGCTGGTGAGACAGGGAAGGTGGTAGTGTAGAATCCTGTCTACAAGAACCCCAACGGTCCTTATTAGGGCTACCTGTGACCGTGTGCATTTTACTGCGTGGCTGCTGGGAGTTGTAGTACTTCATATTGCACAGCTAGGCCTGTTTGCAGGCTTCCGAATAATTTTTTTCTGACTGCAGTTTGCATTACATTACCGCTGTCAGCCTCCAGCTGTCCGCCAATAATTCCATAATTATTTACACCGCTCTGTGTCTGCCGTGAACTTCACGCCCAGCGTACGGCCACAGTCACTGATAGAGGGAAAGTCATATACACGCTATATAGCCTGTATTCTTTTTTAAAAAGGAAAAAAAAAAACTCCATCGTTGGGCTACAGCTGACCGTCTGAAATTTACTGGGTGTCTAGTGGGAATTGCAGTGGATCAGTATTGCACAACTAGGCCTGTTTGCAGCCTTCCGTATTTTTTGTTTCTGCCTGGAGTTAGCATTACAATACCGCTGTCAACGTGAAAGTGTACGCAAATAATTCAATATTTATTTACACCGCTCTGTGTCTGCTCTATTCGCAATCCACCATGCTGAGGGGTAGGGGTAGGGCTAGAAGACGTGGACGTGGATGCGGGCAAGGACGCGGAGGTCCAAGTGAGGGTGTGGGCACAGGCCGAGTTCCTGGTCCAGGTGAATCGCAGCCGGCTGCTGCCGGAGTAGGAGAGTGGAAAGTTTCTGGGGTCCCCAGCTTCATATCACAATTTTTGGATCCACATGGTAGAACTTTATTACAAACAGAGCAGTGTGAGCAGGTCCTGTCGTGGATGGCAGAAAATGCATCCAGCAATGTATCGACCACCCAGTCATCTACGCCGTCCACTGCTGCAACTCTGAATACTCTCGCTGCTGCTCCTCTTTCCTCCCAGCCTCCTCAATCCATGAAAATGACACATTGTGATGAGCAGGTAGACTCCCAGGAACTGTTCTCGGGCCCCTGCCTTGATTGGGAAAAAATGGTTCCTCTCTCACCTGAGGAGTTTATCGTGACCGATGCCCAACCTTTGGAAAGTTCCCAGGGTCCGGGTGATGAGGCTGGGGACTTACGGCAACTGTCTCAAGAGCTTTCAGTGGGTGAAGAGGACGATGATGATGAGACACAGTTGTCTATCAGTGAGGTAGTAGTAAAGGAAGTATGTCCGAGGGAGGAGCGCACAGAGGATTCGGAGGAAGAGCCGCTGGACAATGAGGTGACTAACCCCACCTGGTTTGCTAAGCCAACTGAGGAGAGGTCTTCAGAGGGGGAGGCAAGTGCAGCAGCAGGACAGGTTGGAAGAGGCAGTGGGGTGGCCAGGGGTAGAGGCAGGGCCAGAGCGAAGATTCCCCCACCTGTTTCCCAAAGCACCCCCTCGCGCCAAGCCACCGTGCAGAGGCCTAGGTGTTCAAAGGTGTGGATGTCTTTCAGTGAGAACGCGGACGACCGACGAACAGTGATGTGCAACCTTTGTCGTGCCAAGATCAGCCGGGGAGCCACCACCACCAGCCTCACCACCACCAGCATGCGCAGGCATATGATGGCCAAGCACCCAACAAGATGGGACGAAGGCCGTTCACTGCCTCCTAGTCACACCACTGCCTCTCCCCCTGTGCCTCAACCTGACACTCAGATCCAACCTCCTCTCAGGACACAGGCACGAGCGCCTCCTGGCCTGCACCCACACCCTCACCTCCGCTGTCCTCGACCCAATCCAGCAATGTCTCTCAGCGCAGCGTCCAGCTGTCGCTAGCGCAAATACGCCACCACGCACTCGCACGCTCAAGCTTTAAACGTGCACATTGCCAAATTGATCAGCCTAGAGATGCTGCCGTATAGGCTTGTGGAAACGGAGGCTTTCAAAAACATGATGACGACGGCGGTCCTACGCTACTCGGTCCCCAGTCACCACTATTTTTCCCAGTGTGCCATCCCAGCCCTACACCAGCACGTCTCCTGCAACATCAATCGTGCCCTCACCAACGCGGTTACTGGGAAGGTCCACTTAACCACGGACACGTGGACAAGTACTGGCGGGCAGGGCCACTATATCTCCCTGATGGCATATTGGGTGAATTTGGTGGAGGCTGGGACCGAGTCAGAGCCTGGGACCGCTCACATCCTACCCACACCCAGAATAATGGGTCCTTCCTCGGTTCTGGTATCTGCGGCGGTCTAAACCCTCCCCTCCTCCTCCTACGCAAACTCTACCTCTCAATTAAAAAACGTGAGCAGCACGTCGCCAGCAGTTGGTGTGGCGTGGCAGCACAGCGGTGCTTAGGTGACAAAAGGCACAAGGCCCCCAAGCTGTTGCAGGGTCTGATAGAGCAGACTGACCTCTGGCTTTCGCTGCTGAGCCTCCAACCAGGCATGGTCGTGTGTGACAACGGCCGTAACCTGGTGGCGGCTCTGCAGCTCGGCAGCCTCACACACGTGCCATGGCCCACGTCTTCAATCTGGTGGTTCAGCGGTTTCTGAAAAACTACCCGCACTTATCTGACCTGCTCGGTAAGGTGCGCCGTGTCTGCGCACATTTCCGCAAGTCCACCACGAACGCTGCCACCCTGCGGACCCTGCAACATCGGTTTAATCTGCCAGAGCACCGACTGCTGTGCGACGTGCCCACACGGTGGAATTCTACGCTCCACATGTGGACCAGGCTGTATGAGTAGCGTAGAACAATAGTGGAATACCAACTCCAACATGGGCGGCGTAGTGGTAGTCAGCCTCCCCAATTCTTTACCGAGGAGTGGGCCTGGATGGCAGACATCTGCCAGGTCCTCAGAAACTTTGAGGAGTCTACCCAGATGGTGAGCGGCGATGCTGCAATCATTACAGGGATCTGCCTATACTGCCGCTACAAGAATGATACTGGGGTCTGCCTATAATGCTGCTACATTAATGTTACAGGAGTCTGCCTACACTGCTGCTTCACAAATGTTACAGGGGTCTGCCTATACTGCTGCTACAGAAATGTTATTGGGGTCTGCCTATACTGCTGCTACATAAATGTTAATGCGGTCTGTCTATACTGTTACTACAAAAATGTTACTGGGGTCTGCCTATACTGCTACTACAGAAATTTTACAGGGTCTGCCAATACTGCTGCTACAAAAATGTTACTAGGGGGTCTGCGTATGCTCCTGCTACTAAAATGTTACTGGGGTCTGCCTATACTTCTGCCACATAAATGTTACAGGGGTCTCCCTATACTTCTGCTACAGAAATGTTACAGAGGTCTGCCTATACTTCTGCTAATGAAATGTTACTGGGGTCTGTCTATACTGTTGCTACAGAAATGTTACTGGGGTCTCCCTTGACTTCTGCCACATAACTGTTACTGGGTTCAGCTTATACCATTGCTACAGGAATATTACAGGGGTCTGTGTATACTATCAGTGCACTAAGTCTTCTCATCGCAGTGTTCTACCTATCTGGCCCCCCAAAAAACCCAGACTGACTAGGGCATGGAGTGTGGGCCGAAGCCAACATGTATTTTCTCTCACGTTACCACAGCTATCCGGGGGACTGCAATGGGATTTCTTTATGTACCGTCTCTGGGTTCCTGGGACCCACCCATGAGGTGGGTGCACACAGACTTCCCATGGCGCTGTTGTACCTGCCTGGCACAAAAAAAACCCCAGACTGACTAGGGCATGGATTCTGGGCCGAGGCCAACATGTATTTTCTCTCGCGTTACCACAGCTATCCAGGGCACTGCAATGGGATTTCATTATGTACCTTCTCTGGATTCCTGGGACCCACCCATGCTGTCATATAAAATGCTGCACGAGTCTGCGCGACAAATTGGTAAGGTCAACATATGAAAAAACTCTCTCTCGGACATCTAGAACCTTTTTATCGGTCGGGACAGGCAGTTATCCATGTTTGGGTTGTTCCAGTTGCTCAAACATGATCAAGGGTAGTCAATTTTTCCATTCACAGATCGGGAAAAGTTTTCATATCAAGGGACGTCACACATGTTCATCGACACATGTCATCTACTTACTCACCTGCCCGTGTGGCCTACAATATGTCGGCCAAACAACACAGGAGGTGAGGAGTAGAATTTCGAGCCACAATACGCACCAAAAAATTAGATCAGCCAGTACCACGCCATTTTTATGACAGTGGACACTCGGTATGCCAACTAAAATTCCGCATCGTTGATTCTGTACCCGAAACATCTAAGGGGGGTGATAGAACACGAATGTTATTAAAGAAAGAATTATATTGGATTTTTACACTTGATACAATGACCCCAAAGGGTCTAAATCACGAATACGATACCCATATGTTCCTGTAGTTATTCTGCTTTCTCTGCATTGGTTATGCCATTTATATGGATATTAATTCACTCACTTATTTGTATTTTTATGTCTTCACAGTGCATTTATGTCGTCGTTATGGCACTAAAGAAATCTATACTGCATCGGAGTGTTATGCGAACAAATAGCCAATTGTTGTGTATTATTTATATGCGATTACTGGTGGTAGTCTTACATGGAGGTTATAGCATCATGTGAATATTGATGAATGCATGATGAGCCACTTTGACATCTATGTGTATTATGAATATCATTACTGGCCTATTAACATGATTATATATGCACGATATGCTATATCTGATTTTTTTTACCTGATTATCTCATGCCAATTCATGATGCCCTCCAAATATCTATTCTTTTTTCTGGATATTGATATTTAAAAGTTAAAGAATATGCAATGGTATTTTCACGTGG